>NW_028225190.1:0-1305226 GCF_052327205.1 Somniosus microcephalus | reverse complement strand
GATGACAGAAGATGACAGAAGATGACAGAAGATGACAGAATGACAGAAGAGGGCAGAATGACAGAAGAGGACAGAAGATGTCAGAAGGACAGAAGATGACAGAATGACAGAAGATGACAGAAGATGACAGAAGATGACAGAAGATGACAGAATATGACAGAAGAGGACAGAAGATGACAGAAGATGACAGAATATGACAGAAGATGACAGAAGATGACAGAATGACAGAAGAGGACAGAATGACAGAAGAGGACAGAATATGACAGAAGAAGACACAAGATGACAGAATGACAGAAAATGACAGAAGAGGACAGAATATGACAGAAGAGGACAGAATGACAGAAGATGGCAGAAGATGACAGAAGATGACAGAATATGACAGAAGATGACAGAAGATGACAGAGTATGACAGAAGATGACAGAAGATGACAGAAGATGACAGAAGATGACAGAATGACAGAAGAGGACAGAATGACAGAAGATGACAGAATGACAGAAGAGGACAGAAGATGACAGAAGATGACAGAAGATGACAGAATGACAGAAGAGGACAGAAGATGACAGAAGATGACAGAATGACAGAAGATGACAGAAGATGACAGAAGATGACAGAAGATGACAGAAGATGACAGAATGACAGAAGAGGACCGAATGACAGAAGAGGACAGAATATGACAAAAGATGACAGAAGATGACAGAATGACAGAAGATGACAGAAGATGACAGAAAATGACAGAAGATGACAGAAGATGACAGAAGATGACAGAATGACAGAAGAGGAAAGAATGACAGAAGATGACAGAATGACAGAAGATGACAGAATGACAGATGAGGACAGAAGATGACAGAAGTTGACAGAAGATGACAGAAGATGACAGAAGATGACAGAATGACAGAAGAGGACAGAAGATGACAGAATGACAGAAGAGGACAGAAGAGGACAGAAGATGACAGAAGATGACAGAAGATGACAGAATGACAGAAGAGGTCAGAAGATGACAGAAGATGACAGAAGATGACAGAAGATAACAGAAGAGGACAGAATGACAGAAGATGACAGAAGATGACAGAAGATGACAGATGATGACAGAAGATGACAAGATGACAGAATATGACAGAAGATGACAGAATATGACAGAAGATGACAGAATGACAGAAGAGGACAGAATGGCAGTAGAGGACAGAATATGCCAGAAGATGACAGAAGGTGACAGAATGACAGAAGATGACAGAAGATGACAGAAGATCACAGAAGATGACAGAAGATGACAGAATGACAGAAGAGGACAGAAAGACAGAAGATGACAGAATGACAGAAGAGGACAGAATGACAGAAGATGACACAAGATGACAGAATGACAGAAGAGGACAGAATGACAGAAGATGACAGAATGACAGAAGATGACAGAGGATGACAGAAGATGACAGAAGATGTCAGAAGGACAGAAGATGACAGAATGACAGAAGATGACAGAAGATGACAGAAGATGACAGAATATGACAGAAGAGGACAGAAGATGACAGAAGATGACAGAATATGACAGAAGATGACAGAAGATGACAGAATGAGAGAAGAGGACAGAATGACAGAAGAGGACAGAATATGACAGAAGATGACACAAGATGACAGAATGACAGAAAATGACAGAAGAGGACAGAATATGACAGAAGAGGACAGAATGACAGAAGATGACAGAAGATGACAGAAGATGACAGAAGATGGCAGAAGATGACAGAAGATGACAGAATATGACAGAAGATGACAGAAGATGACAGAGTATGACAGAAGATGACAGAAGATGACAGAAGATGACAGAATGACAGAAGAGGACAGAATGACAGAAGATGACAGAATGACAAAAGAGGACAGAAGATGACAGAAGATGACAGAATGACAGAAGATGACAGAAGATGACAGAAGATGACAGAAGATGACAGAATGACCGAAGAGGACAGAATGACAGAAGAGGACAGAATGACAGAAGAGGACAGAATATGACAAAAGATGACAGAAGATGACAGAATGACAGAAGATGACAGAAAATGACAGAAGATGACAGAAGATGACAGAAGATGACAGAATGACAGAAGAGGAAAGAATGACCGAAGATGACAGAATGACAGAAGATGACAGAATGACAGATGAGGACAGAAGATGACAGAAGATGACAGAAGATGACAGAATGACAGAAGAGGACAGAAGATGACAGAATGACAGAAGAGGACAGAAGAGGACAGAAGATGACAGAAGATGACAGAATGACAGAAGAGGACAGAATGACAGAAGATGACAGAATGACAGAAGAGGACAGAAGATGACAGAAGATGACAGAATGACAGAAGATGACAGAAGATGACAGAATGACAGAAGAGGACAGAATGACAGAAGATGACAGAAGATGACAGAAAATGACAGAAGAGGAGAGAATGACAGAAGATGACAGAATGACAGAAGAGGACAGAATGACAGAAGATGACAAAAGATGACAGAAGATGACAGAACATGACAGAATGACAGAACATGACAGAAGATGACAGAATGACAGAAGATGACAGAATATGACAGAAGATGACAGAATGACAGAAGATGACAGAAGATGACAGAAGATGACAGAATGACAGAAGAGGACAGAAGATGACAGAATGACAGAAGAGGACAGAATGACAGAAGATGACAGAAGATGACAGAAGAAGACAGAATGACAGAAGAGGACAGAATATGACAGAAGATGACAGAAGATGACAGAAGATGACAGAGTGACAGAAGAGGACAGAATGACAGAAGAGGACAGAAGATGACAGAATGACAGAAGAGGACAGAAGAGGACAGAATGACAGAAGATGACAGAATTACAGAAGAGGACAGAATGACAGAAGAGGACAGAAGATGACAGAATGACAGAAGAGGACAGAAGATGACAGAAGATGTCAGAAGATGACAGAATGACAGAAGAGGACAGAATGACAGAAGATGACAGAATGACAGAAGATGACAGAAGATGACAGAAGATGACAGAATGACAGAAGATGACAGAATATGACAGAATATGACAGAAGATGACAGAAGATGACAGAAGATGACAGAATGACAGAAGATGACAGAAGATGACAGTAGATGGCAGAAGATGACAGAAGATGAGAGAATGACAGAAGAGGACAGAAGATGACAGAAGATGACAGAAGATGACAGAAGATGACAGAAGATGACAGAATGACAGAAGAGGACAGAATGACAGAAGAGGACAGAATATGATAGAGGATGACAGAAGATGACAGAATGAAAGAAGATGACAGAAGATGTCAAAAGGGCAGAAGATGACAGAATGACAGAAGATGAAAGAACATGACAGAAGATGACAGAAGATGACAGAATATGACAGAAGATGACAGAATGACAGAAGAGGACAGAATGGCAGAAGAGGACAGAATATGCCAGAAGATGACAGAAGGTGACAGAATGACAGAAGATGGCAGAAGATGACAGAAGATCACAGAAGATGACAGAAGATGACAGAATGACAGAAGAGGACAGAATGACAGAAGATGACAGAATGACAGAAGAGGACAGAATGACAGAAGATGACACAAGATGACAGAATGACAGAAGAGGACAGAATGACAGAAGATGACAGAATGACAGAAGATGACAGAGGATGACAGAAGATGACAGAAGATGTCAGAAGGACAGAAGATGACAGAATGACAGAAGATGACAGAAGATGACAGAAGATGACAGAAGATGACAGAATATGACAGAAGAGGACAGAAGATGACAGAAGATGACAGAATATGACAGAAGATGACAGAAGATGACAGAATGACAGAAGAGGACAGAATGACAGAAGAGGACAGAATATGACACAAGATGACACAAGATGACAGAATGACAGAAAATGACAGAAGATGACAGAATATGACAGAAGAGGACAGAATGACAGAAGATGACAGAAGATGACAGAAGATGACAGAAGATGGCAGAAGATGACAGAAGATGACAGAATATGACAGAAGATGACAGAAGATGACAGAGTATGACAGAAGATGACAGAAGATGACAGAAGATGACAGAATGACAGAAGAGGACAGAATGACAGAAGATGACAGAATGACAGAAGAGGACAGAAGATGACAGAAGATGACAGAAGATGACAGAATGACAGAAGAGGACAGAAGATGACAGAAGATGACAGAAGATGACAGAATTACAGAAGAGGACAGAATGACAGAAGAGGACAGAAGATGACAGAATGACAGAAGAGGACAGAAGATGACAGAAGATGACAGAAGATGACAGAAGATGACAGAATGACAGAAGAGGACAGAATGACAGAAGAGGACAGAATGACAGAAGAGGACAGAATGGCAGAAGATGACAGAATGACAGAAGATGACAGAAGATGAGAGTAGATGACAGAAGATGACGTAAGATGACAGAAGATGACAGAAGATGACAGAATGACAGAAGAGGACAGAAGATGACAGAAGATGACAGAAGATGACAGAAGATGACAGAAGATGACAGAATGACAGAAGAGGACAGAATGACAGAAGAGGACAGAATATGATAGAGGATGACAGAAGATGACAGAATGACAGAAGATGACAGAAGATGTCAGAAGGACAGAAGATGACAGAATGACAGAAGATGACAGAAGATGACAGAAGATGACAGAATATGACAGAATATGACAGAAGAGGACAGAAGATGACAGAAGATGACAGAATATGACAGAAGATGACAGAAGATGACAGAATGACAGAAGAGGACAGAATGACAGAAGAGGACAGAATATGACACAAGATGACACAAGATGACAGAATGACAGAAAATGACAGAAGAGGACAGAATATGACAGAAGAGGACAGAATGACAGAAGATGACAGAAGATGACAGAAGATGACAGAAGATGGCAGAAGATGACAGAAGATGACAGAATATGACAGAAGATGACAGAAGATGACAGAGTATGACAGAAGATGACAGAAGATGACAGAATGACAGAAGAGGACAGAATGACAGAAGATGACAGAATGACAGAAGATGACAGAGGATGACAGAAGATGACAGAAGATGTCAGAAGGACAGAAGATGACAGAATGACAGAAGATGACAGAAGATGACAGAAGATGACAGAAGATGACAGAATATGACAGAAGAGGACAGAAGATGACAGAAGATGACAGAAGATGACAGAAGATGACAGAATGACAGAAGAGGACAGAATGACAGAAGAGGACAGAATATGACACAAGATGACACAAGATGACAGAATGACAGAAAATGACAGAAGAGGACAGAATATGACAGAAGAGGACAGAATGACAGAAGATGACAGAAGATGACAGAAGATGACAGAAGATGGCAGAAGATGACAGAAGATGACAGAATATGACAGAAGATGACAGAAGATGACAGAGTATGACAGAAGATGACAGAAGATGACAGAAGATGACAGAATGACAGAAGAGGACAGAATGACAGAAGATGACAGAATGACAGAAGAGGACAGAAGATGACAGAAGATGACAGAAGATGACAGAAGATGACAGAATGACAGAAGAGGACAGAATGACAGAAGAGGACAGAATGACAGAAGAGGACAGAAGATGAAAGAAGATGACAGAAGATGACAGAATTACAGAAGAGGACAGAATGACAGAAGAGGACAGAATGACAGAAGAGGACAGAAGATGACAGAAGATGACAGAAGATGACAGAAGATGACAGAATGACAGAAGAGGACAGAATGACAGAAGAGGACAGAATGACAGAAGAGGACAGAATGACAGAAGATGACAGAATGACAGAAGATGACAGAAGATGAGAGTAGATGACAGAAGATGACATAAGATGACAGAAGATGACAGAAGATGACAGAATGACAGAAGAGGACAGAAGATGACAGAAGATGACAGAAGGTGACAGACGATGACAGAAGATGACAGAATGACAGAAGAGGACAGAATGACAGAAGAGGACAGAATATGATAGAGGATGACAGAAGATGACAGAATGACAGAAGATGACAGAAGATGTCAGAAGGACAGAAGATGACAGAATGACAGAAGATGACAGAAGATGACAGAAGATGACAGAAGATGACAGAATATGACAGAAGAGGACAGAAGATGACAGAAGATGACAGAATATGACAGAAGATGACAGAAGATGACAGAATGACAGAAGAGGACAGAATGACAGAAGAGGACAGAATATGACAGAAGAAGACACAAGATGACAGAATGACAGAAAATGACAGAAGAGGACAGAATATGACAGAAGAGGACAGAATGACAGAAGATGGCAGAAGATGACAGAAGATGACAGAATATGACAGAAGATGACAGAAGATGACAGAGTATGACAGAAGATGACAGAAGATGACAGAAGATGACAGAATGACAGAAGAGGACAGAATGACAGAAGATGACAGAATGACAGAAGAGGACAGAAGATGACAGAAGATGACAGAAGATGACAGAATGACAGAAGAGGACAGAAGATGACAGAAGATGACAGAAGATGACAGAATTACAGAAGAGGACAGAATGACAGAAGAGGACAGAAGATGACAGAATGACAGAAGAGGACAGAAGATGACAGAAGATGACAGAAGATGACAGAAGATGACAGAATGACAGAAGAGGACAGAATGACAGAAGAGGACAGAATGACAGAAGAGGACAGAATGGCAGAAGATGACAGAATGACAGAAGATGACAGAAGATGAGAGTAGATGACAGAAGATGACGTAAGATGACAGAAGATGACAGAAGATGACAGAATGACAGAAGAGGACAGAAGATGACAGAAGATGACAGAAGATGACAGAAGATGACAGAAGATGACAGAATGACAGAAGAGGACAGAATGACAGAAGAGGACAGAATATGATAGAGGATGACAGAAGATGACAGAATGACAGAAGATGACAGAAGATGTCAGAAGGACAGAAGATGACAGAATGACAGAAGATGACAGAAGATGACAGAAGATGACAGAATATGACAGAATATGACAGAAGAGGACAGAAGATGACAGAAGATGACAGAATATGACAGAAGATGACAGAAGATGACAGAATGACAGAAGAGGACAGAATGACAGAAGAGGACAGAATATGACACAAGATGACACAAGATGACAGAATGACAGAAAATGACAGAAGAGGACAGAATATGACAGAAGAGGACAGAATGACAGAAGATGACAGAAGATGACAGAAGATGACAGAAGATGGCAGAAGATGACAGAAGATGACAGAATATGACAGAAGATGACAGAAGATGACAGAGTATGACAGAAGATGACAGAAGATGACAGAATGACAGAAGAGGACAGAATGACAGAAGATGACAGAATGACAGAAGATGACAGAGGATGACAGAAGATGACAGAAGATGTCAGAAGGACAGAAGATGACAGAATGACAGAAGATGACAGAAGATGACAGAAGATGACAGAAGATGACAGAATATGACAGAAGAGGACAGAAGATGACAGAAGATGACAGAAGATGACAGAAGATGACAGAATGACAGAAGAGGACAGAATGACAGAAGAGGACAGAATATGACACAAGATGACACAAGATGACAGAATGACAGAAAATGACAGAAGAGGACAGAATATGACAGAAGAGGACAGAATGACAGAAGATGACAGAAGATGACAGAAGATGACAGAAGATGGCAGAAGATGACAGAAGATGACAGAATATGACAGAAGATGACAGAAGATGACAGAGTATGACAGAAGATGACAGAAGATGACAGAAGATGACAGAATGACAGAAGAGGACAGAATGACAGAAGATGACAGAATGACAGAAGAGGACAGAAGATGACAGAAGATGACAGAAGATGACAGAAGATGACAGAATGACAGAAGAGGACAGAATGACAGAAGAGGACAGAATGACAGAAGAGGACAGAAGATGAAAGAAGATGACAGAAGATGACAGAATTACAGAAGAGGACAGAATGACAGAAGAGGACAGAATGACAGAAGAGGACAGAAGATGACAGAAGATGACAGAAGATGACAGAAGATGACAGAATGACAGAAGAGGACAGAATGACAGAAGAGGACAGAATGACAGAAGAGGACAGAATGACAGAAGATGACAGAATGACAGAAGATGACAGAAGATGAGAGTAGATGACAGAAGATGACATAAGATGACAGAAGATGACAGAAGATGACAGAATGACAGAAGAGGACAGAAGATGACAGAAGATGACAGAAGGTGACAGACGATGACAGAAGATGACAGAATGACAGAAGAGGACAGAATGACAGAAGAGGACAGAATATGATAGAGGATGACAGAAGATGACAGAATGACAGAAGATGACAGAAGATGTCAGAAGGACAGAAGATGACAGAATGACAGAAGATGACAGAAGATGACAGAAGATGACAGAAGATGACAGAATATGACAGAAGAGGACAGAAGATGACAGAAGATGACAGAATATGACAGAAGATGACAGAAGATGACAGAATGACAGAAGAGGACAGAATGACAGAAGAGGACAGAATATGACAGAAGAAGACACAAGATGACAGAATGACAGAAAATGACAGAAGAGGACAGAATATGACAGAAGAGGACAGAATGACAGAAGATGGCAGAAGATGACAGAAGATGACAGAATATGACAGAAGATGACAGAAGATGACAGAGTATGACAGAAGATGACAGAAGATGACAGAAGATGACAGAATGACAGAAGAGGACAGAATGACAGAAGATGACAGAATGACAGAAGAGGACAGAAGATGACAGAAGATGACAGAAGATGACAGAATGACAGAAGAGGACAGAAGATGACAGAAGATGACAGAATGACAGAAGATGACAGAAGATGACAGAAGATGACAGAAGATGACAGAAGATGACAGAATGACAGAAGAGGACCGAATGACAGAAGAGGACAGAATATGACAAAAGATGACAGAAGATGACAAAATGACAGAAGATGACAGAAGATGACAGAAAATGACAGAAGATGACAGAAGATGACAGAAGATGACAGAATGACAGAAGAGGAAAGAATGACAGAAGATGACAGAATGACAGAAGATGACAGAATGACAGATGAGGACAGAAGATGACAGAAGTTGACAGAAGATGACAGAAGATGACAGAAGATGACAGAATGACAGAAGAGGACAGAAGATGACAGAATGACAGAAGAGGACAGAAGAGGACAGAAGATGACAGAAGATGACAGAAGATGACAGAATGACAGAAGAGGTCAGAAGATGACAGAAGATGACAGAAGATGACAGAAGATAACAGAAGATGACAGAATGACAGAAGAGGACAGAATGACAGAAGAGGACAGAATGACAGAAGATGACAGAAGATGACAGAAGATGACAGATGATGACAAGATGACAGAATATGACAGAAGATGACAGAAGATGACAGAATATGACAGAAGATGACAGAATGACAGAAGAGGACAGAATGGCAGTAGAGGACAGAATATGCCAGAAGATGACAGAAGGTGACAGAATGACAGAAGATGACAGAAGATGACAGAAGATCACAGAAGATGACAGAAGATGACAGAATGACAGAAGAGGACAGAATGACAGAAGATGACAGAATGACAGAAGAGGACAGAATGACAGAAGATGACACAAGATGACAGAATGACAGAAGAGGACAGAATGACAGAAGATGACAGAATGACAGAAGATGACAGAGGATGACAGAAGATGACAGAAGATGTCAGAAGGACAGAAGATGATAGAATGACAGAAGATGACAGAAGATGACAGAAGATGACAGAAGATGACAGAATATGACAGAAGAGGACAGAAGATGACAGAAGATGACAGAATATGACAGAAGATGACAGAAGATGACAGAATGAGAGAAGAGGACAGAATGACAGAAGAGGACAGAATATGACAGAAGATGACACAAGATGACAGAATGAAAGAAAATGACAGAAGAGGACAGAATATGACAGAAGAGGACAGAATGACAGAAGATGACAGAAGATGACAGAAGATGGCAGAAGATGACAGAAGATGACAGAATATGACAGAAGATGACAGAAGATGACAGAGTATGACAGAAGATGACAGAAGATGACAGAAGATGACAGAATGACAGAAGAGGACAGAATGACAGAAGATGACAGAATGACAAAAGAGGACAGAAGATGACAGAAGATGACAGAATGACAGAAGATGACAGAAGATGACAGAAGATGACAGAAGATGACAGAATGACCGAAGAGGACAGAATGACAGAAGAGGACAGAATGACAGAAGAGGACAGAATATGACAAAAGATGACAGAAGATGACAGAATGACAGAAGATGACAGAAAATGTCAGAAGATGACAGAAGATGACAGAAGATGACAGAATGACAGAAGAGGAAAGAATGACCGAAGATGACAGAATGACAGAAGATGACAGAATGACAGATGAGGACAGAAGATGACAGAAGATGACAGAAGATGACAGAAGATGACAGAATGACAGAAGAGGACAGAAGATGACAGAATGACAGAAGAGGACAGAAGATGACAGAAGATGACAGAATGACAGAAGAGGACAGAATGACAGAAGATGACAGAATGACAGAAGAGGACAGAAGATGACAGAAGATGACAGAATGACAGAAGATGACAGAAGATGATAGAATGACAGAAGAGGACAGAATGACAGAAGATGACAGAAGATGACAGAAAATGACAGAAGAGGAGAGAATGACAGAAGATGACAGAATGACAGAAGAGGACAGAATGACAGAAGATGACAGAAGATGACAGAAGATGACAGAAGATGACAGAATATGACAGAAGAGGACAGAAGATGACAGAAGATGACAGAAGATGACAGAAGATGACAGAATGACAGAAGAGGACAGAATGACAGAAGAGGACAGAATATGACACAAGATGACACAAGATGACAGAATGACAGAAAATGACAGAAGAGGACAGAATATGACAGAAGAGGACAGAATGACAGAAGATGACAGAAGATGACAGAAGATGACAGAAGATGGCAGAAGATGACAGAAGATGACAGAATATGACAGAAGATGACAGAAGATGACAGAGTATGACAGAAGATGACAGAAGATGACAGAAGATGACAGAATGACAGAAGAGGACAGAATGACAGAAGATGACAGAATGACAGAAGAGGACAGAAGATGACAGAAGATGACAGAAGATGACAGAATGACAGAAGAGGACAGAAGATGAAAGAAGATGACAGAAGATGACAGAATTACAGAAGAGGACAGAATGACAGAAGAGGACAGAATGACAGAAGAGGACAGAAGATGACAGAAGATGACAGAAGATGACAGAAGATGACAGAATGACAGAAGAGGACAGAATGACAGAAGAGGACAGAATGACAGAAGAGGACAGAATGACAGAAGATGACAGAATGACAGAAGATGACAGAAGATGAGAGTAGATGACAGAAGATGACATAAGATGACAGAAGATGACAGAAGATGACAGAATGACAGAAGAGGACAGAAGATGACAGAAGATGACAGAAGATGACAGACGATGACAGAAGATGACAGAATGACAGAAGAGGACAGAATGACAGAAGAGGACAGAATATGATAGAGGATGACAGAAGATGACAGAATGACAGAAGATGACAGAAGATGTCAGAAGGACAGAAGATGACAGAATGACAGAAGATGACAGAAGATGACAGAAGATGACAGAAGATGACAGAATATGACAGAAGAGGACAGAAGATGACAGAAGATGACAGAATATGACAGAAGATGACAGAAGATGACAGAATGACAGAAGAGGACAGAATGACAGAAGAGGACAGAATATGACAGAAGAAGACACAAGATGACAGAATGACAGAAAATGACAGAAGAGGACAGAATATGACAGAAGAGGACAGAATGACAGAAGATGGCAGAAGATGACAGAAGATGACAGAATATGACAGAAGATGACAGAAGATGACAGAGTATGACAGAAGATGACAGAAGATGACAGAAGATGACAGAATGACAGAAGAGGACAGAATGACAGAAGATGACAGAATGACAGAAGAGGACAGAAGATGACAGAAGATGACAGAAGATGACAGAATGACAGAAGAGGACAGAAGATGACAGAAGATGACAGAATGACAGAAGATGACAGAAGATGACAGAAGATGACAGAAGATGACAGAAGATGACAGAATGACAGAAGAGGACCGAATGACAGAAGAGGACAGAATATGACAAAAGATGACAGAAGATGACAAAATGACAGAAGATGACAGAAGATGACAGAAAATGACAGAAGATGACAGAAGATGACAGAATGACAGAAGAGGAAAGAATGACAGAAGATGACAGAATGACAGAAGATGACAGAATGACAGATGAGGACAGAAGATGACAGAAGTTGACAGAAGATGACAGAAGATGACAGAAGATGACAGAATGACAGAAGAGGACAGAAGATGACAGAATGACAGAAGAGGACAGAAGAGGACAGAAGATGACAGAAGATGACAGAAGATGACAGAATGACAGAAGAGGTCAGAAGATGACAGAAGATGACAGAAGATGACAGAAGATAACAGAAGATGACAGAATGACAGAAGAGGACAGAATGACAGAAGAGGACAGAATGACAGAAGATGACAGAAGATGACAGAAGATGACAGATGATGACAAGATGACAGAATATGACAGAAGATGACAGAAGATGACAGAATATGACAGAAGATGACAGAATGACAGAAGAGGACAGAATGGCAGTAGAGGACAGAATATGCCAGAAGATGACAGAAGGTGACAGAATGACAGAAGATGACAGAAGATGACAGAAGATCACAGAAGATGACAGAAGATGACAGAATGACAGAAGAGGACAGAATGACAGAAGATGACAGAATGACAGAAGAGGACAGAATGACAGAAGATGACACAAGATGACAGAATGACAGAAGAGGACAGAATGACAGAAGATGACAGAATGACAGAAGATGACAGAGGATGACAGAAGATGACAGAAGATGTCAGAAGGACAGAAGATGATAGAATGACAGAAGATGACAGAAGATGACAGAAGATGACAGAAGATGACAGAATATGACAGAAGAGGACAGAAGATGACAGAAGATGACAGAATATGACAGAAGATGACAGAAGATGACAGAATGAGAGAAGAGGACAGAATGACAGAAGAGGACAGAATATGACAGAAGATGACACAAGATGACAGAATGACAGAAAATGACAGAAGAGGACAGAATATGACAGAAGAGGACAGAATGACAGAAGATGACAGAAGATGACAGAAGATGACAGAAGATGGCAGAAGATGACAGAAGATGACAGAATATGACAGAAGATGACAGAAGATGACAGAGTATGACAGAAGATGACAGAAGATGACAGAAGATGACAGAATGACAGAAGAGGACAGAATGACAGAAGATGACAGAATGACAAAAGAGGACAGAAGATGACAGAAGATGACAGAATGACAGAAGATGACAGAAGATGACAGAAGATGACAGAAGATGACAGAATGACCGAAGAGGACAGAATGACAGAAGAGGACAGAATGACAGAAGAGGACAGAATATGACAAAAGATGACAGAAGATGACAGAATGACAGAAGATGACAGAAAATGTCAGAAGATGACAGAAGATGACAGAAGATGACAGAATGACAGAAGAGGAAAGAATGACCGAAGATGACAGAATGACAGAAGATGACAGAATGACAGATGAGGACAGAAGATGACAGAAGATGACAGAAGATGACAGAAGATGACAGAATGACAGAAGAGGACAGAAGATGACAGAATGACAGAAGAGGACAGAAGATGACAGAAGATGACAGAATGACAGAAGAGGACAGAATGACAGAAGATGACAGAATGACAGAAGAGGACAGAAGATGACAGAAGATGACAGAATGACAGAAGATGACAGAAGATGACAGAATGACAGAAGAGGACAGAATGACAGAAGATGACAGAAGATGACAGAAAATGACAGAAGAGGAGAGAATGACAGAAGATGACAGAATGACAGAAGAGGACAGAATGACAGAAGATGACAAAAGATGACAGAAGATGACAGAACATGACAGAATGACAGAACATGACAGAAGATGACAGAATGACAGAAGATGACAGAATATGACAGAAGATGACAGAATGACAGAAGATGACAGAAGATGACAGAAGAGGACAGAATGACAGAAGATAACAGAAGATGACAGAAGATGACAGAATGACAGAAGAGGACAGAAGATGACAGAATGACAGAAGAGGACAGAATGACAGAAGATGACAGAAGATGACAGAAGAAGACAGAATGACAGAAGAGGACAGAATATGACAGAAGATGACAGAAGATGACAGAAGATGACAGAGTGACAGAAGAGGACAGAATGACAGAAGAGGACAGAAGATGACAGAATGACAGAAGAGGACAGAAGAGGACAGAATGACAGAAGATGACAGAATTACAGAAGAGGACAGAATGACAGAAGAGGACAGAAGATGACAGAATGACAGAAGAGGACAGAAGATGACAGAAGATGTCAGAAGATGACAGAATGACAGAAGAGGACAGAATGACAGAAGAGGACAGAATGACAGAAGATGACAGAATGACAGAAGATGACAGAAGATGACAGAAGATGACAGAAGATGACAGAATGACAGAAGATGACAGAATATGACAAAATATGACAGAAGATGACAGAAGATGACAGAAGATGACAGAATGACAGAAGATGACAGAAGATGACAGTAGATGGCAGAAGATGACAGAAGATGACAGAAGATGACAGAATGACAGAAGAGGACAGAAGATGACAGAAGATGACAGAAGATGTCAGAAGATGACAGAATGACAGAAGAGGACAGAATGACAGAAGAGGACAGAATATGATAGAGGATGACAGAAGATGACAGAATGAAAGAAGATGACAGAAGATGTCAAAAGGGCAGAAGATGACAGAATGACAGAAGATGAAAGAACATGACAGAAGATGACAGAAGATGACAGAATATGACAGAAGAGGACAGAAGATGACAGAAGATGACAGAAGATGACAGAATGACAGAAGAGGACAGAATGACAGAAGAGGACAGAATATCACAGAAGATGACACAAGATGACAGAATGACAGAAAATGATAGAAGAGGACAGAATATGACAGAAGAGGACAGAATGATAGAAGATGACAGAAGATGACAGAAGATGGCAGAAGATGACAGAAGATGACAGAATATGACAGAATATGACAGAAGATGACAGAGTATGACAGAAGATGACAGAAGAGGACAGAAGATGACAGAATGACAGAAGAGGACAGAATGACAGAAGATGACAGAATGACAGAAGAGGACAGAAGATGACAGAAGATGACAGAATGACAGAAGATGACAGAAGATGACAGAATGACAGAAGAGGACAGAATGACAGAAGATGACAGAAAATGACAGAAGAGGAGAGAATGACAGAAGATGACAGAATGACAGAAGAGGACAGAATGACAGAAGATGACAAAAGATGACAGAAGATGACAGAACATGACAGAATGACAGAACATGACAGAAGATGACAGAATGACAGAAGATGACAGAATATGACAGAAGATGACAGAATGACAGAAGATGACAGAAGATGACAGAAGAGGACAGAATGACAGAAGATAACAGAAGATGACAGAAGATGATAGAATGACAGAAGAGGACAGAAGATGACAGAATGACAGAAGAGGACAGAATGACAGAAGATGACAGAAGATGACAGAAGAAGACAGAATGACAGAAGAGGACAGAATGACAGAAGATGACAGAAGATGACAAAAGATGACAGAAGATGACAGAGTGACAGAAGAGGACAGAATGACAGAAGAGGACAGAAGATGACAGAATGACAGAAGAGGACAGAAGAGGACAGAATGACAGAAGATGACAGAAGATGACAGAATTACAGAAGAGGACAGAATGACAGAAGAGGACAGAAGATGACAGAATGACAGAAGAGGACAGAAGATGACAGAAGATGTCAGAAGATGACAGAATGACAGAAGAGGACAGAATGACAGAAGAGGACAGAATGACAGAAGATGACAGAATATGACAGAATATGACAGAAGATGACAGAAGATGACAGAAGATGACAGAATTACAGAAGATGACAGAAGATGGCAGAAGATGACAGAAGATGACAGAAGATGACAGAATGACAGAAGAGGACAGAAGATGACAGAAGATGACAGAAGATGACAGAAGATGACAGAAGATGACAGAATGACAGAAGAGGACAGAATGACAGAAGAGGACAGAATGAAAGAAGATGACAGAAGATGTCAAAAGGGCAGAAGATGACAGAATGACAGAAGATGAAAGAACATGACAGAAGATGACAGAAGATGACAGAATATGACAGAAGAGGACAGAAGATGACAGAAGATGACAGAATATGACAGAAGATGACAGAAGATGACAGAATGACAGAAGAGGACAGAATGACAGAAGAGGACAGAATATCACAGAAGATGACACAAGATGACAGAATGACAGAAAATGACAGAAGAGGACAGAATATGACAGAAGAGGACAGAATGATAGAAGATGACAGAAGATGACAGAAGATGGCAGAAGATGACAGAAGATGACAGAATATGACAGAATATGACAGAAGATGACAGAGTATGACAGAAGATGACAGAAGATGACAGAAGATGACAGAAGATGACAGAATGACAGAAGAGGACAGAATGACAGAAGATGACAGAATGACAGAAGAGGACAGAAGATGACAGAGGATGACAGAGGATGACAGAAGATGACAGAATGACAGAAGAGGACAGAAGATGACAGAAGATGACAGAATGACAGAAGATGACAGAAGATGACAGAAGATGACAGAATTACAGAAGAGGACAGAATGACAGAAGAGGACAGAAGATGACAGAATGACAGAAGAGGACAGAAGATGACAGAAGATGACAGAATGACAGAAGAGGACAGAATGACAGAAGAGGACAGAATGACAGAAGATGACAGAATGACAGAAGATGACAGAAGATGACAGAAGATGACAGAATGACAGAAGATGACAGAAGATGAGAGTAGATGACAGAAGATGACATAAGATGACAGAAGATGACAGAAGATGACAGAATGACAGAAGAGGACAGAAGATGACAGAAGATGACAGAAGATGACAGAAGATGACAGAATGACAGAAGAGGATAGAATGACAGAAGAGGACAGAATATGATAGAGGATGACAGAAGATGACAGAATGACAGAAGATGACAGAAGATGACAGAATGACAGAAGATGACAGAAGATGACAGAATATGACAGAAGAGGACAGAAGATGACAGAAGAGGACAGAATGACAGAAGATGACAGAAGATGACAGAAGATGACAGAAGATGGCAGAAGATGACAGAAGATGACAGAATATGACAGACGATGACAGAAGATGACAGAGTATGACAGAAGATGACAGAAGATGACAGAAGATGACAGAAGATGACAGAAGATGACAGAAGATGACAGAAGATGACAGAATGACAGAAGAGGACAGAATGACAGAAGAGGACAGAATATGATAGAGGATGACAGAAGATGACAGAATGAAAGAAGATGACAGAAGATGTCAAAAGGGCAGAAGATGACAGAATGACAGAAGATGAAAGAACATGACAGAAGATGACAGAAGATGACAGAATATGACAGAAGAGGACAGAAGATGACAGAAGATGACAGAATATGACAGAAGATGACAGAAGATGACAGAATGACAGAAGAGGACAGAATGACAGAAGAGGACAGAATATCACAGAAGATGACACAAGATGACAGAATGACAGAAAATGACAGAAGAGGACAGAATATGACAGAAGAGGACAGAATGATGGAAGATGACAGAAGATGACAGAAGATGGCAGCAGATGACAGAAGATGACAGAATGACAGAAGAGGACAGAATGACAGAAGATGACAGAATGACAGAAGAGGACAAAAGATGACAGAGGATGACAGAGGATGACAGAAGATGACAGAATGACAGAAGAGGACAGAAGATGACAGAAGATGACAGAATGACAGAAGATGACAGAAGATGACAGAAGATGACAGAATTACAGAAGAGGACAGAATGACAGAAGAGGACAGAAGATGACAGAATGACAGAAGAGGACAGGAGATGACAGAAGATGACAGAAGATGACAGAAGATGACAGAATGACAGAAGAGGACAGAATGACAGAAGAGGACAGAATGACAGAAGATGACAGAATGACAGAAGATGACAGAAGATGACAGAAGATGACAGAATGACAGAAGATGACAGAAGATGAGAGTAGATGACAGAAGATGACATAAGATGACAGAAGATGACAGAAGATGACAGAATGACAGAAGATGACAGAAGATGACAGAATATGACAGAAGATGACAGAAGATGACAGAATGACAGAAGAGGACAGAATGACAGAAGAGGACAGAATATCACAGAAGATGACACAAGATGACAGAATGACAGAAAATGACAGAAGAGGACAGAATATGACAGAAGAGGACAGAATGATAGAAGATGACAGAAGATGACAGAAGATGGCAGAAGATGACAGAAGATGACAGAATATGACAGAATATGACAGAAGATGACAGAGTATGACAGAAGATGACAGAAGATGACAGAAGATGACAGAAGATGACAGAATGACAGAAGAGGACAGAATGACAGAAGATGACAGAATGACAGAAGAGGACAGAAGATGACAGAGGATGACAGAGGATGACAGAAGATGACAGAATGACAGAAGAGGACAGAAGATGACAGAAGATGACAGAATGACAGAAGATGACAGAAGATGACAGAAGATGACAGAATTACAGAAGAGGACAGAATGACAGAAGAGGACAGAAGATGACAGAATGACAGAAGAGGACAGAAGATGACAGAAGATGACAGAATGACAGAAGAGGACAGAATGACAGAAGAGGACAGAATGACAGAAGATGACAGAATGACAGAAGATGACAGAAGATGACAGAAGATGACAGAATGACAGAAGATGACAGAAGATGAGAGTAGATGACAGAAGATGACATAAGATGACAGAAGATGACAGAAGATGACAGAATGACAGAAGAGGACAGAAGATGACAGAAGATGACAGAAGATGACAGAAGATGACAGAATGACAGAAGAGGATAGAATGACAGAAGAGGACAGAATATGATAGAGGATGACAGAAGATGACAGAATGACAGAAGATGACAGAAGATGACAGAATGACAGAAGATGACAGAAGATGACAGAATATGACAGAAGAGGACAGAAGATGACAGAAGAGGACAGAATGACAGAAGATGACAGAAGATGACAGAAGATGACAGAAGATGGCAGAAGATGACAGAAGATGACAGAATATGACAGAAGATGACAGAAGATGACAGAGTATGACAGAAGATGACAGAAGATGACAGAAGATGACAGAAGATGACAGAAGATGACAGAAGATGACAGAAGATGACAGAATGACAGAAGAGGACAGAATGACAGAAGAGGACAGAATATGATAGAGGATGACAGAAGATGACAGAATGAAAGAAGATGACAGAAGATGTCAAAAGGGCAGAAGATGACAGAATGACAGAAGATGAAAGAACATGACAGAAGATGACAGAAGATGACAGAATATGACAGAAGAGGACAGAAGATGACAGAAGATGACAGAATATGACAGAAGATGACAGAAGATGACAGAATGACAGAAGAGGACAGAATGACAGAAGAGGACAGAATATCACAGAAGATGACACAAGATGACAGAATGACAGAAAATGACAGAAGAGGACAGAATATGACAGAAGAGGACAGAATGATGGAAGATGACAGAAGATGACAGAAGATGGCAGAAGATGACAGAAGATGACAGAATGACAGAAGAGGACAGAATGACAGAAGATGACAGAATGACAGAAGAGGACAAAAGATGACAGAGGATGACAGAGGATGACAGAAGATGACAGAATGACAGAAGAGGACAGAAGATGACAGAATGACAGAAGATGACAGAAGATGACAGAAGATGACAGAATTACAGAAGAGGACAGAATGACAGAAGAGGACAGAAGATGACAGAATGACAGAAGAGGACAGGAGATGACAGAAGATGACAGAAGATGACAGAAGATGACAGAATGACAGAAGAGGACAGAATGACAGAAGAGGACAGAATGACAGAAGATGACAGAATGACAGAAGATGACAGAAGATGACAGAAGATGACAGAATGACAGAAGATGACAGAAGATGAGAGTAGATGACAGAAGATGACATAAGATGACAGAAGATGACAGAAGATGACAGAATGACAGAAGAGGACAGAAGATGACAGAAGATGACAGAAGATGACAGAAGATGACAGACTGACAGAAGAGGATAGAATGACAGAAGAGGACAGAATATGATAGAGGATGACAGAAGATGACAGAATGACAGAAGATGACAGAAGATGTCAGAAGGACAGAAGATGACAGAATGACAGAAGATGACAGAAGATGACAGAAGATGACAGAAGATGACAGAATATGACAGAAGAGGACAGAAGATGACAGAAGAGGACAGAATATGACAGAAGGTGACACAAGATGACAGAATAACAGAAAATGACAGAAGAGGACAGAATATGGCAGAAGAGGACAGAATGACAGAAGATGACAGAAGATGACAGAAGATGACAGAAGATGGCAGAAGATGACAGGAGATGACAGAATATGACAGAAGATGACAGAAGATGACAGAGTATGACAGAAGATGACAGAAGATGACAGAAGATGACAGAAGATGACAGAATGACAGAAGAGGACAGAATGACAGAAGATGACAGAATGACAGAAGAGGACAGAAGATGACAGAAGATGACAGAAGATGACAGAAGATGACAGAATGACAGAAGAGGGCAGAAGATGACAGAAGATGACAGAATGACAGAAGATGACAGAAGATGACAGAAGATGACAGAAGATGACAGAATGACCGAAGAGGACAGAATGACAGAAGAGGACAGAATGACAGAAGAGGACAGAATATGACAAAAGATGACAGAAGATGACAGAATGACAGAAGATGACAGAAGATGACAGAAAATGACAGAAGATGACAGAAGATGACAGAATGACAGAAGAGGAAAGAATGACAGAAGATGACAGAATGACAGAAGATGACAGAATGACAGAAGATGACAGAAGATGACAGAATATGACAGAATATGACAGAAGATGACAGAAGATGACAGAAGATGACAGAAGATGACAGAAGATGACAGAATGACAGAAGAGGACAGAAGATGACAGAAGATGACAGAAGATGACAGAAGATGACAGAAGATGACAGAATGACAGAAGAGGACAGAATGACAGAAGAGGACAGAATATGATAGAGGATGACAGAAGATGACAGAATGACAGAAGATGACAGAAGATGTCAGAAGGACAGAAGATGACAGAATGACAGAAGATGAAAGAACATGACAGAAGATGACAGAAGATGACAGAATATGACAGAAGAGGACAGAAGATGACAGAAGATGACAGAATATGACAGAAGATGACAGAAGATGACAGAATGACAGAAGAGGACAGAATGACAGAAGAGGACAGAATGACAGAAAATGACAGAAGAGGACAGAATATGACAGAAGAGGACAGAATGATAGAAGATGACAGAAGATGACAGAAGATGGCAGAAGATGACAGAAGATGACAGAATATGACAGAAGATGACAGAAGATGACAGAGTATGACAGAAGATGACAGAAGATGACAGAAGATGACAGAAGATGACAGAATGACAGAAGAGGACAGAAGATGACAGAAGATGACAGAAAGACAGAAGATGACAGAAGATGACAGAAGATGACAGAAGATGACAGAATTACAGAAGAGGACAGAATGACAGAAGAGGACAGAAGATGACAGAATGACAGAAGAGGACAGAAGATGACAGAAGATGACAGAAGATGACAGAATGACAGAAGAGGACAGAATGACAGAAGATGACAGAATGACAGAAGATGACAGAAGATGACAGAATGACAGAAGATGACAGAAGATGAGAGTAGATGACAGAAGATGACATAAGATGACAGAAGATGACAGAAGATGACAGAAGATGACAGAAGATGACAGAAGATGAGAGTAGATGACAGAAGATGACAGAAGATGACAGAGTATGACAGAAGATGACAGAAGATGACAGAAGATGACAGAAGATGACAGTAGATGGCAGAAGATGACAGAAGATGACAGAATGACAGAAGAGGACAGAAGATGACAGAAGATGACAGAAGATGACAGAAGATGACAGAATGACAGAAGAGGACAGAATGACAGAAGAGGACAGAATATGATAGAGGATGACAGAAGATGACAGAATGAAAGAAGATGACAGAAGATGTCAAAAGGGCAGAAGATGACAGAATGACAGAAGATGAAAGAACATGACAGAAGATGACAGAAGATGACAGAATGTGACAGAAGAGGACAGAAGATGACAGAAGATGACAGAATATGACAGAAGATGACAGAAGATGACAGAATGACAGAAGAGGACAGAATGACAGAAGAGGACAGAATATCACAGAAGATGAGACAAGATGACAGAATGACAGAAAATGACAGAAGAGGACAGAATATGACAGAAGAGGACAGAATGATAGAAGATGACAGAAGATGACAGAAGATGGCAGAAGATGACAGAAGATGACAGAATATGACAGAATATGACAGAAGATGACAGAGTATGACAGAAGATGACAGAAGATGACAGAAGATGACAGAATGACAGAAGAGGACAGAATGACAGAAGATGACAGAATGACAGAAGAGGACAGAAGATGACAGAGGATGACAGAGGATGACAGAAGATGACAGAATGACAGAAGAGGCCAGAAGATGACAGAAGATGACAGAATGACAGAAGATGACAGAAGATGACAGAAGATGACAGAAGATGACAGAATTACAGAAGAGGACAGAATGACAGAAGAGGACAGAAGATGACAGAATGACAGAAGAGGACAGAAGATGACAGAAGATGACAGAAGATGACAGAACGACAGAAGAGGACAGAATGACAGAAGAGGACAGAATGACAGAAGATGACAGAATGACAGAAGATGACAGAAGATGACAGAAGATGACAGAATGACAGAAGATGACAGAAGATGAGAGTAGATGACAGAAGATGACATAAGATGACAGAAGATGACAGAAGATGACAGAATGACAGAAGAGGACAGAAGATGACAGAAGATGACAGAAGATGACAGAAGATGACAGAATGACAGAAGAGGATAGAATGACAGAAGAGGACAGAATATGATAGAGGATGACAGAAGATGACAGAATGACAGAAGATGACAGAAGATGTCAGAAGGACAGAAGATGACAGAATGACAGAAGATGACAGAAGATGACAGAAGATGACAGAAGATGACAGAATATGACAGAAGAGGACAGAAGATGACAGAAGAGGACAGAATATGACAGAAGGTGACACAAGATGACAGAATAACAGAAAATGACAGAAGAGGACAGAATATGGCAGAAGAGGACAGAATGACAGAAGATGACAGAAGATGACAGAAGATGACAGAAGATGACAGAAGATGACAGAGTATGACAGAAGATGACAGAAGATGACAGAAGATGACAGAAGATGACAGAATGACAGAAGAGGACAGAATGACAGAAGATGACAGAATGACAGAAGAGGACAGAAGATGACAGAAGATGACAGAAGATGACAGAAGATGACAGAATGACAGAAGAGGACAGAAGATGACAGAAGATGACAGAATGACAGAAGATGACAGAAGATGACAGAAGATGACAGAAGATGACAGAAGATGACAGAATGACCGAAGAGGACAGAAGATGACAGAAGATGACAGAAGATGACAGAATGACAGAAGATGACAGAAGATGACAGAAGATGACAGAATGACAGAAGAGGACAGAAGATGACAGAAGATGACAGAATGACAGAAGATGACAGAAGATGACAGTAGATGGCAGAAGATGACAGAAGATGACAGAATGACAGAAGAGGACAGAAGATGACAGAAGATGACAGAAGATGACAGAAGATGACAGAATGACAGAAGAGGACAGAATGACAGAAGAGGACAGAATATGATAGAGGATGACAGAAGATGACAGAATGAAAGAAGATGACAGAAGATGTCAAAAGGGCAGAAGATGACAGAATGACAGAAGATGAAAGAACATGACAGAAGATGACAGAAGATGACAGAATGTGACAGAAGAGGACAGAAGATGACAGAAGATGACAGAATATGACAGAAGATGACAGAAGATGACAGAATGACAGAAGAGGACAGAATGACAGAAGAGGACAGAATATCACAGAAGATGAGACAAGATGACAGAATGACAGAAAATGACAGAAGAGGACAGAATATGACAGAAGAGGACAGAATGATAGAAGATGACAGAAGATGACAGAAGATGGCAGAAGATGACAGAAGATGACAGAATATGACAGAATATGACAGAAGATGACAGAGTATGACAGAAGATGACAGAAGATGACAGAAGATGACAGAAGATGACAGAATGACAGAAGAGGACAGAATGACAGAAGATGACAGAATGACAGAAGAGGACAGAAGATGACAGAGGATGACAGAGGATGACAGAAGATGACAGAATGACAGAAGAGGACAGAAGATGACAGAAGATGACAGAATGACAGAAGATGACAGAAGATGACAGAAGATGACAGAATTACAGAAGAGGACAGAATGACAGAAGAGGACAGAAGATGACAGAATGACAGAAGAGGACAGAAGATGACAGAAGATGACAGAAGATGACAGAACGACAGAAGAGGACAGAATGACAGAAGAGGACAGAATGACAGAAGATGACAGAATGACAGAAGATGACAGAAGATGACAGAAGATGACAGAATGACAGAAGATGACAGAAGATGAGAGTAGATGACAGAAGATGACATAAGATGACAGAAGATGACAGAAGATGACAGAATGACACAAGAGGACAGAAGATGACAGAAGATGACAGAAGATGACAGAAGATGACAGAATGACAGAAGAGGATAGAATGACAGAAGAGGACAGAATATGATAGAGGATGACAGAAGATGACAGAATGACAGAAGATGACAGAAGATGTCAGAAGGACAGAAGATGACAGAATGACAGAAGATGACAGAAGATGACAGAAGATGACAGAAGATGACAGAATATGACAGAAGAGGACAGAAGATGACAGAAGAGGACAGAATATGACAGAAGGTGACACAAGATGACAGAATAACAGAAAATGACAGAAGAGGACAGAATATGGCAGAAGAGGACAGAATGACAGAAGATGACAGAAGATGACAGAAGATGACAGAAGATGACAGAAGATGACAGAGTATGACAGAAGATGACAGAAGATGACAGAAGATGACAGAAGATGACAGAATGACAGAAGAGGACAGAATGACAGAAGATGACAGAATGACAGAAGAGGACAGAAGATGACAGAAGATGACAGAAGATGACAGAAGATGACAGAATGACAGAAGAGGACAGAAGATGACAGAAGATGACAGAATGACAGAAGATGACAGAAGATGACAGAAGATGACAGAAGATGACAGAAGATGACAGAATGACCGGAGAGGACAGAATGACAGAAGAGGACAGAATGACAGAAGAGGACAGAATATGACAAAAGATGACAGAAGATGACAGAATGACAGAAGATGACAGAAGATGACAGAAAATGACAGAAGATGACAGAAGATGACAGAATGACAGAAGAGGAAAGAATGACAGAAGATGACAGAATGACAGAAGATGACAGAATGACAGAAGATGACAGAAGATGACAGAATATGACAGAATATGACAGAAGATGAGAGAAGATGACAGAAGATGACAGAATGACAGAAGAGGACAGAAGATGACAGAAGATGACAGAAGATGACAGAAGATGACAGAATGACAGAAGAGGACAGAAGATGACAGAAGATGACAGAAGATGACAGAATGACAGAAGAGGACAGAATGACAGAAGAGGACAGAATATGATAGAGGATGACAGAAGATGACAGAATGACAGAAGATGACAGAAGATGTCAGAAGGACAGAAGATGACAGAATGACAGATGATGAAAGAACATGACAGAAGATGACAGAAGATGACAGAATATGACAGAAGAGGACAGAAGATGACAGAAGATGACAGAATATGACAGAAGATGACAGAAGATGACAGAATATGACAGAAGAGGACAGAATGACAGAAGAGGACAGAATATGACAGAAGATGACACAAGATGACAGAATGACAGAAAATGACAGAAGAGGACAGAATATGACAGAAGAGGACAGAATGATAGAAGATGACAGAAGATGACAGAAGATGGCAGAAGATGACAGAAGATGACAGAATATGACAGAAGATGACAGAAGATGACAGAAGATGACAGAAGATGACAGAATGACAGAAGAGGACAGAAGATGACAGAAGATGACAGAATGACAGAAGATGACAGAAGATGACAGAAGATGACAGAAGAAGACAGAATTACAGAAGAGGACAGAATGACAGAAGAGGACAGAAGATGACAGAATGACAGAAGAGGACAGAAGATGACAGAAGATGACAGAAGATGACAGAATGACAGAAGAGGACAGAATGACAGAAGATGACAGAATGACAGAAGATGACAGAATGACAGAAGATGACAGAAGATGAGAGTAGATGACAGAAGATGACATAAGATGACAGAAGATGACAGAAGATGACAGAATGACAGAAGAGGACAGAAGATGACAGAAGATGACAGAAGATGACAGAAGATGACAGAATGACAGAAGAGGACAGAATGACAGAAGAGGACAGAATATGATAGAGGATGACAGAAGATGACAGAATGACAGAAGATGACAGAAGATGACAGAATGACAGAAGAGGACAGAATGACAGAAGATGACAGAATGACAGAAGAGGACAGAAGATGACAGAGGATGACAGAGGATGACAGAAGATGACAGAATGACAGAAGAGGACAGAAGATGACAGAAGATGACAGAATGACAGAAGATGACAGAAGATGACAGAAGATGACAGAATTACAGAAGAGGACAGAATGACAGAAGAGGACTGAAGATGACAGAATGACAGAAGAGGACAGAAGATGACAGAAGATGACAGAAGATGACAGAAGATGACAGAATGACAGAAGAGGACAGAATGACAGAAGAGGACAGAATGACAGAAGATGACAGAATGACAGAAGATGACAGAAGATGACAGAAGATGACAGAATGACAGAAGATGACAGAAGATGAGAGTAGATGACAGAAGATGACAGAAGATGACAGAAGATGACAGAAGATGACAGAATGACAGAAGAGGACAGAAGATGACAGAGGATGACAGAAGATGACAGAAGATGACAGAATGACAGAAGAGGATAGAATGACAGAAGAGGACAGAATATGATAGAGGATGACAGAAGATGACAGAATGACAGAAGATGACAGAAGATGTCAGAAGGACAGAAGATGACAGAATGACAGAAGATGACAGAAGATGACAGAAGATGACAGAAGATGACAGAATATGACAGAAGAGGACAGAAGATGACAGAAGAGGACAGAATATGACAGAAGGTGACACAAGATGACAGAATAACAGAAAATGACAGAAGAGGACAGAATATGGCAGAAGAGGACAGAATGACAGAAGATGACAGAAGATGACAGAAGATGACAGAAGATGGCAGAAGATGACAGGAGATGACAGAATATGACAGAAGATGACAGAAGATGACAGAGTATGACAGAAGATGACAGAAGATGACAGAAGATGACAGAAGATGACAGAATGACAGAAGAGGACAGAATGACAGAAGATGACAGAATGACAGAAGAGGACAGAAGATGACAGAAGATGACAGAAGATGACAGAAGATGACAGAATGACAGAAGAGGGCAGAAGATGACAGAAGATGACAGAATGACAGAAGATGACAGAAGATGACAGAAGATGACAGAAGATGACAGAATGACCGAAGAGGACAGAATGACAGAAGAGGACAGAATGACAGAAGAGGACAGAATATGACAAAAGATGACAGAAGATGACAGAATGACAGAAGATGACAGAAGATGACAGAAAATGACAGAAGATGACAGAAGATGACAGAATGACAGAAGAGGAAAGAATGACAGAAGATGACAGAATGACAGAAGATGACAGAATGACAGAAGATGACAGAAGATGACAGAATATGACAGAATATGACAGAAGATGACAGAAGATGACAGAAGATGACAGAATGACAGAAGAGGACAGAAGATGACAGAAGATGACAGAAGATGACAGAAGATGACAGAATGACAGAAGAGGACAGAAGATGACAGAAGATGACAGAAGATGACAGAAGATGACAGAAGATGACAGAATGACAGAAGAGGACAGAATGACAGAAGAGGACAGAATATGATAGAGGATGACAGAAGATGACAGAATGACAGAAGATGACAGAAGATGTCAGAAGGACAGAAGATGACAGAATGACAGAAGATGAAAGAACATGACAGAAGATGACAGAAGATGACAGAATATGACAGAAGAGGACAGAAGATGACAGAAGATGACAGAATATGACAGAAGATGACAGAAGATGACAGAATGACAGAAGAGGACAGAATGACAGAAGAGGACAGAATATGACAGAAGATGACACAAGATGACAGAATGACAGAAAATGACAGAAGAGGACAGAATATGACAGAAGAGGACAGAATGATAGAAGATGACAGAAGATGACAGAAGATGGCAGAAGATGACAGAAGATGACAGAATATGACAGAAGATGACAGAAGATGACAGAGTATGACAGAAGATGACAGAAGATGACAGAAGATGACAGAAGATGACAGAATGACAGAAGAGGACAGAAGATGACAGAAGATGACAGAAAGACAGAAGATGACAGAAGATGACAGAAGATGACAGAAGATGACAGAATTACAGAAGAGGACAGAATGACAGAAGAGGACAGAAGATGACAGAATGACAGAAGAGGACAGAAGATGACAGAAGATGACAGAAGATGACAGAATGACAGAAGAGGACAGAATGACAGAAGATGACAGAATGACAGAAGATGACAGAAGATGACAGAATGACAGAAGATGACAGAAGATGAGAGTAGATGACAGAAGATGACATAAGATGACAGAAGATGACAGAAGATGACAGAAGATGACAGAAGATGACAGAAGATGACAGAAGATGAGAGTAGATGACAGAAGATGACAGAAGATGACAGAGTATGACAGAGTATGACTGAAGATGACAGAAGATGACAGAAGATGACAGAATGACAGAAGTGGACAGAATGACAGAAGATGACAGAATGACAGAAGATGACAGAATATGACAGAATATGACAGAAGATGACAGAAGATGACAGAAGATGAGAGTAGATGACAGAAGATGACAGAAGATGACAGAAGATGACAGAGTATGACAGAAGATGACAGAAGATGACAGAAGATGACAGAAGATGACAGAAGATGACAGAATGACAGAAGTGGACAGAATGACAGAAGATAACAGAATGACAGAAGATGACAGAATATGACAGAATATGACAGAAGATGACAGAAGATGACAGAATTACAGAAGATGACAGAAGATGACAGTAGATGGCAGAAGATGACAGAAGATGACAGAAGATGACAGAATGACAGAAGAGGACAGAAGATGACAGAAGATGACAGAAGATGACAGAAGATGACAGAAGATGACAGAATGACAGAAGAGGACAGAATGACAGAAGAGGACAGAATATGATAGAGGATGACAGAAGATGACAGAATGAAAGAAGATGACAGAAGATGTCAAAAGGGCAGAAGATGACAGAATGACAGAAGATGAAAGAACATGACAGAAGATGACAGAATATGACAGAAGAGGACAGAAGATGACAGAAGATGACAGAATATGACAGAAGATGACAGAAGATGACAGAATGACAGAAGAGGACAGAATGACAGAAGAGGACAGAATATCACAGAAGATGAGACAAGATGACAGAATGACAGAAAATGACAGAAGAGGACAGAATATGACAGAAGATGACAGAAGATGACAGAAGATGGCAGAAGATGACAGAAGATGACAGAATATGACAGAATATGACAGAAGATGACAGAGTATGACAGAAGATGACAGAAGATGACAGAAGATGACAGAAGATGACAGAATGACAGAAGAGGACAGAATGACAGAAGATGACAGAATGACAGAAGAGGACAGAAGATGACAGAAGATGACAGAATGACAGAAGATGACAGAAGATGACAGAAGATGACAGAAGATGACAGAATTACAGAAGAGGACAGAATGACAGAAGAGGACAGAAGATGACAGAATGACAGAAGAGGACAGAAGATGACAGAAGATGACAGAAGATGACAGAATGACAGAAGAGGACAGAATGACAGAAGAGGACAGAATGACAGAAGATGACAGAATGACAGAAGATGACAGAAGATGACAGAAGATGACAGAATGACAGAAGATGACAGAAGATGAGAGTAGATGACAGAAGATGACATAAGATGACAGAAGATGACAGAAGATGACAGAATGACAGAAGAGGACAGAAGATGACAGAAGATGACAGAAGATGACAGAAGATGACAGAATGACAGAAGAGGATAGAATGACAGAAGAGGACAGAATATGATAGAGGATGACAGAAGATGACAGAATGACAGAAGATGACAGAAGATGTCAGAAGGACAGAAGATGACAGAATGACAGAAGATGACAGAAGATGACAGAAGATGACAGAAGATGACAGAATATGACAGAAGAGGACAGAAGATGACAGAAGAGGACAGAATATGACAAAAGGTGACACAAGATGACAGAATAACAGAAAATGACAGAAGAGGACAGAATATGGCAGAAGAGGACAGAATGACAGAAGATGACAGAAGATGACAGAAGATGACAGAAGATGACAGAGTATGACAGAAGATGACAGAAGATGACAGAAGATGACAGAAGATGACAGAATGACAGAAGAGGACAGAATGACAGAAGATGACAGAATGACAGAAGAGGACAGAAGATGACAGAAGATGACAGAAGATGACAGAAGATGACAGAATGACCGAAGAGGACAGAATGACAGAAGAGGACAGAATGACAGAAGAGGACAGAATATGACAAAAGATGACAGAAGATGACAGAATGACAGAAGATGACAGAAGATGACAGAAAATGACATAAGATGACAGAAGATGACAGAATGACAGAAGAGGAAAGAATGACAGAAGATGACAGAATGACAGAAGATGACAGAATGACAGAAGATGACAGAAGATGACAGAATATGACAGAATATGACAGAAGATGACAGAAGATGACAGAAGATGACAGAATGACAGAAGAGGACAGAAGATGACAGAAGATGACAGAAGATGACAGAAGATGACAGAAGATGACAGAATGACAGAAGAGGACAGAAGATGACAGAAGATGACAGAAGATGACAGAAGATGACAGAATGACAGAAGAGGACAGAATGACAGAAGAGGACAGAATATGATAGAGGATGACAGAAGATGACAGAATGACAGAAGATGACAGAAGATGTCAGAAGGACAGAAGATGACAGAATGACAGAAGATGAAAGAACATGACAGAAGATGACAGAATATGACAGAAGAGGACAGAAGATGACAGAAGATGACAGAATATGACAGAAGATGACAGAAGATGACAGAATATGACAGAAGAGGACAGAATGACAGAAGAGGACAGAATATGACAGAAGATGACACAAGATGACAGAATGACAGAAAATGACAGAAGAGGACAGAATATGACAGAAGAGGACAGAATGATAGAAGATGACAGAAGATGACAGAAGATGGCAGAAGATGACAGAAGATGACAGAATATGACAGAAGATGACAGAAGATGACAGAAGATGACAGAAGATGACAGAAGATGACAGAAGATGACAGAATGACAGAAGAGGACAGAAGATGACAGAAGATGACAGAATGACAGAAGATGACAGAAGATGACAGAAGATGACAGAAGATGACAGAATTACAGAAGAGGACAGAATGACAGAAGAGGACAGAAGATGACAGAATGACAGAAGAGGACAGAAGATGACAGAAGATGACAGAAGATGACAGAATGACAGAAGAGGACAGAATGACAGAAGATGACAGAATGACAGAAGATGACAGAAGATGACAGAATGACAGAAGATGACAGAAGATGCGAGTAGATGACAGAAGATGACATAAGATGACAGAAGATGACAGAAGATGACAGAATGACAGAAGAGGACAGAAGATGACAGAAGATGACAGAAGATGACAGAAGATGACAGAAGATGACAGAATGACAGAAGAGGACAGAATGACAGAAGAGGACAGAATATGATAGAGGATGACAGAAGATGACAGAATGACAGAAGATGACAGAAGATGTCAGAAGGACAGAAGATGACAGAATGACAGAAGATGACAGAAGATGACAGAAGATGACAGAAGATGACAGAATATGACAGAAGAGGACAGAAGATGACAGAAGATGACAGAATATGACAGAAGATGACAGAAGATGACAGAATGACAGAAGAGGACAGAATGACAGAAGAGGACAGAATATGACAGAAGATGACACAAGATGACAGAATGACAGAAAATGACAGAAGAGGACAGAATATGACAGAAGAGGACAGAATGACAGAAGATGACAGAAGATGACAGAAGATGACAGAAGATGGCAGAAGATGACAGAAGATGACAGAATATGACAGAAGATGACAGAAGATGACAGAGTATGACAGAAGATGACAGAAGATGACAGAAGATGACAGAAGATGACAGAAGATGACAGAATGACAGAAGAGGACAGAATGACAGAAGATGACAGAATGACAGAAGAGGACAGAAGATGACAGAAGATGACAGAAGATGACAGAATGACAGAAGAGGACAGAAGATGACAGAAGATGACAGAATGACAGAAGATGACAGAAGATGACAGAAGATGACAGAATGACAGAAGAGGACAGAATGACAGAAGAGGACAGAATATGACAAAAGATGACAGAAGATGACAGAATGACAGAAGATGACAGAAGATGACAGAAGATGACAGAAGATGACAGAAGATGACAGAATGACAGAAGAGGAAAGAATGACAGAAGATGACAGAATGACAGAAGATGACAGAATGACAGATGAGGACAGAAGATGACAGAAGTTGACAGAAGATGACAGAAGATGACAGAAGATGACAGAATGACAGAAGAGGACAGAAGATGACAGAATGACAGAAGAGGACAGAAGAGGACAGAAGATGACAGAAGATGACAGAAGATGACAGAAGATGACAGAATGACAGAAGAGGTCAGAAGATGACAGAAGATGACAGAAGATAACAGAAGATGACAGAATGACAGAAGAGGACAGAATGACAGAAGAGGACAGAATGACAGAAGATGACAGAAGATGACAGAAGATGACAGATGATGACAGAAGATGACAAGATGACAGAATATGACAGAAGATGATAGAAGATGACAGAAGATGACAGAATGACAGAAGAGGACAGAATGGCAGAAGAGGACAGAATATGCCAGAAGATGACAGAAGGTGACAGAATGACAGAAGATGACAGAAGATGACAGAAGATCACAGAAGATGACAGAAGATGACAGAATTACAGAAGAGGACAGAATGACAGAAGATGACAGAATGACAGAAGAGGACACAATGACAGAAGATGACACAAGATGACAGAATGACAGAAGAGGACAGAATGACAGAAGATGACAGAATGACAGAAGATGACAGAGGATGACAGAAGATGACAGAAGATGTCAGAAGGACAGAAGATGACAGAATGACAGAAGATGACAGAAGATGACAGAAGATGACAGAAGATGACAGAAGATGACAGAATGACAGAAGAGGACAGAATGACAGAAGAGGACAGAATATGACAGAAGATGACACAAGATGACAGAATGACAGAAAATGACAGAAGAGGACAGAATATGACAGAAGAGGACAGAATGACAGAAGATGACAGAAGATGACAGAAGATGACAGAAGATGGCAGAAGGTGACAGAAGATGACAGAATATGACAGAAGATGACAGAAGATGACAGAAGATGACAGAAGATGACAGAATGACAGAAGAGGACAGAATGACAGAAGATGACAGAATGACAGAAGAGGACAGAAGATGACAGAAGATGACAGAAGATGACAGAATGACAGAAGAGGACAGAAGATGACAGAAGATGACAGAATGACAGAAGATGACAGAAGATGACAGAAGATGACAGAATGACCGAAGAGGACAGAATATGACAAAAGATGACAGAAGATGACAGAATGACAGAAGATGACAGAAGATGACAGAAAATGACAGAAGATGATAGAAGATGACAGAAGATGACAGAATGACAGAAGAGGAAAGAATGACAGAAGATGACAGAATGACAGAAGATGACAGAATGACAGATGAGGACAGAAGATGACAGAAGATGACAGAAGATGACAGAATGACAGAAGAGGACAGAAGATGACAGAGTGACAGAAGAGGACAGAAGAGGACAGAAGATGACAGATGAAGACAGACGATGACAGAAGATGACAGAATGACAGAAGATGACAGAAGATGTCAGAAGGACAGAAGATGACAGAATGACAGAAGATGAAAGAACATGACAGAAGATGACAGAAGATGACAGAATATGACAGAAGAGGACAGAAGATGACAGAAGATGACAGAATATGACAGAAGATGACAGAAGATGACAGAATGACAGAAGAGGACAGAATGACAGAAGAGGACAGAATATGACAGAAGATGACACAAGATGACAGAATGACAGAAAATGACAGAAGAGGACAGAATATGACAGAAGAGGACAGAATGATAGAAGATGACAGAAGATGACAGAAGATGGCAGAAGATGACAGAAGATGACAGAATATGACAGAAGATGACAGAAGATGACAGAGTATGACAGAACATGACAGAAGATGACAGAAGATGACAGAAGATGACAGAATGACAGAAGAGGACAGAAGATGACAGAAGATGACAGAAAGACAGAAGATGACAGAAGATGACAGAAGATGACAGAAGATGACAGAATTACAGAAGAGGACAGAATGACAGAAGAGGACAGAAGATGACAGAATGACAGAAGAGGACAGAAGATGACAGAAGATGACAGAAGATGACAGAATGACAGAAGAGGACAGAATGACAGAAGATGACAGAATGACAGAAGATGACAGAAGATGACAGAATGACAGAAGATGACAGAAGATGAGAGTAGATGACAGAAGATGACATAAGATGACAGAAGATGACAGAAGATGACAGAAGATGACAGAAGATGACAGAAGATGACAGAAGATGAGAGTAGATGACAGAAGATGACAGAAGATGACAGAGTATGACAGAAGATGACAGAAGATGACAGAAGATGACAGAAGATGACAGAATGACAGAAGTGGACAGAATGACAGAAGATGACAGAATGACAGAAGATGACAGAATATGACAGAATATGACAGAAGATGACAGAAGATGACAGAAGATGACAGAATTACAGAAGATGACAGAAGATGACAGTAGATGGCAGAAGATGACAGAAGATGACAGACGATGACAGAATGACGGAAGAGGACAGAAGATGACAGAAGATGACAGAAGATGACAGAAGATGACAGAAGATGACAGAATGACAGAAGAGGACAGAATGACAGAAGAGGACAGAATATGATAGAGGATGACAGAAGATGACAGAATGAAAGAAGATGACAGAAGATGTCAAAAGGGCAGAAGATGACAGAATGACAGAAGATGAAAGAACATGACAGAAGATGACAGAAGATGACAGAATATGACAGAAGAGGACAGAAGATGACAGAAGATGACAGAATATGACAGAAGATGACAGAAGATGACAGAATGACAGAAGAGGACAGAATGACAGAAGAGGACAGAATATCACAGAAGATGAGACAAGATGACAGAATGACAGAAAATGACAGAAGAGGACAGAATATGACAGAAGAGGACAGAATGATAGAAGATGACAGAAGATGACAGAAGATGGCAGAAGATGACAGAAGATGACAGAATATGACAGAATATGACAGAAGATGACAGAGTATGACAGAAGATGACAGAAGATGACAGAAGATGACAGAAGATGACAGAATGACAGAAGAGGACAGAATGACAGAAGATGACAGAATGACAGAAGAGGACAGAAGATGACAGAGGATGACAGAGGATGACAGAAGATGACAGAATGACAGAAGAGGACAGAAGATGACAGAAGATGACAGAATGACAGAAGATGACAGAAGATGACAGAAGATGACAGAAGATGACAGAATGACAGAAGAGGACAGAAGATGACAGAATGACAGAAGAGGACAGAAGATGACAGAAGATGACAGAAGATGACAGAATGACAGAAGAGGACAGAATGACAGAAGAGGACAGAATGACAGAAGATGACAGAATGACAGAAGATGACAGAAGATGACAGAATGACAGAAGATGACAGAAGATGAGAGTAGATGACAGAAGATGACATAAGATGACAGAAGATGACAGAAGATGACAGAATGACAGAAGAGGACAGAAGATGACAGAAGATGACAGAAGATGACAGAATGACAGAAGAGGACAGAAGATGACAGAAGATGACAGAATGACAGAAGATGACAGAAGATGACAGAAGATGACAGAATGACAGAAGAGGACAGAATGACAGAAGAGGACAGAATATGACAAAAGATGACAGAAGATGACAGAATGACAGAAGATGACAGAAGATGACAGAAGATGACAGAAGATGACAGAAGATGACAGAATGACAGAAGAGGAAAGAATGACAGAAGATGACAGAATGACAGAAGATGACAGAATGACAGATGAGGACAGAAGATGACAGAAGTTGACAGAAGATGACAGAAGATGACAGAAGATGACAGAATGACAGAAGAGGACAGAAGATGACAGAATGACAGAAGAGGACAGAAGAGGACAGAAGATGACAGAAGATGACAGAAGATGACAGAAGATGACAGAATGACAGAAGAGGTCAGAAGATGACAGAAGATGACAGAAGATGACAGAAGATAACAGAAGATGACAGAATGACAGAAGAGGACAGAATGACAGAAGAGGACAGAATGACAGAAGATGACAGAAGATGACAGAAGATGACAGATGATGACAGAAGATGACAAGATGACAGAATATGACAGAAGATGATAGAAGATGACAGAAGATGACAGAATGACAGAAGAGGACAGAATGGCAGAAGAGGACAGAATATGCCAGAAGATGACAGAAGGTGACAGAATGACAGAAGATGACAGAAGATGACAGAAGATCACAGAAGATGACAGAAGATGACAGAATTACAGAAGAGGACAGAATGACAGAAGATGACAGAATGACAGAAGAGGACACAATGACAGAAGATGACACAAGATGACAGAATGACAGAAGAGGACAGAATGACAGAAGATGACAGAATGACAGAAGATGACAGAGGATGACAGAAGATGACAGAAGATGTCAGAAGGACAGAAGATGACAGAATGACAGAAGATGACAGAAGATGACAGAAGATGACAGAAGATGACAGAAGATGACAGAATGACAGAAGAGGACAGAATGACAGAAGAGGACAGAATATGACAGAAGATGACACAAGATGACAGAATGACAGAAAATGACAGAAGAGGACAGAATATGACAGAAGAGGACAGAATGACAGAAGATGACAGAAGATGACAGAAGATGACAGAAGATGGCAGAAGGTGACAGAAGATGACAGAATATGACAGAAGATGACAGAAGATGACAGAAGATGACAGAAGATGACAGAATGACAGAAGAGGACAGAATGACAGAAGATGACAGAATGACAGAAGAGGACAGAAGATGACAGAAGATGACAGAAGATGACAGAATGACAGAAGAGGACAGAAGATGACAGAAGATGACAGAATGACAGAAGATGACAGAAGATGACAGAAGATGACAGAAGATGACAGAATGACCGAAGAGGACAGAATGACAGAAGAGGACAGAATGACAGAAGAGGACAGAATATGACAAAAGATGACAGAAGATGACAGAATGACAGAAGATGACAGAAGATGACAGAAAATGACAGAAGATGATAGAAGATGACAGAAGATGACAGAATGACAGAAGAGGGAAGAATGACAGAAGATGACAGAATGACAGAAGATGACAGAATGACAGATGAGGACAGAAGATGACAGAAGATGACAGAAGATGACAGAATGACAGAAGAGGACAGAAGATGACAGAGTGACAGAAGAGGACAGAAGAGGACAGAAGATGACAGATGAAGACAGACGATGACAGAAGATGACAGAATGACAGAAGATGACAGAAGATGTCAGAAGGACAGAAGATGACAGAATGACAGAAGATGAAAGAACATGACAGAAGATGACAGAAGATGACAGAATATGACAGAAGAGGACAGAAGATGACAGAAGATGACAGAATATGACAGAAGATGACAGAAGATGACAGAAGATGACAGAATATGACAGAAGATGACAGAAGATGACAGAATGACAGAAAATGACAGAAGAGGACAGAATATGACAGAAGAGGACAGAATGATAGAAGATGACAGAAGATGACAGAAGATGGCAGAAGATGACAGAAGATGACAGAATATGACAGAAGATGACAGAAGATGACAGAGTATGACAGAACATGACAGAAGATGACAGAAGATGACAGAAGATGACAGAATGACAGAAGAGGACAGAAGATGACAGAAGATGACAGAAAGACAGAAGATGACAGAAGATGACAGAAGATGACAGAAGATGACAGAATTACAGAAGAGGACAGAATGACAGAAGAGGACAGAAGATGACAGAATGACAGAAGAGGACAGAAGATGACAGAAGATGACAGAAGATGACAGAATGACAGAAGAGGACAGAATGACAGAAGATGACAGAATGACAGAAGATGACAGAAGATGACAGAATGACAGAAGATGACAGAAGATGAGAGTAGATGACAGAAGATGACATAAGATGACAGAAGATGACAGAAGATGACAGAAGATGACAGAAGATGACAGAAGATGACAGAAGATGAGAGTAGATGACAGAAGATGACAGAAGATGACAGAGTATGACAGAAGATGACAGAAGATGACAGAAGATGACAGAAGATGACAGAATGACAGAAGTGGACAGAATGACAGAAGATGACAGAATGACAGAAGATGACAGAATATGACAGAATATGACAGAAGATGACAGAAGATGACAGAAGATGACAGAATTACAGAAGATGACAGAAGATGACAGTAGATGGCAGAAGATGACAGAAGATGACAGACGATGACAGAATGACAGAAGAGGACAGAAGATGACAGAAGATGACAGAAGATGACAGAAGATGACAGAAGATGACAGAATGACAGAAGAGGACAGAATGACAGAAGAGGACAGAATATGATAGAGGATGACAGAAGATGACAGAATGAAAGAAGATGACAGAAGATGTCAAAAGGGCAGAAGATGACAGAATGACAGAAGATGAAAGAACATGACAGAAGATGACAGAAGATGACAGAATATGACAGAAGAGGACAGAAGATGACAGAAGATGACAGAATATGACAGAAGATGACAGAAGATGACAGAATGACAGAAGAGGACAGAATGACAGAAGAGGACAGAATATCACAGAAGATGAGACAAGATGACAGAATGACAGAAAATGACAGAAGAGGACAGAATATGACAGAAGAGGACAGAATGATAGAAGATGACAGAAGATGACAGAAGATGGCAGAAGATGACAGAAGATGACAGAATATGACAGAATATGACAGAAGATGACAGAGTATGACAGAAGATGACAGAAGATGACAGAAGATGACAGAAGATGACAGAATGACAGAAGAGGACAGAATGACAGAAGATGACAGAATGACAGAAGAGGACAGAAGATGACAGAGGATGACAGAGGATGACAGAAGATGACAGAATGACAGAAGAGGACAGAAGATGACAGAAGATGACAGAATGACAGAAGATGACAGAAGATGACAGAAGATGACAGAAGATGACAGAATTACAGAAGAGGACAGAATGACAGAAGAGGACAGAAGATGACAGAATGACAGAAGAGGACAGAAGATGACAGAAGATGACAGAAGATGACAGAATGACAGAAGAGGACAGAATGACAGAAGAGGACAGAATGACAGAAGATGACAGAATGACAGAAGATGACAGAAGATGACAGAATGACAGAAGATGACAGAAGATGAGAGTAGATGACAGAAGATGACATAAGATGACAGAAGATGACAGAAGATGACAGAATGACAGAAGAGGACAGAAGATGACAGAAGATGACAGAAGATGACAGAAGATGACAGAATGACAGAAGAGGATAGAATGACAGAAGAGGACAGAATATGATAGAGGATGACAGAAGATGACAGAATGACAGAAGATGACAGAAGATGTCAGAAGGACAGAAGATGACAGAATGACAGAAGATGACAGAAGATGACAGAAGATGACAGAAGATGACAGAATATGACAGAAGAGGACAGAAGATGACAGAAGAGGACAGAATATGACAGAAGGTGACACAAGATGACAGAATAACAGAAAATGACAGAAGAGGACAGAATATGGCAGAAGAGGACAGAATGACAGAAGATGACAGAAGATGACAGAAGATGACAGAAGATGACAGAAGATGACAGAGTATGACAGAAGATGACAGAAGATGACAGAAGATGACAGAAGATGACAGAAGATGACAGAAGATGACAGAAGATGACAGAATGACAGAAGAGGACAGAATGACAGAAGATGACAGAATGACAGAAGAGGACAGATGATGACAGAAGATGACAGAAGATGACAGAAGATGACAGAATGACAGAAGAGGACAGAAGATGACAGAAGATGACAGAATGACAGAAGATGACAGAAGATGACAGAAGATGACAGAAGATGACAGAAGATGACAGAATGACCGAAGAGGACAGAATGACAGAAGAGGACAGAATGACAGAATGACAGAAGATGACAGAAGATGACAGAAAATGAGAGAAGATGACAGAAGATGACAGAATGACAGAAGAGGAAAGAATGACAGAAGATGACAGAATGACAGAAGATGACAGAATGACAGAAGATGACAGAAGATGACAGAATATGACAGAATATGACAGAAGATGACAGAAGATGACAGAAGATGACAGAATGACAGAAGAGGACAGAAGATGACAGAAGATGACAGAAGATGACAGAAGATGACAGAAGATGACAGAATGACAGAAGAGGACAGAAGATGACAGAAGATGACAGAAGATGACAGAATGACAGAAGAGGACAGAATGACAGAAGAGGACAGAATATGATAGAGGATGACAGAAGATGACAGAATGACAGAAGATGACAGAAGATGTCAGAAGGACAGAATATGACAGAAGATGACAGAAGATGACAGAATATGACAGAAGAGGACAGAATGACAGAAGAGGACAGAATATGACAGAAGAGGACAGAATGATAGAAGATGACAGAAGATGACAGAAGATGGCAGAAGATGACAGAAGATGACAGAATATGACAGAAGATGACAGAAGATGACAGAGTATGACAGAAGATGACAGAAGATGACAGAAGATGACAGAATGACAGAAGAGGACAGAAGATGACAGAAGATGACAGAATGACAGAAGAGGACAGAATGACAGAAGAGGACAGAAGATGACAGAAAATGACAGAAGATGACAGAATGACAGAAGAGGACAGAATGACAGAAGATGACAGAATGACAGAAGATGACAGAAGATGACAGAATGACAGAAGATGACAGAAGATGAGAGTAGATGACAGAAGATGACATAAGATGACAGAAGATGACAGAAGATGACAGAATGACAGAAGAGGACAGAAGATGACAGAAGATGACAGAAGATGACAGAAGATGACAGAAGATGACAGAATGACAGAAGAGGACAGAATGACAGAAGAGGACAGAATATGATAGAGGATGACAGAAGATGACAGAATGACAGAAGATGACAGAAGATGTCAGAAGGACAGAAGATGACAGAATGACAGAAGATGACAGAAGATGACAGAAGATGACAGAAGATGACAGAATATGACAGAAGAGGACAGAAGATGACAGAAGATGACAGAATATGACAGAAGATGACAGAAGATGACAGAATGACAGAAGAGGACAGAATGACAGAAGAGGACAGAATATGACAGAAGATGACACAAGATGACAGAATGACAGAAAATGACAGAAGAGGACAGAATATGACAGAAGAGGACAGAATGACAGAAGATGACAGAAGATGACAGAAGATGACAGAAGATGGCAGAAGATGACAGAAGATGACAGATTATGACAGAAGATGACAGAAGATGACAGAGTATGACAGAAGATGACAGAAGATGACAGAAGATGACAGAAGATGACAGAAGATGACAGAATGACAGAAGAGGACAGAATGACAGAAGATGACAGAATGACAGAAGAGGACAGAAGATGACAGAAGATGACAGAAGATGACAGAATGACAGAAGAGGACAGAAGATGACAGAAGATGACAGAATGACAGAAGATGACAGAAGATGACAGAAGATGACAGAAGATGACAGAATGACAGAAGAGGACAGAATGACAGAAGAGGACAGAATATGACAAAAGATGACAGAAGATGACAGAATGACAGAAGATGACAGAAGATGACAGAAAATGACAGAAGATGACAGAAGATGACAGAAGATGACAGAATGACAGAAGAGGAAAGAATGACAGAAGATGACAGAATGACAGAAGATGACAGAATGACAGATGAGGACAGAAGATGACAGAAGTTCACAGAAGATGACAGAAGATGACAGAAGATGACAGAATGACAGAAGAGGACAGAAGATGACAGAATGACAGAAGAGGACAGAAGAGGACAGAAGATGACAGAAGATGACAGAAGATGACAGAAGATGACAGAATGACAGAAGAGGTCAGAAGATGACAGAAGATGACAGAAGATGACAGAAGATAACAGAAGATGACAGAATGACAGAAGAGGACAGAATGACAAGAGGACAGAATGACAGAAGATGACAGAAGATGACAGAAGATGACAGATGATGACAGAAGATGACAAGATTACAGAATATGACAGAAGATGATAGAAGATGACAGAATATGACAGAAGATGACAGAATGACAGAAGAGGACAGAATGGCAGAAGAGGACAGAATATGCCAGAAGATGACAGAAGGTGACAGAATGACAGAAGATGACAGAAGATGACAGAAGATCACAGAAGATGACAGAAGATGACAGAATGACAGAAGAGGACAGAATGACAGAAGATGACAGAATGACAGAAGAGGACAGAATGACAGAAGATGACACAAGATGACAGAATGACAGAAGAGGACAGAATGACAGAAGATGACAGAATGACAGAAGATGACAGAGGATGACAGAAGATGACAGAAGATGTCAGAAGGACAGAAGATGACAGAATGACAGAAGATGACAGAAGATGACAGAAGATGACAGAAGATGACAGAATGACAGAAGAGGACAGAATGACAGAAGAGGACAGAATATGACAGAAGATGACACAAGATGACAGAATGACAGAAAATGACAGAAGAGGACAGAATATGACAGAAGAGGACAGAATGACAGAAGATGACAGAAGATGACAGAAGATGACAGAAGATGGCAGAAGGTGACAGAAGATGACAGAATATGACAGAAGATGACAGAAGATGACAGAGTATGACAGAAGATGACAGAAGATGACAGAAGATGACAGAAGATGACAGAATGACAGAAGAGGACAGAATGACAGAAGATGACAGAATGACAGAAGATGACAGAAGATGACAGAATGACAGAAGAGGACAGAAGAGGACAGAAGATGACAGAAGATGACAGAATGACAGAAGATGACAGAAGATGACAGAAGATGACAGAAGATGACAGAATGACCGAAGAGGACAGAATGACAGAAGAGGACAGAATGACAGAAGAGGACAGAATATGACAAAAGATGACAGAAGATGACAGAATGACAGAAGATGACAGAAGATGACAGAAAATGACAGAAGATGATAGAAGATGACAGAAGATGACAGAATGACAGAAGAGGAAAGAATGACAGAAGATGACAGAATGACAGAAGATGACAGAATGACAGATGAGGACAGAAGATGACAGAAGATGACAGAAGATGACAGAATGACAGAAGAGGACAGAAGATGACAGAGTGACAGAAGAGGACAGAAGAGGACAGAAGATGACAGATGATGACAGACGATGACAGAAGATGACAGAATGACAGAAGAGGTCAGAAGATGACAGAAGATGACAGAAGATAACAGAAGATGACAGAATGACAGAAGAGGACAGAATGACAGAAGAGGACAGAATGACAGAAGATGACAGAGGATGACAGAAGATGACAGATGATGACAGAAGATGACAAGATGACAGAATATGACAGAAGATGACAGAAGATGACAGAATATGACAGAAGATGACAGAATGACAGAAGAGGACAGAATGGCAGAAGAGGACAGAATATGCCAGAAGATGACAGAAGGTGACAGAATGACAGAAGATGACAGAAGATGACAGAAGATGACAGAAGATGACAGAATGACCGAAGAGGACAGAATGACAGAAGAGGACAGAATGACAGAAGAGGACAGAATATGACAAAAGATGACAGAAGATGACAGAATGACAGAAGATGACAGAAGATGACAGAAAATGACAGAAGATGACAGAAGATGACAGAATGACAGAAGAGGAAAGAATGACAGAAGATGACAGAATGACAGAAGATGACAGAATGACAGAAGATGACAGAAGATGACAGAATATGACAGAAGATGACAGAAGATGACAGAAGATGACAGAATGACAGAAGAGGACAGAAGATGACAGAAGATGACAGAAGATGACAGAAGATGACAGAATGACAGAAGAGGACAGAAGATGACAGAAGATGACAGAAGATGACAGAAGATGACAGAAGATGACAGAATGACAGAAGAGGACAGAATGACAGAAGAGGACAGAATATGATAGAGGATGACAGAAGATGACAGAATGACAGAAGATGACAGAAGATGTCAGAAGGACAGAAGATGACAGAATGACAGAAGATGAAAGAACATGACAGAAGATGACAGAAGATGACAGAATATGACAGAAGAGGACAGAAGATGACAGAAGATGACAGAATATGACAGAAGATGACAGAAGATGACAGAATGACAGAAGAGGACAGAATGACAGAAGAGGACAGAATATGACAGAAGATGACACAAGATGACAGAATGACAGAAAATGACAGAAGAGGACAGAATATGACAGAAGAGGACAGAATGATAGAAGATGACAGAAGATGACAGAAGATGGCAGAAGATGACAGAAGATGACAGAATATAACAGAAGATGACAGAGTATGACAGAAGATGACAGAAGATGACAGAAGATGACAGAAGATGACAGAATGACAGAAGAGGACAGAAGATGACAGAAGATGACAGAATGACAGAAGATGACAGAAGATGACAGAAGATGACAGAAGATGACAGAATTACAGAAGAGGACAGAATGACAGAAGAGGACAGAAGATGACAGAATGACAGAAGAGGACAGAAGATGACAGAAGATGACAGAAGATGACAGAATGACAGAAGAGGACAGAATGACAGAAGATGACAGAATGACAGAAGATGACAGAAGATGACAGAATGACAGAAGATGACAGAAGATGAGAGTAGATGACAGAAGATGACATAAGATGACAGAAGATGACAGAAGATGACAGAAGATGACAGAAGATGACAGAAGATGACAGAAGATGAGAGTAGATGACAGAAGATGACAGAAGATGACAGAGTATGACAGAAGATGACAGAAGATGACAGAAGATGACAGAATGACAGAAGTGGACAGAATGACAGAAGATGACAGAATGACAGAAGATGACAGAATATGACAGAATATGACAGAAGATGACAGAAGATGACAGAAGATGACAGAATTACAGAAGATGACAGAAGATGACAGTAGATGGCAGAAGATGACAGAAGATGACAGAAGATGACAGAATGACAGAAGAGGACAGAAGATGACAGAAGATGACAGAAGATGAAAGAAGATGACAGAAGATGACAGAATGACAGAAGAGGACAGAATGACAGAAGAGGACAGAATATGATAGAGGATGACAGAAGATGACAGAATGAAAGAAGATGACAGAAGATGTCAAAAGGGCAGAAGATGACAGAATGACAGAAGATGAAAGAACATGACAGAAGATGACAGAAGATGACAGAATATGACAGAAGAGGACAGAAGATGACAGAAGATGACAGAATATGACAGAAGATGACAGAAGATGACAGAATGACAGAAGAGGACAGAATGACAGAAGAGGACAGAATATCACAGAAGATGAGACAAGATGACAGAATGACAGAAAATGACAGAAGAGGACAGAATATGACAGAAGAGGACAGAATGATAGAAGATGACAGAAGATGACAGAAGATGGCAGAAGATGACAGAAGATGACAGAGTATGACAGAAGATGACAGAAGATGACAGAAGATGACAGAAGATGACAGAATGACAGAAGAGGACAGAATGACAGAAGATGACAGAATGACAGAAGAGGACAGAAGATGACAGAGGATGACAGAGGATGACAGAAGATGACAGAATGACAGAAGAGGACAGAAGATGACAGAAGATGACAGAATGACAGAAGATGACAGAAGATGACAGAAGATGACAGAATTACAGAAGAGGACAGAATGACAGAAGAGGACAGAAGATGACAGAATGACAGAAGAGGACAGAAGATGACAGAAGATGACAGAAGATGACAGAATGACAGAAGAGGACAGAATGACAGAAGAGGACAGAATGACAGAAGATGACAGAATTGCAGAAGATGACAGAAGATGACAGAAGATGACAGAATGACAGAAGATGACAGAAGATGAGAGTAGATGACAGAAGATGACATAAGATGACAGAAGATGACAGAAGATGACAGAATGACAGAAGAGGACAGAAGATGACAGAAGATGACAGAAGATGACAGAAGATGACAGAATGACAGAAGAGGAGAGAATGACAGAAGAGGACAGAATATGATAGAGGATGACAGAAGATGACAGAATGACAGAAGATGACAGAAGATGTCAGAAGGACAGAAGATGACAGAATGACAGAAGATGACAGAAGATGACAGAAGATGACAGAAGATGACAGAATATGACAGAAGAGGACAGAAGATGACAGAAGAGGACAGAATATGACAGAAGGTGACACAAGATGACAGAATAACAGAAAATGACAGAAGAGGACAGAATATGGCAGAAGAGGACAGAATGACAGAAGATGACAGAAGATGACAGAAGATGACAGAAGATGACAGAGTATGACAGAGTATGACAGAAGATGACAGAAGATGACAGAATGACAGAAGAGGACAGAAGATGACAGAAGATGACAGAAGATGACAGAAGATGACAGAATGACAGAAGAGGATAGAATGACAGAAGAGGACAGAATATGATAGAGGATGACAGAAGATGACAGAATGACAGAAGATGACAGAAGATGTCAGAAGGACAGAAGATGACAGAATGACAGAAGATGACAGAAGATGACAGAAGATGACAGAAGATGACAGAATATGACAGAAGAGGACAGAAGATGACAGAAGAGGACAGAATATGACAGAAGGTGACACAAGATGACAGAATAACAGAAAATGACAGAAGAGGACAGAATATGGCAGAAGAGGACAGAATGACAGAAGATGACAGAAGATGACAGAAGATGACAGAAGATGACAGAGTATGACAGAGTATGACAGAAGATGACAGAAGATGACAGAAGATGACAGAAGATGACAGAATGACAGAAGAGGACAGAATGACAGAAGATGACAGAATGACAGAAGAGGACGGAAGATGACAGAAGATGACAGAAGATGACAGAAGATGACAGAATGACAGAAGAGGACAGAAGATGACAGAAGATGACAGAATGACAGAAGATGACAGAAGATGACAGAAGATGACAGAAGATGACAGAAGATGACAGAATGACCGAAGAGGACAGAATGACAGAAGAGGACAGAATGACAGAAGAGGACAGAATATGACAAAAGATGACAGAAGATGACAGAATGACAGAAGATGACAGAAAATGACAGAAGATGACAGAAGATGACAGAATGACAGAAGAGGAAAGAATGACAGAAGATGACAGAATGACAGAAGATGACAGAATGACAGAAGATGACAGAAGATGACAGAATATGACAGAAGATGACAGAAGATGACAGAAGATGACAGAATGACAGAAGAGGACAGAAGATGACAGAAGATGACAGAAGATGACAGAAGATGACAGAAGATGACAGAAGATGACAGAATGACAGAAGAGGACAGAATGACAGAAGAGGACAGAATATGATAGAGGATGACAGAAGATGACAGAATGACAGAAGATGACAGAAGATGTCAGAAGGACAGAAGATGACAGAATGACAGAAGATGAAAGAACATGACAGAAGATGACAGAAGATGACAGAATATGACAGAAGAGGACAGAAGATGACAGAAGATGACAGAATATGACAGAAGATGACAGAAGATGACAGAATATGACAGAAGAGGACAGAATGACAGAAGAGGACAGAATATGACACAAGATGACACAGGATGACAGAATGACAGAAAATGACAGAAGAGGACAGAATATGACAGAAGAGGACAGAATGATAGAAGATGACAGAAGATGACAGAAGATGGCAGAAGATGATAGAAGATGACAGAATATGACAGAAGATGACAGAAGATGACAGAGTATGACAGAAGATGACAGAAGATGACAGAAGATGACAGAAGATGACAGAATGATAGAAGAGGACAGAAGATGACAGAAGATGACAGAATGACAGAAGATGACAGAAGATGACAGAAGATGACAGAAGATGACAGAATTACAGAAGAGGACAGAATGACAGAAGAGGACAGAAGATGACAGAATGACAGAAGAGGACAGAAGATGACAGAAGATGACAGAATGACAGAAGAGGACAGAATGACAGAAGATGACAGAATGACAGAAGATGACAGAAGATGACAGAATGACAGAAGATGACAGAAGATGAGAGTAGATGACAGAAGATGACATAAGATGACAGAAGATGACAGAAGATGACAGAATGACAGAAGAGGACAGAAGATGACAGAAGATGACAGAATGACAGAAGAGGACAGAATGACAGAAGAGGACAGAATATGATAGTGGATGACAGAAGATGACAGAATGACAGAAGATGACAGAAGATGTCAGAAGGACAGAAGATGACAGAATGACAGAAGATGACAGAAGATGACAGAAGATGACAGAAGATGACAGAAGATGACAGAAGAGGACAGAAGATGACAGAAGATGACAGAATATGACAGAAGATGACAGAAGATGACAGAATGACAGAAGAGGGCAGAATGACAGAAGAGGACAGAATATGACAGAAGATGACACAAGATGACAGAATGACAGAAAATGACAGAAGAGGACAGAATATGACAGAAGAGGACAGAATGACAGAAGATGACAGAAGATGACAGAAGATGACAGAAGATGGCAGAAGATGACAGAAGATGACAGAATATGACAGAAGATGACAGAAGATGACAGAGTATGACAGAAGATGACAGAAGATGACAGAAGATGACAGAAGATGACAGAAGATGACAGAAGATGACAGAATGACAGAAGAGGACAGAATGACAGAAGATGACAGAATGACAGAAGAGGACAGAAGATGACAGAAGATGACAGAAGATGACAGAATGACAGAAGAGGACAGAAGATGACAGAAGATGACAGAATGACAGAAGATGACAGAAGATGACAGAAGATGACAGAAGATGACAGAATGACAGAAGAGGACAGAATGACAGAAGAGGACAGAATATGACAAAAGATGACAGAAGATGACAGAATGACAGAAGATGACAGAAGATGACAGAAAATGACAGAAGATGACAGAAGATGACAGAAGATGACAGAATGACAGAAGAGGAAAGAATGACAGAAGATGACAGAATGACAGAAGATGACAGAATGACAGATGAGGGCAGAAGATGACAGAAGTTGACAGAAGATGACAGAAGATGACAGAAGATGACAGAATGACAGAAGAGGACAGAAGATGACAGAATGACAGAAGAGGACAGAAGAGGACAGAAGATGACAGAAGATGACAGAAGATGACAGAAGATGACAGAATGACAGAAGAGGTCAGAAGATGACAGAAGATGACAGAAGATGACAGAAGATGACAGAATGACAGAAGAGGACAGAATGACAGAAGAGGACAGAATGACAGAAGATGACAGAAGATGACAGAAGATGACAGATGATGACAGAAGATGACAAGATGACAGAATATGACAGAAGATGATAGAAGATGACAGAATATGACAGAAGATGACAGAATGACAGAAGAGGACAGAATGGCAGAAGAGGACAGAATATGCCAGAAGATGACAGAAGGTGACAGAATGACAGAAGATGACAGAAGATGACAGAAGATCACAGAAGATGACAGAAGATGACAGAATGACAGAAGAGGACAGAATGACAGAAGATGACAGAATGACAGAAGAGGACAGAATGACATAAAATGACACAAGATGATAGAATGACAGAAGAGGACAGAATGACAGAAGATGACAGAATGACAGAAGATGACAGAGGATGACAGAAGATGACAGAAGATGTCAGAAGGACAGAAGATGATAGAATGACAGAAGATGACAGAAGATGACAGAAGATGACAGAAGATGACAGAAGATGACAGAATGACAGAAGAGGACAGAATGACAGAAGAGGACAGAATATGACAGAAGATGACACAAGATGACAGAATGACAGAAAATGACAGAAGAGGACAGAATATGACAGAAGAGGACAGAATGACAGAAGATGACAGAAGATGACAGAAGATGACAGAAGATGGCAGAAGGTGACAGAATATGACAGAAGATGACAGAAGATGACAGAGTATGACAGAAGATGACAGAAGATGACAGAAGATGACAGAAGATGACAGAATGACAGAAGAGGACAGAATGACAGAAGATGACAGAATGACAGAAGAGGACAGAAGATGACAGAAGATGACAGAAGATGACAGAATGACAGAAGAGGACAGAAGATGACAGAAGATGACAGAATGACAGAAGATGACAGAAGATGACAGAAGATGACAGAATGACCGAAGAGGACAGAATGACAGAAGAGGACAGAATGACAGAAGAGGACAGAATATGACAAAAGATGACAGAAGATGACAGAATGACAGAAGATGACAGAAGATGACAGAAAATGACAGAAGATGATAGAAGATGACAGAAGATGACAGAATGACAGAAGAGGAAAGAATGACAGAAGATGACAGAATGACAGAAGATGACAGAATGACAGATGAGGACAGAAGATGACAGAAGATGACAGAAGATGACAGAATGACAGAAGAGGACAGAAGATGACAGAAGATGACAGAAGATAACAGAAGATGACAGAATGACAGAAGAGGACAGAATGACAGAAGAGGACAGAATGACAGAAGATGACAGAGGATGACAGAAGATGACAGATGATGACAGAAGATGACAAGATGACAGAATATGACAGAAGATGACAGAAGATGACAGAATATGACAGAAGATGACAGAATGACAGAAGAGGACAGAATGGCAGAAGAGGACAGAATATGCCAGAAGATGACAGAAGGTGACAGAATGACAGAAGATGACAGAAGATGACAGAAGATGACAGAATGACAGAAGAGGACAGAATGACAGAAGATGACAGAATGACAGAAGAGGACAGAATGACAGAAGATGACACAAGATGACACAAGATGACAGAATGACAGAAGAGGACAGAATGACAGAAGATGACAGAAGATGACAGAAGATGGCAGAAGATGACAGAAGATGACAGAATATGACAGAAGATGACAGAGTATGACAGAAGATGACAGAAGATGACAGAAGATGACAGAAGATGACAGAATGATAGAAGAGGACAGAAGATGACAGAAGATGACAGAATGACAGAAGATGACAGAAGATGACAGAAGATGACAGAAGATGACAGAATTACAGAAGAGGACAGAATGACAGAAGAGGACAGAAGATGACAGAATGACAGAAGAGGACAGAAGATGACAGAAGATGACAGAATGACAGAAGAGGGCAGAATGACAGAAGATGACAGAATGACAGAAGATGACAGAAGATGACAGAATGACAGAAGATGACAGAAGATGAGAGTAGATGACAGAAGATGACATAAGATGACAGAAGATGACAGAAGATGACAGAATGACAGAAGAGGACAGAAGATGACAGAAGATGACAGAATGACAGAAGAGGACAGAATGACAGAAGAGGACAGAATATGATAGAGGATGACAGAAGATGACAGAATGACAGAAGATGACAGAAGATGTCAGAAGGACAGAAGATGACAGAATGACAGAAGATGACAGAAGATGACAGAAGATGACAGAAGATGACAGAAGATGACAGAAGAGGACAGAAGATGACAGAAGATGACAGAATATGACAGAAGATGACAGAAGATGACAGAATGACAGAAGAGGGCAGAATGACAGAAGAGGACAGAATATGACAGAAGATGACACAAGATGGCAGAATGACAGAAAATGACAGAAGAGGACAGAATATGACAGAAGAGGACAGAATGACAGAAGATGACAGAAGATGACAGAAGATGACAGAAGATGGCAGAAGATGACAGAAGATGACAGAATATGACAGAAGATGACAGAAGATGACAGAGTATGACAGAAGATGACAGAAGATGACAGAAGATGACAGAAGATGACAGAAGATGACAGAATGACAGAAGAGGACAGAATGACAGAAGATGACAGAATGACAGAAGAGGACAGAAGATGACAGAAGATGACAGAAGATGACAGAATGACAGAAGAGGACAGAATGACAGAAGAGGACAGAATATGACAAAAGATGACAGAAGATGACAGAATGACAGAAGATGACAGAAGATGACAGAAAATGACAGAAGATGACAGAAGATGACAGAAGATGACAGAATGACAGAAGAGGAAAGAATGACAGAAGATGACAGAATGACAGAAGATGACAGAATGACAGATGAGGACAGAAGATGACAGAAGTTGACAGAAGATGACAGAAGATGACAGAAGATGACAGAATGACAGAAGAGGACAGAAGATGACAGAATGACAGAAGAGGACAGAAGAGGACAGAAGATGACAGAAGATGACAGAAGATGACAGAAGATGACAGAATGACAGAAGAGGTCAGAAGATGACAGAAGATGACAGAAGATGACAGAAGATGACAGAATGACAGAAGAGGACAGAATGACAGAAGAGGACAGAATGACAGAAGATGACAGAAGATGACAGAAGATGACAGATGATGACAGAAGATGACAAGATGACAGAATATGACAGAAGATGATAGAAGATGACAGAATATGACAGAAGATGACAGAATGACAGAAGAGGACAGAATGGCAGAAGAGGACAGAATATGCCAGAAGATGACAGAAGGTGACAGAATGACAGAAGATGACAGAAGATGACAGAAGATCACAGAAGATGAAAGAAGATGACAGAATGACAGAAGTGGACAGAATGACAGAAGATGACAGAATGACAGAAGAGGACAGAATGACATAAAATGACACAAGATGATAGAATGACAGAAGAGGACAGAATGACAGAAGATGACAGAATGACAGAAGATGACAGAGGATGACAGAAGATGACAGAAGATGTCAGAAGGACAGAAGATGATAGAATGACAGAAGATGACAGAAGATGACAGAAGATGACAGAAGATGACAGAAGATGACAGAATGACAGAAGAGGACAGAATGACAGAAGAGGACAGAATATGACAGAAGATGACACAAGATGACAGAATGACAGAAAATGACAGAAGAGGACAGAATATGACAGAAGAGGACAGAATGACAGAAGATGACAGAAGATGACAGAAGATGACAGAAGATGGCAGAAGGTGACAGAATATGACAGAAGATGACAGAAGATGACAGAGTATGACAGAAGATGACAGAAGATGACAGAAGATGACAGAAGATGACAGAATGACAGAAGAGGACAGAATGACAGAAGATGACAGAATGACAGAAGAGGACAGAAGATGACAGAAGATGACAGAAGATGACAGAATGACAGAAGAGGACAGAAGATGACAGAAGATGACAGAATGACAGAAGATGACAGAAGATGACAGAAGATGACAGAATGACCGAAGAGGACAGAATGACAGAAGAGGACAGAATGACAGAAGAGGACAGAATATGACAAAAGATGACAGAAGATGACAGAATGACAGAAGATGACAGAAGATGACAGAAAATGACAGAAGATGATAGAAGATGACAGAAGATGACAGAATGACAGAAGAGGAAAGAATGACAGAAGATGACAGAATGACAGAAGATGACAGAATGACAGATGAGGACAGAAGATGACAGAAGATGACAGAAGATGACAGAATGACAGAAGAGGACAGAAGATGACAGAAGATGACAGAAGATAACAGAAGATGACAGAATGACAGAAGAGGACAGAATGACAGAAGAGGACAGAATGACAGAAGATGACAGAGGATGACAGAAGATGACAGATGATGACAGAAGATGACAAGATGACAGAATATGACAGAAGATGACAGAATATGACAGAAGATGACAGAATGACAGAAGAGGACAGAATGGCAGAAAAGGACAGAATATGCCAGAAGATGACAGAAGGTGACAGAATGACAGAAGATGACAGAAGATGACAGAAGATGACAGAATGACAGAAGAGGACAGAATGACAAAAGATGACAGAATGACAGAAGAGGACAGAATGACAGAAGATGACACAAGATGACACAAGATGACAGAATGACAGAAGAGGACAGAATGACAGAAGATGACAGAATGACAGAAGATGACAGAGGATGACAGAAGATGACAGAAGATGACAGAATGACAGACGAGGAAAGAAGATGACAGAAGATGGCAGAAGATGACAGAAGATGACAGAATGACAGAAGAGGACAGAATGACAGAAGATGGCAGAATGACAGAAGAGGACAGAATGACAGAAGATGAAAGAAGATGACAGAAGATGACAGAATGACAGAAGAGGACAGAATGACAGAAGATGACAGAAGATGACAGAAGATGACAGAATGACAGAAGATGACAGAAGATGACAGAAGATGACAAAATGACCGAAGAGGACAGAATGACAGAAGATGACAGAATGTCAGAAGAGGGCAGAAGATGACAGAAGATGACAGAATGACAGAAGATGACAGAATGACAGAAGAGGACAGAATGACAGAAGATGACAGAAGATGACAGAAGATGACAGAATATGACAGAAGATGAAAAAGATGACAGAAGATGACAGAAGAGGACAGAATGACAGAAGATGACAGAAGATGACAGAAGATGACAGAATGACGGAAGATGACAGAAGATGACGCAAGATGACAGAAGATGACAGAAGATGACAGAATGACAGAAGAGGACATAATGACAGAAGATGACAGAAGATGACAGAAGATGACAGAAGATGACAGAATGACAGAAGATGACAGAATGACAGAAGATGACAGAATGACAGAAGAGGACACAATGACAGAAGATGACAGAAGATGACAGAATGACAGAAGAGGACAGAATGACAGAAGATGACAGAATGACAGAAGAGGACAGAATGACAGAAGATGACAGAAGATGACAGAATGACAGAAGAGGACAGAATGACAGAAGATGACAGAAGATGACAGAAGATGACAGAAGATGACAGAATGACAGAAGATGACACAAGATGACAAAATGACAGAAGAGGACAGAATGACAGAAGAGGACAGAATGACAGAAGAGGACAGAATGACAGAAGATGACAGAAGATGACAGAAGATGACAGATGATGACAGAAGATGACAAGATGACAGAATATGACAGAAGATGATAGAAGATGACAGAATATGACAGAAGATGACAGAATGACAGAAGAGGACAGAATGGCAGAAGAGGACAGAATATGCCAGAAGATGACAGAAGGTGACAGAATGACAGAAGATGACAGAAGATGACAGAAGATCACAGAAGATGAAAGAAGATGACAGAATGACAGAAGTGGACAGAATGACAGAAGATGACAGAATGACAGAAGAGGACAGAATGACATAAAATGACACAAGATGATAGAATGACAGAAGAGGACAGAATGACAGAAGATGACAGAATGACAGAAGATGACAGAGGATGACAGAAGATGACAGAAGATGTCAGAAGGACAGAAGATGATAGAATGACAGAAGATGACAGAAGATGACAGAAGATGACAGAAGATGACAGAAGATGACAGAATGACAGAAGAGGACAGAATGACAGAAGAGGACAGAATATGACAGAAGATGACACAAGATGACAGAATGACAGAAAATGACAGAAGAGGACAGAATATGACAGAAGAGGACAGAATGACAGAAGATGACAGAAGATGACAGAAGATGACAGAAGATGGCAGAAGGTGACAGAATATGACAGAAGATGACAGAAGATGACAGAGTATGACAGAAGATGACAGAAGATGACAGAAGATGACAGAAGATGACAGAATGACAGAAGAGGACAGAATGACAGAAGATGACAGAATGACAGAAGAGGACAGAAGATGACAGAAGATGACAGAAGATGACAGAATGACAGAAGAGGACAGAAGATGACAGAAGATGACAGAATGACAGAAGATGACAGAAGATGACAGAAGATGACAGAATGACCGAAGAGGACAGAATGACAGAAGAGGACAGAATGACAGAAGAGGACAGAATATGACAAAAGATGACAGAAGATGACAGAATGACAGAAGATGAGAGAAGATGACAGAAAATGACAGAAGATGATAGAAGATGACAGAAGATGACAGAATGACAGAAGAGGAAAGAATGACAGAAGATGACAGAATGACAGAAGATGACAGAATGACAGATGAGGACAGAAGATGACAGAAGATGACAGAAGATGACAGAATGACAGAAGAGGACAGAAGATGACAGAAGATGACAGAAGATAACAGAAGATGACAGAATGACAGAAGAGGACAGAATGACAGAAGAGGACAGAATGACAGAAGATGACAGAGGATGACAGAAGATGACAGATGATGACAGAAGATGACAAGATGACAGAATATGACAGAAGATGACAGAATATGACAGAAGATGACAGAATGACAGAAGAGGACAGAATGGCAGAAAAGGACAGAATATGCCAGAAGATGACAGAAGGTGACAGAATGACAGAAGATGACAGAAGATGACAGAAGATGACAGAATGACAGAAGAGGACAGAATGACAAAAGATGACAGAATGACAGAAGAGGACAGAATGACAGAAGATGACACAAGATGACACAAGATGACAGAATGACAGAAGAGGACAGAATGACAGAAGATGACAGAATGACAGAAGATGACAGAGGATGACAGAAGATGACAGAAGATGACAGAATGACAGACGAGGAAAGAAGATGACAGAAGATGGCAGAAGATGACAGAAGATGACAGAATGACAGAAGAGGACAGAATGACAGAAGATGGCAGAATGACAGAAGAGGACAGAATGACAGAAGATGAAAGAAGATGACAGAAGATGACAGAATGACAGAAGAGGACAGAATGACAGAAGATGACAGAAGATGACAGAAGATGACAGAATGACAGAAGATGACAGAAGATGACAGAAGATGACAAAATGACCGAAGAGGACAGAATGACAGAAGATGACAGAATGTCAGAAGAGGGCAGAAGATGACAGAAGATGACAGAATGACAGAAGATGACAGAATGACAGAAGAGGACAGAATGACAGAAGATGACAGAAGATGACAGAAGATGACAGAATATGACAGAAGATGAAAAAGATGACAGAAGATGACAGAAGAGGACAGAATGACAGAAGATGACAGAAGATGACAGAAGATGACAGAATGACGGAAGATGACAGAAGATGACGCAAGATGACAGAAGATGACAGAAGATGACAGAATGACAGAAGAGGACATAATGACAGAAGATGACAGAAGATGACAGAAGATGACAGAAGATGACAGAATGACAGAAGATGACAGAATGACAGAAGATGACAGAATGACAGAAGAGGACACAATGACAGAAGATGACAGAAGATGACAGAATGACAGAAGAGGACAGAATGACAGAAGATGACAGAATGACAGAAGAGGACAGAATGACAGAAGATGACAGAAGATGACAGAATGACAGAAGAGGACAGAATGACAGAAGATGACAGAAGATGACAGAAGATGACAGAAGATGACAGAATGACAGAAGATGACACAAGATGACAAAATGACAGAAGAGGACAGAATGACAGAAGATGACAGAGTGACAGAAGAGGACAGAATGACAGAAGATGACAGAATGACAGAAGAGGACAGAATGACAGAAGATGACAGAATATGACAGAAGATGACAGAATATGACAGAAGATGACAGAAGATGACAGAAGATGACAGAATGACAGAAGAGGACAGAATGACAGTAGATGACAGAAGATGACAGAAGATGACAGAATGACAGAAGATGACAGAAGATGACAGAATGACAGAAGAGGTCAGAAGATGACAGAAGATGACAGAAGATGACAGAAGATAACAGAAGATGACAGAATGACAGAAGAGGACAGAATGACAGAAGAGGACAGAATGACAGAAGATGACAGAAGATGACAGAAGATGACAGATGATGACAGAAGATGACAAGATGACAGAATATGACAGAAGATGACAGAAGATGATAGAATATGACAGAAGATGACAGAATGACAGAAGAGGACAGAATGGCAGAAGAGGACAGAATATGCCAGAAGATGACAGAAGGTGACAGAATGACAGAAGATGACAGAAGATGACAGAAGATCACAGAAGATGACAGAAGATGACAGAATGACAGAAGAGGACAGAATGACAGAAGATGACAGAATGACAGAAGAGGACAGAATGACAGAAGATGACACAAGATGACAGAATGACAGAAGAGGACAGAATGACAGAAGATGACAGAATGACAGAAGATGACAGAGGATGACAGAAGATGACAGAAGATGTCAGAAGGACAGAAGATGACAGAATGACAGAAGATGACAGAAGATGACAGAAGATGACTGAAGATGACAGAAGATGACAGAATGACAGAAGAGGACAGAATGACAGAAGAGGACAGAATATGACAGAAGATGACACAAGATGACAGAATGACAGAAAATGACAGAAGAGGACAGAATATGACAGAAGAGGACAGAATGACAGAAGATGACAGAAGATGACAGAAGATGACAGAAGATGGCAGAAGATGACAGAAGATGACAGAATATGACAGAAGATGACAGAAGATGACAGAGTATGACAGAAGATGACAGAAGATGACAGAAGATGACAGAAGATGACAGAATGACAGAAGAGGACAGAATGACAGAAGATGACAGAATGACAGAAGAGGACAGAAGATGACAGAAGATGACAGAAGATGACAGAATGAAAGAAGAGGACAGAAGATGACAGAAGATGACAGAATGACAGAAGATGACAGAAGATGACAGAAGATGACAGAATGACCGAAGAGGACAGAATGACAGAAGAGGACAGAATGACAGAAGAGGACAGAATATGACAAAAGATGACAGAAGATGACAGAATGACAGAAGATGACAGAAGATGACAGAAAATGAAAGAAGATGACAGAAGATGACAGAAGATGACAGAATGACAGAAGAGGAAAGAATGACAGAAGATGACAGAATGACAGAAGATGACAGAATGACAGATGAGGACAGAAGATGAAAGAAGATGACAGAAGATGACAGAAGATGACAGAATGACAGAAGAGGACAGAAGAGGACAGAAGATGAGAGATGATGACAGAAGATGACAGAAGATGACAGAATGACAGAAGAGGTCAGAAGATGACAGAAGATGACAGAAGATAACAGAAGATGACAGAATGACAGAAGAGGACAGAATGACAGAAGAGGACAGAATGACAGAAGATGACAGAGGATGACAGAAGATGACAGATGATGACAGAAGATGACAAGATGAAAGAATATGACAGAAGATGACAGAAGATGACAGAATATGACAGAAGATGACAGAATGACAGAAGAGGACAGAATGGCAGAAGAGGACAGAATATGCCAGAAGATGACAGAAGGTGACAGAATGACAGAAGATGACAGAAGATGACAGAAGATGACAGAAGATGACAGAATGACAGAAGAGGACAGAATGACAGAAGATGACAGAATGACAGAAGAGGACAGAATGACAGAAGATGACACAAGATGACACAAGATGACAGAATGACAGAAGAGGACAGAATGACAGAAGATGACAGAATGACAGAAGATGACAGAGGATGACAGAAGATGACAGAAGATGACAGAATGACAGACGAGGACAGAAGATGAGAGAAGATGGCAGAAGATGACAGAAGATGACAGAATGACAGAAGAGGACAGAATGACAGAAGATGACAGAATGACAGAAGAGGACAGAATGACAGAAGATGAAAGAAGATGACAGAAGATGACAGAATGACAGAAGAGGACAGAATGACAGAAGATGACAGAAGATGACAGAAGATGACAGAAGATGACAGAAGATAACAGAAGATGACAGAATGATAGAAGAGGACAGAATGACAGAAGAGGACAGAATGACAGAAGATGACAGAGGATGACAGAAGATGACAGATGATGACAGAAGATGACAAGATGACAGAATATGACAGAAGATGACAGAAGATGACAGAATATGACAGAAGATGACAGAATGACAGAAGAGGACAGAATGGCAGAAGAGGACAGAATATGCCAGAAGATGACAGAAGGTGACAGAATGACAGAAGATGACAGAAGATGACAGAAGATGACAGAAGATGACAGAATGACAGAAGAGGACAGAATGACAGAAGATGACAGAATGACAGAAGAGGACAGAATGACAGAAGATGACACAAGATGACACAAGATGACAGAATGACAGAAGAGGACAGAATGACAGAAGATGACAGAATGACAGAAGATGACAGAGGATGACAGAAGATGACAGAAGATGACAGAATGACAGACGAGGAAAGAAGATGACAGAAGATGGCAGAAGATGACAGAAGATGACAGAATGACAGAAGAGGACAGAATGACAGAAGATGACAGAATGACAGAAGAGGACAGAATGACAGAAGATGAAAGAAGATGACAGAAGATGACAGAATGACAGAAGAGGACAGAATGACAGAAGATGACAGAAGATGACAGAAGATGACATAAGATGACAGAAGATAACAGAAGATGACAGAATGACAGAAGAGGACAGAATGACAGAAGAGGACAGAATGACAGAAGATGACAGAGGATGACAGAAGATGACAGATGATGACAGAAGATGACAAGATGACAGAATATGACAGAAGATGACAGAAGATGACAGAATATGACAGAAGATGACAGAATGACAGAAGAGGACAGAATGGCAGAAGAGGACAGAATATGCCAGAAGATGACAGAAGGTGACAGAATGACAGAAGATGACAGAAGATGACAGAAGATGACAGAAGATGACAGAATGACAGAAGAGGACAGAATGACAGAAGATGACAGAATGACAGAAGAGGACAGAATGACAGAAGATGACACAAGATGACACAAGATGACAGAATGACAGAAGAGGACAGAATGACAGAAGATGACAGAATGACAGAAGATGACAGAGGATGACAGAAGATGACAGAGGATGACAGAATGACAGACGAGGAAAGAAGATGACAGAAGATGGCAGAAGATGACAGAAGATGACAGAATGACAGAAGATGACAGAATGACAGAAGATGACAGAATGACAGAAGAGGACAGAATGACAGAAGATGAAAGAAGATGACAGAAGATGACAGAATGACAGAAGAGGACAGAATGACAGAAGATGACAGAAGATGACAGAAGATGACATAAGATGACAGAAGATAACAGAAGATGACAGAATGACAGAAGAGGACAGAATGACAGAAGAGGACAGAATGACAGAAGATGACAGAGGATGACAGAAGATGACAGATGATGACAGAAGATGACAAGATGACAGAATATGACAGAAGATGACAGAAGATGACAGAATATGACAGAAGATGACAGAATGACAGAAGAGGACAGAATGGCAGAAGAGGACAGAATATGCCAGAAGATGACAGAAGGTGACAGAATGACAGAAGATGACAGAAGATGACAGAAGATGACAGAAGATGACAGAATGACAGAAGAGGACAGAATGACAGAAGATGACAGAATGACAGAAGAGGACAGAATGACAGAAGATGACACAAGATGACACAAGATGACAGAATGACAGAAGAGGACAGAATGACAGAAGATGACAGAATGACAGAAGATGACAGAGGATGACAGAAGATGACAGAGGATGACAGAATGACAGACGAGGAAAGAAGATGACAGAAGATGGCAGAAGATGACAGAAGATGACAGAATGACAGAAGATGACAGAATGACAGAAGAGGACAGAATGACAGAAGATGAAAGAAGATGACAGAAGATGACAGAATGACAGAAGATGACAGAAGATGACAGAAGATGACAAAATGACCGAAGAGGACAGAATGACAGAAGATGACAGAATGACAGAAGAGGGCAGAAGATGACAGAAGATGACAGAAGATGACAGAATGACAGAAGATGACAGAATGACAGAAGAGGACAGAATGACAGAAGAGGACAGAATGACAGAAGATGACAGAAGATGACAGAATATGACAGAAGATGAAAAAGATGACAGAAGATGACAGAAGAGGACAGAATGACAGAAGATGACAGAAGATGACAGAAGATGACAGAATGACGGAAGATGACAGAAGATGACGCAAGATGACAGAAGATGACAGAAGATGACAGAATGACAGAAGAGGACATAATGACAGAAGATGACAGAAGATGACAGAAGATGACAGAAGATGACAGAATGACAGAAGATGACAGAATGACAGAAGATGACAGAATGACAGAAGAGGACACAATGACAGAGGATGACAGAAGATGACAGAAGATGACAGAATGACAGAAGAGGACAGAATGACAGAAGATGACAGAATGACAGAAGAGGACAGAATGACAGAAGATGACAGAAGATGACAGAATGACAGAAGAGGACAGAATGACAGAAGATGACAGAAGATGACAGAATGACAGAAGATGACACAAGATGACACAAGATGACAAAATGACAGAAGAGGACAGAATGACAGAAGATGACAGAGTGACAGAAGAGGACAGAATGACAGAAGATGACAGAAGATGACAGAATGACAGAAGAGGACAGAATGACAGAAGATGACAGAATATGACAGAAGATGACAGAATATGACAGAAGATGACAGAAGATGACAGAAGATGACAGAATGACAGAAGATGACAGAAGATGACAGAATGACAGAAGATGACACAAGATGACGGAAGATGACAGAAGATGACAGAAGATGACAGAATGACACAAGAGGACAGAATGACAGAAGATGACAGAATGACAGAAGAGGACAGAATGACAGAAGATGACAGAAGATGACAGAAGATGACAGAAGATGACAGAATGACAGAAGATGTCAGAATGACAGAAGATGACAGAATGACAGAAGAGGACAGAATGACAGAAGATGACAGAAGATGACAGCAGATGACAGAATGACAGAAGAGGACAGAATGACAGATGATGACAGAATGACAGAAGAGGACAGAAGATGACAGAAGATGATAGAAGACGACAGAAGATGACAGAAGGTGACAGAATGACAGAAGAGGACAGAATGACAGAAGATGACAGAAGATGACAGAAGATGACAGAAGAGGACAGAATGACAGAAGATGACAGAATGACAGAAGAGGACAGAATGACAGAAGATGACAGAAGATGACAGAATGACAGAAGATGACAGAATGACAGAAGAGGGCAGAAGATGACAGAATGACAGAAGAGGACAGAAGATGAAAGAAGATGACAAAAGATGACAGAATGACAGAAGATGACAGAAGATGACAGAAGATGACAAAATGACAGAAGAGGACAGAATGACAGAAGATGACAGAGTGACAGAAGAGGACAGAATGACAGAAGATGACAGAAGATGACAGAAGATGACAGAATGACAGAAGATGTCAGAATGACAGAAGATGACAGAATGACAGAAGAGGACAGAATGACAGAAGAGGACAGAATGACAGAAGAGGACAGAATGACAGAAGATGACAGAAGATGACAGAAGATGACAGATGATGACAGAAGATGACAAGATGACAGAATATGACAGAAGATGACAGAAGATGACAGAATATGACAGAAGATGACAGAATGACAGAAGAGGACAGAATGGCAGAAGAGGACAGAATATGCCAGAAGATGACAGAAGGAGACAGAATGACAGAAGATGACAGAAGATGACAGAATGACAGAAGAGGACAGAAAGACAGAAGATGACAGAATGACAGAAGAGGACAGAATGACAGAAGAGGACACAAGATGACACAAGATGACAGAATGACAGAAGATGACAGAATGCCAGAAGATGACAGAGGATGACAGAAGATGACAGAAGATGACAGAAGATGACAGAATGACAGACGAGGAAAGAAGATGACAGAAGATGGCAGAAGATGACAGAAGATGACAGAATGACAGAAGAGGACAGAATGACAGAAGATGACAGAATGACAGAAGAGGACAGAATGACAGAAGATGAAAGAAGATGACAGAAGATGACAGAATGACAGAAGAGGACAGAATGACAGAAGATGACAGAAGATGACAGAAGATGACAGAATGACAGAAGATGACAGAAGATGACAGAAGATGACAAAATGACAGAAGAGGACAGAATGACAGAAGATGACAGAATGACAGAAGAGGGCAGAAGATGACAGAAGATGAAAGAAGATGACAGAATGACAGAAGATGACAGAAGATGACAGAAGAGGACAGATTGACAGAAGATGACAGAAGATGACAGAAGATGACAGAATGACGGAAGATGACAGAAGATGACGCAAGATGACAGAAGATGACAGAAGATGACAGAATGACAGAAGAGGACATAATGACAGAAGATGACGGAAGATGACAGAAGATGACAGAATGACAGAAGATGACAGAATGACAGAAGATGACAGAATGACAGAAGAGGACACAATGACAGAAGATGACAGAAGTGACAGAAGATGACAGAATGACAGAAGAGGACAGAATGACAGAAGATGACAGAATGACAGAAGAGGACAGAATGACAGAAGATGACAGAAGATGACAGAATGACAGAAGAGGACAGAATGACAGAAGATGACAGAAGATGACAGAAGATGACAGAATGACAGAAGATGACAGAAGATGACACAAGATGACAAAATGACAGAAGAGGACAGAATGACAGAAGATGACAGAGTGACAGAAGAGGACAGAATGACAGAAGATGACAGAAGATGACAGAATGACAGAAGAGGACAGAATGAGAGAAGATGACAGAATATGACAGAAGATGACAGAATATGACAGAAGATGACAGAAGATGACAGAAGATGACAGAATGACAGAAGAGGACAGAATGACAGAAGATGACAGAATGACAGAAGAGGGCAGAAGATGACAGAAGATGACAGAAGATGACAGAATGACAGAAGATGACAGAATGACAGAAGAGGACAGAATGACAGAAGATGACAGAAGATGACAGAAGATGACAGAATATGACAGAAGATGAAAAAGATGACAGAAGATGACAGAAGAGGACAGAATGACAGATGATGACAGAAGATGACAGAAGATGACAGAATGACGGAAGATGACAGAAGATGACGCAAGATGACAGAAGATGACAGAAGATGACAGAATGACAGAAGAGGACATAATGACAGAAGATGACAGAAGATGACAGAAGATGACAGAATGACAGAAGATGACAGAATGACAGAAGATGACAGAAGATGACAGAAGATGACAGAATGACAGAAGAGGACAGAATGACAGAAGATGACAGAATGACAGAAGAGGACAGAATGACAGAAGATGACAGAAGATGACAGAATGACAGAAGAGGACAGAATGACAGAAGATGACAGAAGATGACAGAAGATGACAGAAGATGGCAGAATGACAGAAGATGACAGAAGATGACACAAGATGACAAAATGACAGAAGAGGACAGAATGACAGAAGATGACAGAGTGACAGAAGAGGACAGAATGACAGAAGATGACAGAAGATGACAGAATGCCAGAAGAGGACAGAATGACAGAAGATGACAGAATATGACAGAAGATGACAGAATATGACAGAAGATGACAGAAGATGACAGAAGATGACAGAATGACAGAAGATGACAGAAGATGACAGAAGATGACAGAAGATGACAGAATGACAGAAGATGACACAAGATGACAAAATGACAGAAGAGGACAGAATGACAGAAGATGACAGAGTGACAGAAGAGGACAGAATGACAGAAGATGACAGAATGACAGAAGAGGACAGAATGACAGAAGATGACAGAATATGACAGAAGATGACAGAATATGACAGAAGATGACAGAAGATGACAGAAGATGACAGAATGACAGAAGAGGACAGAATGACAGTAGATGACAGAAGATGACAGAAGATGACAGAATGACAGAAGATGACAGAAGATGACAGAATGACAGAAGAGGTCAGAAGATGACAGAAGATGACAGAAGATGACAGAAGATAACAGAAGATGACAGAATGACAGAAGAGGACAGAATGACAGAAGAGGACAGAATGACAGAAGATGACAGAAGATGACAGAAGATGACAGATGATGACAGAAGATGACAAGATGACAGAATATGACAGAAGATGACAGAAGATGATAGAATATGACAGAAGATGACAGAATGACAGAAGAGGACAGAATGGCAGAAGAGGACAGAATATGCCAGAAGATGACAGAAGGTGACAGAATGACAGAAGATGACAGAAGATGACAGAAGATCACAGAAGATGACAGAAGATGACAGAATGACAGAAGAGGACAGAATGACAGAAGATGACAGAATGACAGAAGAGGACAGAATGACAGAAGATGACACAAGATGACAGAATGACAGAAGAGGACAGAATGACAGAAGATGACAGAATGACAGAAGATGACAGAGGATGACAGAAGATGACAGAAGATGTCAGAAGGACAGAAGATGACAGAATGACAGAAGATGACAGAAGATGACAGAAGATGACTGAAGATGACAGAAGATGACAGAATGACAGAAGAGGACAGAATGACAGAAGAGGACAGAATATGACAGAAGATGACACAAGATGACAGAATGACAGAAAATGACAGAAGAGGACAGAATATGACAGAAGAGGACAGAATGACAGAAGATGACAGAAGATGACAGAAGATGACAGAAGATGGCAGAAGATGACAGAAGATGACAGAATATGACAGAAGATGACAGAAGATGACAGAGTATGACAGAAGATGACAGAAGATGACAGAAGATGACAGAAGATGACAGAATGACAGAAGAGGACAGAATGACAGAAGATGACAGAATGACAGAAGAGGACAGAAGATGACAGAAGATGACAGAAGATGACAGAATGAAAGAAGAGGACAGAAGATGACAGAAGATGACAGAATGACAGAAGATGACAGAAGATGACAGAAGATGACAGAATGACCGAAGAGGACAGAATGACAGAAGAGGACAGAATGACAGAAGAGGACAGAATATGACAAAAGATGACAGAAGATGACAGAATGACAGAAGATGACAGAAGATGACAGAAAATGAAAGAAGATGACAGAAGATGACAGAAGATGACAGAATGACAGAAGAGGAAAGAATGACAGAAGATGACAGAATGACAGAAGATGACAGAATGACAGATGAGGACAGAAGATGAAAGAAGATGACAGAAGATGACAGAAGATGACAGAATGACAGAAGAGGACAGAAGAGGACAGAAGATGAGAGATGATGACAGAAGATGACAGAAGATGACAGAATGACAGAAGAGGTCAGAAGATGACAGAAGATGACAGAAGATAACAGAAGATGACAGAATGACAGAAGAGGACAGAATGACAGAAGAGGACAGAATGACAGAAGATGACAGAGGATGACAGAAGATGACAGATGATGACAGAAGATGACAAGATGAAAGAATATGACAGAAGATGACAGAAGATGACAGAATATGACAGAAGATGACAGAATGACAGAAGAGGACAGAATGGCAGAAGAGGACAGAATATGCCAGAAGATGACAGAAGGTGACAGAATGACAGAAGATGACAGAAGATGACAGAAGATGACAGAAGATGACAGAATGACAGAAGAGGACAGAATGACAGAAGATGACAGAATGACAGAAGAGGACAGAATGACAGAAGATGACACAAGATGACACAAGATGACAGAATGACAGAAGAGGACAGAATGACAGAAGATGACAGAATGACAGAAGATGACAGAGGATGACAGAAGATGACAGAAGATGACAGAATGACAGACGAGGACAGAAGATGAGAGAAGATGGCAGAAGATGACAGAAGATGACAGAATGACAGAAGAGGACAGAATGACAGAAGATGACAGAATGACAGAAGAGGACAGAATGACAGAAGATGAAAGAAGATGACAGAAGATGACAGAATGACAGAAGAGGACAGAATGACAGAAGATGACAGAAGATGACAGAAGATGACAGAAGATGACAGAAGATAACAGAAGATGACAGAATGATAGAAGAGGACAGAATGACAGAAGAGGACAGAATGACAGAAGATGACAGAGGATGACAGAAGATGACAGATGATGACAGAAGATGACAAGATGACAGAATATGACAGAAGATGACAGAAGATGACAGAATATGACAGAAGATGACAGAATGACAGAAGAGGACAGAATGGCAGAAGAGGACAGAATATGCCAGAAGATGACAGAAGGTGACAGAATGACAGAAGATGACAGAAGATGACAGAAGATGACAGAAGATGACAGAATGACAGAAGAGGACAGAATGACAGAAGATGACAGAATGACAGAAGAGGACAGAATGACAGAAGATGACACAAGATGACACAAGATGACAGAATGACAGAAGAGGACAGAATGACAGAAGATGACAGAATGACAGAAGATGACAGAGGATGACAGAAGATGACAGAAGATGACAGAATGACAGACGAGGAAAGAAGATGACAGAAGATGGCAGAAGATGACAGAAGATGACAGAATGACAGAAGAGGACAGAATGACAGAAGATGACAGAATGACAGAAGAGGACAGAATGACAGAAGATGAAAGAAGATGACAGAAGATGACAGAATGACAGAAGAGGACAGAATGACAGAAGATGACAGAAGATGACAGAAGATGACATAAGATGACAGAAGATAACAGAAGATGACAGAATGACAGAAGAGGACAGAATGACAGAAGAGGACAGAATGACAGAAGATGACAGAGGATGACAGAAGATGACAGATGATGACAGAAGATGACAAGATGACAGAATATGACAGAAGATGACAGAAGATGACAGAATATGACAGAAGATGACAGAATGACAGAAGAGGACAGAATGGCAGAAGAGGACAGAATATGCCAGAAGATGACAGAAGGTGACAGAATGACAGAAGATGACAGAAGATGACAGAAGATGACAGAAGATGACAGAATGACAGAAGAGGACAGAATGACAGAAGATGACAGAATGACAGAAGAGGACAGAATGACAGAAGATGACACAAGATGACACAAGATGACAGAATGACAGAAGAGGACAGAATGACAGAAGATGACAGAATGACAGAAGATGACAGAGGATGACAGAAGATGACAGAGGATGACAGAATGACAGACGAGGAAAGAAGATGACAGAAGATGGCAGAAGATGACAGAAGATGACAGAATGACAGAAGATGACAGAATGACAGAAGAGGACAGAATGACAGAAGATGAAAGAAGATGACAGAAGATGACAGAATGACAGAAGATGACAGAAGATGACAGAAGATGACAAAATGACCGAAGAGGACAGAATGACAGAAGATGACAGAATGACAGAAGAGGGCAGAAGATGACAGAAGATGACAGAAGATGACAGAATGACAGAAGATGACAGAATGACAGAAGAGGACAGAATGACAGAAGAGGACAGAATGACAGAAGATGACAGAAGATGACAGAATATGACAGAAGATGAAAAAGATGACAGAAGATGACAGAAGAGGACAGAATGACAGAAGATGACAGAAGATGACAGAAGATGACAGAATGACGGAAGATGACAGAAGATGACGCAAGATGACAGAAGATGACAGAAGATGACAGAATGACAGAAGAGGACATAATGACAGAAGATGACAGAAGATGACAGAAGATGACAGAAGATGACAGAATGACAGAAGATGACAGAATGACAGAAGATGACAGAATGACAGAAGAGGACACAATGACAGAGGATGACAGAAGATGACAGAAGATGACAGAATGACAGAAGAGGACAGAATGACAGAAGATGACAGAATGACAGAAGAGGACAGAATGACAGAAGATGACAGAAGATGACAGAATGACAGAAGAGGACAGAATGACAGAAGATGACAGAAGATGACAGAATGACAGAAGATGACACAAGATGACACAAGATGACAAAATGACAGAAGAGGACAGAATGACAGAAGATGACAGAGTGACAGAAGAGGACAGAATGACAGAAGATGACAGAAGATGACAGAATGACAGAAGAGGACAGAATGACAGAAGATGACAGAATATGACAGAAGATGACAGAATATGACAGAAGATGACAGAAGATGACAGAAGATGACAGAATGACAGAAGATGACAGAAGATGACAGAATGACAGAAGATGACACAAGATGACGGAAGATGACAGAAGATGACAGAAGATGACAGAATGACACAAGAGGACAGAATGACAGAAGATGACAGAATGACAGAAGAGGACAGAATGACAGAAGATGACAGAAGATGACAGAAGATGACAGAAGATGACAGAATGACAGAAGATGTCAGAATGACAGAAGATGACAGAATGACAGAAGAGGACAGAATGACAGAAGATGACAGAAGATGACAGCAGATGACAGAATGACAGAAGAGGACAGAATGACAGATGATGACAGAATGACAGAAGAGGACAGAAGATGACAGAAGATGATAGAAGACGACAGAAGATGACAGAAGGTGACAGAATGACAGAAGAGGACAGAATGACAGAAGATGACAGAAGATGACAGAAGATGACAGAAGAGGACAGAATGACAGAAGATGACAGAATGACAGAAGAGGACAGAATGACAGAAGATGACAGAAGATGACAGAATGACAGAAGATGACAGAATGACAGAAGAGGGCAGAAGATGACAGAATGACAGAAGAGGACAGAAGATGAAAGAAGATGACAAAAGATGACAGAATGACAGAAGATGACAGAAGATGACAGAAGATGACAAAATGACAGAAGAGGACAGAATGACAGAAGATGACAGAGTGACAGAAGAGGACAGAATGACAGAAGATGACAGAAGATGACAGAAGATGACAGAATGACAGAAGATGTCAGAATGACAGAAGATGACAGAATGACAGAAGAGGACAGAATGACAGAAGAGGACAGAATGACAGAAGAGGACAGAATGACAGAAGATGACAGAAGATGACAGAAGATGACAGATGATGACAGAAGATGACAAGATGACAGAATATGACAGAAGATGACAGAAGATGACAGAATATGACAGAAGATGACAGAATGACAGAAGAGGACAGAATGGCAGAAGAGGACAGAATATGCCAGAAGATGACAGAAGGAGACAGAATGACAGAAGATGACAGAAGATGACAGAATGACAGAAGAGGACAGAAAGACAGAAGATGACAGAATGACAGAAGAGGACAGAATGACAGAAGAGGACACAAGATGACACAAGATGACAGAATGACAGAAGATGACAGAATGCCAGAAGATGACAGAGGATGACAGAAGATGACAGAAGATGACAGAAGATGACAGAATGACAGACGAGGAAAGAAGATGACAGAAGATGGCAGAAGATGACAGAAGATGACAGAATGACAGAAGAGGACAGAATGACAGAAGATGACAGAATGACAGAAGAGGACAGAATGACAGAAGATGAAAGAAGATGACAGAAGATGACAGAATGACAGAAGAGGACAGAATGACAGAAGATGACAGAAGATGACAGAAGATGACAGAATGACAGAAGATGACAGAAGATGACAGAAGATGACAAAATGACAGAAGAGGACAGAATGACAGAAGATGACAGAATGACAGAAGAGGGCAGAAGATGACAGAAGATGAAAGAAGATGACAGAATGACAGAAGATGACAGAAGATGACAGAAGAGGACAGATTGACAGAAGATGACAGAAGATGACAGAAGATGACAGAATGACGGAAGATGACAGAAGATGACGCAAGATGACAGAAGATGACAGAAGATGACAGAATGACAGAAGAGGACATAATGACAGAAGATGACGGAAGATGACAGAAGATGACAGAATGACAGAAGATGACAGAATGACAGAAGATGACAGAATGACAGAAGAGGACACAATGACAGAAGATGACAGAAGTGACAGAAGATGACAGAATGACAGAAGAGGACAGAATGACAGAAGATGACAGAATGACAGAAGAGGACAGAATGACAGAAGATGACAGAAGATGACAGAATGACAGAAGAGGACAGAATGACAGAAGATGACAGAAGATGACAGAAGATGACAGAATGACAGAAGATGACAGAAGATGACACAAGATGACAAAATGACAGAAGAGGACAGAATGACAGAAGATGACAGAGTGACAGAAGAGGACAGAATGACAGAAGATGACAGAAGATGACAGAATGACAGAAGAGGACAGAATGAGAGAAGATGACAGAATATGACAGAAGATGACAGAATATGACAGAAGATGACAGAAGATGACAGAAGATGACAGAATGACAGAAGAGGACAGAATGACAGAAGATGACAGAATGACAGAAGAGGGCAGAAGATGACAGAAGATGACAGAAGATGACAGAATGACAGAAGATGACAGAATGACAGAAGAGGACAGAATGACAGAAGATGACAGAAGATGACAGAAGATGACAGAATATGACAGAAGATGAAAAAGATGACAGAAGATGACAGAAGAGGACAGAATGACAGATGATGACAGAAGATGACAGAAGATGACAGAATGACGGAAGATGACAGAAGATGACGCAAGATGACAGAAGATGACAGAAGATGACAGAATGACAGAAGAGGACATAATGACAGAAGATGACAGAAGATGACAGAAGATGACAGAATGACAGAAGATGACAGAATGACAGAAGATGACAGAAGATGACAGAAGATGACAGAATGACAGAAGAGGACAGAATGACAGAAGATGACAGAATGACAGAAGAGGACAGAATGACAGAAGATGACAGAAGATGACAGAATGACAGAAGAGGACAGAATGACAGAAGATGACAGAAGATGACAGAAGATGACAGAAGATGGCAGAATGACAGAAGATGACAGAAGATGACACAAGATGACAAAATGACAGAAGAGGACAGAATGACAGAAGATGACAGAGTGACAGAAGAGGACAGAATGACAGAAGATGACAGAAGATGACAGAATGCCAGAAGAGGACAGAATGACAGAAGATGACAGAATATGACAGAAGATGACAGAATATGACAGAAGATGACAGAAGATGACAGAAGATGACAGAATGACAGAAGAGGACAGAATGACAGAAGATGACAGAAGATGACAGAAGATGACAGAATGACAGAAGATGACAGAAGATGACAGAATGACAGAAGAGGTCAGAAGATGACAGAAGATGACAGAAGATGACAGAAGATAACAGAAGATGACAGAATGACAGAAGAGGACAGAATGACAGAAGAGGACAGAATGACAGAAGATGACAGAAGATGACAGAAGATGACAGATGATGACAGAAGATGACAAGATGACGGAATATGACAGAAGATGACAGAAGATGACAGAATATGACAGAAGATGACAGAATGACAGAAGAGGACAGAATGGCAGAAGAGGACAGAATATGCCAGAAGATGACAGAAGGTGACAGAATGACAGAAGATGACAGAAGATGACAGAAGATCACAGAAGATGACAGAAGATGACAGAATGACAGAAGAGGACAGAATGACAGAAGATGACAGAATGACAGAAGAGGACAGAATGACAGAAGATGACACAAGATGACAGAATGACAGAAGAGGACAGAATGACAGAAGATGACAGAATGACAGAAGATGACAGAGGATGACAGAAGATGACAGAAGATGTCAGAAGGACAGAAGATGACAGAATGACAGAAGATGACAGAAGATGACAGAAGATGACTGAAGATGACAGAAGATGACAGAATGACAGAAGAGGACAGAATGACAGAAGAGGACAGAATATGACAGAAGATGACACAAGATGACAGAATGACAGAAAATGACAGAAGAGGACAGAATATGACAGAAGAGGACAGAATGACAGAAGATGACAGAAGATGACAGAAGATGACAGAAGATGGCAGAAGATGACAGAAGATGACAGAATATGACAGAAGATGACAGAAGATGACAGAGTATGACAGAAGATGACAGAAGATGACAGAAGATGACAGAAGATGACAGAATGACAGAAGAGGACAGAATGACAGAAGATGACAGAATGACAGAAGAGGACAGAAGATGACAGAAGATGACAGAAGATGACAGAATGACAGAAGAGGACAGAAGATGACAGAAGATGACAGAATGACAGAAGATGACAGAAGATGACAGAAGATGACAGAAGATGACAGAATGACCGAAGAGGACAGAATGACAGAAGAGGACAGAATGACAGAAGAGGACAGAATATGACAAAAATGACAGAAGATGACAGAATGACAGAAGATGACAGAAGATGACAGAAAATGACAGAAGATGACAGAAGATGACAGAAGATGACAGAATGACAGAAGAGGAAAGAATGACAGAAGATGACAGAATGACAGAAGATGACAGAATGACAGATGAGGACAGAAGATGAAAGAAGATGACAGAAGATGACAGAAGATGACAGAATGACAGAAGAGGACAGAAGATGACAGAGTGACAGAAGAGGACAGAAGAGGACAGAAGATGACAGATGATGACAGAAGATGACAGAAGATGACAGAATGACAGAAGAGGTCAGAAGATGACAGAAGATGACAGAAGATAACAGAAGATGACAGAATGACAGAAGAGGACAGAATGATAGAAGAGGACAGAATGACAGAAGATGACAGAGGATGACAGAAGATGACAGATGATGACAGAAGATGACAAGATGACAGAATATGACAGAAGATGACAGAAGATGACAGAATATGACAGAAGATGACAGAATGACAGAAGAGGACAGAATGGCAGAAGAGGACAGCATATGCCAGAAGATGACAGAAGGTGACAGAATGACAGAAGATGACAGAAGATGACAGAAGATGACAGAAGATGACAGAAGATGACAGAATGACAGAGGAGGACAGAATGACAGAAGATGACAGAATGACAGAAGAGGACAGAATGACAGAAGATGACACAAGATGACACAAGATGACAGAATGACAGAAGAGGACAGAATGACAGAAGATGACAGAAGATGACAGAAGATGACAGAATGACAGAAGAGGACAGAATGACAGAAGATGACAGAATGACAGAAGAGGACAGAATGACAGAAGATGAAAGAAGATGCCAGAAGATGACAGAATGACAGAAGAGGACAGAATGACAGAAGATGACAGAAGATGACAGAAGATGACAGAATGACAGAAGATGACAGAAGATGACAGAAGATGACAAAATGACCGAAGAGGACAGAATGACAGAAGATGACAGAATGACAGAAGAGGGCAGAAGATGACAGAAGATGACAGAAGATGACAGAATGACAGAAGATGACAGAATGACAGAAGAGGACAGAATGACAGAAGATGACAGAAGATGACAGAATATGACAGAAGATGAAAAAGATGACAGAAGATGACAGAAGAGGACAGAATGACAGAAGATGACAGAAGATGACAGAAGATGACAGAATGACGGAAGATGACAGAAGATGACGCAAGATGACAGAAGATGACAGAAGATGACAGAATGACAGAAGAGGACATAATGACAGAAGATGACAGAAGATGACAGAAGATGACAGAATGACAGAAGATGACAGAATGACAGAAGATGACAGAATGACAGAAGAGGACACAATGACAGAGGATGACAGAAGATGACAGAAGATGACAGAATGACAGAAGAGGACAGAATGACAGAAGATGACAGAATGACAGAAGAGGACAGAATGACAGAAGATGACAGAAGATGACAGAATGACAGAAGAGGACAGAATGACAGAAGATGACAGAAGATGACAGAAGATGACAGAAGATGACAGAATGACAGAAGATGACAGAAGATGACACAAGATGACAAAATGACAGAAGAGGACAGAATGACAGAAGATGACAGAAGATGACAGAATGACAGAAGAGGACAGAATGACAGAAGATGACAGAATATGACAGAAGATGACAGAATATGACAGAAGATGACAGAAGATGACAGAAGATGACAGAATGACAGAAGAGGACAGAATGACAGAAGATGACAGAAGATGACAGAATGACAGAAGATGACACAAGATGACGGAAGATGACAGAAGATGACAGAAGATGACAGAATGACACAAGAGGACAGAGTGACAGAAGATGACAGAATTACAGAAGAGGACAGAATGACAGAAGATGACAGAAGATGACAGAAGATGACAGAAGATGACAGAATGACAGAAGATGTCAGAATGACAGAAGATGACAGAATGACAGAAGAGGACAGAATGACAGAAGATGACAGAAGATGACAGAATGACAGAAGAGGACAGAATGACAGATGATGACAGAATGACAGAAGAGGACAGAAGATGACAGAAGATGACAGAAGACGACAGAAGATGACAGAAGGTGACAGAATGACAGAAGAGGACAGAATGACAGAAGATGACAGAAGATGACAGAAGAGGACAGAATGACAGAAGATGACAGAATGACAGAAGAGGACAGAATGACAGAAGATGACAGAAGATGACAGAAGATGACAGAAGATGACAGAAGATGACAGAATGACAGAAGATGACAGAAGATGACAGAAGATGACAAAATGACAGAAGAGGACAGAATGACAGAAGATGACAGAATGACAGAAGAGGGCAGAAGATGACAGAATGACAGAAGAGGACAGAAGATGAAAGAAGATGACAAAAGATGACAGAATGACAGAAGATGACAGAAGATGACAGAAGATGACAAAATGAAAGAAGAGGACAGAATGACAGAAGATGACAGAAGATGACAGAATGAGAGAAGATGTCAGAATGACAGAAGATGACAGAATGACAGAAGAGGACAGAATGACAGAAGAGGACAGAATGACAGAAGATGACAGAAGATGACAGAAGATGACAGATGATGACAGAAGATGACAAGATGACAGAATATGACAGAAGATGACAGAAGATGACAGAATATGACAGAAGATGACAGAATGACAGAAGAGGACAGAATGGCAGAAGAGGACAGAATATGCCAGAAGATGACAGAAGGAGACAGAATGACAGAAGATGAGAGAAGATGACAGAAGATCACAGAAGATGACAGAAGATGACAGAATGACAGAAGAGGACAGAATGACAGAAGATGACAGAATGACAGAAGAGGACAGAATGACAGAAGAGGACACAAGATGACACAAGATGACAGAATGACAGAAGATGGCAGAATGACAGAAGATGACAGAGGATGACAGAAGATGACAGAAGATGACAGAAGATGACAGAATGACAGACGAGGAAAGAAGATGACAGAAGATGGCAGAAGATGACAGAAGATGACAGAATGACAGAAGAGGACAGAATGACAGAAGATGACAGAATGACAGAAGAGGACAGAATGACAGAAGATGAAAGAAGATGACAGAAGATGACAGAATGACAGAAGAGGACAGAATGACAGAAGATGACAGAAGATGACAGAAGATGACAGAATGACAGAAGATGACAGAAGATGACAGAAGATGACAAAATGACAGAAGAGGACAGAATGACAGAAGATGACAGAATGACAGAAGAGGGCAGAAGATGACAGAAGATGACAGAAGATGACAGAATGATAGAAGATGACAGAATGACAGAAGAGGACAGAATGACAGAAGATGACAGAAGATGACAGAAGATGACAGAATATGACAGAAGATGAAAAAGATGACAGAAGATGACAGAAGAGGACAGATTGACAGAAGATGACAGAAGATGACAGAAGATGACAGAATGACGGAAGATGACAGAAGATGACGCAAGATGACAGAAGATGACAGAAGATGACAGAATGACAGAAGAGGACATAATGACAGAAGATGACGGAAGATGACAGAAGATGACAGAATGACAGAAGATGACAGAATGACAGAAGATGACAGAATGACAGAAGAGGACACAATGACAGAAGATGACAGAAGATGACAGAAGATGACAGAATGACAGAAGAGGACAGAATGACAGAAGATGACAGAATGACAGAAGAGGACAGAATGACAGAAGATGACAGAAGATTACAGAATGACAGAAGAGGACAGAATGACAGAAGATGACAGAAGATGACAGAAGATGACAGAAGATGACAGAATGACAGAAGATGACAGAAGATGACACAAGATGACAAAATGACAGAAGAGGACAGAATGACAGAAGATGACAGAGTGACAGAAGAGGACAGAATGACAGAAGATGACAGAAGATGACAGAATGACAGAAGAGGACAGAATGAGAGAAGATGACAGAATATGACAGAAGATGACAGAATATGACAGAAGATGACAGAAGATGACAGAAGATGACAGAATGACAGAAGAGGACAGAATGACAGAAGTTGACAGAAGATGACAGAAGATGACAGAATGACAGAAGATGACACAAGATGACGGAAGATGACAGAAGATGACAGAATGACACAAGAGGACAGAATGACAGAAGATGACAGAATGGCAGAAGAGGACAGAATGACAGAAGTTAACAGAAGATGACAGAAGATGACAGAAGATGACAGAATGACAGAAGATGTCAGAATGACAGAAGATGACAGAATGACAGAAGAGGACAGAATGATAGAAGATGACAGAAGATGACAGAAGATGACAGAATGACAGAAGAGGACAGAATGACAGATGATGACAGAATGACAGAAGAGGACAGAAGATGACAGAAGATGACAGAAGACGACAGAAGGTGACAGAATGACAGAAGAGGACAGAATGACAGAAGATGACAGAAGATGACAGAAGATGACAGAAGAGGACAGAATGACAGAAGATGACAGAATGACAGAAGAGGACAGAATGACAGAAGATGACAGAAGATGACAGAAGATGACAGAAGATGACAGAATGACAGAAGATGAGAGAAGATGACAAAATGACAGAAGAGGACAGAATGACAGAAGATGACAGAATGACAGAAGAGGGCAGAAGATGACAGAAGATGACAGAATGACAGAAGAGGACAGAATGACAGAAGGTGACAGAAGATGACAGAATGACAGAAGAGGACAGAAGATGACAGAAGATGACAAAAGATGACAGAATGACAGAAGATGACAGAAGATGACAGAAGATGACAAAATGACAGAAGAGGACAGAATGACAGAAGATGACAGAGTGACAGAAGAGGACAGAATGACAGAAGATGACAGAAGATGACAGAAGATGACAGAATGACAGAAGAGGACAGAATGACAGAAGATGACAGAATATGACAGAAGATGACAGAATATGACAGAAGATGACAGAAGATGACAGAATGACAGAAGAGGACAGAATGACAGAAGATGACAGAAGATGACAGAAGATGACAGAAGATGACAGAATGACAGAGGATGACAGAAGATGACAGAAGATGACAAAACGACAGAAGAGGACAGAATGACAGAAGATGACAGAATGACAGAAGAGGGCAGAAGATGACAGAAGATGACAGAATGACAGAAGAGGACAGAATGACAGAAGGTGACAGAAGATGACAGAATGACAGAAGAGGACAGAAGATGACAGAAGATGACAAAAGATGACAGAATGACAGAAGATGACAGAAGATGATGGAAGATGACAGAAGATGACAGAACATGACAGAATGACAGAAGAGGACAGAATGACAGAAGATGACAGAAGATGACAGAAGATGACAGAATGACAGAAGATGTCAGAATGACAGAAGATGACAGAATGACAGAAGAGGACAGAATGACAGAAGATGACAGAACATGACAGAACATGACAGAATGACAGAAGATGACAGAAGATGACAGAAGAGGACAGAATGACAGAAGATGACAGAATATGACAGAAGATGACAGAATAACAGAAGATGACAGAAGATGACAGAAGAGGACAGAATGACAGAAGATAACAGAAGATGACAGAAGATGACAGAATGACAGAAGAGGACAGAAGATGACAGAATGACAGAAGAGGACAGAATGACAGAAGATGACAGAAGATGACAGAAGAAGACAGAATGACAGAAGAGGACAGAATGACAGAAGATGACAGAAGATGACAGAATGACAGAAGAGGACAGAATGACAGAAGAGGACAGAAGATGACAGAATGACAGAAGAAGACAGAAGAGGACAGAATGACAGAAGATGACAGAAGATGACAGAAGATGACAGAAGATGACAGAATTACAGAAGAGGACAGAATGACAGAAGATGACAGAAGCTGACAGAATGACAGAAGAGGACAGAAGATGACAGAAGATGACAGAATGACAGAAGAGGACAGAATGACAGAAGAGGACAGAATGACAGAAGATGACAGAATGACAGAAGATGACAGAAGATGACAGAAGATGACAGAATGACAGAAGATGACAGAAGATGACAGAATATGACAGAATATGACAGAAGATGACAGAAGATGACAGAAGATGACAGAATGACAGAAGATGACAGAAGATGACAGTAGATGGCAGAAGATGACAGAAGATGACAGAATGACAGAAGAGGGCAGAAGATGACAGAAGATGACAGAATGACAGAAGAGGACAGAATGACAGAAGGTGACAGAAGATGACAGAATGACAGAAGATGACAGAAGATGACAAAAGAGTACAGAATGACAGAAGATGACAGAAGATGACAGAAGATGACAAAATGACAGAAGAGGACTGAATGACAGAAGATGACAGAGTGACAGAAGAGGACAGAATGACAGAAGATGACAGAAGATGACAGAAGATGACAGAATGACACAAGAGGACAGAATGACAGAAGATGACAGAATGACAGAAGAGGACAGAATGACAGAAGATGACAGAAGATGACAGAAGATGACAGAAGATGACAGAATGACAGAAGATGTCAGAATGACAGAAGATGACAGAATGACAGAAGAGGACAGAATGACAGAAGATGACAGAAGATGACAGAAGATGACAGAATGACAGAAGAGGACAGAATGACAGATGATGACAGAATGACAGAAGAGGACAGAAGATGACAGAAGATGACAGAAGACGACAGAAGATGACAGAAGGTGACAGAATGACAGAAGAGGACAGAATGACAGAAGATGACAGAAGATGACAGAAGAGGACAGAATGACAGAAGATGACAGAAAGACAGAAGAGGACAGAATGACAGAAGATGACAGAAGATGACAGAAGATGACAGAAGATGACAGAATGACAGAAGATGACAGAAGATGACAGAAGATGACAAAATGACAGAAGAGGACAGAATGACAGAAGATGACAGAATGACAGAAGAGGGCAGAAGATGACTGAAGATGACAGAATGACAGAAGAGGACAGAATGACAGAAGGTGACAGAAGATGACAGAATGACAGAAGAGGACAGAAGATGACAGAAGATGACAAAAGATGACAGAATGACAGAAGATGACAGAAGATGACAAAATGACAGAAGAGGACAGAATGACAGAAGATGACAGAGTGACAGAAGAGGACAGAATGACAGAAGATGACAGAAGATGACAGAAGATGACAGAATAACAGAAGAGGACAGAATGACAGAAGATGACAGAATATGACAGAAGATGACAGAATATGACAGAAGATGACAGAAGATGACAGAATGACAGAAGAGGACAGAATGACAGAAGATGACAGAAGATGACAGAAGATGACAAAATGACAGAAGATGACAGAAGATGACAGAAGATGACAAAATGACAGAAGAGGACAGAATGACAGAAGATGACAGAATGACAGAAGAGGGCAGAAGATGACAGAAGATGACAGATTGACAGAAGAGGACAGAATGACAGAAGGTGACAGAAGATGACAGAATGACAGAAGAGGACAGAAGATGACAGAAGATGACAAAAGATGACAGAATGACAGAAGATGACAGAAGATGACAGAAGATGACAAAATGACAGAAGAGGACAGAATAACAGAAGATGACAGAGTGACAGAAGAGGACAGAATGACAGAAGATGACAGAATATGACAGAAGATGACAGAATATGACAGAAGATGACAGAAGATGACAGAATGACAGAAGAGGACAGAATGACAGAAGATGACAGAAGATGACAGAAGATGACAGAATGACAGAAGAGGACAGAATGACAGAAGATGACAGAAGATGACAGAAGATGACAGAATGACAGAAGATGTCAGAATGACAGAAGATGACAGAATGACAGAAGAGGACAGAATGACAGAAGATGACAGAAGATGACAGAACATGACAGAACATGACAGAATGACAGAAGATGACAGAAGATGACAGAAGAGGACAGAATGACAGAAGATGACAGGATATGACAGAAGATGACAGAATGACAGAAGATGACAGAAGATGACAGAAGAGGACAGAATGACAGAAGATAACAGAAGATGACAGAAGATGACAGAATGACAGAAGAGGACAGAAGATGACAGAATGACAGAAGAGGACAGAATGACAGAAGATGACAGAAGATGACAGAATATGACAGAAGATGAAAAAGATGACAGAAGATGACAGAAGAGGACAGAATGACAGAAGATGACAGAAGATGACAGAAGATGACAGAATGACGGAAGATGACAGAAGATGACGCAAGATGACAGAAGATGACAGAAGATGACAGAATGACAGAAGAGGACATAATGACAGAAGATGACAGAAGATGACAGAAGATGACAGAATGACAGAAGATGACAGAATGACAGAAGATGACAGAATGACAGAAGAGGACACAATGACAGAAGGTGACAGAAGATGACAGAAGATGACAGAATGACAGAAGAGGACAGAATGACAGAAGATGACAGAATGACAGAAGAGGACATAATGACAGAAGATGACAGAAGATGACAGAAGATGACAGAATGACAGAAGATGACAGAATGACAGAAGATGACAGAATGACAGAAGAGGACACAATGACAGAAGGTGACAGAAGATGACAGAAGATGACAGAATGACAGAAGAGGACAGAATGACAGAAGATGACAGAATGACAGAAGAGGACAGAATGACAGAAGATGACAGAAGATGACAGAATGACAGAAGAGGACAGAATGACAGAAGATGACAGAAGATGACAGAAGATGACAGAAGATGACAGAATGACAGAAGATGACAGAAGATGACACAAGATGACAAAATGACAGAAGAGGACAGAATGACAGAAGATGACAGAGTGACAGAAGAGGACAGAATGACAGAAGATGACAGAAGATGACAGAATGACAGAAGAGGACAGAATGACTGAAGATGACAGAATATGACAGAAGATGACAGAATACGACAGAAGATGACAGAAGATGACAGAAGATGACAGAATGACAGAAGAGGACAGAATGACAGAAGATGACAGAAGATGACAGAAGATGACAGAATGACAGAAGATGACACAAGATGACGGAAGATGACAGAAGATGACAGAAGAGGACAGAATGACAGAAGATAACAGAAGATGACAGAAGATGACAGAATGACAGAAGAGGACAGAAGATGACAGAATGACAGAAGAGGACAGAATGACAGAAGATGACAGAATGACAGAAGAGGACAGAATGACAGAAGATGACAGAAGATGACAGAATGACAGAAGATGATAGAAGAAGACAGAATGACAGAAGAGGACAGAATGACAGAAGATGACAGAAGATGACAGAAGATGACAGAAGATGACAGAATGACAGAAGAGGACAGAATGACAGAAGAGGACAGAAGATGACAGAATGACAGAAGAAGACAGAAGAGGACAGAATGACAGAAGATGACAGAAGATGACAGAAGATGACAGTAGATGACAGAATTACAGAAGAGGACAGAATGACAGAAGAGGACAGAATGACAGAAGATGACAGAATGACAGAAGATGACCACAGATGACAGAAGATGACAGAATGACAGAAGATGACAGAAGATGACAGAATATGACAGAATATGACAGAAGATGACAGAAGATGACAGAAGATGACAGAATGACAGAAGATGACAGAAGATGACAGTAGATGGCAGAAGATGACAGAAGATGACAGAATGACAGAAGAGGACAGAAGATGACAGAAGATGACAGAATGACAGAAGAGGACAGAAAGACAGAAGATGACAGAAGATGACAGAATGACAGAAGATGTCAGAATGACAGAAGATGACAGAATGACAGAAGAGGACAGAATGACAGAAGATGACAGAAGATGACAGAACATGACAGAACATGACAGAATGACAGAAGATGACAGAAGATGACAGAAGAGGACAGAATGACAGAAGATGACAGGATATGACAGAAGATGACAGAAGATGACAGAAGATGACAGAAGAGGACAGAATGACAGAAGATAACAGAAGATGACAGAAGATGACAGAATGACAGAAGAGGACAGAAGATGACAGAATGACAGAAGAGGACAGAATGACAGAAGATGACAGAAGATGACAGAAGATGACAGAATATGACAGAAGATGAAAAAGATGACAGAAGATGACAGAAGAGGACAGAATGACAGAAGATGACAGAAGATGACAGAAGATGACAGAACGACGGAAGATGACAGAAGATGACGCAAGATGACAGAAGATGACAGAAGATGACAGAATGACAGAAGAGGACATAATGACAGAAGATGACAGAAGATGACAGAAGATGACAGAATGACAGAAGATGACAGAATGACAGAAGATGACAGAATGACAGAAGAGGACACAATGACAGAAGATGACAGAAGATGACAGAATGACAGAAGAGGACAGAATGACAGAAGATGACAGAATGACAGAAGAGGACAGAATGACAGAAGATGACAGAAGATGACAGAATGACAGAAGAGGACAGAATGACAGAAGATGACAGAATATGACAGAAGATGACAGAATATGACAGAAGATGACAGAAGATGACAGAAGATGACAGAATGACAGAAGAGGACAGAATGACAGAAGATGACAGAAGATGACAGAAGATGACAGAATGACAGAAGATGACACAAGATGACGGAAGATGACAGAAGATGACAGAAGATGACAGAATGACAGAAGATGGCAGAAGATGACAGAAGATCACAGAAGATGACAGAAGATGACAGAATGACAGAAGAGGACAGAATGACAGAAGATGACAGAATGACAGAAGAGGACAGAATGACAGAAGATGACAGAAGATGACAGAAGATGACAGAAGATGACAGAAGATGACAGAATGACAGAAGATGTCAGAATGACAGAAGATGACAGAATGACAGAAGGGGACAGAATGACAGAAGATGACAGAAGATGACAGAAGATGACAGAATGACAGAAGAGGACAGAAGATGACAGAAGATGACAGAAGATGACAGAAGATGACAGAAGGTGACAGAATGACAGAAGAGGACAGAATGACAGAAGATGACAGAAGATGACAGAAGATGACAGAAGAGGACAGAATGACAGAAGATGACAGAATGACAGAAGAGGACAGAATGACAGAAGATGACAGAAGATGACAGAAGGTGACAGAAGATGACAGAATGACAGAAGAGGACAGAAGATGACAGAAGATGACAAAAGATGACAGAATGACAGAAGATGACAGAAGATGACAGAAGATGACAAAATGACAGAAGAGGACAGAATAACAGAAGATGACAGAGTGACAGAAGAGGACAGAATGACAGAAGATGACAGAATATGACAGAAGATGACAGAATATGACAGAAGATGACAGAAGATGACAGAATGACAGAAGAGGACAGAATGACAGAAGATGACAGAAGATGACAGAATGACAGAAGATGACAGAATGACAGAAGATGACAGAAGGTGACAGAAGATGACAGAATGACAGAAGAGGACAGAAGATGACAGAAGATGACAAAAGATGACAGAATGACAGAAGATGACAGAAGATGACAGAAGATGACAAAATGACAGAAGAGGACAGAATAACAGAAGATGACAGAGTGACAGAAGAGGACAGAATGACAGAAGATGACAGAATATGACAGAAGATGACAGAATATGACAGAAGATGACAGAAGATGACAGAATGACAGAAGAGGACAGAATGACAGAAGATGACAGAAGATGACAGAAGATGACAGAATGACAGAAGATGACAGAAGATGACAGAATATGACAGAAGATGACAGAAGATGACAGAATGACAGAAGAGGACAGAATGACAGAAGATGACAGAAGATGACAGAAGATGACAGAATGACAGAAGATGACAGAAGAGGACAGAATATGCCAGAAGATGACAGAAGGTGACAGAATGACAGAAGATGACAGAAGATGACAGAAGATGACAGAAGATGACAGAATGACAGAAGAGGACAGAATGACAGAAGATGACAGAATGACAGAAGAGGACAGAATGACAGAAGATGACACAAGATGACACAAGATGACAGAATGACAGAAGAGGACAGAATGACAGAAGATGACAGAATGACAGAAGATGACAGAGGATGACAGAAGATGACAGAAGATGACAGAATGACAGACGAGGAAAGAAGATGACAGAAGATGGCAGAAGATGACAGAAGATGACAGAATGACAGAAGAGGACAGAATGACAGAAGATGACAGAATGACAGAAGAGGACAGAATGACAGAAGATGAAAGAAGATGACAGAAGATGACAGAATGACAGAAGAGGACAGAATGACAGAAGATGACAGAAGATGACAGAAGATGACATAAGATGACAGAAGATGACAGAAGATAACAGAAGATGACAGAATGACAGAAGAGGACAGAATGACAGAAGAGGACAGAATGACAGAAGATGACAGAGGATGACAGAAGATGACAGATGATGACAGAAGATGACAAGATGACAGAATATGACAGAAGATGACAGAAGATGACAGAATATGACAGAAGATGACAGAATGACATAAGAGGACAGAATGGCAGAAGAGGACAGAATATGCCAGAAGATGACAGAAGGTGACAGAATGACAGAAGATGACAGAAGATGACAGAAGATGACAGAAGATGACAGAATGACAGAAGAGGACAGAATGACAGAAGATGACAGAATGACAGAAGAGGACAGAATGACAGAAGATGACACAAGATGACACAAGATGACAGAATGACAGAAGAGGACAGAATGACAGAAGATGACAGAATGACAGAAGATGACAGAGGATGACAGAAGATGACAGAGGATGACAGAATGACAGACGAGGAAAGAAGATGACAGAAGATGGCAGAAGATGACAGAAGATGACAGAATGACAGAAGAGGACAGAATGACAGAAGATGACAGAATGACAGAAGAGGACAGAATGACAGAAGATGAAAGAAGATGACAGAAGATGACAGAATGACAGAAGATGACAGAAGATGACAAAAGATGACAAAATGACCGAAGAGGACAGAATGACAGAAGATGACAGAATGACAGAAGAGGGCAGAAGATGACAGAAGATGACAGAAGATGACAGAATGACAGAAGATGACAGAATGACAGAAGAGGACAGAATGACAGAAGAGGACAGAATGACAGAAGATGACAGAAGATGACAGAATATGACAGAAGATGAAAAAGATGACAGAAGATGACAGAAGAGGACAGAATGACAGAAGATGACAGAAGATGACAGAAGATGACAGAATGACGGAAGATGACAGAAGATGACGCAAGATGACAGAAGATGACAGAAGATGACAGAATGACAGAAGAGGACATAATGACAGAAGATGACAGAAGATGACAGAAGATGACAGAAGATGACAGAATGACAGAAGATGACAGAATGACAGAAGATGACAGAATGACAGAAGAGGACACAATGACAGAGGATGACAGAAGATGACAGAAGATGACAGAATGACAGAAGAGGACAGAATGACAGAAGATGACAGAATGACAGAAGAGGACAGAATGACAGAAGATGACAGAAGATGACAGAATGACAGAAGAGGACAGAATGACAGAAGATGACAGAAGATGACAGAAGATGACAGAAGATGACAGAATGACAGAAGATGACACAAGATGACACAAGATGACAAAATGACAGAAGAGGACAGAATGACAGAAGATGACAGAGTGACAGAAGAGGACAGAATGACAGAAGATGACAGAAGATGACAGAATGACAGAAGAGGACAGAATGACAGAAGATGACAGAATATGACAGAAGATGACAGAATATGACAGAAGATGACAGAAGATGACAGAAGATGACAGAATGACAGAAGATGACAGAAGATGACAGAATGACAGAAGATGACACAAGATGACGGAAGATGACAGAAGATGACAGAAGATGACAGAATGACACAAGAGGACAGAATGACAGAAGATGACAGAATGACAGAAGAGGACAGAATGACAGAAGATGACAGAAGATGACAGAAGATGACAGAAGATGACAGAATGACAGAAGATGTCAGAATGACAGAAGATGACAGAATGACAGAAGAGGACAGAATGACAGAAGATGACAGAAGATGACAGCAGATGACAGAATGACAGAAGAGGACAGAATGACAGATGATGACAGAATGACAGAAGAGGACAGAAGATGACAGAAGATGATAGAAGACGACAGAAGATGACAGAAGGTGACAGAATGACAGAAGAGGACAGAATGACAGAAGATGACAGAAGATGACAGAAGATGACAGAAGAGGACAGAATGACAGAAGATGACAGAATGACAGAAGAGGACAGAATGACAGAAGATGACAGAAGATGACAGAATGACAGAAGATGACAGAATGACAGAAGAGGGCAGAAGATGACAGAATGACAGAAGAGGACAGAAGATGAAAGAAGATGACAAAAGATGACAGAATGACAGAAGATGACAGAAGATGACAGAAGATGAAAAAATGACAGAAGAGGACAGAATGACAGAAGATGACAGAGTGACAGAAGAGGACAGAATGACAGAAGATGACAGAAGATGACAGAAGATGACAGAATGACAGAAGATGTCAGAATGACAGAAGATGACAGAATGACAGAAGAGGACAGAATGACAGAAGAGGACAGAATGACAGAAGAGGACAGAATGACAGAAGATGACAGAAGATGACAGAAGATGACAGATGATGACAGAAGATGACAAGATGACAGAATATGACAGAAGATGACAGAAGATGACAGAATATGACAGAAGATGACAGAATGACAGAAGAGGACAGAATGGCAGAAGAGGACAGAATATGCCAGAAGATGACAGAAGGAGACAGAATGACAGAAGATGACAGAAGATGACAGAATGACAGAAGAGGACAGAATGACAGAAGATGACAGAATGACAGAAGAGGACAGAATGACAGAAGAGGACACAAGATGACACAAGATGACAGAATGACAGAAGATGACAGAATGACAGAAGATGACAGAGGATGACAGAAGATGACAGAAGATGACAGAAGATGACAGAATGACAGACGAGGAAAGAAGATGACAGAAGATGGCAGAAGATGACAGAAGATGACAGAATGACAGAAGAGGACAGAATGACAGAAGATGACAGAATGACAGAAGAGGACAGAATGACAGAAGATGAAAGAAGATGACAGAAGATGACAGAATGACAGAAGAGGACAGAATGACAGAAGATGACAGAAGATGACAGAAGATGACAGAATGACAGAAGATGACAGAAGATGACAGAAGATGACAAAATGACAGAAGAGGACAGAATGACAGAAGATGACAGAATGACAGAAGAGGGCAGAAGATGACAGAAGATGAAAGAAGATGACAGAATGACAGAAGATGACAGAAGATGACAGAAGAGGACAGATTGACAGAAGATGACAGAAGATGACAGAAGATGACAGAATGACGGAAGATGACAGAAGATGACGCAAGATGACAGAAGATGACAGAAGATGACAGAATGACAGAAGAGGACATAATGACAGAAGATGACGGAAGATGACAGAAGATGACAGAATGACAGAAGATGACAGAATGACAGAAGATGACAGAATGACAGAAGAGGACACAATGACAGAAGATGACAGAAGATGACAGAAGATGACAGAATGACAGAAGAGGACAGAATGACAGAAGATGACAGAATGACAGAAGAGTACAGAATGACAGAAGATGACAGAAGATGACAGAATGACAGAAGAGGACAGAATGACAGAAGATGACAGAAGATGACAGAAGATGACAGAATGACAGAAGATGACACAAGATGACACAAGATGACAAAATGACAGAAGAGGACAGAATGACAGAAGATGACAGAGTGACAGAAGAGGACAGAATGACAGAAGATGACAGAAGATGACAGAATGACAGAAGAGGACAGAATGAGAGAAGATGACAGAATATGACAGAAGATGACAGAATATGACAGAAGATGACAGAAGATGACAGAAGATGACAGAATGACAGAAGAGGACAGAATGACAGAAGATGACAGAATGACAGAAGAGGGCAGAAGATGACAGAAGATGACAGAAGATGACAGAATGACAGAAGATGACAGAATGACAGAAGAGGACAGAATGACAGAAGATGACAGAAGATGACAGAAGATGACAGAATATGACAGAAGATGAAAAAGATGACAGAAGATGACAGAAGAGGACAGAATGACAGATGATGACAGAAGATGACAGAAGATGACAGAATGACGGAAGATGACAGAAGATGACGCAAGATGACAGAAGATGACAGAAGATGACAGAATGACAGAAGAGGACATAATGACAGAAGATGACAGAAGATGACAGAAGATGACAGAATGACAGAAGATGACAGAATGACAGAAGATGACAGAAGATGACAGAAGATGACAGAATGACAGAAGAGGACAGAATGACAGAAGATGACAGAATGACAGAAGAGGACAGAATGACAGAAGATGACAGAAGATGACAGAATGACAGAAGAGGACAGAATGACAGAAGATGACAGAAGATGACAGAAGATGACAGAAGATGGCAGAATGACAGAAGATGACAGAAGATGACACAAGATGACAAAATGACAGAAGAGGACAGAATGACAGAAGATGACAGAGTGACAGAAGAGGACAGAATGACAGAAGATGACAGAAGATGACAGAATGCCAGAAGAGGACAGAATGACAGAAGATGACAGAATATGACAGAAGATGACAGAATATGACAGAAGATGACAGAAGATGACAGAAGATGACAGAATGACAGAAGAGGACAGAATGACAGAAGATGACAGAAGATGACAGAAGATGACAGAATGACAGAAGATGACAGAAGATGACAGAATGACAGAAGAGGTCAGAAGATGACAGAAGATGACAGAAGATGACAGAAGATAACAGAAGATGACAGAATGACAGAAGAGGACAGAATGACAGAAGAGGACAGAATGACAGAAGATGACAGAAGATGACAGAAGATGACAGATGATGACAGAAGATGACAAGATGACGGAATATGACAGAAGATGACAGAAGATGACAGAATATGACAGAAGATGACAGAATGACAGAAGAGGACAGAATGGCAGAAGAGGACAGAATATGCCAGAAGATGACAGAAGGTGACAGAATGACAGAAGATGACAGAAGATCACAGAAGATGACAGAAGATGACAGAATGACAGAAGAGGACAGAATGACAGAAGATGACAGAATGACAGAAGAGGACAGAATGACAGAAGATGACACAAGATGACAGAATGACAGAAGAGGACAGAATGACAGAAGATGACAGAATGACAGAAGATGACAGAGGATGACAGAAGATGACAGAAGATGTCAGAAGGACAGAAGATGACAGAATGACAGAAGATGACAGAAGATGACAGAAGATGACTGAAGATGACAGAAGATGACAGAATGACAGAAGAGGACAGAATGACAGAAGAGGACAGAATATGACAGAAGATGACACAAGATGACAGAATGACAGAAAATGACAGAAGAGGACAGAATATGACAGAAGAGGACAGAATGACAGAAGATGACAGAAGATGACAGAAGATGACAGAAGATGGCAGAAGATGACAGAAGATGACAGAATATGACAGAAGATGACAGAAGATGACAGAGTATGACAGAAGATGACAGAAGATGACAGAAGATGACAGAAGATGACAGAATGACAGAAGAGGACAGAATGACAGAAGAGGACAGAATGACAGAAGATGACAGAGGATGACAGAAGATGACAGATGATGACAGAAGATGACAAGATGACAGAATATGACAGAAGATGACAGAAGATGACAGAATATGACAGAAGATGACAGAATGACAGAAGAGGACAGAATGGCAGAAGAGGACAGCATATGCCAGAAGATGACAGAAGGTGACAGAATGACAGAAGATGACAGAAGATGACAGAAGATGACAGAAGATGACAGAATGACAGAGGAGGACAGAATGACAGAAGATGACAGAATGACAGAAGAGGACAGAATGACAGAAGATGACACAAGATGACACAAGATGACAGAATGACAGAAGAGGACAGAATGACAGAAGATGACAGAAGATGACAGAAGATGACAGAATGACAGAAGAGGACAGAATGACAGAAGATGACAGAATGACAGAAGAGGACAGAATGACAGAAGATGAAAGAAGATGCCAGAAGATGACAGAATGACAGAAGAGGACAGAATGACAGAAGATGACAGAAGATGACAGAAGATGACAGAATGACAGAAGATGACAGAAGATGACAGAAGATGACAAAATGACCGAAGAGGACAGAATGACAGAAGATGACAGAATGACAGAAGAGGGCAGAAGATGACAGAAGATGACAGAAGATGACAGAATGACAGAAGATGACAGAATGACAGAAGAGGACAGAATGACAGAAGATGACAGAAGATGACAGAATATGACAGAAGATGAAAAAGATGACAGAAGATGACAGAAGAGGACAGAATGACAGAAGATGACAGAAGATGACAGAAGATGACAGAATGACGGAAGATGACAGAAGATGACGCAAGATGACAGAAGATGACAGAATGACAGAAGAGGACATAATGACAGAAGATGACAGAAGATGACAGAAGATGACAGAAGATGACAGAATGACAGAAGATGACAGAATGACAGAAGATGACAGAATGACAGAAGAGGACACAATGACAGAGGATGACAGAAGATGACAGAAGATGACAGAATGACAGAAGAGGACAGAATGACAGAAGATGACAGAATGACAGAAGAGGACAGAATGACAGAAGATGACAGAAGATGACAGAATGACAGAAGAGGACAGAATGACAGAAGATGACAGAAGATGACAGAAGATGACAGAAGATGACAGAATGACAGAAGATGACAGAAGATGACACAAGATGACAAAATGACAGAAGAGGACAGAATGACAGAAGATGACAGAAGATGACAGAATGACAGAAGAGGACAGAATGACAGAAGATGACAGAATATGACAGAAGATGACAGAATATGACAGAAGATGACAGAAGATGACAGAAGATGACAGAATGACAGAAGAGGACAGAATGACAGAAGATGACAGAAGATGACAGAATGACAGAAGATGACACAAGATGACGGAAGATGACAGAAGATGACAGAAGATGACAGAATGACACAAGAGGACAGAGTGACAGAAGATGACAGAATTACAGAAGAGGACAGAATGACAGAAGATGACAGAAGATGACAGAAGATGACAGAAGATGACAGAATGACAGAAGATGTCAGAATGACAGAAGATGACAGAATGACAGAAGAGGACAGAATGACAGAAGATGACAGAAGATGACAGAAGATGACAGAATGACAGAAGAGGACAGAATGACAGATGATGACAGAATGACAGAAGAGGACAGAAGATGACAGAAGATGACAGAAGACGACAGAAGATGACAGAAGGTGACAGAATGACAGAAGAGGACAGAATGACAGAAGATGACAGAAGATGACAGAAGAGGACAGAATGACAGAAGATGACAGAATGACAGAAGAGGACAGAATGACAGAAGATGACAGAAGATGACAGAAGATGACAGAAGATGACAGAAGATGACAGAATGACAGAAGATGACAGAAGATGACAGAAGATGACAAAATGACAGAAGAGGACAGAATGACAGAAGATGACAGAATGACAGAAGAGGGCAGAAGATGACAGAATGACAGAAGAGGACAGAAGATGAAAGAAGATGACAAAAGATGACAGAATGACAGAAGATGACAGAAGATGACAGAAGATGACAAAATGACAGAAGAGGACAGAATGACAGAAGATGACAGAAGATGACAGAATGAGAGAAGATGTCAGAATGACAGAAGATGACAGAATGACAGAAGAGGACAGAATGACAGAAGAGGACAGAATGACAGAAGATGACAGAAGATGACAGAAGATGACAGATGATGACAGAAGATGACAAGATGACAGAATATGACAGAAGATGACAGAAGATGACAGAATATGACAGAAGATGACAGAATGACAGAAGAGGACAGAATGGCAGAAGAGGACAGAATATGCCAGAAGATGACAGAAGGAGACAGAATGACAGAAGATGAGAGAAGATGACAGAAGATCACAGAAGATGACAGAAGATGACAGAATGACAGAAGAGGACAGAATGACAGAAGATGACAGAATGACAGAAGAGGACAGAATGACAGAAGAGGACACAAGATGACACAAGATGACAGAATGACAGAAGATGACAGAATGACAGAAGATGACAGAGGATGACAGAAGATGACAGAAGATGACAGAAGATGACAGAATGACAGACGAGGAAAGAAGATGACAGAAGATGGCAGAAGATGACAGAAGATGACAGAATGACAGAAGAGGACAGAATGACAGAAGATGACAGAATGACAGAAGAGGACAGAATGACAGAAGATGAAAGAAGATGACAGAAGATGACAGAATGACAGAAGAGGACAGAATGACAGAAGATGACAGAAGATGACAGAAGATGACAGAATGACAGAAGATGACAGAAGATGACAGAAGATGACAAAATGACAGAAGAGGACAGAATGACAGAAGATGACAGAATGACAGAAGAGGGCAGAAGATGACAGAAGATGACAGAAGATGACAGAATGACAGAAGATGACAGAATGACAGAAGAGGACAGAATGACAGAAGATGACAGAAGATGACAGAAGATGACAGAATATTACAGAAGATGAAAAAGATGACAGAAGATGACAGAAGAGGACAGATTGACAGAAGATGACAGAAGATGACAGAAGATGACAGAATGACGGAAGATGACAGAAGATGACGCAAGATGACAGAAGATGACAGAAGATGACAGAATGACAGAAGAGGACATAATGACAGAAGATGACGGAAGATGACAGAAGATGACAGAATGACAGAAGATGACAGAATGACAGAAGATGACAGAATGACAGAAGAGGACACAATGACAGAAGATGACAGAAGATGACAGAAGATGACAGAATGACAGAAGAGGACAGAATGACAGAAGATGACAGAATGACAGAAGAGGACAGAATGACAGAAGATGACAGAAGATTACAGAATGACAGAAGAGGACAGAATGACAGAAGATGACAGAAGATGACAGAAGATGACAGAATGACAGAAGATGACAGAAGATGACACAAGATGACAAAATGACAGAAGAGGACAGAATGACAGAAGATGACAGAGTGACAGAAGAGGACAGAATGACAGAAGATGACAGAAGATGACAGAATGACAGAAGAGGACAGAATGAGAGAAGATGACAGAATATGACAGAAGATGACAGAATATGACAGAAGATGACAGAAGATGACAGAAGATGACAGAATGACAGAAGAGGACAGAATGACAGAAGTTGACAGAAGATGACAGAAGATGACAGAATGACAGAAGATGACACAAGATGACGGAAGATGACAGAAGATGACAGAATGACACAAGAGGACAGAATGACAGAAGATGACAGAATGGCAGAAGAGGACAGAATGACAGAAGTTAACAGAAGATGACAGAAGATGACAGAAGATGACAGAATGACAGAAGATGTCAGAATGACAGAAGATGACAGAATGACAGAAGAGGACAGAATGATAGAAGATGACAGAAGATGACAGAAGATGACAGAATGACAGAAGAGGACAGAATGACAGATGATGACAGAATGACAGAAGAGGACAGAAGATGACAGAAGATGACAGAAGACGACAGAAGGTGACAGAATGACAGAAGAGGACAGAATGACAGAAGATGACAGAAGATGACAGAAGATGACAGAAGAGGACAGAATGACAGAAGATGACAGAATGACAGAAGAGGACAGAATGACAGAAGATGACAGAAGATGACAGAAGATGACAGAAGATGACAGAATGACAGAAGATGAGAGAAGATGACAAAATGACAGAAGAGGACAGAATGACAGAAGATGACAGAATGACAGAAGAGGGCAGAAGATGACAGAGGATGACAGAATGACAGAAGAGGACAGAATGACAGAAGGTGACAGGAGATGACAGAATGACAGAAGAGGACAGAAGATGACAGAAGATGACAAAAGATGACAGAATGACAGAAGATGACAGAAGATGACAGAAGATGACAAAATGACAGAAGAGGACAGAATGACAGAAGATGACAGAGTGACAGAAGAGGACAGAATGACAGAAGATGACAGAAGATGACAGAAGATGACAGAATGACAGAAGAGGACAGAATGACAGAAGATGACAGAATATGACAGAAGATGACAGAATATGACAGAAGATGACAGAAGATGACAGAATGACAGAAGAGGACAGAATGACAGAAGATGACAGAAGATGACAGAAGATGACAGAATGACAGAGGATGACAGAAGATGACAGAAGATGACAAAACGACAGAAGAGGACAGAATGACAGAAGATGACAGAATGACAGAAGAGGGCAGAAGATGACAGAAGATGACAGAATGACAGAAGAGGACAGAATGACAGAAGGTGACAGAAGATGACAGAATGACAGAAGAGGACAGAAGATGACAGAAGATGACAAAAGATGACAGAATGACAGAAGATGACAGAAGATGATGGAAGATGACAGAAGATGACAGAACATGACAGAATGACAGAAGAGGACAGAATGACAGAAGATGACAGAAGATGACAGAAGATGACAGAATGACAGAAGATGTCAGAATGACAGAAGATGACAGAATGACAGAAGAGGACAGAATGACAGAAGATGACAGAACATGACAGAACATGACAGAATGACAGAAGATGACAGAAGATGACAGAAGAGGACAGAATGACAGAAGATGACAGAATATGACAGAAGATGACAGAATGACAGAAGATGACAGAAGATGACAGAAGAGGACAGAATGACAGAAGATAACAGAAGATGACAGAAGATGACAGAATGACAGAAGAGGACAGAAGATGACAGAATGACAGAAGAGGACAGAATGACAGAAGATGACAGAAGATGACAGAAGAAGACAGAATGACAGAAGAGGACAGAATGACAGAAGATGACAGAAGATGACAGAAGATGACAGAATGACAGAAGAGGACAGAATGACAGAAGAGGACAGAAGATGACAGAATGACAGAAGAAGACAGAAGAGGACAGAATGACAGAAGATGACAGAAGATGACAGAAGATGACAGAAGATGACAGAATTACAGAAGAGGACAGAATGACAGAAGATGACAGAAGCTGACAGAATGACAGAAGAGGACAGAAGATGACAGAATGACAGAAGAGGACAGAATGACAGAAGAGGACAGAATGACAGAAGATGACAGAATGACAGAAGATGACAGAAGATGACAGAAGATGACAGAATGATAGAAGATGACAGAAGATGACAGAATATGACAGAATATGACAGAAGATGACAGAAGATGACAGAAGATGACAGAATGACAGAAGATGACAGAAGATGACAGTAGATGGCAGAAGATGACAGAAGATGACAGAATGACAGAAGAGGGCAGAAGATGACAGAAGATGACAGAATGACAGAAGAGGACAGAATGACAGAAGGTGACAGAAGATGACAGAATGACAGAAGATGACAGAAGATGACAAAAGAGTACAGAATGACAGAAGATGACAGAAGATGACAGAAGATGACAAAATGACAGAAGAGGACTGAATGACAGAAGATGACAGAGTGACAGAAGAGGACAGAATGACAGAAGATGACAGAAGATGACAGAAGATGACAGAATGACACAAGAGGACAGAATGACAGAAGATGACAGAATGACAGAAGAGGACAGAATGACAGAAGATGACAGAAGATGACAGAAGATGACAGAAGATGACAGAATGACAGAAGATGTCAGAATGACAGAAGATGACAGAATGACAGAAGAGGACAGAATGACAGAAGATGACAGAAGATGACAGAAGATGACAGAATGACAGAAGAGGACAGAATGACAGATGATGACAGAATGACAGAAGAGGACAGAAGATGACAGAAGATGACAGAAGACGACAGAAGATGACAGAAGGTGACAGAATGACAGAAGAGGACAGAATGACAGAAGATGACAGAAGATGACAGAAGAGGACAGAATGACAGAAGATGACAGAAAGACAGAAGAGGACAGAATGACAGAAGATGACAGAAGATGACAGAAGATGACAGAAGATGACAGAATGACAGAAGATGACAGAAGATGACAGAAGATGACAAAATGACAGAAGAGGACAGAATGACAGAAGATGACAGAATGACAGAAGAGGGCAGAAGATGACTGAAGATGACAGAATGACAGAAGAGGACAGAATGACAGAAGGTGACAGAAGATGACAGAATGACAGAAGAGGACAGAAGATGACAGAAGATGACAAAAGATGACAGAATGACAGAAGATGACAGAAGATGACAAAATGACAGAAGAGGACAGAGTGACAGAAGATGACAGAGTGACAGAAGAGGACAGAATGACAGAAGATGACAGAAGATGACAGAAGATGACAGAATAACAGAAGAGGACAGAATGACAGAAGATGACAGAATATGACAGAAGATGACAGAATATGACAGAAGATGACAGAAGATGACAGAAGATGACAGAATGACAGAAGAGGACAGAATGACAGAAGATGACAGAAGATGACAGAAGATGACAAAATGACAGAAGATGACAGAAGATGACAGAAGATGACAAAATGACAGAAGAGGACAGAATGACAGAAGATGACAGAATGACAGAAGAGGGCAGAAGATGACAGAAGATGACAGATTGACAGAAGAGGACAGAATGACAGAAGGTGACAGAAGATGACAGAATGACAGAAGAGGACAGAAGATGACAGAAGATGACAAAAGATGACAGAATGACAGAAGATGACAGAAGATGATAGAAGATGACAAAATGACAGAGGAGGACAGAATAACAGAAGATGACAGAGTGACAGAAGAGGACAGAATGACAGAAGATGACAGAATATGACAGAAGATGACAGAATATGACAGAAGATGACAGAAGATGACAGAATGACAGAAGAGGACAGAATGACAGAAGATGACAGAAGATGACAGAAGATGACAGAATGACAGAAGAGGACAGAATGACAGAAGATGACAGAAGATGACAGAAGATGACAGAATGACAGAAGATGTCAGAATGACAGAAGATGACAGAATGACAGAAGAGGACAGAATGACAGAAGATGACAGAAGATGACAGAACATGACAGAACATGACAGAATGACAGAAGATGACAGAAGATGACAGAAGAGGACAGAATGACAGAAGATGACAGGATATGACAGAAGATGACAGAATGACAGAAGATGACAGAAGATGACAGAAGAGGACAGAATGACAGAAGATAACAGAAGATGACAGAAGATGACAGAATGACAGAAGAGGACAGAAGATGACAGAATGACAGAAGAGGACAGAATGACAGAAGATGACAGAAGATGACAGAATATGACAGAAGATGAAAAAGATGACAGAAGATGACAGAAGAGGACAGAATGACAGAAGATGACAGAAGATGACAGAAGATGACAGAATGACGGAAGATGACAGAAGATGACGCAAGATGACAGAAGATGACAGAAGATGACAGAATGACAGAAGAGGACATAATGACAGAAGATGACAGAAGATGACAGAAGATGACAGAATGACAGAAGATGACAGAATGACAGAAGATGACAGAATGACAGAAGAGGACACAATGACAGAAGGTGACAGAAGATGACAGAAGATGACAGAATGACAGAAGAGGACAGAATGACAGAAGATGACAGAATGACAGAAGAGGACATAATGACAGAAGATGACAGAAGATGACAGAAGATGACAGAATGACAGAAGATGACAGAATGACAGAAGATGACAGAATGACAGAAGAGGACACAATGACAGAAGGTGACAGAAGATGACAGAAGATGACAGAATGACAGAAGAGGACAGAATGACAGAAGATGACAGAATGACAGAAGAGGACAGAATGACAGAAGATGACAGAAGATGACAGAATGACAGAAGAGGACAGAATGACAGAAGATGACAGAAGATGACAGAAGATGACAGAAGATGACAGAATGACAGAAGATGACAGAAGATGACACAAGATGACAAAATGACAGAAGAGGACAGAATGACAGAAGATGACAGAGTGACAGAAGAGGACAGAATGACAGAAGATGACAGAAGATGACAGAATGACAGAAGAGGACAGAATGACTGAAGATGACAGAATATGACAGAAGATGACAGAATACGACAGAAGATGACAGAAGATGACAGAAGATGACAGAATGACAGAAGAGGACAGAATGACAGAAGATGACAGAAGATGACAGAAGATGACAGAATGACAGAAGATGACACAAGATGACGGAAGATGACAGAAGATGACAGAAGAGGACAGAATGACAGAAGATAACAGAAGATGACAGAAGATGACAGAATGACAGAAGAGGACAGAAGATGACAGAATGACAGAAGAGGACAGAATGACAGAAGATGACAGAATGACAGAAGAGGACAGAATGACAGAAGATGACAGAAGATGACAGAATGACAGAAGATGACAGAAGAAGACAGAATGACAGAAGAGGACAGAATGACAGAAGATGACAGAAGATGACAGAAGATGACAGAAGATGACAGAATGACAGAAGAGGACAGAATGACAGAAGAGGACAGAAGATGACAGAATGACAGAAGAAGACAGAAGAGGACAGAATGACAGAAGATGACAGAAGATGACAGAAGATGACAGTAGATGACAGAATTACAGAAGAGGACAGAATGACAGAAGAGGACAGAATGACAGAAGATGACAGAATGACAGAAGATGACCACAGATGACAGAAGATGACAGAATGACAGAAGATGACAGAAGATGACAGAATATGACAGAATATGACAGAAGATGACAGAAGATGACAGAAGATGACAGAATGACAGAAGATGACAGAAGATGACAGTAGATGGCAGAAGATGACAGAAGATGACAGAATGACAGAAGAGGACAGAAGATGACAGAAGATGACAGAATGACAGAAGAGGACAGAAAGACAGAAGATGACAGAAGATGACAGAATGACAGAAGATGTCAGAATGACAGAAGATGACAGAATGACAGAAGAGGACAGAATGACAGAAGATGACAGAAGATGACAGAACATGACAGAACATGACAGAATGACAGAAGATGACAGAAGATGACAGAAGAGGACAGAATGACAGAAGATGACAGGATATGACAGAAGATGACAGAAGATGACAGAAGATGACAGAAGAGGACAGAATGACAGAAGATAACAGAAGATGACAGAAGATGACAGAATGACAGAAGAGGACAGAAGATGACAGAATGACAGAAGAGGACAGAATGACAGAAGATGACAGAAGATGACAGAAGATGACAGAATATGACAGAAGATGAAAAAGATGACAGAAGATGACAGAAGAGGACAGAATGACAGAAGATGACAGAAGATGACAGAAGATGACAGAACGACGGAAGATGACAGAAGATGACGCAAGATGACAGAAGATGACAGAAGATGACAGAATGACAGAAGAGGACATAATGACAGAAGATGACAGAAGATGACAGAAGATGACAGAATGACAGAAGATGACAGAATGACAGAAGATGACAGAATGACAGAAGAGGACACAATGACAGAAGATGACAGAAGATGACAGAAGATGACAGAATGACAGAAGAGGACAGAATGACAGAAGATGACAGAATGACAGAAGAGGACAGAATGACAGAAGATGACAGAAGATGACAGAATGACAGAAGAGGACAGAATGACAGAAGATGACAGAATATGACAGAAGATGACAGAATATGACAGAAGATGACAGAAGATGACAGAAGATGACAGAATGACAGAAGAGGACAGAATGACAGAAGATGACAGAAGATGACAGAAGATGACAGAATGACAGAAGATGACACAAGATGACGGAAGATGACAGAAGATGACAGAAGATGACAGAATGACACAAGAGGACAGAATGACAGAAGATGACAGAATGACAGAAGAGGACAGAATGACAGAAGATGACAGAAGATGACAGAAGATGACAGAAGATGACAGAAGATGACAGAATGACAGAAGATGTCAGAATGACAGAAGATGACAGAATGACAGAAGGGGACAGAATGACAGAAGATGACAGAAGATGACAGAAGATGACAGAATGACAGAAGAGGACAGAAGATGACAGAAGATGACAGAAGATGACAGAAGATGACAGAAGGTGACAGAATGACAGAAGAGGACAGAATGACAGAAGATGACAGAAGATGACAGAAGATGACAGAAGAGGACAGAATGACAGAAGATGACAGAATGACAGAAGAGGACAGAATGACAGAAGATGACAGAAGATGACAGAAGGTGACAGAAGATGACAGAATGACAGAAGAGGACAGAAGATGACAGAAGATGACAAAAGATGACAGAATGACAGAAGATGACAGAAGATGACAGAAGATGACAAAATGACAGAAGAGGACAGAATAACAGAAGATGACAGAGTGACAGAAGAGGACAGAATGACAGAAGATGACAGAATATGACAGAAGATGACAGAATATGACAGAAGATGACAGAAGATGACAGAATGACAGAAGAGGACAGAATGACAGAAGATGACAGAAGATGACAGAAGATGACAGAATGACAGAAGAGGACAGAATGACAGAAGATGACAGAAGATGACAGAAGATGACAGAATGACAGAAGATGTCAGAATGACAGAAGATGACAGAATGACAGAAGAGGACAGAATGACAGAAGATGACAGAAGATGACAGAACATGACAGAACATGACAGAATGACAGAAGATGACAGAAGATGACAGAAGAGGACAGAATGACAGAAGATGACAGGATATGACAGAAGATGACAGAATGACAGAAGATGACAGAAGATGACAGAAGAGGACAGAATGACAGAAGATAACAGAAGATGACAGAAGATGACAGAATGACAGAAGAGGACAGAAGATGACAGAATGACAGAAGAGGACAGAATGACAGAAGATGACAGAAGATGACAGAATATGACAGAAGATGAAAAAGATGACAGAAGATGACAGAAGAGGACAGAATGACAGAAGATGACAGAAGATGACAGAAGATGACAGAATGACGGAAGATGACAGAAGATGACGCAAGATGACAGAAGATGACAGAAGATGACAGAATGACAGAAGAGGACATAATGACAGAAGATGACAGAAGATGACAGAAGATGACAGAATGACAGAAGATGACAGAATGACAGAAGATGACAGAATGACAGAAGAGGACACAATGACAGAAGGTGACAGAAGATGACAGAAGATGACAGAATGACAGAAGAGGACAGAATGACAGAAGATGACAGAATGACAGAAGAGGACATAATGACAGAAGATGACAGAAGATGACAGAAGATGACAGAATGACAGAAGATGACAGAATGACAGAAGATGACAGAATGACAGAAGAGGACACAATGACAGAAGGTGACAGAAGATGACAGAAGATGACAGAATGACAGAAGAGGACAGAATGACAGAAGATGACAGAATGACAGAAGAGGACAGAATGACAGAAGATGACAGAAGATGACAGAATGACAGAAGAGGACAGAATGACAGAAGATGACAGAAGATGACAGAAGATGACAGAAGATGACAGAATGACAGAAGATGACAGAAGATGACACAAGATGACAAAATGACAGAAGAGGACAGAATGACAGAAGATGACAGAGTGACAGAAGAGGACAGAATGACAGAAGATGACAGAAGATGACAGAATGACAGAAGAGGACAGAATGACTGAAGATGACAGAATATGACAGAAGATGACAGAATACGACAGAAGATGACAGAAGATGACAGAAGATGACAGAATGACAGAAGAGGACAGAATGACAGAAGATGACAGAAGATGACAGAAGATGACAGAATGACAGAAGATGACACAAGATGACGGAAGATGACAGAAGATGACAGAAGAGGACAGAATGACAGAAGATAACAGAAGATGACAGAAGATGACAGAATGACAGAAGAGGACAGAAGATGACAGAATGACAGAAGAGGACAGAATGACAGAAGATGACAGAATGACAGAAGAGGACAGAATGACAGAAGATGACAGAAGATGACAGAATGACAGAAGATGACAGAAGAAGACAGAATGACAGAAGAGGACAGAATGACAGAAGATGACAGAAGATGACAGAAGATGACAGAAGATGACAGAATGACAGAAGAGGACAGAATGACAGAAGAGGACAGAAGATGACAGAATGACAGAAGAAGACAGAAGAGGACAGAATGACAGAAGATGACAGAAGATGACAGAAGATGACAGTAGATGACAGAATTACAGAAGAGGACAGAATGACAGAAGAGGACAGAATGACAGAAGATGACAGAATGACAGAAGATGACCACAGATGACAGAAGATGACAGAATGACAGAAGATGACAGAAGATGACAGAATATGACAGAATATGACAGAAGATGACAGAAGATGACAGAAGATGACAGAATGACAGAAGATGACAGAAGATGACAGTAGATGGCAGAAGATGACAGAAGATGACAGAATGACAGAAGAGGACAGAAGATGACAGAAGATGACAGAATGACAGAAGAGGACAGAAAGACAGAAGATGACAGAAGATGACAGAATGACAGAAGATGTCAGAATGACAGAAGATGACAGAATGACAGAAGAGGACAGAATGACAGAAGATGACAGAAGATGACAGAACATGACAGAACATGACAGAATGACAGAAGATGACAGAAGATGACAGAAGAGGACAGAATGACAGAAGATGACAGGATATGACAGAAGATGACAGAAGATGACAGAAGATGACAGAAGAGGACAGAATGACAGAAGATAACAGAAGATGACAGAAGATGACAGAATGACAGAAGAGGACAGAAGATGACAGAATGACAGAAGAGGACAGAATGACAGAAGATGACAGAAGATGACAGAAGATGACAGAATATGACAGAAGATGAAAAAGATGACAGAAGATGACAGAAGAGGACAGAATGACAGAAGATGACAGAAGATGACAGAAGATGACAGAACGACGGAAGATGACAGAAGATGACGCAAGATGACAGAAGATGACAGAAGATGACAGAATGACAGAAGAGGACATAATGACAGAAGATGACAGAAGATGACAGAAGATGACAGAATGACAGAAGATGACAGAATGACAGAAGATGACAGAATGACAGAAGAGGACACAATGACAGAAGATGACAGAAGATGACAGAAGATGACAGAATGACAGAAGAGGACAGAATGACAGAAGATGACAGAATGACAGAAGAGGACAGAATGACAGAAGATGACAGAAGATGACAGAATGACAGAAGAGGACAGAATGACAGAAGATGACAGAATATGACAGAAGATGACAGAATATGACAGAAGATGACAGAAGATGACAGAAGATGACAGAATGACAGAAGAGGACAGAATGACAGAAGATGACAGAAGATGACAGAAGATGACAGAATGACAGAAGATGACACAAGATGACGGAAGATGACAGAAGATGACAGAAGATGACAGAATGACACAAGAGGACAGAATGACAGAAGAGGACAGAATGACAGAAGATGACAGAATGACAGAAGATGACAGAAGATGACAGAACATGACAGAACATGACAGAATGACAGAAGATGACAGAAGATGACAGAAGAGGACAGAATGACAGAAGATGACAGGATATGACAGAAGATGACAGAAGATGACAGAAGATGACAGAAGAGGACAGAATGACAGAAGATAACAGAAGATGACAGAAGATGACAGAATGACAGAAGAGGACAGAAGATGACAGAATGACAGAAGAGGACAGAATGACAGAAGATGACAGAAGATGACAGAAGATGACAGAATATGACAGAAGATGAAAAAGATGACAGAAGATGACAGAAGAGGACAGAATGACAGAAGATGACAGAAGATGACAGAAGATGACAGAACGACGGAAGATGACAGAAGATGACGCAAGATGACAGAAGATGACAGAAGATGACAGAATGACAGAAGAGGACATAATGACAGAAGATGACAGAAGATGACAGAAGATGACAGAATGACAGAAGATGACAGAATGACAGAAGATGACAGAATGACAGAAGAGGACACAATGACAGAAGATGACAGAAGATGACAGAAGATGACAGAATGACAGAAGAGGACAGAATGACAGAAGATGACAGAATGACAGAAGAGGACAGAATGACAGAAGATGACAGAAGATGACAGAATGACAGAAGAGGACAGAATGACAGAAGATGACAGAATATGACAGAAGATGACAGAATATGACAGAAGATGACAGAAGATGACAGAAGATGACAGAATGACAGAAGAGGACAGAATGACAGAAGATGACAGAAGATGACAGAAGATGACAGAATGACAGAAGATGACACAAGATGACGGAAGATGACAGAAGATGACAGAAGATGACAGAATGACACAAGAGGACAGAATGACAGAAGATGACAGAATGACAGAAGAGGACAGAATGACAGAAGATGACAGAAGATGACAGAAGATGACAGAAGATGACAGAAGATGACAGAATGACAGAAGATGTCAGAATGACAGAAGATGACAGAATGACAGAAGGGGACAGAATGACAGAAGATGACAGAAGATGACAGAAGATGACAGAATGACAGAAGAGGACAGAAGATGACAGAAGATGACAGAAGATGACAGAAGATGACAGAAGGTGACAGAATGACAGAAGAGGACAGAATGACAGAAGATGACAGAAGATGACAGAAGATGACAGAAGAGGACAGAATGACAGAAGATGACAGAATGACAGAAGAGGACAGAATGACAGAAGATGACAGAAGATGACAGAAGATGACAGAAGATGACAGAATGACAGAAGATGACAGAAGATGACAGAAGATGACAAAATGACAGAAGAGGACAGAATGACAGAAGATGACAGAATGACAGAAGAGGGCAGAAGATGACAGAAGATGACAGAATGACAGAAGAGGACAGAATGACAGAAGGTGACAGAAGATGACAGAATGACAGAAGAGGACAGAAGATGACAGAAGATGACAAAAGATGACAGAATGACAGAAGATGACAGAAGATGACAGAAGATGACAAAATGACAGAAGAGGACAGAATGACAGAAGATGACAGAGTGACAGAAGAGGACAGAATGACAGAAGATGACAGAAGATGAAAGAAGATGACAGAATGACAGAAGAGGACAGAATGACAGAAGATGACAGAATATGACAGAAGATGACAGAATATGACAGAAGATGACAGAAGATGACAGAAGATGACAGAATGACAGAAGAGGACAGAATGACAGAAGATGACAGAAGATGACAGGAGATGACAGAATGACAGAAGATGAAAGAAGATGACGGAAGATGACAAAAGATGACAAAAGATGACAGAATGACAGAAGAGGACAGAATGACAGGAGATGACAGAAGATGACAAGATGACAGAAGATGACAGAATGACAGAAGATGTCAGAATGACAGAAGATGACAGAATGACAGAAGAGGACAGAATGACAGAAGATGACAGAAGATGACAGAACATGACAGAACATGACAGAATGACAGAAGATGACAGAAGATGACAGAAGAGGACAGAATGACAGAAGATGACAGAATATGACAGAAGATGACAGAATGACAGAAGATGACAGAAGATGACAGAAGAGGACAGAATGACAGAAGATAACAGAAGATGACAGAAGATGACAGAATGACAGAAGATGACAGAATGACAGAAGAGGACAGAATGACAGAAGATGACAGAAGATGACAGAAGAAGACAGAATGACAGAAGAGGACAGAATGACAGAAGATGACAGAAGATGACAGAAGATGACAGAATGACAGAAGAGGACAGAATGACAGAAGAGGACAGAAGATGACAGAATGACAGAAGAAGACAGAAGAGGACAGAATGACAGAAGAGGACAGAATGACAGAAGATGACAGAATGACAGAAGATGACCACAGATGACAGAAGATGACAGAATGACAGAAGATAACAGAAAATGACAGAAGAGGACAGAATATGGCAGAAGAGGACAGAATGACAGAAGATGACAGAAGATGACAGAAGATGACAGAAGATGGCAGAAGATGACAGAAGATGACAGAATGACAGAAGAGGACAGAATGACAGAAGATGACAGACGATGACAGAAGATGACAGAATATGACAAAAGATGACAGAATGACTGAAGAGGACAGAATGACAGAAGATGACAGAAGATGACAGAAGATGACAGAAGATGAAAGAAGATGACAGAATGACAGAAGAGGACAGAATGACAGATGACAGAATGACAGAAGAGGACAGAAGATGACAGAAGATGACAGAAGATGACAGAAGATGACAGAATGACAGAAGAGGACAGAAGATGACAGAAGATGACAGAATGACAGAAGATGACAGAAGATGACAGAAGATGACAGAAGATGACAGAATGACCGAAGAGGACAGAATGCCAGAAGAGGACAGAATGACAGAAGAGGACAGAATATGACAAAAGATGACAGAAGATGACAGAATGACAGAATATGACAGAAGATGACAGAAAATGACAGAAGATGACAGAAGATGACAGAAGATGACAGAATGACAGAAGAGGACAGAAGATGACAGAGGATGACAGAAGATGACAGAAGATGACAGAATGACAGAAGAGGACAGAAGATGACAGAAGATGACAGAAAGACAGAAGATGACAGAAGATGACAGAAGATGACAGAAGATGACAGAATTACAGAAGAGGACAGGATGACAGAAGAGGACAGAAGATGACAGAATGACAGAAGAGGACAGAAGATGACAGAAGATGACAGAAGATGACAGAATGACAGAAGAGGACAGAATGACAGAAGAGGACAGAATGACAGAAGATGACAGAATGCCAGAAGATGACAGAAGATGACAGAAGATGACAGAATGACAGAAGATGACAGAAGATGAGAGTAGATGACAGAAGATGACATAAGATGACAGAAGATGACAGAAGATGACAGAATGACAGAAGATGACAGAAGATGACAGAAGATGACAGATTGACAGAAGAGGACAGAATGACAGAAGAGGACAGAATATGATAGAGGATGACAGAAGATGACAGAATGACAGAAGATGACAGAAGATGTCAGAAGGACAGAAGATGACAGAATGACAAAAGATGACAGAAGATGACAGAAGATGACAGAATATGACAGAAGAGGACAGAAGATGACAGAATGTGACAGAAGATGACAGAAGAGGACAGAATGACAGAAGAGAACAGAATATGACAGAAGATGACACAAGATGACAGAATGACAGAAAATGACAGAAGAGGACAGAACATGACAGAAGAGGACAGAATGACAGAAGATGACAGAAGATGGCAGAAGATGGCAGAAGATGACAGAAGATGACAGAATATGACAGAAGATGACAGAAGATGACAGAGTATGACAGAAGATGACAGAAGATGACAGAAGATGAAAGAAGATGACAGAATGACAGAAGAGGACAGAATGACAGAAGATGACAGAATGACAGAAGAGGACAGAATGACAGAAGATGACAGAATGACAGAAGAGGACAGAAGATGACAGAAGATGACAGAATGACAGAAGATGACAGAAGATGACAGAAGATGACAGAAGATGACAGAATGACCGAAGAGGACAGAATGACAGAAGAGGACAGAATGACAGAAGAGGACAGAATATGACAAAAGATGACAGAATGACAGAAGATGACAGAAGATGACAGAAAATGACAGAGGATGACAGAAGATGACAGAAGATGACAGAATGACAGAAGAGGAAAGAATGACAGAAGATGACAGAATGACAGAAGATGACAGAATGACAGATGAGGACAGAAGATGACAGAAGATGTCAAAAGGACAGAAGATGACAGAATGACAGAAGATGAAAGAACATGACAGAAGATGACAGAAGATGACAGAATATGACAGAAGAGGACAGAAGATGACAGAAGATGACAGAATATGACAGAAAATGACAGAAGATGACAGAATGACAGAAGAGGACAAAATGACAGAACAGGACAGAATATGACAGAAGATGACACAAGATGACAGAATGACAGAAAATGACAGAAGAGGACAGAATATGACAGAAGAGGACAGAATGATAGAAGATGACAGAAGGTGACAGAAGATGGCAGAAGATGACAGAAGATGACAGAAGATGACAGAATGACAGAAGAGGACAGAATGACAGAAGAGGACAGAATATGACAGAAGATGACACAAGATGACAGAATGACAGAAAATGACAGAAGAGGACAGAACATGACAGAAGAGGACAGAATGACAGAAGATGACAGAAGATGACAAAAGATGACAGAAGATGGCAGAAGATGACAGAAGATGACAGAATATGACAAAAGATGACAGAAGATGACAGAATGACAGAAGAGGACAGAATGACAGAAGATGACAGAAGATGACAGAAGATGACAGAAGATGAAAGAAGATGACAGAATGACAGAAGAGGACAGAATGACAGAAGATGACAGAAGATGACAGAAGATGACAGAAGATGACAGAAGATGACAGAAGATGACAGAAGATGACAGAATGACAGAAGAGGACAGAAGATGACAGAAGATGACAGAATGACAGAAGATGACAGAAGATGACAGAAGATGACAGAATGACCGAAGAGGACAGAATGCCAGAAGAGGACAGAATGACAGAAGAGGACAGAATATGACAAAAGATGACAGAAGATGACAGAATGACAGAAGATGACAGAAGATGACAGAAAATGACAGAAGATGACAGAAGATGACAGAAGATGACAGAATGACAGAAGAGGAAAGAATGACAGAAGATGACAGAATGACAGAAGATGACAGAATGACAGATGAGGACAGAAGATGACAGAAGATGACAGAAGATGACAGAATGACAGAAGAGGACAGAAGATGACAGAATGACAGAAGAGGACAGAAGAGGACAGAAGAGGACAGCAGAGGACAGAAGATGACAGAAGATGACAGAAGATGACAGAATGACAGAAGAGGTCAGAAGATGACAGAAGATGACAGAAGATGACAGAAGATAACAGAAGATGACAGAATGACAGAAGAGGACAGAATGACAGAAGAGGACAGAATGACAGAAGATGACAGAAGATGACAGAAGATGAAAAGATGACAGAATATGACAGAAGATGAAAGAAGATGACAGAATATGACAGAAGATGACAGAATGACAGAAGAGGACAGAATGGCAGAAGAGGACAGAATATGCCAGAAGATGACAGAAGGTGACAGAATGACAGAAGATGACAGAAGATGACAGAAGATCACAGAAGATGACAGAAGATGACAGAATGACAGAAGAGGACAGAATGACAGAAGATGACAGAATGACAGAAGAGGACAGAATGACAGAAGATGACAGAAGATGACACAAGATGACAGAATGACAGAAGAGGACAGAATGACAGAAGATGACAGAATGACGGAAGATGACAGAGGATGACAGAAGATGACAGAAGATGACAGAAGATGACAGAATGACAGACGAGGAAAGAAGATGACAGAAGATGGCAGAAGATGACAGAAGATGACAGAATGACAGAAGAGGACAGAATGACAGAAGATGACAGAATGACAGAAGAGGACAGAATGACAGAAGATGATAGAAGATGACAGAAGATGACAGAATGACAGAAGAGGACAGAATGACAGAAGATGACAGAAGATGACAGAAGATGACAGAAGATGACAGAATGACAGAAGATGACAGAAGATGACAAAATGACAGAAGAGGACAGAATGACAGAAGATGACAGAATGACAGAAGAGGGCAGAAGATGACAGAAGATGACAGAAGATGACAGAAGATGACAGAATGACAGAAGAGGACAGAATGACAGAAGATGACAGAAGATGACAGAAGATGACAGAATATGACAGAAGATGAAAAAGATGACAGAAGATGACAGAAGAGGACAGAATGACAGAAGATGACAGAAGATGACAGAATGACGGAAGATGACAGAAGATGACGCAAGATGACAGAAGATGACAGAAGATGACAGAATGACAGAAGAGGACATAATGACAGAAGATGACAGAAGATGACAGAAGATGACAGAAGATGACAGAATGACAGAAGATGACAGAATGACAGAAGAGGACACAATCACATGAGGTGACAGAAGATGACAGAAGATGACAGAATGACAGAAGAGGACAGAATGACAGAAGATGACAGAAGATGACAGAAGATGACAGAATGACAGAAGATGACACAAGATGACACAAGATGACAAAATGACAGAAGAGGACAGAATGACAGAAGATGACAGAGTGACAGAAGAGGACAGAATGACAGAAGATGACAGAAGATGACAGAAGATGACAGAATGACAGAAGAGGACAGAATGACAGAAGATGACAGACGATGACAGAAGATGACAGAATGACAGAAGATGACACAAGATGACGGAAGATGACAGAAGATGACAGAAGATGACAGAATGACACAAGAGGACAGAATGACAGAAGATGACAGAATGACAGAAGAGGACAGAAGATGACAGAAGATGACAGGAGGTGACAGAATGACAGAAGATATCAGAATGACAGAAGATGACAGAATGACAGAAGAGGACAGAAGATGACAGAAGATGACAGAATGACAGAAGAGGACAGAATGACAGATGATGACAGAATGACAGAAGAGGACAGAAGTTGGCAGAAGATGACAGAAGGCGACAGAAGATGACAGAAGGTGACAGAATGACAGAAGAGGACAGAATGACAGAAGATGACAGAAGATGACAAAATGACAGAAGAGGACAGAATGACAGAAGATGACAGAATGACAGAAGAGGGCAGAAGATGACAGAAGATGACAGAATGACAGAAGAGGACAGAATGACAGAAGATGACAGAATGACAGAAGAGGACAGAATGACAGAAGGTGACAGAAGATGATAGAATGACAGAAGAGGACAGAAGATGACAGAAGATGACAAAAGATGACAGAATGACAGAAGATGACAGAAGATGTCAGAAGATGACAAAATGACAGAAGAGGACAGAATGACAGAAGATGACAGAGTGACAGAAGAGGACAGAATGACAGAAGATGACAGAAGATGACAGAAGATGACAGAATGACAGAAGAGGACAGAATGACAGAAGATGGCAGAATATGACAGAAGATGACAGAATATGACAGAAGATGACAGAAGATGACAGAAGATGACAGAATGACAGAAGAGGACAGAATGACAGAAGATGACAGAAGATGACAGAATGACAGAAGATGACAGAAGATGACGGAAGATGACAGAAGATGACAGAAGATGACAGAATGACAGAAGAGGACAGAATGACAGAAGATGACAGAAGATGACAGAAGATGACAGAAGATGACAGAATGACAGAAGATGTCAGAATGACAGAAGATGACAGAATGACAGAAGATGACAGAATGACAGAAGAGGACAGAATGACAGAAGAGGACAGACGATGACAGAAGATGACAGACGATGACAGAAGATGACAGAATGACAGAAGATGACAGAAGATGACAGAATGACAGAAGAGGACAGAAGATGACAGAAGATGACAGAAGATGACAGAAGATGACAGAATGACAGAAGAGGACAGAATGACAGAAGAGGACAGAATATGATAGAGGATGACAGAAGATGACAGAATGACAGAAGATGACAGAAGATGTCAGAAGATCAGAAGATGACAGAATGACAGAAGATGAAAGAACATGACAGAAGATGACAGAATATGACAGAAGAGGACAGAAGATGACAGAATATGACAGAAGATGACAGAAGATGACAGAATGACAGAAGAGGACAGAATGACAGAAGAGGACAGAATATGGCAGAAGATGACACAAGATGACAGAATGACAGAAAATGACAGAATATGACAGAAGAGGACAGAATATGACAGAAGAGGACAGAATGACAGAAGATGACAGAAGATGACAGAAGATGACAGAAGATGGCAGAAGATGACAGAAGATGACAGAATATGACAGAAGATGACAGAGTATGACAGAAGATGACAGAAGATGACAGAATGACAGAAGAGGACAGAAGATGACAGAAGATGACAGAATGACAGAAGAGGACAGAAGATGACAGAAGATGACAGAATGACAGAAGATGACAGAAGATGACAGAAGATGACAGAAGATGACAGAATTACAGAAGAGGACAGAATGACAGAAGAGGAGAGAAGATGAGAGAATGACAGAAGAGGACAGAAGATGACAGAAGATGACAGAAGATGACAGAATGAAAGAAGAGGACAGAATGACAGAAGAGGACAGAATGACAGAAGATGACAGAATGACAGAAGATGACAGAAGATGACAGAAGATGACAGAATGACAGAAGATGACAGAAGATGACAGAATGACAGAAGAGGACAGAATGACAGAAGAGGACAGAATATGACAGAAGATGACACAAGATGACAGAATGACAGAAAATGACAGAATGACAGAAGATGACAGAATGACAGAAGAGGACAGAAGATGACAGAGGATGACAGAAGATGACAGAAGATGACAGAATGACAGAAGAGGACAGAAGATGACAGAATGACAGAAGATGACAGAAGATGACAGAATTACAGAAGAGGACAGAATGACAGAAGAGGACAGAAGATGACAGAATGACAGAAGAGGACAGAAGATGACAGAAGATGACAGAATGACAGAAGAGGACAGAATGACAGAAGAGGACAGAATGACAGAAGATGACAGAATGACAGAAGATGACAGAAGATGACAGAATGACAGAAGATGACAGAAGATGAGAGTAGATGACAGAAGATGACATAAGATGACAGAAGATGACAGAAGATGACAGAATGACAGAAGAGGACAGAAGATGACAGAAGATGACAGAAGATGACAGAAGATGACAGAATGACAGAAGAGGACAGAATATGATAGAGGATGACAGAAGATGACAGAAGATGACAGAATGACAGAAGATGACAGAAGATGTCAGAAGGACAGAAGATGACAGAATGACAGAAGATGACAGAAGATGACAGAAGATGACAGAAGATGACAGAATATGACAGAAGAGGACAGAAGATGACAGAAGATGACAGAATATGACAGAAGATGACAGAATGACAGAAAATGACAGAAGAGGACAGAACATGACAGAAGAGGACAGAATGACAGAAGACGACAGAAGATGACAGAAGATGACAGAAGATGACAGAATGACAGAAAATGACAGAAGAGGACAGAACATGACAGAAGAGGACAGAATGACAGAAGATGACAGAAGATGACAGAAGATGACAGAATATGACAGAAGATGACACAAGATGACAGAATGACAGAAAATGACAGAAGAGGACAGAACATGACAGAAGAGGACAGAATGACAGAAGATGACAGAAGATGACAGAAGATGGCAGAAGATGACAGAAGATGACAGAATATGACAGAAGATGACAGAAGATGACAGAAGATGACAGAAGATGAAAGAAGATGACAGAATGACAGAAGAGGACAGAATGACAGATGACAGAATGACAGAAGAGGACAGAAGATGACAGAAGATGACAGAAGATGACAGAAGATGACAGAATGACAGAAGAGGACAGAAGATGACAGAAGATGACAGAATGACAGAAGATGACAGAAGATGACAGAAGATGACAGAAGATGACAGAATGACCGAAGAGGACAGAATGCCAGAAGAGGACAGAATGACAGAAGAGGACAGAATATGACAAAAGATGACAGAAGATGACAGAATGACAGAAGATGACAGAAGATGACAGAAAATGACAGAAGAGGACAGAAGATGACAGAATGACAGAAGAGGAAAGAATGACAGAAGATGACAGAATGACAGAAGATGACAGAATGACAGATGAGGACAGAAGATGACAGAAGATGACAGAAGATGACAGAATGACAGAAGAGGACAGAAGATGACAGAATGACAGAAGAGGACAGAAGAGGACAGAAGATGACAGAAGATGACAGAAGATGACAGAAGATGACAGAATGACAGAAGAGGTCAGAAGATGACAGAAGATGACAGAAGATGACAGAAGATAACAGAAGATGACAGAATGACAGAAGAGGACAGAATGACAGAAGAGGACAGAATGACAGAAGATGACAGAAGATGACAGAAGATGAAAAGATGACAGAATATGACAGAAGATGAAAGAAGATGACAGAATATGACAGAAGATGACAGAATGACAGAAGAGGACAGAATGGCAGAAGAGGACAGAATATGCCAGAAGATGACAGAAGGTGACAGAATGACAGAAGATGACAGAAGATGACAGAAGATCACAGAAGATAACAGAAGATGACAGAATGACAGAAGAGGACAGAATGACAGAAGATGACAGAATGACAGAAGAGGACAGAATGACAGAAGATGACACAAGATGACACAAGATGACAGAATGACAGAAGAGGACAGAATGACAGAAGATGACAGAATGACGGAAGATGACAGAGGATGACGGAAGATGACAGAAGATGACAGAAGATGACAGAATGACAGACGAGGAAAGAAGATGACAGAAGATGGCAGAAGATGACAGAAGATGACAGAATGACAGAAGAGGACAGAATGGCAGAAGATGACAGAATGACAGAAGAGGACAGAATGACAGAAGATGATAGAAGATGACAGAAGATGACAGAATGACAGAAGAGGACAGAATGACAGAAGATGACAGAAGATGACAGAAGATGACAGAATGACAGAAGATGACAGAAGATGACAGAAGATGACAAAATGACAGAAGAGGACAGAATGACAGAAGATGACAGAATGACAGAAGAGGGCAGAAGATGACAGAAGATGACAGAAGATGACAGAAGATGACAGAATGACAGAAGAGGACAGAATGACAGAAGATGACAGAAGATGACAGAAGATGACAGAATATGACAGAAGATGAAAAAGATGACAGAAGATGACAGAAGAGGACAGAATGACAGAAGATGACAAGATGACAGAATGACGGAAGATGACAGAAGATGACGCAAGATGACAGAAGATGACAGAAGATGACAGAATGACAGAAGAGGACATAATGACAGAAGATGACAGAAGATGACAGAAGATGACAGAATGACAGAAGATGACAGAATGACAGAAGAGGACACAATCACATGAGGTGACAGAAGATGACAGAAGATGACAGAATGACAGAAGTGGACAGAATGACAGAAGATGACAGAATGACAGAAGAGGACAGAATGACAGAAGATGACAGAAGATGACAGAATGACAGAAGAGGACAGAATGACAGAAGATGACAGAAGATGACAGAATGACAGAAGATGACACAAGATGACACAAGATGACAAAATGACAGAAGAGGACAGAATGACAGAAGATGACAGAGTGACAGAAGAGGACAGAATGACAGAAGATGACAGAAGATGACAGAATGACAGAAGAGGACAGAATGACAGAAGATGACAGACGATGACAGAAGATGACAGAATGACAGAAGATGACACAAGATGACGGAAGATGACAGAAGATGACAGAAGATGACAGAATGACACAAGAGGACAGAATGACAGAAGATGACAGAATGACAGAAGAGGACAGAATGACAGAAGATGACAGAAGATGACAGAAGATGACAGGAGATGACAGAATGACAGAAGATATCAGAATGACAGAAGATGACAGAATGACAGAAGAGGACAGAAGATGACAGAAGATGACAGAATGACAGAAGAGGACAGAATGACAGATGATGACAGAATGACAGAAGAGGACAGAAGATGGCAGAAGATGACAGAAGGCGACAGAAGGTGACAGAATGACAGAAGAGGACAGAATGACAGAAGATGACAGAAGATGACAGAAGATGACAAAATGACAGAAGAGGACAGAATGACAGAAGATGACAGAATGACAGAAGAGGGCAGAAGATGACAGAAGATGACAGAATGACAGAAGAGGACAGAATGACAGAAGATGACAGAATGACAGAAGAGGACAGAATGACAGAAGGTGACAGAAGATGATAGAATGACAGAAGAGGACAGAAGATGACAGAAGATGACAAAAGATGACAGAATGACAGAAGATGACAGAAGATGTCAGAAGATGACAAAATGACAGAAGAGGACAGAATGACAGAAGATGACAGAGTGACAGAAGAGGACAGAATGACAGAAGATGACAGAAGATGACAGAATGACAGAAGAGGACAGAATGACAGAAGATGGCAGAATATGACAGAAGATGACAGAATATGACAGAAGATGACAGAAGATGACAGAAGATGACAGAATGACAGAAGAGGACAGAATGACAGAAGATGACAGAAGATGACAGAAGATGACAGAATGACAGAAGATGACAGAAGATGACGGAAGATGACAGAAGATGACAGAAGATGACAGAATGACAGAAGAGGACAGAATGACAGAAGATGACAGAAGATGACAGAAGATGACAGAAGATGACAGAATGACAGAAGATGTCAGAATGACAGAAGATGACAGAATGACAGAAGAGGACAGAATGACAGAAGAGGACAGAATGACAGAAGATGACAGACGATGACAGAAGATGACAGAATGACAGAAGATGACAGAAGATGACAGAATATGACAGAATATGACAGAAGATGACAGAAGATGACAGAATGACAGAAGATGACAGAAGATGACAGTAGATGACTGAAGATGACAGAAGATGACAGAATGACAGAAGAGGACAGAAGATGACAGAAGATGACAGAAGATGACAGAATGACAGAAGAGGACAGAATGACAGAAGAGGACAGAATATGATATAGGATGACAGAAGATGACAGAATGACAGAAGATGACAGAAGATGTCAGAAGATCAGAAGATGACAGAATGACAGAAGATGAAAGAACATGACAGAAGATGACAGAATATGACAGAAGAGGACAGAAGATGACAGAATATGACAGAAGATGACAGAAGATGACAGAATGATAGAAGAGGACAGAATGACAGAAGAGGACAGAATATGGCAGAAGATGACACAAGATGACAGAATGACAGAAAATGACAGAAGAGGACAGAATATGACAGAAGAGGACAGAATGACAGAAGATGACAGAAGATGACAGAAGATGACAGAATATGACAGAAGATGACAGAGTATGACAGAAGATGACAGAAGATGACAGAAGATGACAGAATGACAGAAGAGGACAGAATGACAGAAGATGACAGAATGACAGAAGAGGACAGAAGATGACAGAAGATGACAGAAGATGACAGAATGACAGAAGAGGACAGAAGATGACAGAAGATGACAGAATGACAGAAGATGACAGAAGATGACAGAAGATGACAGAAGATGACAGAATGACAGAAGATGACAGAAGATGTCAGAAGATCAGAAGATGACAGAATGACAGAAGATGAAAGAACATGACAGAAGATGACAGAATATGACAGAAGAGGACAGAAGATGACAGAATGACAGAAGAGGACAGAATGACAGAAGATGACAGAATGACAGAAGATGACAGAAGATGACAGAAGATGACAGAATGACAGAAGATGACAGATGATGACAGAATATGACAGAATATGACAGAAGATGACAGAAGATGACAGAAGATGACAGAAGATGACAGTAGATGACAGAAGATGACAGAAGATGTCAGAAGATGACAGAATGACAGAAGAGGACAGAAGATGACAGAATGACAGAAGAGGACAGAATGACAGAAGAGGACAAAATATGAAAGAGGATGACAGAAGATGACAGAATGACAGAAGATGACAGAAGATGTCAGAAGGACAGAAGATGACAGAATGACAGAAGATGACAGAAGATGACAGAAGATGACAGAAGATGACAGAATATGACAGAAGAGGACAGAAGATGACAGAAGATGACAGAATATGACAGAAGATGACAGAAGGTGACAGAATGACAGAAGAGGACAGAATGACAGAAGAGGACAGAATATGACAGAAGATGACACAAGATGACAGAATGACAGAAAATGACAGAATGACAGAAGATGACAGAAGATGACAGAAGATGACAGAAGATGGCAGAAGATGACAGAATATGACAGAAGATGACAGAAGATGACAGAAGATGATAGAAGATGACAGAATGACAGAAGAGGACAGAATGACAGAAGATGACAGAATGACAGAAGAGGACAGAAGATGACAGAAGATGACAGAAGATGACAGAAGATGACAGAATGACAGAAGAGGACAGAAGATGAGAGAAGATGACAGAATGACAGAAGATGACAGAAGATGACAGAAGATGACAGAAGATGACAGAATGACCGAAGAGGACAGAATGACAGAAGAGGACAGAATGACAGAAGAGGACAGAATATGACAAAAGATGAGAGAAGATGACAGAATGACAGAAGATGACAGAAGATGACAGAAAATGACAGAAGATGACAGCAGATGACAGAAGATGACAGAATGACAGAAGAGGACAGAATGACAGAAGATGACAGACGATGACAGAAGATGACAGAATGACAGAAGATGACACAAAATGACGGAAGATGACAGAAGATGACAGAATGACACAAGAGGACAGAATGACAGAAGATGACAGAATGACAGAAGAGGACAGAATGACAGAAGATGACAGAAGATGACAGAAGATGACAGGAGATGACAGAATGACAGAAGATATCAGAATGACAGAAGATGACAGAATGACAGAAGAGGACAGAATGACAGAAGATGACAGAAGATGACAGAAGATGACAGAAGATGACAGAATGACACAAGAGGACAGAATGACAGAAGATGACAGAATGACAGAAGAGGACAGAATGACAGAAGATGACAGAAGATGACAGAAGATGACAGGAGATGACAGAATGACAGAAGATATCAGAATGACAGAAGATGACAGAATGACAGAAGAGGACAGAATGACAGAAGATGACAGAAGATGACAGAAGATGACAGAATGACAGAAGAGGACAGAATGACAGATGATGCCAGAATGACAGAAGAGGACAGAAGATGGCAGAAGATGACAGAAGGCGACAGAAGATGACAGAAGGTGACAGAATGACAGAAGAGGACAGAATGACAGAAGATGACAGAAGATGACAAAATGACAGAAGAGGACAGAATGACAGAAGATGACAGAATGACAGAAGAGGGCAGAGGATGACAGAAGATGACAGAATGACAGAAGAGGACAGAATGACAGAAGATGACAGAATGACAGAAGAGGACAGAATGACAGAAGGTGACAGAAGATGATAGAATGACAGAAGAGGACAGAAGATGACAGAAGATGACAAAAGATGACAGAATGACAGAAGATGACAGAAGATGACAGAAGATGACAAAATGACAGAAGAGGACAGAATGACAGAAGATGACAGAAGATGACAGAATGACAGAAGAGGACAGAATGACAGAAGATGACAGAAGATGACAGAATGACAGAAGATGACAGAAGATGACAGAAGATGACAGAATGACAGAAGATGACACAAGATGACGGAAGATGACAGAAGATGACAGAAGATGACAGAATGACACAAGAGGACAGAATGACAGAAGATGACAGAATGACAGAAGAGGACAGAATGACAGAAGATGACAGAAGATGACAGAAGATGACAGAATGACAGAAGATGTCAGAATGACAGAAGATGACAGAATGACAGAAGAGGACAGAATGACAGAAGATGACAGAAGATGACAGAAGATGACAGAATGACAGAAGAGGACAGAATGACAGATGATGACAGAATGACAGAAGAGGACAGAAGATGACAGAAGATGACAGAAGACGACAGAAGATGACAGAAGGTGACAGAATGACAGAAGAGGACAGAATGACAGAAGATGACAGAAGATGACAGAAGATGACAGAAGATGACAGAAGATGACAGAATGACAGAAGATGACAGAAGATGACAAAATGACAGAAGAGGACAGAATGACAGAAGATGACAGAATGACAGAAGAGGGCAGAAGATGACAGAAGATGACAGAATGACAGAAGAGGACAGAATGACAGAAGGTGACAGAAGATGACAGAATGACAGAAGAGGACAGAAGATGACAGAAGATGACAAAAGATGACAGAATGACAGAAGATGACAGAAGATGACAGAAGATGACAAAATGACAGAAGAGGACAGAATGACAGAAGATGACAGAGTGACAGAAGAGGACAGAATGACAGAAGATGACAGAAGATGAAAGAAGATGACAGAATGACAGAAGAGGACAGAATGACAGAAGATGACAGAATATGACAGAAGATGACAGAATATGACAGAAGATGACAGAAGATGACAGAGTATGACAGAAGATGACAGAGGATGACAGAAGATGAAAGAAGATGACAGAATGACAGAAGAGGACAGAATGACAGAAGATGACAGAATGACAGAAGAGGACAGAAGATGACAGAAGATGACAGAAGATGACAGAATGACAGAAGATGACAGAAGATGACAAAATGACAGAAGAGGACAGAATGACAGAAGATGACAGAGTGACAGAAGAGGACAGAATGACAGAAGATGACAGAAGATGACAGAAGATGACAGAATGACACAAGAGGACAGAATGACAGAAGATGACAGAATGACAGAAGAGGACAGAATGACAGAAGATGACAGAAGATGACAGAAGATGACAAGATGACAGAATGACAGAAGATGTCAGAATGACAGAAGATGACAGAATGACAGAAGAGGACAGAATGACAGAAGATGACAGAAGATGACAGAAGATGATAGAATGACAGAAGAGGACAGAATGACAGATGATGACAGAATGACAGAAGATGACAGAAGAGGACAGAATGACAGAAGATGACAGAATGACAGAAGAGGACAGAATGACAGAAGATGACAGAAGATGACAGAAGATGACAGAAGATGACAGAATGACAGAAGATGACAGAATGACAGAAGAGGACAGAATGACAGAAGATGACAGAAGATGACAGAAGACGACAGAAGATGACAGAAGGTGACAGAATGACAGAAGAGGATAGAATGACAGAAGATGACAGAAGATGACAGAAGAGGACAGAATGACAGAAGATGACAGAATGACAGAAGAGGACAGAATGACAGAAGATGACAGAAAATGACAGAAGATGACAGAAGATGACAGAATGACAGAAGATGACAGAAGATGACAAAATGACAGAAGAGGACAGAATGACAGAAGATGACAGAATGACAGAAGAGGGCAGAAGATGACAGAATGACAGAAGAGGACAGAATGACAGAAGGTGACAGAAGATGACAGAATGACAGAAGAGGACAGAAGATGACAGAAGATGACAAAAGATGACAGAATGACAGAAGATGACAGAAGATGACAGAAGATGACAAAATGACAGAAGTGGACAGAATGACAGAAGATGACAGAGTGACAGAAGAGGACAGAATGACAGAAGATGACAGAAGATGAAAGAAGATGACAGAATGACAGAAGAGGACAGAATGACAGAAGATGACAGAATATGACAGAAGATGACAGAATATGACAGAAGATGACAGAAGATGACAAAAAGACAGAAGATGACAGAAGATGACAGAAGATGACAAAATGACAGAAGAGGACAGAATGACAGAAGATGACAGAATGACAGAAGAGGGCAGAAGATGACAGAAGATGACAGAATGACAGAAAAGGACAGAATGACAGAAGGTGACAGAAGATGACAGAATGACAGAAGGTGACAAAAGATGACAGAATGACAGAAGATGACAGAAGATGACAAAATGACAGAAGAGGACAGAATGACAGAAGATGACAGAGTGACAGAAGAGGACAGAATGACAGAAGATGACAGAAGATGACAGAAGATGACAGAATGACAGAAGAGGACAGAATGACAGAAGATGACAGAATATGACAGAAGATGACAGAATATGACAGAAGATGACAGAAGATGACAGAAGATGACAGAATGACAGAAGAGGACAGAATGACAGAAGATGACAGAAGATGACAGAAGATGACAGAATGACAGAAGAGGACAGAATGACAGAAGATGACAGAAGATGACAGAAGATGACAGAATGACAGAAGATGTCAGAATGACAGAAGATGACAGAATGACAGAAGAGGACAGAATGACAGAAGATGACAGAAGATGACAGAACATGACAGAACATGACAGAATGACAGAAGATGACAGAAGATGACAGAAGAGGACAGAATGACAGAAGATGACAGGATATGACAGAAGATGACAGAATGAGAGAAGATGACAGAAGATGACAGAAGAGGACAGAATGACAGAAGATAACAGAAGATGACAGAAGAAGACAGAATGACAGAAGAGGACAGAAGATGACAGAATGACAGAAGAGGACAGAATGACAGAAGATGACAGAAGATGACAGAAGATGACAGAATATGACAGAAGATGAAAAAGATGACAGAAGATGACAGAAGAGGACAGAATGACAGAAGATGACAGAAGATGACAGAAGATGACAGAATGACGGAAGATGACAGAAGATGACGCAAGATGACAGAAGATGACAGAAGATGACAGAATGACAGAAGAGGACATAATGACAGAAGATGACAGAAGATGACAGAAGATGACAGAATGACAGAAGATGACAGAATGACAGAAGATGACAGAATGACAGAAGAGGACACAATGACAGAAGATGACAGAAGATGACAGAAGATGACAGAATGACAGAAGAGGACAGAATGACAGAAGATGACAGAATGACAGAAGAGGACAGAATGACAGAAGATGACAGAAGATGACAGAATGACAGAAGAGGACAGAATGACAGAAGATGACAGAAGATGACAGAAGATGACAGAATGACAGAAGATGACAGAAGATGACACAAGATGACAAAATGACAGAAGAGGACAGAATGACAGAAGATGACAGAGTGACAGAAGAGGACAGAATGACAGAAGATGACAGAAGATGACAGAATGACAGAAGATGACACAAGATGACGGAAGATGTCAGAAGATGACAGAAGATGACAGAATGACACAAGAGGACAGAATGACAGAAGATGACAGAATGACAGAAGAGGACAGAATGACAGAAGATGACAGAAGATGACAGAAGATGACAGAAGATGACAGAAGATGACAGAATGACAGAAGATGTCAGAATGACAGAAGATGACAGAATGACAGAAGAGGACAGAATGACAGAAGATGACAGAAGATGACAGAAGATGACAGAATGACAGAAGAGGACAGAATGCCAGATGATGACAGAATGACAGAAGAGGACACAAGATGACAGAAGATGACAGAAGACGACAGAAGATGACAGAAGGTGACAGAATGACAGAAGAGGACAGAATGACAGAAGATGACAGAAGATGACAGAAGATGACAGAAGATGACAGAAGATGACAGAATGACAGAAGATGAAAGAAGATGACAGAAGATGACAAAATGACAGAAGAGGACAGAATGACAGAAGATGACAGAATGACAGAAGAGGACAGAATGACAGAAGATGTCAGAAGATGAAAGAAGATGACAGAATGACAGAAGAGGACAGAATGACAGAAGATGACAGAATATGACAGAAGATGACAGAATATGACAGAAGATGACAGAAGATGACAGAAGATGACAGAATGACAGAAGAGGACAGAATGACAGAAGATGACAGAAGAGGCACGGTGGCATAGTGGTTAGCACTGTTGCCTCACAGCACCAGGGACCCGGGTTCAAATCCGGCCTCGGGCGACTGTCTGTGTGGAGTTTGCACATTCTCCCTGTGTCGGCGTGGGTTTCCTCCGGGTGCTCCGGTTTCCTCCCACAGTCCAAAGATGTGCAGGTTAGGTTGATTTGGCTATGATAAATTGACCCTTAGTGTTAGGGAATTAAATACGTGGGGTTATGGGGATAGGGAGGGATATGTGTCGGTGTAGGCTCGATGGGCCGAAATGGCCTCTATCTGCACTGTGGGGATTCTGTGATTCTGTGATTCTGTGATGACAGAAGATGACAGAATGACAGAAGATGAAAGAAGATGAAGGAAGATGACAGAAGATGACAGAATGACAGAAGAGGACGGAATGACAGAAGATGACAGAAGATGTCAGAATGACAGAAGATGACAGAAGATGACAGAATGACAGAAGGGGACAGAATATGACAGAACATGACAGAATGACAGAAGAGGACAGAATGACAGAAGGTGACAGAAGATGACAGAATGACAGAAGAGGACAGAAGATGACAAAAGATGACAGAATGACAGAAGATGACAGAAGATGACAAAATGACAGAAGAGGACAGAATGACAGAAGATGATAGAGTGACAGAAGAGGACAGAATGAGAGAAGATGACAGAAGATGAAAGAAGATGACAGAATGACAGAAGAGGACAGAATGACAGAAGATGACAGAAGATGACAGAAGAGGACAGAATGACAGAAGATGACAGAACATGACAGAACATGACAGAATGACAGAAGATGACAGAAGAGGACAGAATGACAGAAGATGACAGGATATGACAGAAGATGACAGAATGAGAGAAGATGACAGAAGAGGACATAATGACAGAAGATGACAGAAGATGACAGAACATGACAGAACATGACAGAAGAGGACAGAATGACAGAAGATGACAGAATGACAGAAGAGGACATAATGACAGAAGATGACAGAAGATGACAGAATGACAGAAGATGACAGAATGACAGAAGAGGACACAATGACAGAAGATGACAGAAGATGACAGAAGAGGACAGAATGACAGAAGATGACAGAATGACAGAAGAGGACAGAATGACAGAAGATGACAGAAGATGACAGAATGACAGAAGAGGACAGAATGACAGAAGATGACAGAAGATGACAGAAGATCAGAAGATGACACAAGATGACAAAATGACAGAAGATGACAGAGTGACAGAAGAGGACAGAATGACAGAAGATGACAGAAGATGACAGAATGACAGAAGATGACAGAATGACAGAAGATGACACAAGATGACGGAAGATGACACAAGATGACAGAAGATGACAGAATGACACAAGAGGACAGAATGACAGAAGATGACAGAATGACAGAAGAGGACAGAATGACAGAAGATGACAGAAGATGACAGAAGATGACAGAATGACAGAAGATGACAGAAGATGACAGAATGACAGAAGAGGACAGAATGACAGATGATGACAGAATGACAGAAGAGGACACAAGATGACAGAAGATGACAGAAGATGACAGAAGGTGACAGAATGACAGAAGAGGACAGAATGACAGAAGATGACAGAAGATGACAGAAGATGACAGAATGACAGAAGATGACAGAAGATGACAAAATGACAGAAGAGGACAGAATGACAGAAGATGACAGAATGACAGAAGAGGACAGAATGACAGAAGATGTCAGAAGATGAAAGAAGATGACAGAATGACAGAAGAGGACAGAATGACAGAAGATGACAGAAGATGACAGAAGATGACAGAATGACAGAAGAGGACAGAATGACAGAAGATGACAGAAGAGGCACGGTGGCATAGTGGTTAGCACTGTTGCCTCACAGCACCAGGGACCCGGGTTCAAATCCGGCCTCGGGCGACTGTCTGTGTGGAGTTTGCACATTCTCCCTGTGTCGGCGTGGGTTTCCTCCGGGTGCTCCGGTTTCCTCCCACAGTCCAAAGATGTGCAGGTTAGGTTGATTTGGCTATGATAAATTGACCCTTAGTGTTAGGGAATTAAATACGTGGGGTTACGGGGATAGGGTGGGATATGTGTCGGTGTAGGCTCGATGGGCCGAAATGGCCTCTATCTGCACTGTGGGGATTCTGTGATTCTGTGATTCTGTGATGACAGAAGATGACAGAATGACAGAAGATGAAAGAAGATGAAGGAAGATGACAGAAGATGACAGAAGATGACAGAATGACAGAAGAGGACGGAATGACAGAAGATGACAGAAGATGACAGAAGATGACAGAATGACAGAAGATGTCAGAATGACAGAAGATGACAGAATGACAGAAGGGGACAGAATGACAGAAGATGACAGAACATGACAGAACATGACAGAATGACAGAAGAGGACAGAATGACAGAAGGTGACAGAAGATGACAGAATGACAGAAGAGGACAGAAGATGACAAAAGATGACAGAATGACAGAAGATGACAGAAGATGACAAAATGACAGAAGAGGACAGAATGACAGAAGATGACAGAGTGACAGAAGAGGACAGAATGAGAGAAGATGACAGAAGATGAAAGAAGATGACAGAATGACAGAAGAGGACAGAATGACAGAAGATGACAGAAGATGACAGAATGACAGAAGATGAAAGAAGATGAAGGAAGATGACAGAAGATGACAGAAGATGACAGAATGACAGAAGAGGACGGAATGACAGAAGATGACAGAAGATGACAGAATGACAGAAGATGACAGAATGACAGAAGATGACAGAAGATGACAGAATGACAGAAGATGAGAGAAGATGACAGAAGAGGACAGAATGACAGAAGATGACAGAATATGACAGAAGATGACAGAATGACAGAAGATGACAGAAGATGACAGAAGAGGACAGAATGACAGAAGATAACAGAAGATGACAGAATGACAGAAGAGGACAGAAGATGACAGAATGACAGAAGAGGACAGAATGACAGAAGATGACAGAAGAAGACAGAATGACAGAAGATGACAGAAGATGACAGAATGACAGAAGAGGACAGAATGACAGAAGAGGACAGAAGATGACAGAATGACAGAATGACAGAAGAGGACAGAAGATGACAGAATGACAGAAGAGGACAGAATGACAGAAGAGGACAGAATGACAGAAGATGACAGAATGACAGAAGATGACAGAAGATGACAGAAGATGACAGAAGATGACAGAAGATGACAGAATGACAGAAGATGACAGAAGATGGCAGAAGATGACAGAAGATGACAGAATGACAGAAGAGGACAGAATGACAGAAGAGGACAGAAGATGACAGAATGACAGAAGATGACAGAAGATGTCAGAAGGACAGAAGATGACAGAATGACAGAAGATGAAAGAACATGAAAGAACATGACAGAAGATGACAGAAGAGGACAGAAGATGACAGAAGAGGACAGAAGATGACAGAAGATGACACAAGATGACAGAATGACAGAAAATGACAGAAGAGGACAGAATATGACAGAAGAGGACAGAATGATAGAAGATGACAGAAGGTGACAGAAGATGGCAGAAGATGACAGAATATGACAGAATATGACAGAGTATGACAGAGTATGACAGAGTATGACAGAAGATGACAGAATGACAGAAGAGGACAGAATGACAGAAGAGGACAGAAGATGACAGAGGATGACAGAAGATGACAAAAGATGACAGAATGACAGAAGAGGACAGAAGATGACAGAAGATGACAGAATGACAGAAGATGACAGAATTACAGAAGAGGACAGAATGACAGAAGAGGGCAGAAGATGACAGAATGACAGAAGAGGACAGAAGATGACAGAAGATGACAGAATGACAGAAGAGGACTGAATGACAGAAGAGGACAGAATGACAGAAGATGACAGAAGATGAGAGTAGATGACAGAAGATGACAGAAGATGACAGAAGATGACAGAAGATGACAGAAGATGACAGAAGATGACAGATTGACAGAAGAGGACAGAATGACAGAAGAGGACAGAATATGATAGAGGATGACAGAAGATGACAGAATGACAGAAGATGACAGAAGATGTCAGAAGGACAGAAGATGACAGAATGACAAAAGATGACAGAAGATGACAGAAGATGACAGAAGATGACAGAAGAGGACAGAAGATGACAGAAGATGACAGAATGACAGAAGAGGACAGAATGACAGAAGAGGACAGAATATGACAGAAGATGACACAAGATGACAGAATGAAAGAAAATGACAGAAGAGGACAGAACATGACAGAAGAGGACAGAATGACAGAAGATGACAGAAGATGACAGAAGATGACAGAAGATGACAGAAGATGACAGAAGATGACAGAAGATGACACAAGATGACACAAGATGACGGAAGATGACAGAAGATGACAGAAGATGACAGAAGATGACAGAATGACACAAGAGGACAGAATGACAGAAGATGACAGAATGACAGAAGAGGACAGAATGACAGAAGATGACAGAAGATGACAGAAGATGACAGAATGACAGAAGATGTCAGAATGACAGAAGATGACAGAATGACAGAATGACAGAAGATGACAGAATGACAGAAGAGGACAGAATGACAGAAGAGGACAGAATGACAGAAGATGACAGAATGACAGAAGATGACAGAAGATGACAGAATGACAGAAGATGACAGAAGATGACAGAATATGACAGAATATGACAGAAGATGACAGAAGATGACAGAATGACAGAAGATGACAGAAGATGACAGCAGATGGCAGAAGATGACAGAAGATGACAGAAGATGACAGAATGACAGAAGAGGACAGAATGACAGAAGAGGACAGAATATGATAGAGGATGACAGAAGATGACAGAATGACAGAAGATGACAGAAGATGTCAGAAGGACAGAAGATGACAGAATGACAGAAGATGAAGGAACATGACAGAAGATGACAGAATATGACAGAAGAGGACAGAAGATGACAGAAGATGACAGAGGATGACAGAATATGACAGAAGATGACAGAATGACAGAAGAGGACAGAATGACAGAAGAGGACAGAATATGACAGAAGATGACACAAGATGACAGAATGACAGAAAATGACAGAAGAGGACAGAATATGACAGAAGAGGACAGAATGATAGAAGATGACAGAAGGTGACAGAAGATGGCAGAAGATGACAGAAGATGACAGAATATGACAGAAGATGACAGAAGATGACAGAGTATGACAGAAGATGAGAGAAGATGACAGAATGACAGAAGAGGACAGAATGACAGAAGATGACAGAATGACAGAAGAGGACAGAAGATGACAGAGGATGACAGAAGATGACAGAAGATGACAGAATGACAGAAGAGGACAGAAGATGACAGAAGATGACAGAATGACAGAAGATGACAGAAGATGACAGAATTACAGAAGAGGACAGAATGACAGAAGAGGACAGAAGATGACAGAATGACAGAAGAGGACAGAAGATGACAGAAGATGACAGAATGACAGAAGAGGACAGAATGACAGAAGAGGACAGAATGACAGAAGATGACAGAATGACAGAAGATGACAGAAGATGACAGAAGATGACAGAATGACAGAAGATGACAGAAGATGAGAGTAGATGACAGAAGATGACATAAGATGACAGAAGATGACAGAAGATGACAGAATGACAGAAGAGGACAGAAGATGACAGAAGATGACAGAAGATGACAGAAGATGACAGATTGACAGAAGAGGACAGAATGACAGAAGAGGACAGAATATGATAGAGGATGACAGAAGATGACAGAATGACAGAAGATGACAGAAGATGTCAGAAGGACAGAAGATGACAGAATGACAAAAGATGACAGAAGATGACAGAAGATGACAGAATATGACAGAAGAGGACAGAAGATGACAGAAGATGACAGAAGATGACAGAAGATGACAGAATGACAGAAGAGGACAGAATGACAGAAGAGGACAGAATATGACAGAAGATGACACAAGATGACAGAATGACAGAAAATGACAGAAGAGGACAGAACATGACAGAAGAGGACAGAATGACAGAAGATGACAGAAGATGACAGAAGATGACAGAATATGACAGAAGATGACAGAAGATGACAGAAGATGACAGAATGACACAAGAGGACAGAATGACAGAAGATGACAGAATGACAGAAGAGGACAGAATGACAGAAGATGACAGAAGATGACAGAAGATGACAGAATGACAGAAGATGTCAGAATGACAGAAGATGACAGAATGACAGAAGAGGACAGAATGACAGAAGATGACAGAAGATGACAGAAGATGACAGAATGACAGAAGAGGACAGAATGACAGATGATGACAGAATGACAGAAGAGGACAGAAGATGACAGAAGACGACAGAAGATGACAGAAGGTGACAGAATGAGAGAAGAGGACAGAATGACAGAAGATGACAGAAGATGACAGAAGATGACAGAAGATGACAGAATGACAGAATATGACAGAAGATGTCAGAAGATGACAGAAGATGACAGAATGACAGAAGAGGACAGAATGACAGAAGATGACAGAAGATGACAGAAGATGACAGAATGACAGAAGAGGACAGAATGACAGAAGATGACAGAAGATGACAGAAGATGACAGAATGACAGAAGATGTCAGAATGACAGAAGATGACAGAATGACAGAAGAGGACAGAATGACAGAAGATGACAGAAGATGACAGAACATGACAGAACATGACAGAATGACAGAAGATGACAGAAGAGGACAGAATGACAGAAGATGACAGGATATGACAGAAGATGACAGAATGACAGAAGATGACAGAAGAGGACAGAATGACAGAAGATAACAGAAGATGACAGAAGATGACAGAATGACAGAAGAGGACAGAAGATGACAGAATGACAGAAGAGGACAGAATGACAGAAGATGACAGAATATGACAGAAGATGAAAAAGATGACAGAAGAGGACAGAATGACAGAAGATGACAGAAGATGACAGAATGACGGAAGATGACAGAAGATGACGCAAGATGACAGAAGATGACAGAATGACAGAAGAGGACATAATGACAGAAGATGACAGAAGATGACAGAAGATGACAGAATGACAGAAGATGACAGAATGACAGAAGATGACAGAATGACAGAAGAGGACACAATGACAGAAGATGACAGAAGATGACAGAAGATGACAGAATGACAGAAGAGGACAGAATGACAGAAGATGACAGAATGACAGAAGAGGACAGAATGACAGAAGATGACAGAAGATGACAGAATGACAGAAGATGACAGAAGATGACACAAGATGACAAAATGACAGAAGAGGACAGAATTACAGAAGATGACAGAGTGACAGAAGATGACAGAATGAAAGAAGAGGACAGAATGACAGAAGTTGACAGAATATGACAGAAGATGACAGAATATGACAGAAGATGACAGAAGATGACAGAAGATGACAGAATGACAGAAGAGGACAGAATGACAGAAGATGACAGAAGATGACAGAAGATGACAGAATGACAGAAGATGACGGAAGATGACAGAAGATGACAGAAGATGACAGAATGACACAAGAGGACAGAATGACAGAAGATGACAGAATGACAGAAGAGGACAGAATGACAGAAGATGACAGAAGATGACAGAAGATGACAGAATGACAGAAGATGTCAGAATGACAGAAGATGACAGAATGACAGAAGAGGACAGAATGACAGAAGATGACAGAAGATGACAGAAGATGACAGAATGACAGAAGAGGACAGAATGATAGATGATGACAGAATGACAGAAGAGGACAGAAGATGACAGAAGATGACAGAAGACGACAGAAGATGACAGAATGACAGAAGAGGACAGAATGACAGAAGATGACAGAAGATGACAGAAGATGACAGAAGATGACAGAATGACAGAAGATGAAAGAAGATGACAGAAGATGACAGAAGATGACAGAAGATGACAGAATGACAGAAGAGGACAGAATGATAGATGATGACAGAATGACAGAAGAGGACAGAAGATGACAGAAGATGACAGAAGACGACAGAAGATGACAGAATGACAGAAGAGGACAGAATGACAGAAGATGACAGAAGATGACAGAAGATGACAGAAGAGGACAGAATGACAGAAGATGACAGAATGACAGAAGAGGACAGAATGACAGAAGATGACAGAAGATGAAAGAAGCTGACAGAATGACAGAAGAGGACAGAATGACAGAAGATGACAGAATATGACAGAAGATGACAGAATATGACAGAAGATGACAGAAGATGACAGAATGACAGAAGATGAAAGAAGATGAAGGAAGATGACAGAAGATGACAGAAGATGACAGAATGACAGAAGAGGACGGAATGACAGAAGATGACAGAAGATGACAGAAGGTGACAGAATGACAGAAGATGTCAGAATGACAGAAGATGACAGAATGACAGAAGGGGACAGAATGACAGAAGATGACAGAACATGACAGAACATGACAGAATGACAGAAGAGGACAGAATGACAGAAGGTGACAGAAGATGACAGAATGACAGAAGAGGACAGAAGATGACAGAAGATGACAAAAGATGACAGAATGACAGAAGATGACAGAAGATGACAAAATGACAGAAGAGGACAGAATGACAGAAGATGACAGAGTGACAGAAGAGGACAGAATGACAGAAGATGACAGCAGATGAAAGAAGATGACAGAATGACAGAAGATGACAGAAGATGACAGAAGAGGACAGAATGACAGAAGATGACAGAATATGACAGAAGATGACAGAATGACAGAAGATGACAGAAGATGACAGAAGAGGACAGAATGACAGAAGATAACAGAAGATGACAGAAGATGACAGAATGACAGAAGAGGACAGAAGATGACAGAATGACAGAAGAGGACAGAATGACAGTAGATGACAGAAGAAGACAGAATGACAGAAGAGGACAGAATGACAGAAGATGACAGAAGATGACAGAAGATGACAGAATGACAGAAGAGGACAGAATGACAGAAGAGGACAGAAGATGACAGAATGACAGGAGAAGACAGAAGAGGACAGAATGACAGAAGATGACAGAAGATGACAGAAGATGACAGAATGACAGAAGAGGACAGAATGACAGAAGAGGACTGAAGATGACAGAATGACAGAAGAGGACAGAAGATGACAGAAAGACAGAAGAGGACAGAATGACAGAAGATGACAGAATGACAGAAGATGACAGAAGATGACAGAAGATGACAGAATGACAGAAGATGACAGAAGATGACAGAATATGACAGAATATGACAGAAGATGACAGAAGATGACAGAAGATGACAGAATGACAAAAGATGACAGAAGATGACAGCAGATGGCAGAAGATGACAGAAGATGACAGAAGAGGACAGAATGACAGAAGATGACAGAAGATGACAGAAGATGACAGAATGACAGAAGATGACAGAATGACAGAAGATGACAGAATGACAGAAGAGGACATAATGACAGAAGATGACAGAAGATGACAGAAGATGACAGAATGACAGAAGATGACAGAATGACAGAAGATGACAGAATGACAGAAGAGGACACAATGACAGAAGATGACAGAAGATGACAGAAGATGACAGAATGACAGAAGAGGACAGAATGACAGAAGATGACAGAATGACAGAAGAGGACAGAATGACAGAAGATGACAGAAGATGACAGAATGACAGAAGAGGACAGAATGACAGAAGATGACAGAAGATGACAGAAGATGACAGAATGACAGAAGATGACAGAAGATGACACAAGATGACAAAATGACAGAAGAGGACAGAATGACAGAAGATGACAGAGTGACAGAAGAGGACAGAATGACAGAAGATGACAGAAGATGACAGAATGACAGAAGATGACACAAGATGACGGAAGATGACAGAAGATGACAGAAGATGACAGAATGACACAAGAGGACAGAATGACAGAAGATGACAGAATGACAGAAGAGGACAGAATGACAGAAGATGACAGAAGATGACAGAAGATGACAGAAGATGACAGAATGACAGAAGATGTCAGAATGACAGAAGATGACAGAATGACAGAAGAGGACAGAATGACAGAAGATGACAGAAGATGACAGAATGACAGAAGAGGACAGAATGCCAGATGATGACAGAATGACAGAAGAGGACACAAGATGACAGAAGATGACAGAAGACGACAGAAGATGACAGAAGGTGACAGAATGACAGAAGAGGACAGAATGACAGAAGATGACAGAAGATGACAGAAGATGACAGAAGATGACAGAAGATGACAGAATGACAGAAGATGAAAGAAGATGACAGAAGATGACAAAATGACAGAAGAGGACAGAATGACAGAAGATGACAGAATGACAGAAGAGGACAGAATGACAGAAGATGTCAGAAGATGAAAGAAGATGACAGAATGACAGAAGAGGACAGAATGACAGAAGATGACAGAATATGACAGAAGATGACAGAATATGACAGAAGATGACAGAAGATGACAGAAGATGACAGAATGACAGAAGAGGACAGAATGACAGAAGATGACAGAAGAGGCACGGTGGCATAGTGGTTAGCACTGTTGCCTCACAGCACCAGGGACCCGGGTTCAAATCCGGCCTCGGGCGACTGTCTGTGTGGAGTTTGCACATTCTCCCTGTGTCGGCGTGGGTTTCCTCCGGGTGCTCCGGTTTCCTCCCACAGTCCAAAGATGTGCAGGTTAGGTTGATTTGGCTATGATAAATTGACCCTTAGTGTTAGGGAATTAAATACGTGGGGTTATGGGGATAGGGAGGGATATGTGTCGGTGTAGGCTCGATGGGCCGAAATGGCCTCTATCTGCACTGTGGGGATTCTGTGATTCTGTGATTCTGTGATGACAGAAGATGACAGAATGACAGAAGATGAAAGAAGATGAAGGAAGATGACAGAAGATGACAGAATGACAGAAGAGGACGGAATGACAGAAGATGACAGAAGATGTCAGAATGACAGAAGATGACAGAAGATGACAGAATGACAGAAGGGGACAGAATATGACAGAACATGACAGAATGACAGAAGAGGACAGAATGACAGAAGGTGACAGAAGATGACAGAATGACAGAAGAGGACAGAAGATGACAAAAGATGACAGAATGACAGAAGATGACAGAAGATGACAAAATGACAGAAGAGGACAGAATGACAGAAGATGATAGAGTGACAGAAGAGGACAGAATGAGAGAAGATGACAGAAGATGAAAGAAGATGACAGAATGACAGAAGAGGACAGAATGACAGAAGATGACAGAAGATGACAGAAGATGACAGAAGAGGACAGAATGACAGAAGATGACAGAACATGACAGAACATGACAAGAGGACAGAATGACAGAAGATGACAGGATATGACAGAAGATGACAGAATGAGAGAAGATGACAGAAGATGACAGAAGAGGACATAATGACAGAAGATGACAGAAGATGACAGAACATGACAGAACATGACAGAACATGACAGAACATGACAGAAGATGACAGAATGACAGAAGAGGACATAATGACAGAAGATGACAGAAGATGACAGAATGACAGAAGATGACAGAATGACAGAAGAGGACACAATGACAGAAGATGACAGAAGATGACAGAAGAGGACAGAATGACAGAAGATGACAGAATGACAGAAGAGGACAGAATGACAGAAGATGACAGAAGATGACAGAATGACAGAAGAGGACAGAATGACAGAAGATGACAGAAGATGACAGAAGATCAGAAGATGACAGAAGATGACAAAATGACAGAAGATGACAGAGTGACAGAAGAGGACAGAATGACAGAAGATGACAGAAGATGACAGAATGACAGAAGATGACAGAATGACAGAAGATGACACAAGATGACGGAAGATGACACAAGATGACAGAAGATGACAGAATGACACAAGAGGACAGAATGACAGAAGATGACAGAATGACAGAAGAGGACAGAATGACAGAAGATGACAGAATGACACAAGAGGACAGAATGACAGAAGATGACAGAATGACAGAAGAGGACAGAATGACAGAAGATGACAGAAGATGACAGAAGATGACAGAATGACAGAAGATGTCAGAATGACAGAAGATGACAGAATGACAGAAGATGACAGAAGATGACAGAATGACAGAAGAGGACAGAATGACAGATGATGACAGAATGACAGAAGAGGACACAAGATGACAGAAGATGACAGAAGATGACAGAAGGTGACAGAATGACAGAAGAGGACAGAATGACAGAAGATAACAGAAGATGACAGAAGATGACAGAATGACAGAAGAGGACAGAAGATGACAGAATGACAGAAGAGGACAGAATGACAGAAGATGACAGAAGAAGACAGAATGACAGAAGAGGACAGAATGACAGAAGATGACAGAAGATGACAGAAGATGACAGAATGACAGAAGAGGACAGAATGACAGAAGAGGACAGAAGATGACAGAATGACAGGAGAAGACAGAAGAGGACAGAATGACAGAAGATGACAGAAGATGACAGAAGATGACAGAATGACAGAAGAGGACAGAATGACAGAAGAGGACTGAAGATGACAGAATGACAGAAGAGGACAGAAGATGACAGAAAGACAGAAGAGGACAGAATGACAGAAGAGGACAGAATGACAGAAGATGACAGAATGACAGAAGATGACAGAAGATGACAGAAGATGACAGAATGACAGAAGATGACAGAAGATGACAGAATATGACAGAATATGACAGAAGATGACAGAAGATGACAGAAGATGACAGAATGACAAAAGATGACAGAAGATGACAGCAGATGGCAGAAGATGACAGAAGATGACAGAAGATGACAGAAGATGACAGAAGATGACAGAATGACAGAAGATGACAGAATGACAGAAGATGACAGAATGACAGAAGAGGACATAATGACAGAAGATGACAGAAGATGACAGAAGATGACAGAATGACAGAAGATGACAGAATGACAGAAGATGACAGAATGACAGAAGAGGACACAATGACAGAAGATGACAGAAGATGACAGAAGATGACAGAATGACAGAAGAGGACAGAATGACAGAAGATGACAGAATGACAGAAGAGGACAGAATGACAGAAGATGACAGAAGATGACAGAATGACAGAAGAGGACAGAATGACAGAAGATGACAGAAGATGACAGAAGATGACAGAATGACAGAAGATGACAGAAGATGACACAAGATGACAAAATGACAGAAGAGGACAGAATGACAGAAGATGACAGAGTGACAGAAGAGGACAGAATGACAGAAGATGACAGAAGATGACAGAATGACAGAAGATGACACAAGATGACGGAAGATGACAGAAGATGACAGAAGATGACAGAATGACACAAGAGGACAGAATGACAGAAGATGACAGAATGACAGAAGAGGACAGAATGACAGAAGATGACAGAAGATGACAGAAGATGACAGAAGATGACAGAATGACAGAAGATGTCAGAATGACAGAAGATGACAGAATGACAGAAGAGGACAGAATGACAGAAGATGACAGAAGATGACAGAATGACAGAAGAGGACAGAATGCCAGATGATGACAGAATGACAGAAGAGGACACAAGATGACAGAAGATGACAGAAGACGACAGAAGATGACAGAAGGTGACAGAATGACAGAAGAGGACAGAATGACAGAAGATGACAGAAGATGACAGAAGATGACAGAAGATGACAGAAGATGACAGAATGACAGAAGATGAAAGAAGATGACAGAAGATGACAAAATGACAGAAGAGGACAGAATGACAGAAGATGACAGAATGACAGAAGAGGACAGAATGACAGAAGATGTCAGAAGATGAAAGAAGATGACAGAATGACAGAAGAGGACAGAATGACAGAAGATGACAGAATATGACAGAAGATGACAGAATATGACAGAAGATGACAGAAGATGACAGAAGATGACAGAATGACAGAAGAGGACAGAATGACAGAAGATGACAGAAGAGGCACGGTGGCATAGTGGTTAGCACTGTTGCCTCACAGCACCAGGGACCCGGGTTCAAATCCGGCCTCGGGCGACTGTCTGTGTGGAGTTTGCACATTCTCCCTGTGTCGGCGTGGGTTTCCTCCGGGTGCTCCGGTTTCCTCCCACAGTCCAAAGATGTGCAGGTTAGGTTGATTTGGCTATGATAAATTGACCCTTAGTGTTAGGGAATTAAATACGTGGGGTTATGGGGATAGGGAGGGATATGTGTCGGTGTAGGCTCGATGGGCCGAAATGGCCTCTATCTGCACTGTGGGGATTCTGTGATTCTGTGATTCTGTGATGACAGAAGATGACAGAATGACAGAAGATGAAAGAAGATGAAGGAAGATGACAGAAGATGACAGAATGACAGAAGAGGACGGAATGACAGAAGATGACAGAAGATGTCAGAATGACAGAAGATGACAGAAGATGACAGAATGACAGAAGGGGACAGAATATGACAGAACATGACAGAATGACAGAAGAGGACAGAATGACAGAAGGTGACAGAAGATGACAGAATGACAGAAGAGGACAGAAGATGACAAAAGATGACAGAATGACAGAAGATGACAGAAGATGACAAAATGACAGAAGAGGACAGAATGACAGAAGATGATAGAGTGACAGAAGAGGACAGAATGAGAGAAGATGACAGAAGATGAAAGAAGATGACAGAATGACAGAAGAGGACAGAATGACAGAAGATGACAGAAGATGACAGAAGATGACAGAAGAGGACAGAATGACAGAAGATGACAGAACATGACAGAACATGACAAGAGGACAGAATGACAGAAGATGACAGGATATGACAGAAGATGACAGAATGAGAGAAGATGACAGAAGATGACAGAAGAGGACATAATGACAGAAGATGACAGAAGATGACAGAACATGACAGAACATGACAGAAGAGGACAGAATGACAGAAGATGACAGAATGACAGAAGAGGACATAATGACAGAAGATGACAGAAGATGACAGAATGACAGAAGATGACAGAATGACAGAAGAGGACACAATGACAGAAGATGACAGAAGATGACAGAAGAGGACAGAATGACAGAAGATGACAGAATGACAGAAGAGGACAGAATGACAGAAGATGACAGAAGATGACAGAATGACAGAAGAGGACAGAATGACAGAAGATGACAGAAGATGACAGAAGATCAGAAGATGACAGAAGATGACAAAATGACAGAAGATGACAGAGTGACAGAAGAGGACAGAATGACAGAAGATGACAGAAGATGACAGAATGACAGAAGATGACAGAATGACAGAAGATGACACAAGATGACGGAAGATGACACAAGATGACAGAAGATGACAGAATGACACAAGAGGACAGAATGACAGAAGAGGACAGAATGACAGAAGATGACAGAATGACACAAGAGGACAGAATGACAGAAGATGACAGAATGACAGAAGAGGACAGAATGACAGAAGATGACAGAAGATGACAGAAGATGACAGAATGACAGAAGATGTCAGAATGACAGAAGATGACAGAATGACAGAAGATGACAGAAGATGACAGAATGACAGAAGAGGACAGAATGACAGATGATGACAGAATGACAGAAGAGGACACAAGATGACAGAAGATGACAGAAGATGACAGAAGGTGACAGAATGACAGAAGAGGACAGAATGACAGAAGATGACAGAAGATGACAGAAGATGACAGAATGACAGAAGATGAAAGAAGATGACAGAAGATGACAAAATGACAGAAGAGGACAGAATGACAGAAGATGACAGAATGACAGAAGAGGACAGAATGACAGAAGATGTCAGAAGATGAAAGAAGATGACAGAATGACAGAAGAGGACAGAATGACAGAAGATGACAGAAGATGACAGAAGATGACAGAATGACAGAAGAGGACAGAATGACAGAAGATGACAGAAGAGGCACGGTGGCATAGTGGTTAGTACTGTTGCCTCACAGCACCAGGGACCCGGGTTCAAATCCGGCCTCGGGCGACTGTCTGTGTGGAGTTTGCACATTCTCCCTGTGTCGGCGTGGGTTTCCTCCGGGTGCTCCGGTTTCCTCCCACAGTCCAAAGATGTGCAGGTTAGGTTGATTTGGCTATGATAAATTGACCCTTAGTGTTAGGGAATTAAATACGTGGGGTTACGGGGATAGGGTGGGATATGTGTCGGTGTAGGCTCGATGGGCCGAAATGGCCTCTATCTGCACTGTGGGGATTCTGTGATTCTGTGATTCTGTGATGACAGAAGATGACAGAATGACAGAAGATGAAAGAAGATGAAGGAAGATGACAGAAGATGACAGAAGATGACAGAATGACAGAAGAGGACGGAATGACAGAAGATGACAGAAGATGACAGAAGATGACAGAATGACAGAAGATGTCAGAATGACAGAAGATGACAGAATGACAGAAGGGGACAGAATGACAGAAGATGACAGAACATGACAGAACATGACAGAATGACAGAAGAGGACAGAATGACAGAAGGTGACAGAAGATGACAGAATGACAGAAGAGGACAGAAGATGACAAAAGATGACAGAATGACAGAAGATGACAGAAGATGACAAAATGACAGAAGAGGACAGAATGACAGAAGATGACAGAGTGACAGAAGAGGACAGAATGAGAGAAGATGACAGAAGATGAAAGAAGATGACAGAATGACAGAAGAGGACAGAATGACAGAAGATGACAGAAGAGGACAGAATGACAGAAGATGACAGAATGACAGAAGATGAAAGAAGATGAAGGAAGATGACAGAAGATGACAGAAGATGACAGAATGACAGAAGAGGACGGAATGACAGAAGATGACAGAAGATGACAGAAGATGACAGAATGACAGAAGGGGACAGAATGACAGAAGATGACAGAAGATGACAGAATGACAGAAGATGAGAGAAGATGACAGAAGAGGACAGAATGACAGAAGATGACAGAATATGACAGAAGATGACAGAATGACAGAAGATGACAGAAGATGACAGAAGAGGACAGAATGACAGAAGATAACAGAAGATGACAGAATGACAGAAGAGGACAGAAGATGACAGAAGAGGACAGAATGACAGAAGATGACAGAAGAAGACAGAATGACAGAAGATGACAGAAGATGACAGAATGACAGAAGAGGACAGAATGACAGAAGAGGACAGAAGATGACAGAATGACAGAATGACAGAAGAGGACAGAAGATGACAGAATGACAGAAGAGGACAGAATGACAGAAGATGACAGAATGACAGAAGATGACAGAAGATGACAGAAGATGACAGAATGACAGAAGATGACAGAAGATGGCAGAAGATGACAGAAGATGACAGAATGACAGAAGAGGACAGAATGACAGAAGAGGACAGAATATGATAGAGGATGACAGAAGATGACAGAATGACAGAAGATGACAGAAGATGTCAGAAGGACAGAAGATGACAGAATGACAGAAGATGAAAGAACATGAAAGAACATGACAGAAGATGACAGAAGAGGACAGAAGATGACAGAAGAGGACAGAAGATGACAGAAGATGACACAAGATGACAGAATGACAGAAAATGACAGAAGAGGACAGAATATGACAGAAGAGGACAGAATGATAGAAGATGACAGAAGGTGACAGAAGATGGCAGAAGATGACAGAATATGACAGAATATGACAGAAGATGACAGAGTATGACAGAGTATGACAGAAGATGACAGAATGACAGAAGATGACAGAATGACAGAAGAGGACAGAATGACAGAAGAGGACAGAAGATGACAGAGGATGACAGAAGATGACAGAAGATGACAGAATGACAGAAGAGGACAGAAGATGACAGAAGATGACAGAATGACAGAAGATGACAGAATTACAGAAGAGGACAGAATGACAGAAGAGGACAGAAGATGACAGAATGACAGAAGAGGACAGAAGATGACAGAAGATGACAGAATGACAGAAGAGGACTGAATGACAGAAGAGGACAGAATGACAGAAGATGACAGAAGATGAGAGTAGATGACAGAAGATGACAGAAGATGACAGAAGATGACAGAAGATGACAGAAGATGACAGAAGATGACAGAAGATGACAGATTGACAGAAGAGGACAGAATGACAGAAGAGGACAGAATATGATAGAGGATGACAGAAGATGACAGAATGACAGAAGATGACAGAAGATGTCAGAAGGACAGAAGATGACAGAATGACAAAAGATGACAGAAGATGACAGAAGATGACAGAAGAGGACAGAAGATGACAGAAGATGACAGAATGACAGAAGAGGACAGAATGACAGAAGAGGACAGAATATGACAGAAGATGACACAAGATGACAGAATGAAAGAAAATGACAGAAGAGGACAGAACATGACAGAAGAGGACAGAATGACAGAAGATGACAGAAGATGACAGAAGATGACAGAATATGACAGAAGATGACAGAATATGACAGAAGATGACAGAAGATGACAGAAGATGACAGAAGATGACAGAATGACAGAAGATGACACAAGATGACGGAAGATGACAGAAGATGACAGAAGATGACAGAATGACACAAGAGGACAGAATGACAGAAGATGACAGAATGACAGAAGAGGACAGAATGACAGAAGATGACAGAAGATGACAGAAGATGACAGAAGATGTCAGAATGACAGAAGATGACAGAATGACAGAATGACAGAAGATGACAGAATGACAGAAGAGGACAGAATGACAGAAGAGGACAGAATGACAGAAGATGACAGAATGACAGAAGATGACAGAAGATGACAGAATGACAGAAGATGACAGAAGATGACAGAATATGACAGAATATGACAGAAGATGACAGAAGATGACAGAATGACAGAAGATGACAGAAGATGACAGCAGATGGCAGAAGATGACAGAAGATGACAGAAGATGACAGAATGACAGAAGAGGACAGAATGACAGAAGAGGACAGAATATGATAGAGGATGACAGAAGATGACAGAATGACAGAAGATGACAGAAGATGTCAGAAGGACAGAAGATGACAGAATGACAGAAGATGAAGGAACATGACAGAAGATGACAGAAGAGGACAGAAGATGACAGAAGATGACAGAGGATGACAGAATATGACAGAAGATGACAGAATGACAGAAGAGGACAGAATGACAGAAGAGGACAGAATATGACAGAAGATGACACAAGATGACAGAATGACAGAAAATGACAGAAGAGGACAGAATATGACAGAAGAGGACAGAATGATAGAAGATGACAGAAGGTGACAGAAGATGGCAGAAGATGACAGAAGATGACAGAATATGACAGAAGATGACAGAAGATGACAGAGTATGACAGAAGATGACAGAAGATGACAGAATGACAGAAGAGGACAGAATGACAGAAGATGACAGAATGACAGAAGAGGACAGAAGATGACAGAGGATGACAGAAGATGACAGAAGATGACAGAATGACAGAAGAGGACAGAAGATGACAGAAGATGACAGAATGACAGAAGATGACAGAAGATGACAGAATTACAGAAGAGGACAGAATGACAGAAGAGGACAGAAGATGACAGAATGACAGAAGAGGACAGAAGATGACAGAAGATGACAGAATGACAGAAGAGGACAGAATGACAGAAGAGGACAGAATGACAGAAGATGACAGAATGACAGAAGATGACAGAAGATGACAGAAGATGACAGAATGACAGAAGATGACAGAAGATGAGAGTAGATGACAGAAGATGACATAAGATGACAGAAGATGACAGAAGATGACAGAATGACAGAAGAGCACAGAAGATGACAGAAGATGACAGAAGATGACAGATTGACAGAAGAGGACAGAATGACAGAAGAGGACAGAATATGATAGAGGATGACAGAAGATGACAGAATGACAGAAGATGACAGAAGATGTCAGAAGGACAGAAGATGACAGAATGACAAAAGATGACAGAAGATGACAGAAGATGACAGAATATGACAGAAGAGGACAGAAGATGACAGAAGATGACAGAAGATGACAGAAGATGACAGAATGACAGAAGAGGACAGAATGACAGAAGAGGACAGAATATGACAGAAGATGACACAAGATGACAGAATGACAGAAAATGACAGAAGAGGACAGAACATGACAGAAGAGGACAGAATGACAGAAGATGACAGAAGATGACAGAAGATGACAGAATATGACAGAAGATGACAGAAGATGACAGAAGATGACAGAATGACACAAGAGGACAGAATGACAGAAGATGACAGAATGACAGAAGAGGACAGAATGACAGAAGATGACAGAAGATGACAGAAGATGACAGAATGACAGAAGATGTCAGAATGACAGAAGATGACAGAATGACAGAAGAGGACAGAATGACAGAAGATGACAGAAGATGACAGAAGATGACAGAATGACAGAAGAGGACAGAATGACAGATGATGACAGAATGACAGAAGAGGACAGAAGATGACAGAAGATGACAGAAGACGACAGAAGATGACAGAAGGTGACAGAATGAGAGAAGAGGACAGAATGACAGAAGATGACAGAAGATGACAGAAGATGACAGAAGATGACAGAATGACAGAATATGACAGAAGATGTCAGAAGATGACAGAAGATGACAGAATGACAGAAGAGGACAGAATGACAGAAGATGACAGAAGATGACAGAAGATGACAGAATGACAGAAGAGGACAGAATGACAGAAGATGACAGAAGATGACAGAAGATGACAGAATGACAGAAGATGTCAGAATGACAGAAGATGACAGAATGACAGAAGAGGACAGAATGACAGAAGATGACAGAAGATGACAGAACATGACAGAACATGACAGAATGACAGAAGATGACAGAAGAGGACAGAATGACAGAAGATGACAGGATATGACAGAAGATGACAGAATGACAGAAGATGACAGAAGAGGACAGAATGACAGAAGATAACAGAAGATGACAGAAGATGACAGAATGACAGAAGAGGACAGAAGATGACAGAATGACAGAAGAGGACAGAATGACAGAAGATGACAGAATATGACAGAAGATGAAAAAGATGACAGAAGAGGACAGAATGACAGAAGATGACAGAAGATGACAGAATGACGGAAGATGACAGAAGATGACGCAAGATGACAGAAGATGACAGAATGACAGAAGAGGACATAATGACAGAAGATGACAGAAGATGACAGAAGATGACAGAATGACAGAAGATGACAGAATGACAGAAGATGACAGAATGACAGAAGAGGACACAATGACAGAAGATGACAGAAGATGACAGAAGATGACAGAATGACAGAAGAGGACAGAATGACAGAAGATGACAGAATGACAGAAGAGGACAGAATGACAGAAGATGACAGAAGATGACAGAATGACAGAAGATGACAGAAGATGACACAAGATGACAAAATGACAGAAGAGGACAGAATTACAGAAGATGACAGAGTGACAGAAGATGACAGAATGAAAGAAGAGGACAGAATGACAGAAGTTGACAGAATATGACAGAAGATGACAGAATATGACAGAAGATGACAGAAGATGACAGAAGATGACAGAATGACAGAAGAGGACAGAATGACAGAAGATGACAGAAGATGACAGAAGATGACAGAATGACAGAAGATGACGGAAGATGACAGAAGATGACAGAAGATGACAGAATGACACAAGAGGACAGAATGACAGAAGATGACAGAATGACAGAAGAGGACAGAATGACAGAAGATGACAGAAGATGACAGAAGATGACAGAAGATGACAGAATGACAGAAGATGTCAGAATGACAGAAGATGACAGAATGACAGAAGAGGACAGAATGACAGAAGATGACAGAAGATGACAGAAGATGACAGAATGACAGAAGAGGACAGAATGATAGATGATGACAGAATGACAGAAGAGGACAGAAGATGACAGAAGATGACAGAAGACGACAGAAGATGACAGAATGACAGAAGAGGACAGAATGACAGAAGATGACAGAAGATGACAGAAGATGACAGAAGATGACAGAATGACAGAAGATGAAAGAAGATGACAGAAGATGACAAAATGACAGAAGAGGACAGAATGACAGAAGATGACAGAATGACAGAAGAGGACAGAATGACAGAAGATGACAGAAGATGAAAGAAGCTGACAGAATGACAGAAGAGGACAGAATGACAGAAGATGACAGAATATGACAGAAGATGACAGAATATGACAGAAGATGACAGAAGATGACAGAAGATGACAGAATGACAGAAGAGGACAGAATGACAGAAGATGACAGAAGATGACAGAATGACAGAAGATGAAAGAAGATGAAGGAAGATGACAGAAGATGACAGAAGATGACAGAATGACAGAAGAGGACGGAATGACAGAAGATGACAGAAGATGACAGAAGGTGACAGAATGACAGAAGATGTCAGAATGACAGAAGATGACAGAATGACAGAAGGGGACAGAATGACAGAAGATGACAGAACATGACAGAACATGACAGAATGACAGAAGAGGACAGAATGACAGAAGGTGACAGAAGATGACAGAATGACAGAAGAGGACAGAAGATGACAGAAGATGACAAAAGATGACAGAATGACAGAAGATGACAGAAGATGACAAAATGACAGAAGAGGACAGAATGACAGAAGATGACAGAGTGACAGAAGAGGACAGAATGACAGAAGATGACAGCAGATGAAAGAAGATGACAGAATGACAGAAGATGACAGAAGATGACAGAAGATGACAGAATGACAGAAGAGGACAGAAGATGACAGAATGACAGAAGAGGACAGAATGACAGAAGATGACAGAAGATGACAGAAGAAGACAGAATGACAGAAGAGGACAGAATGACAGAAGATGACAGAAGATGACAGAAGATGACAGAATGACAGAAGAGGACAGAATGACAGAAGAGGACAGAAGATGACAGAATGACAGGAGAAGACAGAAGAGGACAGAATGACAGAAGATGACAGAAGATGACAGAAGATGACAGAATGACAGAAGAGGACAGAATGACAGAAGAGGACTGAAGATGACAGAATGACAGAAGAGGACAGAAGATGACAGAAGATGACAGAAAGACAGAAGAGGACAGAATGACAGAAGAGGACAGAATGACAGAAGATGACAGAATGACAGAAGATGACAGAAGATGACAGAAGATGACAGAATGACAGAAGATGACAGAAGATGACAGAATATGACAGAATATGACAGAAGATGACAGAAGATGACAGAATGACAAAAGATGACAGAAGATGACAGCAGATGGCAGAAGATGACAGAAGATGACAGAATGACAGAAGAGGACAGAAGATGACAGAAGATGACAGAAGATGACAGAAGATGACAGAAGATGACAGAATGACAGAAGAGGACAGAATGACAGAAGAGGACAGAATATGATAGAGGATGACAGAAGATGACAGAATGACAGAAGATGACAGAAGATGTCAGAAGGACAGAAGATGACAGAATGACAGAAGATGAAAGAACATGACAGAAGATGACAGAAGATGACAGAATATGACAGGAGGACAGAAGAGGACAGAAGATGACAGAAGATGACAGAATATGACAGAAGATGACAGAAGATGACAGAATGACAGAAGAGGACAGAATGACAGAAGAGGACAGAATATGACAGAAGATGACACAAGATGACAGAATGACAGAAAATGACAGAAGAGGACAGAATATGACAGAAGAGGACAGAATGATAGAAGATGACAGAAGGTGACAGAAGATGACAGAAGATGACAGAATATGACAGAAGATGACAGAAGATGACAGAAGATGACAGAATGACAGAAGAGGACAGAATGACAGAAGATGACAGAATGACAGAAGAGGACAGAAGATGAGAGAGGATGACAGAAGATGACAGAAGATGACAGAATGACAGAAGAGGCAGAAGATGACAGAAGATGACAGAATGACAGAAGATGACAGAAGATGACAGAAGATGACAGAAGATGACAGAATTACAGAAGAGGACAGAATGACAGAAGAGGACAGAAGATGACAGAATGACAGAAGAGGACAGAAGATGACAGAAGATGACAGAAGATGACAGAAGAGGACAGAATGACAGAAGAGGACAGAATGACAGAAGATGACAGAATGACAGAAGATGACAGAAGATGACAGAAGATGACAGAATGACAGAAGATGACAGAAGATGAGAGTAGATGACAGAAGATGACATAAGATGACAGAAGATGACAGAAGATGACAGAATGACAGAAGAGGACAGAAGATGACAGAAGATGACAGAAGATGACAGAAGATGACAGATTGACAGAAGAGGACAGAATGACAGAAGAGGACAGAATATGATAGAGGATGACAGAAGATGACAGAATGACAGAAGATGACAGAAGATGTCAGAAGGACAGAAGATGACAGAATGACAAAAGATGACTGAAGATGACAGAAGATGACAGAAGATGACAGAAGAGGACAGAAGATGACAGAATATGACAGAAGATGACAGAAGATGACAGAATGACAGAAGAGGACAGAATGACAGAAGAGGACAGAATATGACAGAAGATGACACAAGATGACAGAATGACAGAAAATGACAGAAGAGGACAGAACATGACAGAAGAGGACAGAATGACAGAAGATGACAGAAGATGACAGAAGATGACAGAATATGACAGAAGATGACAGAAGATGACAGAAGATGACAGAACATGACAGAGTATGACAGAAGATGACAGAAGATGACAGAAGATGACAGAAGATGACAGAAGATGACAGAATGACAGAAGATGACACAAGATGACGGAAGATGACAGAAGATGACAGAAGATGACAGAATGACACAAGAGGACAGAATGACAGAAGATGACAGAATGACAGAAGAGGACAGAATGACAGAAGATGACAGAAGATGACAGAAGATGACAGAAGATGACAGAATGACAGAAGATGTCAGAATGACAGAAGATGACAGAATGACAGAAGAGGACAGAATGACAGAAGATGACAGAAGATGACAGAATCACAGAAGAGGACAGAATGACAGATGATGACAGAATGACAGAAGAGGACAGAAGATGTCAGAAGCTGACAGAAGATGACAGAAGATGACAGAAGATGACAGAATGACCGAAGAGGACAGAATGACCGAAGAGGACAGAATGACAGAAGAGGACAGAATATGACAAAAGATGACAGAAGATGACAGAATGACAGAAGAGGACAGAATGACAGAAGATGACAGAAGATGACAGAAGATGACAGAAGATGAAAGAAGATGACAGAATGACAGAAGAGGACAGAATGACAGATGACAGAATGACAGAAGAGGACAGAAGATGACAGAAGATGACAGAAGATGACAGAAGATGACAGAATGACAGAAGAGGACAGAAGATGACAGAAGATGACAGAATGACAGAAGATGACAGAAGATGACAGAAGATGACAGAAGATGACAGAATGACCGAAGAGGACAGAATGCCAGAAGAGGACAGAATGACAGAAGAGGACAGAATATGACAAAAGATGACAGAAGATGACAGAATGACAGAAGATGACAGAAGATGACAGAGAATGACAGAAGATGACAGAAGATGACAGAAGATGACAGAATGACAGAAGAGGAAAGAATGACAGAAGATGACAGAATGACAGAAGATGACAGAATGACAGATGAGGACAGAAGATGACAGAAGATGACAGAAGATGACAGAAGATGACAGAATGACAGAAGAGGACAGAAGATGACAGAATGACAGAAGAGGACAGAAGATGACAGAAGATGACAGAAGATGACAGAAGATGACAGAATGACAGAAGAGGTCAGAAGATGACAGAAGATGACAGAAGATGACAGAAGATAACAGAAGATGACAGAATGACAGAAGAGGACAGAATGACAGAAGAGGACAGAATGACAGAAGATGACAGAAGATGACAGAAGATGACAGAAGATGAAAAGATGACAGAATATGACAGAAGATGACAGAAGATGACAGAATATGACAGAAGATGACAGAATGACAGAAGAGGACAGAATGGCAGAAGAGGACAGAATATGCCAGAAGATGACAGAAGGTGACAGAATGACAGAAGATGACAGAAGATGACAGAAGATCACAGAAGATGACAGAAGATGACAGAATGACAGAAGAGGACAGAATGACAGAAGATGACAGAATGACAGAAGAGGACAGAATGACAGAAGATGACAGAAGATGACACAAGATGACAGAATGACAGAAGAGGACAGAATGACAGAAGATGACAGAATGACGGAAGATGACAGAGGATGACAGAAGATGACAGAAGATGACAGAAGATGACAGAATGACAGACGAGGAAAGAAGATGACAGAAGATGGCAGAAGATGACAGAAGATGACAGAATGACAGAAGAGGACAGATTGACAGAAGATGACAGAATGACAGAAGAGGACAGAATGACAGAAGATGATAGAAGATGACAGAAGATGACAGAATGACAGAAGAGGACAGAATGACAGAAGATGACAGAAGATGATAGAAGATGACAGAATGACAGAAGATGACAGAAGATGACAGAAGATGACAAAATGACAGAAGAGGACAGAATGACAGAAGATGACAGAATGACAGAAGAGGGCAGAAGATGACAGAAGATGACAGAGTATGACAGAAGATGACAGAAGATGACAGAAGATGAAAGAAGATGACAGAATGACAGAAGAGGACAGAATGACAGAAGATGACAGAATGACAGAAGAGGACAGAAGATGACAGAAGATGACAGAATGACAGAAGAGGACAGAAGATGACAGAAGATGACAGAATGTCAGAAGCTGACAGAAGATGACAGAAGATGACAGAATGACCGAAGAGGACAGAATGACAGAAGAGGACAGAATGACAGAAGAGGACAGAATATGACAAAAGATGACAGAAGATGACAGAAAATGACAGAGGATGACAGAAGATGACAGAAGATGACAGAATGACAGAAGAGGAAAGAATGACAGAAGATGACAGAATGACAGAAGATGACAGAATGACAGATGAGGACAGAAGATGACAGAAGATGTCAGAAGGACAGAAGATGACAGAATGACAGAAGATGAAAGAACATGACAGAAGATGACAGAAGATGACAGAATATGACAGAAGAGGACAGAAGATGACAGAATATGACAGAAGATGACAGAAGATGACAGAATGACAGAAGAGGACAGAATGACAGAAGAGGACAGAATATGACAGAAGATGACACAAGATGACAGAATGACAGAAAATGACAGAAGAGGACAGAATATGACAGAAGAGGACAGAATGATAGAAGATGACAGAAGGTGACAGAAGATGGCAGAAGATGACAGAAGATGACAGAATATGACAGAAGATGACAGAAGATGACAGAGTATGACAGAAGATGACAGAAGATGACAGAAGATGACAGAATGACAGAAGAGGACAGAATGACAGAAGATGACAGAATGACAGAAGAGGACAGAAGATGACAGAGGATGACAGAAGATGACAGAAGATGACAGAATGACAGAAGAGGACAGAAGATGACAGAATGACAGAAGATGACAGAAGATGACAGAAGATGACAGAATTACAGAAGAGGACAGAATGACAGAAGAGGACAGAAGATGACAGAAGATGACAGAATGACAGAAGAGGACAGAATGACAGAAGAGGACAGAATGACAGAAGATGACAGAATGACAGAAGATGACAGAATGACAGAAGATGACAGAAGATGAGAGTAGATGACAGAAGATGACATAAGATGACAGAAGATGACAGAAGATGACAGAATGACAGAAGAGGACAGAAGATGACAGAAGATGACAGAAGATGACAGAATGACAGAAGAGGACAGAATATGATAGAGGATGACAGAAGATGACAGAATGACAGAAGATGACAGAAGATGTCGGAAGGACAGAAGATGACAGAATGACAGAAGATGACAGAAGATGACAGAAGATGACAGAATATGACAGAAGAGGACAGAAGATGACAGAAGATGACAGAATATGACAGAAGATGACAGAATGACAGAAAATGACAGAAGAGGACAGAACATGACAGAAGAGGACAGAATGACAGAAGATGACAGAAGATGACAGAAGATGACAGAAGATGACAGAATGACAGAAAATGACAGAAGAGGACAGAACATGACAGAAGAGGACAGAATGACAGAAGATGACAGAAGATGACAGAAGATGACAGAATATGACAGAAGATGACACAAGATGACAGAATGACAGAAAATGACAGAAGAGGACAGAACATGACAGAAGAGGACAGAATGACAGAAGATGACAGAAGATGACAGAAGATGGCAGAAGATGACAGAAGATGACAGATTATGACAAAAGATGACAGAAGATGACAGAATGACAGAAGAGGACAGAATGACAGAAGATGACAGAAGATGACAGAAGATGACAGAAGATGAAAGAAGATGACAGAATGACAGAAGAGGACAGAATGACAGATGACAGAATGACAGAAGAGGACAGAAGATGACAGAAGATGACAGAAGATGACAGAAGATGACAGAATGACAGAAGAGGACAGAAGATGACAGAAGATGACAGAATGACAGAAGATGACAGAAGATGACAGAAGATGACAGAAGATGACAGAATGACCGAAGAGGACAGAATGCCAGAAGAGGACAGAATGACAGAAGAGGACAGAATATGACAAAAGATGACAGAAGATGACAGAATGACAGAAGATGACAGAAGATGACAGAAAATGACAGAAGATGACAGAAGATGACAGAATGACAGAAGAGGAAAGAATGACAGAAGATGACAGAATGACAGAAGATGACAGAATGACAGATGAGGACAGAAGATGACAGAAGATGACAGAAGATGACAGAAGATGACAGAATGACAGAAGAGGACAGAAGATGACAGAATGACAGAAGAGGACAGAAGAGGACAGAAGAGGACAGAAGAGGACAGAAGATGACAGAAGATGACAGAAGATGACAGAAGATGACAGAAGATGACAGAATGACAGAAGAGGTCAGAAGATGACAGAAGATGACAGAAGATGACAGAAGATAACAGAAGATGACAGAATGACAGAAGAGGACAGAATGACAGAAGAGGACAGAATGACAGAAGATGACAGAAGATGACAGAAGATGAAAAGATGACAGAATATGACAGAAGATGAAAGAAGATGACAGAATATGACAGAACATGACAGAATGACAGAAGAGGACAGAATGGCAGAAGAGGACAGAATATGCCAGAAGATGACAGAAGGTGACAGAATGACAGAAGATGACAGAAGATGACAGAAGATCACAGAAGATGACAGAAGATGACAGAATGACAGAAGAGGACAGAATGACAGAAGATGACAGAATGACAGAAGAGGACAGAATGACAGAAGATGACACAAGATGACACAAGATGACAGAATGACAGAAGAGGACAGAATGACAGAAGATGACAGAATGACGGAAGATGACAGAGGATGACAGAAGATGACAGAAGATGACAGAATGACAGACGAGGAAAGAAGATGACAGAAGATGGCAGAAGATGACAGAAGATGACAGAATGACAGAAGAGGACAGAATGACAGAAGATGACAGAATGACAGAAGAGGACAGAATGACAGAAGATGATAGAAGATGACAGAAGATGACAGAATGACAGAAGAGGACAGAATGACAGAAGATGACAGAAGATGACAGAAGATGACAGAAGATGACAGAATGACAGAAGATGACAGAAGATGACAGAAGATGACAAAATGACAGAAGAGGACAGAATGACAGAAGATGACAGAATGACAGAAGAGGGCAGAAGATGACAGAAGATGACAGAAGATGACAGAATGACAGAAGAGGACAGAATGACAGAAGATGACAGAAGATGACAGAATATGACAGAAGATGAAAAAGATGACAGAAGATGACAGAAGAGGACAGAATGACAGAAGATGACAGAAGATGACAGAATGATGGAAGATGACAGAAGATGACGCAAGATGACAGAAGATGACAGAATGACAGAAGATGACAGAATGACAGAAGAGGACACAATCACATGAGGTGACAGAAGATGACAGAAGATGACAGAATGACAGAAGAGGACAGAATGACAGAAGATGACAGAATGACAGAAGAGGACAGAATGACAGAAGATGACAGAAGATGACAGAATGACAGAAGAGGACAGAATGACAGAAGATGACAGAAGATGACAGAAGATGACAGAATGACAGAAGATGACACAAGATGACACAAGATGACAAAATGACAGAAGAGGATAGAATGACAGAAGATGACAGAGTGACAGAAGAGGACAGAATGACAGAAGATGACAGAAGATGACAGAAGATGACAGAATGACAGAAGAGGACAGAATGACAGAAGATGACAGACGATGACAGAAGATGACAGAATGACAGAAGATGACACAAGATGACGGAAGATGACAGAAGATGACAGAAGATGACAGAATGACACAAGAGGACAGAATGACAGAAGATGACAGAATGACAGAAGAGGACAGAATGACAGAAGATGACAGAAGATGACAGAAGATGACAGAAGATGACAGGAGATGACAGAATGACAGAAGATATCAGAATGACAGAAGATGACAGAATGACAGAAGAGGACAGAAGATGACAGAAGATGACAGAATGACAGAAGAGGACAGAATGACAGATGATGACAGAATGACAGAAGAGGACAGAAGATGGCAGAAGATGACAGAAGGCGACAGAAGATGACAGAAGGTGACAGAATGATAGAAGAGGACAGAATGACAGAAGATGACAGAAGATGACAGAAGATGACAAAATGACAGAAGAGGACAGAATGACAGAAGATGACAGAATGACAGAAGAGGACAGAATGACAGAAGGTGACAGAAGATGATAGAATGACAGAAGAGGACAGAAGATGACAGAAGATGACAAAAGATGACAGAATGACAGAAGATGACAGAAGATGTCAGAAGATGACAAAATGACAGAAGAGGACAGAATGACAGAAGATGACAGAGTGACAGAAGAGGACAGAATGACAGAAGATGACAGAAGATGACAGAAGATGACAGAATGACAGAAGAGGAAAGAATGACAGAAGATGGCAGAATATGACAGAAGATGACAGAATATGACAGAAGATGACAGAAGATGACAGAAGATGACAGAATGACAGAAGAGGACAGAATGACAGAAGATGACAGAAGATGACAGAAGATGACAGAATGACAGAAGATGACAGAAGATGACGGAAGATGACAGAAGATGACAGAAGATGACAGAATGACAGAAGAGGACAGAATGACAGAAGATGACAGAAGATGACAGAAGATGACAGAAGATGACAGAATGACAGAAGATGTCAGAATGACAGAAGATGACAGAATGACAGAAGAGGACAGAATGACAGAAGAGGACAGAATGACAGAAGATGACAGACGATGACAGAAGATGACAGAATGACAGAAGATGACAGAAGATGACAGAATATGACAGAAGATGACAGAAGATGACAGAATGACAGAAGATGACAGAAGATGACAGTAGATGACTTAAGATGACAGAAGATGACAGAATGACAGAAGAGGACAGAAGATGACAGAAGATGACAGAAGATGACAGAAGATGACAGAATGACAGAAGAGGACAGAATAACAGAAGAGGACAGAATATGATAGAGGATGACAGAAGATGACAGAATGACAGAAGATGACAGAAGATGTCAGAAGATCAGAAGATGACAGAATGACAGAAGATGAAAGAACATGACAGAAGATGACAGAATATGACAGAAGAGGACAGAAGATGACAGAAGATGACAGAATATGACAGAAGATGACAGAAGATGACAGAATGACAGAAGAGGACAGAATGACAGAAGAGGACAGAATATGGCAGAAGATGACACAAGATGACAGAATGACAGAAAATGACAGAAGAGGACAGAATATGACAGAAGAGGACAGAATGACAGAAGATGACAGAAGATGACAGAAGATGGCAGAAGATGACAGAAGATGACAGAATATGACAGAAGATGACAGAAGATGACAGAATGACAGAAGAGGACAGAATGACAGAAGATGACAGAATGACAGAAGAGGACAGAAGATGACAGAAGATGACAGAAGATGACAGAATGACAGAAGAGGACAGAAGATGACAGAAGATGACAGAATGACAGAAGATGACAGAAGATGACAGAAGATGACAGAAGATGACAGAATTACAGAAGAGGACAGAATGACAGAAGAGGAGAGAATATGACAGAATGACAGAAGAGGACAGAAGATGACAGAAGATGACAGAAGATGACAGAATGAAAGAAGAGGACAGAATGACAGAAGAGGACAGAATGACAGAAGATGACAGAATGACAGAAGATGACAGAAGATGACAGAAGATGACAGAATGACAGAAGATGACAGATGATGACAGAATATGACAGAATATGACAGAAGATGACAGAAGATGACAGAAGATGACAGAATGACAGAAGAGGACAGAAGATGACAGAAGATGACAGAATGACAGAAGAGGACAGAATGACAGAAGAGGACAGAATATGAAAGAGGATGACAGAAGATGACAGAAGATGTCAGAAGGACAGAAGATGACAGAATGACAGAAGATGACAGAACATGACAGAAGATGACAGAAGATGACAGAATATGACAGAAGAGGACAGAAGATGACAGAAGATGACAGAATATGACAGAAGATGACAGAAGGTGACAGAATGACAGAAGAGGACAGAATGACAGAAGAGGACAGAATATGACAGAAGATGACACAAGATGACAGAATGACAGAAAATGACAGAATGACAGAAGATGACAGAAGATGACAGAAGATGACAGAAGATGGCAGAAGATGACAGAAGATGACAGAATATGACAGAAGATGACAGAAGATGACAGAGTATGACAGATGATGACAGAAGATGACAGAAGATGATAGAAGATGACAGAATGACAGAAGAGGACAGAATGACAGAAGATGAAAGAATGACAGAAGAGGACAGAAGATGACAGAAGATGACAGAAGATGACAGAAGATGACAGAATGACAGAAGAGGACAGAAGATGACAGAAGATGACAGAATGACAGAAGATGACAGAAGATGACAGAAGATGACAGAAGATGACAGAATGACCGAAGAGGACAGAATGACAGAAGAGGACAGAATGACAGAAGAGGACAGAATATGACAAAAGATGAGAGAAGATGACAGAATGACAGAAGATGACAGAAGATGACAGAAAATGACAGAAGATGACAGCAGATGACAGAAGATGACAGAATGACAGAAGAGGACAGAATGACAGAAGATGACAGACGATGACAGAAGATGACAGAATGACAGAAGAAGACACAAGATGACGGAAGATGACAGAAGATGACAGAATGACACAAGAGGACAGAATGACAGAAGATGACAGAATGACAGAAGAGGACAGAATGACAGAAGATGACAGAAGATGACAGAAGATGACAGAATGACAGAAGAGGACAGAATGACAGATGATGACAGAATGACAGAAGAGGACAGAAGATGGCAGAAGATGACAGAATGACAGAAGAGGACAGAATGACAGAAGATGACAGACGATGACAGAAGATGACAGAATGACAGAAGAAGACACAAGATGACGGAAGATGACAGGAGATGACAGAATGACAGAAGATATCAGAATGACAGAAGATGACAGAATGACAGAAGAGGACAGAATGACAGAAGATGACAGAAGATGACAGAATGACAGAAGAGGACAGAATGACAGATGATGACAGAATGACAGAAGAGGACAGAAGATGGCAGAAGATGACAGAAGGCGACAGAAGATGACAGAAGGTGACAGAATGACAGAAGAGGACAGAATGACAGAAGATGACAGAAGATGACAGAAGATGACAAAATGACAGAAGAGGACAGAATGACAGAAGATGACAGAATGACAGAAGAGGGCAGAAGATGACAGAAGATGACAGAATGACAGAAGAGGACAGAATGACAGAAGATGACAGAATGACAGAAGAGGACAGAATGACAGAAGGTGACAGAAGATGATAGAATGACAGAAGAGGACAGAAGATGACAGAAGATGACAAAAGATGACAGAATGACAGAAGATGACAGAAGATGACAAAATGACAGAAGAGGACAGAATGACAGAAGATGACAGAAGATGACAGAATGACAGAAGAGGACAGAATGACAGAAGATGACAGAAGATGACAGAAGATGACAGAATGACAGAAGATGACAGAAGATGACACAAGATGACAAAATGACAGAAGAGGACACAATGACAGAAGATGACAGAGTGACAGAAGAGGACAGAATGACAGAAGATGACAGAAGATGACAGAACGACAGAAGAGGACAGAATGACAGAAGATTACAGAATATGACAGAAGATGACAGAATATGACAGAAGATGACAGAAGATGACAGAATGACAGAAGAGGACAGAATGACAGAAGATGACAGAAGATGACAGAAGATGACAGAATGACAGAAGATGACACAAGATGACGGAAGATGACAGAAGATGACAGAAGATGACAGAATGACACAAGAGGACAGAATGACAGAAGATGACAGAATGACAGAAGAGGACAGAATGACAGAAGATGACAGAAGATGACAGAAGATGACAGAAGTTGACAGAAGATGACAGAATGACAGAAGATGTCAGAATGACAGAAGATGACAGAATGACAGAAGAGGACAGAATGACAGAAGATGACAGAAGATGACAGAAGATGACAGAATGACAGAAGAGGACAGAATGACAGATGATGACAGAAGATGACAGAAGATGACAGAAGATGACAGAATGACAGAAGATGACAGAAGATGTCAGAAGATCAGAAGATGACAGAATGACAGAAGATGAAAGAACATGACAGAAGATGACAGAATATGACAGAAGAGGACAGAAGATGACAGAAGATGACAGAATATGACAGAAGATGACAGAAGATGACAGAATGACAGAAGAGGACAGAATGACAGAAGAGGACAGAATATGGCAGAAGATGACACAAGATGACAGAATGACAGAAAATGACAGAAGAGGACAGAATATGACAGAAGAGGACAGAATGACAGAAGATGACAGAAGATGACAGAAGATGGCAGAAGATGACAGAAGATGACAGAATATGACAGAAGATGACAGAATGACAGAAGAGGACAGAATGACAGAAGATGACAGAATGACAGAAGAGGACAGAAGATGACAGAAGATGACAGAAGATGACAGAATGACAGAAGAGGACAGAAGATGACAGAAGATGACAGAATGACAGAAGATGACAGAAGATGACAGAAGATGACAGAAGATGACAGAATTACAGAAGAGGACAGAATGACAGAAGAGGAGAGAAGATGACAGAATGACAGAAGAGGACAGAAGATGACAGAAGATGACAGAAGATGACAGAATGAAAGAAGAGGACAGAATGACAGAAGAGGACAGAATGACAGAAGATGACAGAATGACAGAAGATGACAGAAGATGACAGAAGATGACAGAATGACAGAAGATGACAGATGATGACAGAATATGACAGAATATGACAGAAGATGACAGAAGATGACAGAAGATGACAGAAGATGACAGAATGACAGAAGAGGACAGAAGATGACAGAAGATGACAGAATGACAGAAGAGGACAGAATGACAGAAGAGGACAGAATATGAAAGAGGATGACAGAAGATGACAGAAGATGTCAGAAGGACAGAAGATGACAGAATGACAGAAGATGACAGAACATGACAGAAGATGACAGAAGATGACAGAATATGACAGAAGAGGACAGAAGATGACAGAAGATGACAGAATATGACAGAAGATGACAGAAGGTGACAGAATGACAGAAGAGGACAGAATATGACAGAAGATGACACAAGATGACAGAATGACAGAAAATGACAGAATGACAGAAGATGACAGAAGATGACAGAAGATGACAGAAGATGGCAGAAGATGACAGAAGATGACAGAATATGACAGAAGATGACAGAAGATGACAGAGTATGACAGATGATGACAGAAGATGACAGAAGCTGATAGAAGATGACAGAATGACAGAAGAGGACAGAATGACAGAAGATGACAGAATGACAGAAGAGGACAGAAGATGACAGAAGATGACAGAAGATGACAGAAGATGACAGAATGACAGAAGAGGACAGAAGATGACAGAAGATGACAGAATGACAGAAGATGACAGAAGATGACAGAAGATGACAGAATGACCGAAGAGGACAGAATGACAGAAGAGGACAGAATGACAGAAGAGGACAGAATATGACAAAAGATGAGAGAAGATGACAGAATGACAGAAGATGACAGAAGATGACAGAAAATGACAGAAGATGACAGCAGATGACAGAAGATGACAGAATGACAGAAGAGGACAGAATGACAGAAGATGACAGACGATGACAGAAGATGACAGAATGACAGAAGAAGACACAAGATGACGGAAGATGACAGAAGATGACAGAATGACACAAGAGGACAGAATGACAGAAGATGACAGAATGACAGAAGAGGACAGAATGACAGAAGATGACAGAAGATGACAGAAGATGACAGAATGACAGAAGAGGACAGAATGACAGATGATGACAGAATGACAGAAGAGGACAGAAGATGGCAGAAGATGACAGAATGACAGAAGAGGACAGAATGACAGAAGATGACAGACGATGACAGAAGATGACAGAATGACAGAAGAAGACACAAGATGACGGAAGATGACAGGAGATGACAGAATGACAGAAGATATCAGAATGACAGAAGATGACAGAATGACAGAAGAGGACAGAATGACAGAAGATGACAGAAGATGACAGAATGACAGAAGAGGACAGAATGACAGATGATGACAGAATGACAGAAGAGGACAGAAGATGGCAGAAGATGACAGAAGGCGACAGAAGATGACAGAAGGTGACAGAATGACAGAAGAGGACAGAATGACAGAAGATGACAGAAGATGACAGAAGATGACAAAATGACAGAAGAGGACAGAATGACAGAAGATGACAGAATGACAGAAGAGGGCAGAAGATGACAGAAGATGACAGAATGACAGAAGAGGACAGAATGACAGAAGATGACAGAATGACAGAAGAGGACAGAATGACAGAAGGTGACAGAAGATGATAGAATGATAGAAGAGGACAGAAGATGACAGAAGATGACAAAAGATGACAGAATGACAGAAGATGACAGAAGATGACAAAATGACAGAAGAGGACAGAATGACAGAAGATGACTGAAGATGACAGAATGACAGAAGAGGACAGAATGACAGAAGATGACAGAAGATGACAGAAGATGACAGAATGACAGAAGATGACACAAGATGACACAAGATGACAAAATGACAGAAGAGGACACAATGACAGAAGATGACAGAGTGACAGAAGAGGACAGAATGACAGAAGATGACAGAAGATGACAGAACGACAGAAGAGGACAGAATGACAGAAGATTACAGAATATGACAGAAGATGACAGAATATGACAGAAGATGACAGAAGATGACAGAAGATGACAGAATGACAGAAGAGGACAGAATGACAGAAGATGACAGAAGATGACAGAAGATGACAGAATGACAGAAGATGACACAAGATGACGGAAGATGACAGAAGATGACAGAAGATGACAGAATGACACAAGAGGACAGAATGACAGAAGATGACAGAATGACAGAAGAGGACAGAATGACAGAAGATGACAGAAGATGACAGAAGTTGACAGAAGATGACAGAATGACAGAAGATGTCAGAATGACAGAAGATGACAGAATGACAGAAGAGGACAGAATGACAGAAGATGACAGAAGATGACAGAAGATGACAGAATGACAGAAGAGGACAGAATGACAGATGATGACAGAATGACAGAAGAGGACAGAAGATGACAGAAGGTGACAGAATGAAAGAAGAGGACAGAATGACAGAAGATGACAGAAGATGACAGAAGATGACAGAAGATGACAGAATGACAGAAGATGACAGAAGATGACAGAAGATGACAAAATGACAGAAGAGGACAGAATGACAGAAGATGACAGAATGACAGAAGAGGGCAGAAGATGACAGAAGATGACAGAATGACAGAAGAGGACAGAATGACAGAAGGTGACAGAAGATGACAGAATGACAGAAGAGGACAGAAGATGACAGAAGATGACAAAAGATGACAGAATGACAGAAGATGACAGAAGATGACAGAAGATGACAGAATGACAGAAGAGGACAGAATGACAGAAGATGACAGAATATGACAGAAGATGACAGAATATGACAGAAGATGACAGAAGAGGACAGAGTATGACAGAAGATGACAGAAGATGACAGAAGATGAAAGAAGATGACAGAATGACAGAAGAGGACAGAATGACAGAAGATGACAGAATGACAGAAGAGGACAGAAGATGACAGAAGATGACAGAAGATGACAGAATGACAGAAGATGACAGAAGATGACAGAAGATGACAAAATGACAGAAGAGGGCAGAATGACAGAAGATGACAGAGTGACAGAAGAGGACAGAATGACAGAAGATGACAGAAGATGACAGAAGATGAAAGAAGATGACAGAATGACAGAAGAGGACAGAATGACAGAAGATGACAGAAGATGACAGAATGACAGAAGATGACAGAAGATGACAAAATGACAGAAGAGGACAGAATGACAGAAGATGACAGAAGGTGACAGAAGATGACAGAATGACACAAGAGGACAGAATGACAGAAGATGACAGAATGACAGAAGAGGACAGAATGACAGAAGATGACAGAAGATGACAGAATGACAGAAGAGGACAGAATGACAGAAGATGACAGACGATGACAGAAGATGACAGAATGACAGAAGAAGACACAAGATGACGGAAGATGACAGGAGATGACAGAATGACAGAAGATATCAGAATGACAGAAGATGACAGAATGACAGAAGAGGACAGAATGACAGAAGATGACAGAAGATGACAGAATGACAGAAGAGGACAGAATGACAGATGATGACAGAATGACAGAAGAGGACAGAAGATGGCAGAAGATGACAGAAGGCGACAGAAGATGACAGAAGGTGACAGAATGACAGAAGAGGACAGAATGACAGAAGATGACAGAAGATGACAGAAGATGACAAAATGACAGAAGAGGACAGAATGACAGAAGATGACAGAATGACAGAAGAGGGCAGAAGATGACAGAAGATGACAGAATGACAGAAGAGGACAGAATGACAGAAGATGACAGAATGACAGAAGAGGACAGAATGACAGAAGGTGACAGAAGATGATAGAATGATAGAAGAGGACAGAAGATGACAGAAGATGACAAAAGATGACAGAATGACAGAAGATGACAGAAGATGACAAAATGACAGAAGAGGACAGAATGACAGAAGATGACTGAAGATGACAGAATGACAGAAGAGGACAGAATGACAGAAGATGACAGACGATGACAGAAGATGACAGAATGACAGAAGAAGACACAAGATGACGGAAGATGACAGGAGATGACAGAATGACAGAAGATATCAGAATGACAGAAGATGACAGAATGACAGAAGAGGACAGAATGACAGAAGATGACAGACGATGACAGAAGATGACAGAATGACAGAAGAAGACACAAGATGACGGAAGATGACAGGAGATGACAGAATGACAGAAGATATCAGAATGACAGAAGATGACAGAATGACAGAAGAGGACAGAATGACAGAAGATGACAGAAGATGACAGAATGACAGAAGAGGACAGAATGACAGATGATGACAGAATGACAGAAGAGGACAGAAGATGGCAGAAGATGACAGAAGGCGACAGAAGATGACAGAAGGTGACAGAATGACAGAAGAGGACAGAATGACAGAAGATGACAGAAGATGACAGAAGATGACAAAATGACAGAAGAGGACAGAATGACAGAAGATGACAGACGATGACAGAAGATGACAGAATGACAGAAGAAGACACAAGATGACGGAAGATGACAGGAGATGACAGAATGACAGAAGATATCAGAATGACAGAAGATGACAGAATGACAGAAGATGACAGAAGATGACAGATTGACAGAAGAGGACAGAATGACAGATGATGACAGAATGACAGAAGAGGACAGAAGATGGCAGAAGATGACAGAAGGCGACAGAAGATGACAGAAGGTGACAGAATGACAGAAGAGGACAGAATGACAGAAGATGACAGAAGATGACAGAAGATGACAGAATATGACAGAAGAGGACAGAAGATGACAGAAGATGACAGAATGACAGAAGAGGACAGAATGACAGAAGAGGACAGAATATGACAGAAGATGACACAAGATGACAGAATGACAGAAAATGACAGAAGAGGACAGAATATGACAGAAGAGGACAGAATGACAGAAGATGACAGAAGATGACAGAAGATGACAGAAGATGGCAGAAGATGACAGAAGATGACAGAATATGACAGAAGATGACAGAAGATGACAGAGTATGACAGAAGATGACAGAAGATGACAGAAGATGACAGAAGATGACAGAATTACAGAAGAGGACAGAATGACAGAAGATGACAGACGATGACAGAAGATGACAGAATGACAGAAGAAGACACAAGATGACGGAAGATGACAGATGATGACAGAATGACAGAAGAGGACAGAAGATGGCAGAAGATGACAGAATGACAGAAGAGGACAGAATGACAGAAGATGACAGACGATGACAGAAGATGACAGAATGACAGAAGAAGACACAAGATGACGGAAGATGACAGGAGATGACAGAATGACAGAAGATATCAGAATGACAGAAGATGACAGAATGACAGAAGAGGACAGAATGACAGAAGATGACAGAAGATGACAGAATGACAGAAGAGGACAGAATGACAGATGATGACAGAATGACAGAAGAGGACAGAAGATGGCAGAAGATGACAGAAGGCGACAGAAGATGACAGAAGGTGACAGAATGACAGAAGAGGACAGAATGACAGAAGATGACAGAAGATGACAGAAGATGACAAAATGACAGAAGAGGACAGAATGACAGAAGATGACAGAATGACAGAAGAGGGCAGAAGATGACAGAAGATGACAGAATGACAGAAGAGGACAGAATGACAGAAGATGACAGAATGACAGAAGAGGACAGAATGACAGAAGGTGACAGAAGATGATAGAATGACAGAAGAGGACAGAAGATGACAGAAGATGACAAAAGATGACAGAATGACAGAAGATGACAGAAGATGACAAAATGACAGAAGAGGACAGAATGACAGAAGATGACAGAAGATGACAGAATGACAGAAGAGGACAGAATGACAGAAGATGACAGAAGATGACAGAAGATGACAGAATGACAGAAGATGACAGAAGATGACACAAGATGACAAAATGACAGAAGAGGACACAATGACAGAAGATGACAGAGTGACAGAAGAGGACAGAATGACAGAAGATGACAGAAGATGACAGAACGACAGAAGAGGACAGAATGACAGAAGATTACAGAATATGACAGAAGATGACAGAATATGACAGAAGATGACAGAAGATGACAGAATGACAGAAGAGGACAGAATGACAGAAGATGACAGAAGATGACAGAAGATGACAGAATGACAGAAGATGACACAAGATGACGGAAGATGACAGAAGATGACAGAAGATGACAGAATGACACAAGAGGACAGAATGACAGAAGATGACAGAATGACAGAAGAGGACAGAATGACAGAAGATGACAGAAGATGACAGAAGATGACAGAAGTTGACAGAAGATGACAGAATGACAGAAGATGTCAGAATGACAGAAGATGACAGAATGACAGAAGAGGACAGAATGACAGAAGATGACAGAAGATGACAGAAGATGACAGAATGACAGAAGAGGACAGAATGACAGATGATGACAGAAGATGACAGAAGATGACAGAAGATGACAGAATGACAGAAGATGACAGAAGATGTCAGAAGATCAGAAGATGACAGAATGACAGAAGATGAAAGAACATGACAGAAGATGACAGAATATGACAGAAGAGGACAGAAGATGACAGAAGATGACAGAATATGACAGAAGATGACAGAAGATGACAGAATGACAGAAGAGGACAGAATGACAGAAGAGGACAGAATATGGCAGAAGATGACACAAGATGACAGAATGACAGAAAATGACAGAAGAGGACAGAATATGACAGAAGAGGACAGAATGACAGAAGATGACAGAAGATGACAGAAGATGGCAGAAGATGACAGAAGATGACAGAATATGACAGAAGATGACAGAATGACAGAAGAGGACAGAATGACAGAAGATGACAGAATGACAGAAGAGGACAGAAGATGACAGAAGATGACAGAAGATGACAGAATGACAGAAGAGGACAGAAGATGACAGAAGATGACAGAATGACAGAAGATGACAGAAGATGACAGAAGATGACAGAAGATGACAGAATTACAGAAGAGGACAGAATGACAGAAGAGGAGAGAAGATGACAGAATGACAGAAGAGGACAGAAGATGACAGAAGATGACAGAAGATGACAGAATGAAAGAAGAGGACAGAATGACAGAAGAGGACAGAATGACAGAAGATGACAGAATGACAGAAGATGACAGAAGATGACAGAAGATGACAGAATGACAGAAGATGACAGATGATGACAGAATATGACAGAATATGACAGAAGATGACAGAAGATGACAGAAGATGACAGAAGATGACAGAATGACAGAAGAGGACAGAAGATGACAGAAGATGACAGAATGACAGAAGAGGACAGAATGACAGAAGAGGACAGAATATGAAAGAGGATGACAGAAGATGACAGAAGATGTCAGAAGGACAGAAGATGACAGAATGACAGAAGATGACAGAACATGACAGAAGATGACAGAAGATGACAGAATATGACAGAAGAGGACAGAAGATGACAGAAGATGACAGAATATGACAGAAGATGACAGAAGGTGACAGAATGACAGAAGAGGACAGAATATGACAGAAGATGACACAAGATGACAGAATGACAGAAAATGACAGAATGACAGAAGATGACAGAAGATGACAGAAGATGACAGAAGATGGCAGAAGATGACAGAAGATGACAGAATATGACAGAAGATGACAGAAGATGACAGAGTATGACAGATGATGACAGAAGATGACAGAAGCTGATAGAAGATGACAGAATGACAGAAGAGGACAGAATGACAGAAGATGACAGAATGACAGAAGAGGACAGAAGATGACAGAAGATGACAGAAGATGACAGAAGATGACAGAATGACAGAAGAGGACAGAAGATGACAGAAGATGACAGAATGACAGAAGATGACAGAAGATGACAGAAGATGACAGAAGATGACAGAATGACCGAAGAGGACAGAATGACAGAAGAGGACAGAATGACAGAAGAGGACAGAATATGACAAAAGATGAGAGAAGATGACAGAATGACAGAAGATGACAGAAGATGACAGAAAATGACAGAAGATGACAGCAGATGACAGAAGATGACAGAATGACAGAAGAGGACAGAATGACAGAAGATGACAGACGATGACAGAAGATGACAGAATGACAGAAGAAGACACAAGATGACGGAAGATGACAGAAGATGACAGAATGACACAAGAGGACAGAATGACAGAAGATGACAGAATGACAGAAGAGGACAGAATGACAGAAGATGACAGAAGATGACAGAAGATGACAGAATGACAGAAGAGGACAGAATGACAGATGATGACAGAATGACAGAAGAGGACAGAAGATGGCAGAAGATGACAGAATGACAGAAGAGGACAGAATGACAGAAGATGACAGACGATGACAGAAGATGACAGAATGACAGAAGAAGACACAAGATGACGGAAGATGACAGGAGATGACAGAATGACAGAAGATATCAGAATGACAGAAGATGACAGAATGACAGAAGAGGACAGAATGACAGAAGATGACAGAAGATGACAGAATGACAGAAGAGGACAGAATGACAGATGATGACAGAATGACAGAAGAGGACAGAAGATGGCAGAAGATGACAGAAGGCGACAGAAGATGACAGAAGGTGACAGAATGACAGAAGAGGACAGAATGACAGAAGATGACAGAAGATGACAGAAGATGACAAAATGACAGAAGAGGACAGAATGACAGAAGATGACAGAATGACAGAAGAGGGCAGAAGATGACAGAAGATGACAGAATGACAGAAGAGGACAGAATGACAGAAGATGACAGAATGACAGAAGAGGACAGAATGACAGAAGGTGACAGAAGATGATAGAATGATAGAAGAGGACAGAAGATGACAGAAGATGACAAAAGATGACAGAATGACAGAAGATGACAGAAGATGACAAAATGACAGAAGAGGACAGAATGACAGAAGATGACTGAAGATGACAGAATGACAGAAGAGGACAGAATGACAGAAGATGACAGAAGATGACAGAAGATGACAGAATGACAGAAGATGACACAAGATGACACAAGATGACAAAATGACAGAAGAGGACACAATGACAGAAGATGACAGAGTGACAGAAGAGGACAGAATGACAGAAGATGACAGAAGATGACAGAACGACAGAAGAGGACAGAATGACAGAAGATTACAGAATATGACAGAAGATGACAGAATATGACAGAAGATGACAGAAGATGACAGAAGATGACAGAATGACAGAAGAGGACAGAATGACAGAAGATGACAGAAGATGACAGAAGATGACAGAATGACAGAAGATGACACAAGATGACGGAAGATGACAGAAGATGACAGAAGATGACAGAATGACACAAGAGGACAGAATGACAGAAGATGACAGAATGACAGAAGAGGACAGAATGACAGAAGATGACAGAAGATGACAGAAGATGACAGAAGTTGACAGAAGATGACAGAATGACAGAAGATGTCAGAATGACAGAAGATGACAGAATGACAGAAGAGGACAGAATGACAGAAGATGACAGAAGATGACAGAAGATGACAGAATGACAGAAGAGGACAGAATGACAGATGATGACAGAATGACAGAAGAGGACAGAAGATGACAGAAGGTGACAGAATGAAAGAAGAGGACAGAATGACAGAAGATGACAGAAGATGACAGAAGATGACAGAAGATGACAGAATGACAGAAGATGACAGAAGATGACAGAAGATGACAAAATGAAAGAAGAGGACAGAATGACAGAAGATGACAGAATGACAGAAGAGGGCAGAAGATGACAGAAGATGACAGAATGACAGAAGAGGACAGAATGACAGAAGGTGACAGAAGATGACAGAATGACAGAAGAGGACAGAAGATGACAGAAGATGACAAAAGATGACAGAATGACAGAAGATGACAGAAGATGACAGAAGATGACAGAATGACAGAAGAGGACAGAATGACAGAAGATGACAGAATATGACAGAAGATGACAGAATATGACAGAAGATGACAGAAGAGGACAGAGTATGACAGAAGATGACAGAAGATGACAGAAGATGAAAGAAGATGACAGAATGACAGAAGAGGACAGAATGACAGAAGATGACAGAATGACAGAAGAGGACAGAAGATGACAGAAGATGACAGAAGATGACAGAATGACAGAAGATGACAGAAGATGACAGAAGATGACAAAATGACAGAAGAGGGCAGAATGACAGAAGATGACAGAGTGACAGAAGAGGACAGAATGACAGAAGATGACAGAAGATGACAGAAGATGAAAGAAGATGACAGAATGACAGAAGAGGACAGAATGACAGAAGATGACAGAAGATGACAGAAGATGACAGAAGATGACAGAATGACAGAAGATGACAGAAGATGTCAGAAGATCAGAAGATGACAGAATGACAGAAGATGAAAGAACATGACAGAAGATGACAGAATATGACAGAAGAGGACAGAAGATGACAGAAGATGACAGAATATGACAGAAGATGACAGAAGATGACAGAATGACAGAAGAGGACAGAATGACAGAAGAGGACAGAATATGGCAGAAGATGACACAAGATGACAGAATGACAGAAAATGACAGAAGAGGACAGAATATGACAGAAGAGGACAGAATGACAGAAGATGACAGAAGATGACAGAAGATGGCAGAAGATGACAGAAGATGACAGAATATGACAGAAGATGACAGAATGACAGAAGAGGACAGAATGACAGAAGATGACAGAATGACAGAAGAGGACAGAAGATGACAGAAGATGACAGAAGATGACAGAATGACAGAAGAGGACAGAAGATGACAGAAGATGACAGAATGACAGAAGATGACAGAAGATGACAGAAGATGACAGAAGATGACAGAATTACAGAAGAGGACAGAATGACAGAAGAGGAGAGAAGATGACAGAATGACAGAAGAGGACAGAAGATGACAGAAGATGACAGAAGATGACAGAATGAAAGAAGAGGACAGAATGACAGAAGAGGACAGAATGACAGAAGATGACAGAATGACAGAAGATGACAGAAGATGACAGAAGATGACAGAATGACAGAAGATGACAGATGATGACAGAATATGACAGAATATGACAGAAGATGACAGAAGATGACAGAAGATGACAGAAGATGACAGAATGACAGAAGAGGACAGAAGATGACAGAAGATGACAGAATGACAGAAGAGGACAGAATGACAGAAGAGGACAGAATATGAAAGAGGATGACAGAAGATGACAGAAGATGTCAGAAGGACAGAAGATGACAGAATGACAGAAGATGACAGAACATGACAGAAGATGACAGAAGATGACAGAATATGACAGAAGAGGACAGAAGATGACAGAAGATGACAGAATATGACAGAAGATGACAGAAGGTGACAGAATGACAGAAGAGGACAGAATATGACAGAAGATGACACAAGATGACAGAATGACAGAAAATGACAGAATGACAGAAGATGACAGAAGATGACAGAAGATGACAGAAGATGGCAGAAGATGACAGAAGATGACAGAATATGACAGAAGATGACAGAAGATGACAGAGTATGACAGATGATGACAGAAGATGACAGAAGCTGATAGAAGATGACAGAATGACAGAAGAGGACAGAATGACAGAAGATGACAGAATGACAGAAGAGGACAGAAGATGACAGAAGATGACAGAAGATGACAGAAGATGACAGAATGACAGAAGAGGACAGAAGATGACAGAAGATGACAGAATGACAGAAGATGACAGAAGATGACAGAAGATGACAGAAGATGACAGAATGACCGAAGAGGACAGAATGACAGAAGAGGACAGAATGACAGAAGAGGACAGAATATGACAAAAGATGAGAGAAGATGACAGAATGACAGAAGATGACAGAAGATGACAGAAAATGACAGAAGATGACAGCAGATGACAGAAGATGACAGAATGACAGAAGAGGACAGAATGACAGAAGATGACAGACGATGACAGAAGATGACAGAATGACAGAAGAAGACACAAGATGACGGAAGATGACAGAAGATGACAGAATGACACAAGAGGACAGAATGACAGAAGATGACAGAATGACAGAAGAGGACAGAATGACAGAAGATGACAGAAGATGACAGAAGATGACAGAATGACAGAAGAGGACAGAATGACAGATGATGACAGAATGACAGAAGAGGACAGAAGATGGCAGAAGATGACAGAATGACAGAAGAGGACAGAATGACAGAAGATGACAGACGATGACAGAAGATGACAGAATGACAGAAGAAGACACAAGATGACGGAAGATGACAGGAGATGACAGAATGACAGAAGATATCAGAATGACAGAAGATGACAGAATGACAGAAGAGGACAGAATGACAGAAGATGACAGAAGATGACAGAATGACAGAAGAGGACAGAATGACAGATGATGACAGAATGACAGAAGAGGACAGAAGATGGCAGAAGATGACAGAAGGCGACAGAAGATGACAGAAGGTGACAGAATGACAGAAGAGGACAGAATGACAGAAGATGACAGAAGATGACAGAAGATGACAAAATGACAGAAGAGGACAGAATGACAGAAGATGACAGAATGACAGAAGAGGGCAGAAGATGACAGAAGATGACAGAATGACAGAAGAGGACAGAATGACAGAAGATGACAGAATGACAGAAGAGGACAGAATGACAGAAGGTGACAGAAGATGATAGAATGATAGAAGAGGACAGAAGATGACAGAAGATGACAAAAGATGACAGAATGACAGAAGATGACAGAAGATGACAAAATGACAGAAGAGGACAGAATGACAGAAGATGACTGAAGATGACAGAATGACAGAAGAGGACAGAATGACAGAAGATGACAGAAGATGACAGAAGATGACAGAATGACAGAAGATGACACAAGATGACACAAGATGACAAAATGACAGAAGAGGACACAATGACAGAAGATGACAGAGTGACAGAAGAGGACAGAATGACAGAAGATGACAGAAGATGACAGAACGACAGAAGAGGACAGAATGACAGAAGATTACAGAATATGACAGAAGATGACAGAATATGACAGAAGATGACAGAAGATGACAGAAGATGACAGAATGACAGAAGAGGACAGAATGACAGAAGATGACAGAAGATGACAGAAGATGACAGAATGACAGAAGATGACACAAGATGACGGAAGATGACAGAAGATGACAGAAGATGACAGAATGACACAAGAGGACAGAATGACAGAAGATGACAGAATGACAGAAGAGGACAGAATGACAGAAGATGACAGAAGATGACAGAAGATGACAGAAGTTGACAGAAGATGACAGAATGACAGAAGATGTCAGAATGACAGAAGATGACATAATGACAGAAGAGGACAGAATGACAGAAGATGACAGAAGATGACAGAAGATGACAGAATGACAGAAGAGGACAGAATGACAGATGATGACAGAATGACAGAAGAGGACAGAAGATGACAGAAGGTGACAGAATGAAAGAAGAGGACAGAATGACAGAAGATGACAGAAGATGACAGAAGATGACAGAAGATGACAGAATGACAGAAGATGACAGAAGATGACAGAAGATGACAAAATGACAGAAGAGGACAGAATGACAGAAGATGACAGAATGACAGAAGAGGGCAGAAGATGACAGAAGATGACAGAATGACAGAAGAGGACAGAATGACAGAAGGTGACAGAAGATGACAGAATGACAGAAGAGGACAGAAGATGACAGAAGATGACAAAAGATGACAGAATGACAGAAGATGACAGAAGATGACAGAAGATGACAGAATGACAGAAGAGGACAGAATGACAGAAGATGACAGAATATGACAGAAGATGACAGAATATGACAGAAGATGACAGAAGAGGACAGAGTATGACAGAAGATGACAGAAGATGACAGAAGATGAAAGAAGATGACAGAATGACAGAAGAGGACAGAATGACAGAAGATGACAGAATGACAGAAGAGGACAGAAGATGACAGAAGATGACAGAAGATGACAGAATGACAGAAGATGACAGAAGATGACAGAAGATGACAAAATGACAGAAGAGGGCAGAATGACAGAAGATGACAGAGTGACAGAAGAGGACAGAATGACAGAAGATGACAGAAGATGACAGAAGATGAAAGAAGATGACAGAATGACAGAAGAGGACAGAATGACAGAAGATGACAGAAGATGACAGAATGACAGAAGATGACAGAAGATGACAAAATGACAGAAGAGGACAGAATGACAGAAGATGACAGAAGGTGACAGAAGATGACAGAATGACACAAGAGGACAGAATGACAGAAGATGACAGAATGACAGAAGAGGACAGAATGACAGAAGATGACAGAAGATGACAGAATGACAGAAGAGGACAGAATGACAGAAGATGACAGACGATGACAGAAGATGACAGAATGACAGAAGAAGACACAAGATGACGGAAGATGACAGGAGATGACAGAATGACAGAAGATATCAGAATGACAGAAGATGACAGAATGACAGAAGAGGACAGAATGACAGAAGATGACAGAAGATGACAGAATGACAGAAGAGGACAGAATGACAGATGATGACAGAATGACAGAAGAGGACAGAAGATGGCAGAAGATGACAGAAGGCGACAGAAGATGACAGAAGGTGACAGAATGACAGAAGAGGACAGAATGACAGAAGATGACAGAAGATGACAGAAGATGACAAAATGACAGAAGAGGACAGAATGACAGAAGATGACAGAATGACAGAAGAGGGCAGAAGATGACAGAAGATGACAGAATGACAGAAGAGGACAGAATGACAGAAGATGACAGAATGACAGAAGAGGACAGAATGACAGAAGGTGACAGAAGATGATAGAATGATAGAAGAGGACAGAAGATGACAGAAGATGACAAAAGATGACAGAATGACAGAAGATGACAGAAGATGACAAAATGACAGAAGAGGACAGAATGACAGAAGATGACTGAAGATGACAGAATGACAGAAGAGGACAGAATGACAGAAGATGACAGAAGATGACAGAAGATGACAGAATGACAGAAGATGACAGAAGATGACACAAGATGACAAAATGACAGAAGAGGACACAATGACAGAAGATGACAGAGTGACAGAAGAGGACAGAATGACAGAAGATGACAGAAGATGACAGAACGACAGAAGAGGACAGAATGACAGAAGATTACAGAATATGACAGAAGATGACAGAATATGACAGAAGATGACAGAAGATGACAGAAGATGACAGAATGACAGAAGAGGACAGAATGACAGAAGATGACAGAAGATGACAGAAGATGACAGAATGACAGAAGATGACACAAGATGACGGAAGATGACAGAAGATGACAGAAGATGACAGAAGATGACAGAAGATGACAGAATGACAGAAGAGGTCAGAAGATGACAGAAGATGACAGAAGATGACAGAAGATAACAGAAGATGACAGAATGACAGAAGAGGACAGAATGACAGAAGAGGACAGAATGACAGAAGATGACAGAAGATGACAGAAGATGACAGAAGATGAAAAGATGACAGAATATGACAGAAGATGACAGAAGATGACAGAATATGACAGAAGATGACAGAATGACAGAAGAGGACAGAATGGCAGAAGAGGACAGAATATGCCAGAAGATGACAGAAGGTGACAGAATGACAGAAGATGACAGAAGATGACAGAAGATCACAGAAGATGACAGAAGATGACAGAATGACAGAAGAGGACAGAATGACAGAAGATGACAGAATGACAGAAGAGGACAGAATGACAGAAGATGACAGAAGATGACACAAGATGACAGAATGACAGAAGAGGACAGAATGACAGAAGATGACAGAATGACGGAAGATGACAGAGGATGACAGAAGATGACAGAAGATGACAGAAGATGACAGAATGACAGACGAGGAAAGAAGATGACAGAAGATGGCAGAAGATGACAGAAGATGACAGAATGACAGAAGAGGACAGATTGACAGAAGATGACAGAATGACAGAAGAGGACAGAATGACAGAAGATGATAGAAGATGACAGAAGATGACAGAATGACAGAAGAGGACAGAATGACAGAAGATGACAGAAGATGATAGAAGATGACAGAATGACAGAAGATGACAGAAGATGACAGAAGATGACAAAATGACAGAAGAGGACAGAATGACAGAAGATGACAGAATGACAGAAGAGGGCAGAAGATGACAGAAGATGACAGAGTATGACAGAAGATGACAGAAGATGACAGAAGATGAAAGAAGATGACAGAATGACAGAAGAGGACAGAATGACAGAAGATGACAGAATGACAGAAGAGGACAGAAGATGACAGAAGATGACAGAATGACAGAAGAGGACAGAAGATGACAGAAGATGACAGAATGTCAGAAGCTGACAGAAGATGACAGAAGATGACAGAATGACCGAAGAGGACAGAATGACAGAAGAGGACAGAATGACAGAAGAGGACAGAATATGACAAAAGATGACAGAAGATGACAGAAAATGACAGAGGATGACAGAAGATGACAGAAGATGACAGAATGACAGAAGAGGAAAGAATGACAGAAGATGACAGAATGACAGAAGATGACAGAATGACAGATGAGGACAGAAGATGACAGAAGATGTCAGAAGGACAGAAGATGACAGAATGACAGAAGATGAAAGAACATGACAGAAGATGACAGAAGATGACAGAATATGACAGAAGAGGACAGAAGATGACAGAATATGACAGAAGATGACAGAAGATGACAGAATGACAGAAGAGGACAGAATGACAGAAGAGGACAGAATATGACAGAAGATGACACAAGATGACAGAATGACAGAAAATGACAGAAGAGGACAGAATATGACAGAAGAGGACAGAATGATAGAAGATGACAGAAGGTGACAGAAGATGGCAGAAGATGACAGAAGATGACAGAATATGACAGAAGATGACAGAAGATGACAGAGTATGACAGAAGATGACAGAAGATGACAGAAGATGACAGAATGACAGAAGAGGACAGAATGACAGAAGATGACAGAATGACAGAAGAGGACAGAAGATGACAGAGGATGACAGAAGATGACAGAAGATGACAGAATGACAGAAGAGGACAGAAGATGACAGAATGACAGAAGATGACAGAAGATGACAGAAGATGACAGAATTACAGAAGAGGACAGAATGACAGAAGAGGACAGAAGATGACAGAAGATGACAGAATGACAGAAGAGGACAGAATGACAGAAGAGGACAGAATGACAGAAGATGACAGAATGACAGAAGATGACAGAATGACAGAAGATGACAGAAGATGAGAGTAGATGACAGAAGATGACATAAGATGACAGAAGATGACAGAAGATGACAGAATGACAGAAGAGGACAGAAGATGACAGAAGATGACAGAAGATGACAGAATGACAGAAGAGGACAGAATATGATAGAGGATGACAGAAGATGACAGAATGACAGAAGATGACAGAAGATGTCGGAAGGACAGAAGATGACAGAATGACAGAAGATGACAGAAGATGACAGAAGATGACAGAATATGACAGAAGAGGACAGAAGATGACAGAAGATGACAGAATATGACAGAAGATGACAGAATGACAGAAAATGACAGAAGAGGACAGAACATGACAGAAGAGGACAGAATGACAGAAGATGACAGAAGATGACAGAAGATGACAGAAGATGACAGAATGACAGAAAATGACAGAAGAGGACAGAACATGACAGAAGAGGACAGAATGACAGAAGATGACAGAAGATGACAGAAGATGACAGAATATGACAGAAGATGACACAAGATGACAGAATGACAGAAAATGACAGAAGAGGACAGAACATGACAGAAGAGGACAGAATGACAGAAGATGACTGAAGATGACAGAATGACAGAAGAGGACAGAATGACAGAAGATGACAGAAGATGACAGAAGATGACAGAATGACAGAAGATGACACAAGATGACACAAGATGACAAAATGACAGAAGAGGACACAATGACAGAAGATGACAGAGTGACAGAAGAGGACAGAATGACAGAAGATGACAGAAGATGACAGAACGACAGAAGAGGACAGAATGACAGAAGATTACAGAATATGACAGAAGATGACAGAATATGACAGAAGATGACAGAAGATGACAGAAGATGACAGAATGACAGAAGAGGACAGAATGACAGAAGATGACAGAAGATGACAGAAGATGACAGAATGACAGAAGATGACACAAGATGACGGAAGATGACAGAAGATGACAGAAGATGACAGAGTGACAGAAGAGGACAGAATGACAGATGATGACAGAATGACAGAAGAGGACAGAAGATGACAGAAGGTGACAGAATGAAAGAAGAGGACAGAATGACAGAAGATGACAGAAGATGACAGAAGATGACAGAAGATGACAGAATGACAGAAGATGACAGAAGATGACAGAAGATGACAAAATGACAGAAGAGGACAGAATGACAGAAGATGACAGAATGACAGAAGAGGGCAGAAGATGACAGAAGATGACAGAATGACAGAAGAGGACAGAATGACAGAAGGTGACAGAAGATGACAGAATGACAGAAGAGGACAGAAGATGACAGAAGATGACAAAAGATGACAGAATGACAGAAGATGACAGAAGATGACAGAAGATGACAGAATGACAGAAGAGGACAGAATGACAGAAGATGACAGAATATGACAGAAGATGACAGAATATGACAGAAGATGACAGAAGAGGACAGAGTATGACAGAAGATGACAGAAGATGACAGAAGATGAAAGAAGATGACAGAATGACAGAAGAGGACAGAATGACAGAAGATGACAGAATGACAGAAGAGGACAGAAGATGACAGAAGATGACAGAAGATGACAGAATGACAGAAGATGACAGAAGATGACAGAAGATGACAAAATGACAGAAGAGGGCAGAATGACAGAAGATGACAGAGTGACAGAAGAGGACAGAATGACAGAAGATGACAGAAGATGACAGAAGATGAAAGAAGATGACAGAATGACAGAAGAGGACAGAATGACAGAAGATGACAGAAGATGACAGAATGACAGAAGATGACAGAAGATGACAAAATGACAGAAGAGGACAGAATGACAGAAGATGACAGAAGGTGACAGAAGATGACAGAATGACACAAGAGGACAGAATGACAGAAGATGACAGAATGACAGAAGAGGACAGAATGACAGAAGATGACAGAAGATGACAGAATGACAGAAGAGGACAGAATGACAGAAGATGACAGACGATGACAGAAGATGACAGAATGACAGAAGAAGACACAAGATGACGGAAGATGACAGGAGATGACAGAATGACAGAAGATATCAGAATGACAGAAGATGACAGAATGACAGAAGAGGACAGAATGACAGAAGATGACAGAAGATGACAGAATGACAGAAGAGGACAGAATGACAGATGATGACAGAATGACAGAAGAGGACAGAAGATGGCAGAAGATGACAGAAGGCGACAGAAGATGACAGAAGGTGACAGAATGACAGAAGAGGACAGAATGACAGAAGATGACAGAAGATGACAGAAGATGACAAAATGACAGAAGAGGACAGAATGACAGAAGATGACAGAATGACAGAAGAGGGCAGAAGATGACAGAAGATGACAGAATGACAGAAGAGGACAGAATGACAGAAGATGACAGAATGACAGAAGAGGACAGAATGACAGAAGGTGACAGAAGATGATAGAATGATAGAAGAGGACAGAAGATGACAGAAGATGACAAAAGATGACAGAATGACAGAAGATGACAGAAGATGACAAAATGACAGAAGAGGACAGAATGACAGAAGATGACTGAAGATGACAGAATGACAGAAGAGGACAGAATGACAGAAGATGACAGAAGATGACAGAAGATGACAGAATGACAGAAGATGACAGAAGATGACACAAGATGACAAAATGACAGAAGAGGACACAATGACAGAAGATGACAGAGTGACAGAAGAGGACAGAATGACAGAAGATGACAGAAGATGACAGAACGACAGAAGAGAACAGAATGACAGAAGATTACAGAATATGACAGAAGATGACAGAATATGACAGAAGATGACAGAAGATGACAGAAGATGACAGAATGACAGAAGAGGACAGAACGACAGAAGATGACAGAAGATGACAGAAGATGACAGAATGACAGAAGATGACACAAGATGACGGAAGATGACAGAAGATGACAGAAGATGACAGAAGATGACAGAAGATGACAGAATGACAGAAGAGGTCAGAAGATGACAGAAGATGACAGAAGATGACAGAAGATAACAGAAGATGACAGAATGACAGAAGAGGACAGAATGACAGAAGAGGACAGAATGACAGAAGATGACAGAAGATGACAGAAGATGACAGAAGATGAAAAGATGACAGAATATGACAGAAGATGACAGAAGATGACAGAATATGACAGAAGATGACAGAATGACAGAAGAGGACAGAATGGCAGAAGAGGACAGAATATGCCAGAAGATGACAGAAGGTGACAGAATGACAGAAGATGACAGAAGATGACAGAAGATCACAGAAGATGACAGAAGATGACAGAATGACAGAAGAGGACAGAATGACAGAAGATGACAGAATGACAGAAGAGGACAGAATGACAGAAGATGACAGAAGATGACACAAGATGACAGAATGACAGAAGAGGACAGAATGACAGAAGATGACAGAATGACGGAAGATGACAGAGGATGACAGAAGATGACAGAAGATGACAGAAGATGACAGAATGACAGACGAGGAAAGAAGATGACAGAAGATGGCAGAAGATGACAGAAGATGACAGAATGACAGAAGAGGACAGATTGACAGAAGATGACAGAATGACAGAAGAGGACAGAATGACAGAAGATGATAGAAGATGACAGAAGATGACAGAATGACAGAAGAGGACAGAATGACAGAAGATGACAGAAGATGATAGAAGATGACAGAATGACAGAAGATGACAGAAGATGACAGAAGATGACAAAATGACAGAAGAGGACAGAATGACAGAAGATGACAGAATGACAGAAGAGGGCAGAAGATGACAGAAGATGACAGAGTATGACAGAAGATGACAGAAGATGACAGAAGATGAAAGAAGATGACAGAATGACAGAAGAGGACAGAATGACAGAAGATGACAGAATGACAGAAGAGGACAGAAGATGACAGAAGATGACAGAATGACAGAAGAGGACAGAAGATGACAGAAGATGACAGAATGTCAGAAGCTGACAGAAGATGACAGAAGATGACAGAATGACCGAAGAGGACAGAATGACAGAAGAGGACAGAATGACAGAAGAGGACAGAATATGACAAAAGATGACAGAAGATGACAGAAAATGACAGAGGATGACAGAAGATGACAGAAGATGACAGAATGACAGAAGAGGAAAGAATGACAGAAGATGACAGAATGACAGAAGATGACAGAATGACAGATGAGGACAGAAGATGACAGAAGATGTCAGAAGGACAGAAGATGACAGAATGACAGAAGATGAAAGAACATGACAGAAGATGACAGAAGATGACAGAATATGACAGAAGAGGACAGAAGATGACAGAATATGACAGAAGATGACAGAAGATGACAGAATGACAGAAGAGGACAGAATGACAGAAGAGGACAGAATATGACAGAAGATGACACAAGATGACAGAATGACAGAAAATGACAGAAGAGGACAGAATATGACAGAAGAGGACAGAATGATAGAAGATGACAGAAGGTGACAGAAGATGGCAGAAGATGACAGAAGATGACAGAATATGACAGAAGATGACAGAAGATGACAGAGTATGACAGAAGATGACAGAAGATGACAGAAGATGACAGAATGACAGAAGAGGACAGAATGACAGAAGATGACAGAATGACAGAAGAGGACAGAAGATGACAGAGGATGACAGAAGATGACAGAAGATGACAGAATGACAGAAGAGGACAGAAGATGACAGAATGACAGAAGATGACAGAAGATGACAGAAGATGACAGAATTACAGAAGAGGACAGAATGACAGAAGAGGACAGAAGATGACAGAAGATGACAGAATGACAGAAGAGGACAGAATGACAGAAGAGGACAGAATGACAGAAGATGACAGAATGACAGAAGATGACAGAATGACAGAAGATGACAGAAGATGAGAGTAGATGACAGAAGATGACATAAGATGACAGAAGATGACAGAAGATGACAGAATGACAGAAGAGGACAGAAGATGACAGAAGATGACAGAAGATGACAGAATGACAGAAGAGGACAGAATATGATAGAGGATGACAGAAGATGACAGAATGACAGAAGATGACAGAAGATGTCGGAAGGACAGAAGATGACAGAATGACAGAAGATGACAGAAGATGACAGAAGATGACAGAATATGACAGAAGAGGACAGAAGATGACAGAAGATGACAGAATATGACAGAAGATGACAGAATGACAGAAAATGACAGAAGAGGACAGAACATGACAGAAGAGGACAGAATGACAGAAGATGACAGAAGATGACAGAAGATGACAGAAGATGACAGAATGACAGAAAATGACAGAAGAGGACAGAACATGACAGAAGAGGACAGAATGACAGAAGATGACAGAAGATGACAGAAGATGACAGAATATGACAGAAGATGACACAAGATGACAGAATGACAGAAAATGACAGAAGAGGACAGAACATGACAGAAGAGGACAGAATGACAGAAGATGACAGAAGATGACAGAAGATGGCAGAAGATGACAGAAGATGACAGATTATGACAAAAGATGACAGAAGATGACAGAATGACAGAAGAGGACAGAATGACAGAAGATGACAGAAGATGACAGAAGATGACAGAAGATGAAAGAAGATGACAGAATGACAGAAGAGGACAGAATGACAGATGACAGAATGACAGAAGAGGACAGAAGATGACAGAAGATGACAGAAGATGACAGAAGATGACAGAATGACAGAAGAGGACAGAAGATGACAGAAGATGACAGAATGACAGAAGATGACAGAAGATGACAGAAGATGACAGAAGATGACAGAATGACCGAAGAGGACAGAATGCCAGAAGAGGACAGAATGACAGAAGAGGACAGAATATGACAAAAGATGACAGAAGATGACAGAATGACAGAAGATGACAGAAGATGACAGAAAATGACAGAAGATGACAGAAGATGACAGAATGACAGAAGAGGAAAGAATGACAGAAGATGACAGAATGACAGAAGATGACAGAATGACAGATGAGGACAGAAGATGACAGAAGATGACAGAAGATGACAGAAGATGACAGAATGACAGAAGAGGACAGAAGATGACAGAATGACAGAAGAGGACAGAAGAGGACAGAAGAGGACAGAAGAGGACAGAAGATGACAGAAGATGACAGAAGATGACAGAAGATGACAGAAGATGACAGAATGACAGAAGAGGTCAGAAGATGACAGAAGATGACAGAAGATGACAGAAGATAACAGAAGATGACAGAATGACAGAAGAGGACAGAATGACAGAAGAGGACAGAATGACAGAAGATGACAGAAGATGACAGAAGATGAAAAGATGACAGAATATGACAGAAGATGAAAGAAGATGACAGAATATGACAGAACATGACAGAATGACAGAAGAGGACAGAATGGCAGAAGAGGACAGAATATGCCAGAAGATGACAGAAGGTGACAGAATGACAGAAGATGACAGAAGATGACAGAAGATCACAGAAGATGACAGAAGATGACAGAATGACAGAAGAGGACAGAATGACAGAAGATGACAGAATGACAGAAGAGGACAGAATGACAGAAGATGACACAAGATGACACAAGATGACAGAATGACAGAAGAGGACAGAATGACAGAAGATGACAGAATGACGGAAGATGACAGAGGATGACAGAAGATGACAGAAGATGACAGAATGACAGACGAGGAAAGAAGATGACAGAAGATGGCAGAAGATGACAGAAGATGACAGAATGACAGAAGAGGACAGAATGACAGAAGATGACAGAATGACAGAAGAGGACAGAATGACAGAAGATGATAGAAGATGACAGAAGATGACAGAATGACAGAAGAGGACAGAATGACAGAAGATGACAGAAGATGACAGAAGATGACAGAAGATGACAGAATGACAGAAGATGACAGAAGATGACAGAAGATGACAAAATGACAGAAGAGGACAGAATGACAGAAGATGACAGAATGACAGAAGAGGGCAGAAGATGACAGAAGATGACAGAATGACAGAAGAGGACAGAATGACAGAAGATGACAGAAGATGACAGAATATGACAGAAGATGAAAAAGATGACAGAAGATGACAGAAGAGGACAGAATGACAGAAGATGACAGAAGATGACAGAATGATGGAAGATGACAGAAGATGACGCAAGATGACAGAAGATGACAGAATGACAGAAGATGACAGAATGACAGAAGAGGACACAATCACATGAGGTGACAGAAGATGACAGAAGATGACAGAATGACAGAAGAGGACAGAATGACAGAAGATGACAGAATGACAGAAGAGGACAGAATGACAGAAGATGACAGAAGATGACAGAATGACAGAAGAGGACAGAATGACAGAAGATGACAGAAGATGACAGAAGATGACAGAATGACAGAAGATGACACAAGATGACACAAGATGACAAAATGACAGAAGAGGATAGAATGACAGAAGATGACAGAGTGACAGAAGAGGACAGAATGACAGAAGATGACAGAAGATGACAGAAGATGACAGAATGACAGAAGAGGACAGAATGACAGAAGATGACAGACGATGACAGAAGATGACAGAATGACAGAAGATGACACAAGATGACGGAAGATGACAGAAGATGACAGAAGATGACAGAATGACACAAGAGGACAGAATGACAGAAGATGACAGAATGACAGAAGAGGACAGAATGACAGAAGATGACAGAAGATGACAGAAGATGACAGAAGATGACAGGAGATGACAGAATGACAGAAGATATCAGAATGACAGAAGATGACAGAATGACAGAAGAGGACAGAAGATGACAGAAGATGACAGAATGACAGAAGAGGACAGAATGACAGATGATGACAGAATGACAGAAGAGGACAGAAGATGGCAGAAGATGACAGAAGGCGACAGAAGATGACAGAAGGTGACAGAATGATAGAAGAGGACAGAATGACAGAAGATGACAGAAGATGACAGAAGATGACAAAATGACAGAAGAGGACAGAATGACAGAAGATGACAGAATGACAGAAGAGGACAGAATGACAGAAGGTGACAGAAGATGATAGAATGACAGAAGAGGACAGAAGATGACAGAAGATGACAAAAGATGACAGAATGACAGAAGATGACAGAAGATGTCAGAAGATGACAAAATGACAGAAGAGGACAGAATGACAGAAGATGACAGAGTGACAGAAGAGGACAGAATGACAGAAGATGACAGAAGATGACAGAAGATGACAGAATGACAGAAGAGGAAAGAATGACAGAAGATGGCAGAATATGACAGAAGATGACAGAATATGACAGAAGATGACAGAAGATGACAGAAGATGACAGAATGACAGAAGAGGACAGAATGACAGAAGATGACAGAAGATGACAGAAGATGACAGAATGACAGAAGATGACAGAAGATGACGGAAGATGACAGAAGATGACAGAAGATGACAGAATGACAGAAGAGGACAGAATGACAGAAGATGACAGAAGATGACAGAAGATGACAGAAGATGACAGAATGACAGAAGATGTCAGAATGACAGAAGATGACAGAATGACAGAAGAGGACAGAATGACAGAAGAGGACAGAATGACAGAAGATGACAGACGATGACAGAAGATGACAGAATGACAGAAGATGACAGAAGATGACAGAATATGACAGAAGATGACAGAAGATGACAGAATGACAGAAGATGACAGAAGATGACAGTAGATGACTTAAGATGACAGAAGATGACAGAATGACAGAAGAGGACAGAAGATGACAGAAGATGACAGAAGATGACAGAAGATGACAGAATGACAGAAGAGGACAGAATAACAGAAGAGGACAGAATATGATAGAGGATGACAGAAGATGACAGAATGACAGAAGATGACAGAAGATGTCAGAAGATCAGAAGATGACAGAATGACAGAAGATGAAAGAACATGACAGAAGATGACAGAATATGACAGAAGAGGACAGAAGATGACAGAAGATGACAGAATATGACAGAAGATGACAGAAGATGACAGAATGACAGAAGAGGACAGAATGACAGAAGAGGACAGAATATGGCAGAAGATGACACAAGATGACAGAATGACAGAAAATGACAGAAGAGGACAGAATATGACAGAAGAGGACAGAATGACAGAAGATGACAGAAGATGACAGAAGATGGCAGAAGATGACAGAAGATGACAGAATATGACAGAAGATGACAGAAGATGACAGAATGACAGAAGAGGACAGAATGACAGAAGATGACAGAATGACAGAAGAGGACAGAAGATGACAGAAGATGACAGAAGATGACAGAATGACAGAAGAGGACAGAAGATGACAGAAGATGACAGAATGACAGAAGATGACAGAAGATGACAGAAGATGACAGAAGATGACAGAATTACAGAAGAGGACAGAATGACAGAAGAGGAGAGAATATGACAGAATGACAGAAGAGGACAGAAGATGACAGAAGATGACAGAAGATGACAGAATGAAAGAAGAGGACAGAATGACAGAAGAGGACAGAATGACAGAAGATGACAGAATGACAGAAGATGACAGAAGATGACAGAAGATGACAGAATGACAGAAGATGACAGATGATGACAGAATATGACAGAATATGACAGAAGATGACAGAAGATGACAGAAGATGACAGAATGACAGAAGAGGACAGAAGATGACAGAAGATGACAGAATGACAGAAGAGGACAGAATGACAGAAGAGGACAGAATATGAAAGAGGATGACAGAAGATGACAGAAGATGTCAGAAGGACAGAAGATGACAGAATGACAGAAGATGACAGAACATGACAGAAGATGACAGAAGATGACAGAATATGACAGAAGAGGACAGAAGATGACAGAAGATGACAGAATATGACAGAAGATGACAGAAGGTGACAGAATGACAGAAGAGGACAGAATGACAGAAGAGGACAGAATATGACAGAAGATGACACAAGATGACAGAATGACAGAAAATGACAGAATGACAGAAGATGACAGAAGATGACAGAAGATGACAGAAGATGGCAGAAGATGACAGAAGATGACAGAATATGACAGAAGATGACAGAAGATGACAGAGTATGACAGATGATGACAGAAGATGACAGAAGATGATAGAAGATGACAGAATGACAGAAGAGGACAGAATGACAGAAGATGAAAGAATGACAGAAGAGGACAGAAGATGACAGAAGATGACAGAAGATGACAGAAGATGACAGAATGACAGAAGAGGACAGAAGATGACAGAAGATGACAGAATGACAGAAGATGACAGAAGATGACAGAAGATGACAGAAGATGACAGAATGACCGAAGAGGACAGAATGACAGAAGAGGACAGAATGACAGAAGAGGACAGAATATGACAAAAGATGAGAGAAGATGACAGAATGACAGAAGATGACAGAAGATGACAGAAAATGACAGAAGATGACAGCAGATGACAGAAGATGACAGAATGACAGAAGAGGACAGAATGACAGAAGATGACAGACGATGACAGAAGATGACAGAATGACAGAAGAAGACACAAGATGACGGAAGATGACAGAAGATGACAGAATGACACAAGAGGACAGAATGACAGAAGATGACAGAATGACAGAAGAGGACAGAATGACAGAAGATGACAGAAGATGACAGAAGATGACAGAATGACAGAAGAGGACAGAATGACAGATGATGACAGAATGACAGAAGAGGACAGAAGATGGCAGAAGATGACAGAATGACAGAAGAGGACAGAATGACAGAAGATGACAGACGATGACAGAAGATGACAGAATGACAGAAGAAGACACAAGATGACGGAAGATGACAGGAGATGACAGAATGACAGAAGATATCAGAATGACAGAAGATGACAGAATGACAGAAGAGGACAGAATGACAGAAGATGACAGAAGATGACAGAATGACAGAAGAGGACAGAATGACAGATGATGACAGAATGACAGAAGAGGACAGAAGATGGCAGAAGATGACAGAAGGCGACAGAAGATGACAGAAGGTGACAGAATGACAGAAGAGGACAGAATGACAGAAGATGACAGAAGATGACAGAAGATGACAAAATGACAGAAGAGGACAGAATGACAGAAGATGACAGAATGACAGAAGAGGGCAGAAGATGACAGAAGATGACAGAATGACAGAAGAGGACAGAATGACAGAAGATGACAGAATGACAGAAGAGGACAGAATGACAGAAGGTGACAGAAGATGATAGAATGACAGAAGAGGACAGAAGATGACAGAAGATGACAAAAGATGACAGAATGACAGAAGATGACAGAAGATGACAAAATGACAGAAGAGGACAGAATGACAGAAGATGACAGAAGATGACAGAATGACAGAAGAGGACAGAATGACAGAAGATGACAGAAGATGACAGAAGATGACAGAATGACAGAAGATGACAGAAGATGACACAAGATGACAAAATGACAGAAGAGGACACAATGACAGAAGATGACAGAGTGACAGAAGAGGACAGAATGACAGAAGATGACAGAAGATGACAGAACGACAGAAGAGGACAGAATGACAGAAGATTACAGAATATGACAGAAGATGACAGAATATGACAGAAGATGACAGAAGATGACAGAATGACAGAAGAGGACAGAATGACAGAAGATGACAGAAGATGACAGAAGATGACAGAATGACAGAAGATGACACAAGATGACGGAAGATGACAGAAGATGACAGAAGATGACAGAATGACACAAGAGGACAGAATGACAGAAGATGACAGAATGACAGAAGAGGACAGAATGACAGAAGATGACAGAAGATGACAGAAGATGACAGAAGTTGACAGAAGATGACAGAATGACAGAAGATGTCAGAATGACAGAAGATGACAGAATGACAGAAGAGGACAGAATGACAGAAGATGACAGAAGATGACAGAAGATGACAGAATGACAGAAGAGGACAGAATGACAGATGATGACAGAAGATGACAGAAGATGACAGAAGATGACAGAATGACAGAAGATGACAGAAGATGTCAGAAGATCAGAAGATGACAGAATGACAGAAGATGAAAGAACATGACAGAAGATGACAGAATATGACAGAAGAGGACAGAAGATGACAGAAGATGACAGAATATGACAGAAGATGACAGAAGATGACAGAATGACAGAAGAGGACAGAATGACAGAAGAGGACAGAATATGGCAGAAGATGACACAAGATGACAGAATGACAGAAAATGACAGAAGAGGACAGAATATGACAGAAGAGGACAGAATGACAGAAGATGACAGAAGATGACAGAAGATGGCAGAAGATGACAGAAGATGACAGAATATGACAGAAGATGACAGAATGACAGAAGAGGACAGAATGACAGAAGATGACAGAATGACAGAAGAGGACAGAAGATGACAGAAGATGACAGAAGATGACAGAATGACAGAAGAGGACAGAAGATGACAGAAGATGACAGAATGACAGAAGATGACAGAAGATGACAGAAGATGACAGAAGATGACAGAATTACAGAAGAGGACAGAATGACAGAAGAGGAGAGAAGATGACAGAATGACAGAAGAGGACAGAAGATGACAGAAGATGACAGAAGATGACAGAATGAAAGAAGAGGACAGAATGACAGAAGAGGACAGAATGACAGAAGATGACAGAATGACAGAAGATGACAGAAGATGACAGAATGTCAGAAGATGACAGATGATGACAGAATATGACAGAATATGACAGAAGATGACAGAAGATGACAGAAGATGACAGAAGATGACAGAATGACAGAAGAGGACAGAAGATGACAGAAGATGACAGAATGACAGAAGAGGACAGAATGACAGAAGAGGACAGAATATGAAAGAGGATGACAGAAGATGACAGAAGATGTCAGAAGGACAGAAGATGACAGAATGACAGAAGATGACAGAACATGACAGAAGATGACAGAAGATGACAGAATATGACAGAAGAGGACAGAAGATGACAGAAGATGACAGAATATGACAGAAGATGACAGAAGGTGACAGAATGACAGAAGAGGACAGAATATGACAGAAGATGACACAAGATGACAGAATGACAGAAAATGACAGAATGACAGAAGATGACAGAAGATGACAGAAGATGACAGAAGATGGCAGAAGATGACAGAAGATGACAGAATATGACAGAAGATGACAGAAGATGACAGAGTATGACAGATGATGACAGAAGATGACAGAAGCTGATAGAAGATGACAGAATGACAGAAGAGGACAGAATGACAGAAGATGACAGAATGACAGAAGAGGACAGAAGATGACAGAAGATGACAGAAGATGACAGAAGATGACAGAATGACAGAAGAGGACAGAAGATGACAGAAGATGACAGAATGACAGAAGATGACAGAAGATGACAGAAGATGACAGAAGATGACAGAATGACCGAAGAGGACAGAATGACAGAAGAGGACAGAATGACAGAAGAGGACAGAATATGACAAAAGATGAGAGAAGATGACAGAATGACAGAAGATGACAGAAGATGACAGAAAATGACAGAAGATGACAGCAGATGACAGAAGATGACAGAATGACAGAAGAGGACAGAATGACAGAAGATGACAGACGATGACAGAAGATGACAGAATGACAGAAGAAGACACAAGATGACGGAAGATGACAGAAGATGACAGAATGACACAAGAGGACAGAATGACAGAAGATGACAGAATGACAGAAGAGGACAGAATGACAGAAGATGACAGAAGATGACAGAAGATGACAGAATGACAGAAGAGGACAGAATGACAGATGATGACAGAATGACAGAAGAGGACAGAAGATGGCAGAAGATGACAGAATGACAGAAGAGGACAGAATGACAGAAGATGACAGACGATGACAGAAGATGACAGAATGACAGAAGAAGACACAAGATGACGGAAGATGACAGGAGATGACAGAATGACAGAAGATATCAGAATGACAGAAGATGACAGAATGACAGAAGAGGACAGAATGACAGAAGATGACAGAAGATGACAGAATGACAGAAGAGGACAGAATGACAGATGATGACAGAATGACAGAAGAGGACAGAAGATGGCAGAAGATGACAGAAGGCGACAGAAGATGACAGAAGGTGACAGAATGACAGAAGAGGACAGAATGACAGAAGATGACAGAAGATGACAGAAGATGACAAAATGACAGAAGAGGACAGAATGACAGAAGATGACAGAATGACAGAAGAGGGCAGAAGATGACAGAAGATGACAGAATGACAGAAGAGGACAGAATGACAGAAGATGACAGAATGACAGAAGAGGACAGAATGACAGAAGGTGACAGAAGATGATAGAATGATAGAAGAGGACAGAAGATGACAGAAGATGACAAAAGATGACAGAATGACAGAAGATGACAGAAGATGACAAAATGACAGAAGAGGACAGAATGACAGAAGATGACTGAAGATGACAGAATGACAGAAGAGGACAGAATGACAGAAGATGACAGAAGATGACAGAAGATGACAGAATGACAGAAGATGACACAAGATGACACAAGATGACAAAATGACAGAAGAGGACTAAATGACAGAAGATGACAGAGTGACAGAAGAGGACAGAATGACAGAAGATGACAGAAGATGACAGAACGACAGAAGAGGACAGAATGACAGAAGATTACAGAATATGACAGAAGATGACAGAATATGACAGAAGATGACAGAAGATGACAGAAGATGACAGAATGACAGAAGAGGACAGAATGACAGAAGATGACAGAAGATGACAGAAGATGACAGAATGACAGAAGATGACACAAGATGACGGAAGATGACAGAAGATGACAGAAGATGACAGAATGACACAAGAGGACAGAATGACAGAAGATGACAGAATGACAGAAGATGACAGAAGATGACAGAAGATGACAGAAGTTGACAGAAGATGACAGAATGACAGAAGATGTCAGAATGACAGAAGATGACAGAATGACAGAAGAGGACAGAATGACAGAAGATGACAGAAGATGACAGAAGATGACAGAATGACAGAAGAGGACAGAATGACAGATGATGACAGAATGACAGAAGAGGACAGAAGATGACAGAAGGTGACAGAATGAAAGAAGAGGACAGAATGACAGAAGATGACAGAAGATGACAGAAGATGACAGAAGATGACAGAATGACAGAAGATGACAGAAGATGACAGAAGATGACAAAATGACAGAAGAGGACAGAATGACAGAAGATGACAGAATGACAGAAGAGGGCAGAAGATGACAGAAGATGACAGAATGACAGAAGAGGACAGAATGACAGAAGGTGACAGAAGATGACAGAATGACAGAAGAGGACAGAAGATGACAGAAGATGACAAAAGATGACAGAATGACAGAAGATGACAGAAGATGACAGAAGATGACAGAATGACAGAAGAGGACAGAATGACAGAAGATGACAGAATATGACAGAAGATGACAGAATATGACAGAAGATGACAGAAGAGGACAGAGTATGACAGAAGATGACAGAAGATGACAGAAGATGAAAGAAGATGACAGAATGACAGAAGAGGACAGAATGACAGAAGATGACAGAATGACAGAAGAGGACAGAAGATGACAGAAGATGACAGAAGATGACAGAATGACAGAAGATGACAGAAGATGACAGAAGATGACAAAATGACAGAAGAGGGCAGAATGACAGAAGATGACAGAGTGACAGAAGAGGACAGAATGACAGAAGATGACAGAAGATGACAGAAGATGAAAGAAGATGACAGAATGACAGAAGAGGACAGAATGACAGAAGATGACAGAAGATGACAGAATGACAGAAGATGACAGAAGATGACAAAATGACAGAAGAGGACAGAATGACAGAAGATGACAGAAGGTGACAGAAGATGACAGAATGACACAAGAGGACAGAATGACAGAAGATGACAGAATGACAGAAGAGGACAGAATGACAGAAGATGACAGAAGATGACAGAATGACAGAAGAGGACAGAATGACAGAAGATGACAGACGATGACAGAAGATGACAGAATGACAGAAGAAGACACAAGATGACGGAAGATGACAGGAGATGACAGAATGACAGAAGATATCAGAATGACAGAAGATGACAGAATGACAGAAGAGGACAGAATGACAGAAGATGACAGAAGATGACAGAATGACAGAAGAGGACAGAATGACAGATGATGACAGAATGACAGAAGAGGACAGAAGATGGCAGAAGATGACCGAAGGCGACAGAAGATGACAGAAGGTGACAGAATGACAGAAGAGGACAGAATGACAGAAGATGACAGAAGATGACAGAAGATGACAAAATGACAGAAGAGGACAGAATGACAGAAGATGACAGAATGACAGAAGAGGGCAGAAGATGACAGAAGATGACAGAATGACAGAAGAGGACAGAATGACAGAAGATGACAGAATGACAGAAGAGGACAGAATGACAGAAGGTGACAGAAGATGATAGAATGATAGAAGAGGACAGAAGATGACAGAAGATGACAAAAGATGACAGAATGACAGAAGATGACAGAAGATGACAAAATGACAGAAGAGGACAGAATGACAGAAGATGACTGAAGATGACAGAATGACAGAAGAGGACAGAATGACAGAAGATGACAGACGATGACAGAAGATGACAGAATGACAGAAGAAGACACAAGATGACGGAAGATGACAGGAGATGACAGAATGACAGAAGATATCAGAATGACAGAAGATGACAGAATGACAGAAGAGGACAGAATGACAGAAGATGACAGACGATGACAGAAGATGACAGAATGACAGAAGAAGACACAAGATGACGGAAGATGACAGGAGATGACAGAATGACAGAAGATATCAGAATGACAGAAGATGACAGAATGACAGAAGAGGACAGAATGACAGAAGATGACAGAAGATGACAGAATGACAGAAGAGGACAGAATGACAGATGATGACAGAATGACAGAAGAGGACAGAAGATGGCAGAAGATGACAGAAGGCGACAGAAGATGACAGAAGGTGACAGAATGACAGAAGAGGACAGAATGACAGAAGATGACAGAAGATGACAGAAGATGACAAAATGACAGAAGAGGACAGAATGACAGAAGATGACAGACGATGACAGAAGATGACAGAATGACAGAAGAAGACACAAGATGACGGAAGATGACAGGAGATGACAGAATGACAGAAGATATCAGAATGACAGAAGATGACAGAATGACAGAAGATGACAGAAGATGACAGATTGACAGAAGAGGACAGAATGACAGATGATGACAGAATGACAGAAGAGGACAGAAGATGGCAGAAGATGACAGAAGGCGACAGAAGATGACAGAAGGTGACAGAATGACAGAAGAGGACAGAATGACAGAAGATGACAGAAGATGACAGAAGATGACAGAATATGACAGAAGAGGACAGAAGATGACAGAAGATGAAAGAATATGACAGAAGATGACAGAAGATGACAGAATGACAGAAGAGGACAGAATGACAGAAGAGGACAGAATATGACAGAAGATGACACAAGATGACAGAATGACAGAAAATGACAGAAGAGGACAGAATATGACAGAAGAGGACAGAATGACAGAAGATGACAGAAGATGACAGAAGATGACAGAAGATGGCAGAAGATGACAGAAGATGACAGAATATGACAGAAGATGACAGAAGATGACAGAGTATGACAGAAGATGACAGAAGATGACAGAAGATGACAGAAGATGACAGAATTACAGAAGAGGACAGAATGACAGAAGATGACAGACGATGACAGAAGATGACAGAATGACAGAAGAAGACACAAGATGACGGAAGATGACAGATGATGACAGAATGACAGAAGAGGACAGAAGATGGCAGAAGATGACAGAATGACAGAAGAGGACAGAATGACAGAAGATGACAGACGATGACAGAAGATGACAGAATGACAGAAGAAGACACAAGATGACGGAAGATGACAGGAGATGACAGAATGACAGAAGATATCAGAATGACAGAAGATGACAGAATGACAGAAGAGGACAGAATGACAGAAGATGACAGAAGATGACAGAATGACAGAAGAGGACAGAATGACAGATGATGACAGAATGACAGAAGAGGACAGAAGATGGCAGAAGATGACAGAAGGCGACAGAAGATGACAGAAGGTGACAGAATGACAGAAGAGGACAGAATGACAGAAGATGACAGAAGATGACAGAAGATGACAAAATGACAGAAGAGGACAGAATGACAGAAGATGACAGAATGACAGAAGAGGGCAGAAGATGACAGAAGATGACAGAATGACAGAAGAGGACAGAATGACAGAAGATGACAGAATGACAGAAGAGGACAGAATGACAGAAGGTGACAGAAGATGATAGAATGACAGAAGAGGACAGAAGATGACAGAAGATGACAAAAGATGACAGAATGACAGAAGATGACAGAAGATGACAAAATGACAGAAGAGGACAGAATGACAGAAGATGACAGAAGATGACAGAATGACAGAAGAGGACAGAATGACAGAAGATGACAGAAGATGACAGAAGATGACAGAATGACAGAAGATGACAGAAGATGACACAAGATGACAAAATGACAGAAGAGGACACAATGACAGAAGATGACAGAGTGACAGAAGAGGACAGAATGACAGAAGATGACAGAAGATGACAGAACGACAGAAGAGGACAGAATGACAGAAGATTACAGAATATGACAGAAGATGACAGAATATGACAGAAGATGACAGAAGATGACAGAATGACAGAAGAGGACAGAATGACAGAAGATGACAGAAGATGACAGAAGATGACAGAATGACAGAAGATGACACAAGATGACGGAAGATGACAGAAGATGACAGAAGATGACAGAATGACACAAGAGGACAGAATGACAGAAGATGACAGAATGACAGAAGAGGACAGAATGACAGAAGATGACAGAAGATGACAGAAGATGACAGAAGTTGACAGAAGATGACAGAATGACAGAAGATGTCAGAATGACAGAAGATGACAGAATGACAGAAGAGGACAGAATGACAGAAGATGACAGAAGATGACAGAAGATGACAGAATGACAGAAGAGGACAGAATGACAGATGATGACAGAAGATGACAGAAGATGACAGAAGATGACAGAATGACAGAAGATGACAGAAGATGTCAGAAGATCAGAAGATGACAGAATGACAGAAGATGAAAGAACATGACAGAAGATGACAGAATATGACAGAAGAGGACAGAAGATGACAGAAGATGACAGAATATGACAGAAGATGACAGAAGATGACAGAATGACAGAAGAGGACAGAATGACAGAAGAGGACAGAATATGGCAGAAGATGACACAAGATGACAGAATGACAGAAAATGACAGAAGAGGACAGAATATGACAGAAGAGGACAGAATGACAGAAGATGACAGAAGATGACAGAAGATGGCAGAAGATGACAGAAGATGACAGAATATGACAGAAGATGACAGAATGACAGAAGAGGACAGAATGACAGAAGATGACAGAATGACAGAAGAGGACAGAAGATGACAGAAGATGACAGAAGATGACAGAATGACAGAAGAGGACAGAAGATGACAGAAGATGACAGAATGACAGAAGATGACAGAAGATGACAGAAGATGACAGAAGATGACAGAATTACAGAAGAGGACAGAATGACAGAAGAGGAGAGAAGATGACAGAATGACAGAAGAGGACAGAAGATGACAGAAGATGACAGAAGATGACAGAATGAAAGAAGAGGACAGAATGACAGAAGAGGACAGAATGACAGAAGATGACAGAATGACAGAAGATGACAGAAGATGACAGAAGATGACAGAATGACAGAAGATGACAGATGATGACAGAATATGACAGAATATGACAGAAGATGACAGAAGATGACAGAAGATGACAGAAGATGACAGAATGACAGAAGAGGACAGAAGATGACAGAAGATGACAGAATGACAGAAGAGGACAGAATGACAGAAGAGGACAGAATATGAAAGAGGATGACAGAAGATGACAGAAGATGTCAGAAGGACAGAAGATGACAGAATGACAGAAGATGACAGAACATGACAGAAGATGACAGAAGATGACAGAATATGACAGAAGAGGACAGAAGATGACAGAAGATGACAGAATATGACAGAAGATGACAGAAGGTGACAGAATGACAGAAGAGGACAGAATATGACAGAAGATGACACAAGATGACAGAATGACAGAAAATGACAGAATGACAGAAGATGACAGAAGATGACAGAAGATGACAGAAGATGGCAGAAGATGACAGAAGATGACAGAATATGACAGAAGATGACAGAAGATGACAGAGTATGACAGATGATGACAGAAGATGACAGAAGCTGATAGAAGATGACAGAATGACAGAAGAGGACAGAATGACAGAAGATGACAGAATGACAGAAGAGGACAGAAGATGACAGAAGATGACAGAAGATGACAGAAGATGACAGAATGACAGAAGAGGACAGAAGATGACAGAAGATGACAGAATGACAGAAGATGACAGAAGATGACAGAAGATGACAGAAGATGACAGAATGACCGAAGAGGACAGAATGACAGAAGAGGACAGAATGACAGAAGAGGACAGAATATGACAAAAGATGAGAGAAGATGACAGAATGACAGAAGATGACAGAAGATGACAGAAAATGACAGAAGATGACAGCAGATGACAGAAGATGACAGAATGACAGAAGAGGACAGAATGACAGAAGATGACAGACGATGACAGAAGATGACAGAATGACAGAAGAAGACACAAGATGACGGAAGATGACAGAAGATGACAGAATGACACAAGAGGACAGAATGACAGAAGATGACAGAATGACAGAAGAGGACAGAATGACAGAAGATGACAGAAGATGACAGAAGATGACAGAATGACAGAAGAGGACAGAATGACAGATGATGACAGAATGACAGAAGAGGACAGAAGATGGCAGAAGATGACAGAATGACAGAAGAGGACAGAATGACAGAAGATGACAGACGATGACAGAAGATGACAGAATGACAGAAGAAGACACAAGATGACGGAAGATGACAGGAGATGACAGAATGACAGAAGATATCAGAATGACAGAAGATGACAGAATGACAGAAGAGGACAGAATGACAGAAGATGACAGAAGATGACAGAATGACAGAAGAGGACAGAATGACAGATGATGACAGAATGACAGAAGAGGACAGAAGATGGCAGAAGATGACAGAAGGCGACAGAAGATGACAGAAGGTGACAGAATGACAGAAGAGGACAGAATGACAGAAGATGACAGAAGATGACAGAAGATGACAAAATGACAGAAGAGGACAGAATGACAGAAGATGACAGAATGACAGAAGAGGGCAGAAGATGACAGAAGATGACAGAATGACAGAAGAGGACAGAATGACAGAAGATGACAGAATGACAGAAGAGGACAGAATGACAGAAGGTGACAGAAGATGATAGAATGATAGAAGAGGACAGAAGATGACAGAAGATGACAAAAGATGACAGAATGACAGAAGATGACAGAAGATGACAAAATGACAGAAGAGGACAGAATGACAGAAGATGACTGAAGATGACAGAATGACAGAAGAGGACAGAATGACAGAAGATGACAGAAGATGACAGAAGATGACAGAATGACAGAAGATGACACAAGATGACACAAGATGACAAAATGACAGAAGAGGACACAATGACAGAAGATGACAGAGTGACAGAAGAGGACAGAATGACAGAAGATGACAGAAGATGACAGAACGACAGAAGAGGACAGAATGACAGAAGATTACAGAATATGACAGAAGATGACAGAATATGACAGAAGATGACAGAAGATGACAGAAGATGACAGAATGACAGAAGAGGACAGAATGACAGAAGATGACAGAAGATGACAGAAGATGACAGAATGACAGAAGATGACACAAGATGACGGAAGATGACAGAAGATGACAGAAGATGACAGAATGACACAAGAGGACAGAATGACAGAAGATGACAGAATGACAGAAGAGGACAGAATGACAGAAGATGACAGAAGATGACAGAAGATGACAGAAGTTGACAGAAGATGACAGAATGACAGAAGATGTCAGAATGACAGAAGATGACAGAATGACAGAAGAGGACAGAATGACAGAAGATGACAGAAGATGACAGAAGATGACAGAATGACAGAAGAGGACAGAATGACAGATGATGACAGAATGACAGAAGAGGACAGAAGATGACAGAAGGTGACAGAATGAAAGAAGAGGACAGAATGACAGAAGATGACAGAAGATGACAGAAGATGACAGAAGATGACAGAATGACAGAAGATGACAGAAGATGACAGAAGATGACAAAATGACAGAAGAGGACAGAATGACAGAAGATGACAGAATGACAGAAGAGGACAGAATGACAGATGATGACAGAATGACAGAAGAGGACAGAAGATGGCAGAAGATGACAGAAGGCGACAGAAGATGACAGAAGGTGACAGAATGACAGAAGAGGACAGAATGACAGAAGATGACAGAAGATGACAGAAGATGACAAAATGACAGAAGAGGACAGAATGACAGAAGATGACAGAATGACAGAAGAGGGCAGAAGATGACAGAAGATGACAGAATGACAGAAGAGGACAGAATGACAGAAGATGACAGAATGACAGAAGAGGACAGAATGACAGAAGGTGACAGAAGATGATAGAATGATAGAAGAGGACAGAAGATGACAGAAGATGACAAAAGATGACAGAATGACAGAAGATGACAGAAGATGACAAAATGACAGAAGAGGACAGAATGACAGAAGATGACTGAAGATGACAGAATGACAGAAGAGGACAGAATGACAGAAGATGACAGACGATGACAGAAGATGACAGAATGACAGAAGAAGACACAAGATGACGGAAGATGACAGGAGATGACAGAATGACAGAAGATATCAGAATGACAGAAGATGACAGAATGACAGAAGAGGACAGAATGACAGAAGATGACAGACGATGACAGAAGATGACAGAATGACAGAAGAAGACACAAGATGACGGAAGATGACAGGAGATGACAGAATGACAGAAGATATCAGAATGACAGAAGATGACAGAATGACAGAAGAGGACAGAATGACAGAAGATGACAGAAGATGACAGAATGACAGAAGAGGACAGAATGACAGATGATGACAGAATGACAGAAGAGGACAGAAGATGGCAGAAGATGACAGAAGGCGACAGAAGATGACAGAAGGTGACAGAATGACAGAAGAGGACAGAATGACAGAAGATGACAGAAGATGACAGAAGATGACAAAATGACAGAAGAGGACAGAATGACAGAAGATGACAGACGATGACAGAAGATGACAGAATGACAGAAGAAGACACAAGATGACGGAAGATGACAGGAGATGACAGAATGACAGAAGATATCAGAATGACAGAAGATGACAGAATGACAGAAGATGACAGAAGATGACAGATTGACAGAAGAGGACAGAATGACAGATGATGACAGAATGACAGAAGAGGACAGAAGATGGCAGAAGATGACAGAAGGCGACAGAAGATGACAGAAGGTGACAGAATGACAGAAGAGGACAGAATGACAGAAGATGACAGAAGATGACAGAAGATGACAGAATATGACAGAAGAGGACAGAAGATGACAGAAGATGAAAGAATATGACAGAAGATGACAGAAGATGACAGAATGACAGAAGAGGACAGAATGACAGAAGAGGACAGAATATGACAGAAGATGACACAAGATGACAGAATGACAGAAAATGACAGAAGAGGACAGAATATGACAGAAGAGGACAGAATGACAGAAGATGACAGAAGATGACAGAAGATGACAGAAGATGGCAGAAGATGACAGAAGATGACAGAATATGACAGAAGATGACAGAAGATGACAGAGTATGACAGAAGATGACAGAAGATGACAGAAGATGACAGAAGATGACAGAATTACAGAAGAGGACAGAATGACAGAAGATGACAGACGATGACAGAAGATGACAGAATGACAGAAGAAGACACAAGATGACGGAAGATGACAGATGATGACAGAATGACAGAAGAGGACAGAAGATGGCAGAAGATGACAGAATGACAGAAGAGGACAGAATGACAGAAGATGACAGACGATGACAGAAGATGACAGAATGACAGAAGAAGACACAAGATGACGGAAGATGACAGGAGATGACAGAATGACAGAAGATATCAGAATGACAGAAGATGACAGAATGACAGAAGAGGACAGAATGACAGAAGATGACAGAAGATGACAGAATGACAGAAGAGGACAGAATGACAGATGATGACAGAATGACAGAAGAGGACAGAAGATGGCAGAAGATGACAGAAGGCGACAGAAGATGACAGAAGGTGACAGAATGACAGAAGAGGACAGAATGACAGAAGATGACAGAAGATGACAGAAGATGACAAAATGACAGAAGAGGACAGAATGACAGAAGATGACAGAATGACAGAAGAGGGCAGAAGATGACAGAAGATGACAGAATGACAGAAGAGGACAGAATGACAGAAGATGACAGAATGACAGAAGAGGACAGAATGACAGAAGGTGACAGAAGATGATAGAATGACAGAAGAGGACAGAAGATGACAGAAGATGACAAAAGATGACAGAATGACAGAAGATGACAGAAGATGACAAAATGACAGAAGAGGACAGAATGACAGAAGATGACAGAAGATGACAGAATGACAGAAGAGGACAGAATGACAGAAGATGACAGAAGATGACAGAAGATGACAGAATGACAGAAGATGACAGAAGATGACACAAGATGACAAAATGACAGAAGAGGACACAATGACAGAAGATGACAGAGTGACAGAAGAGGACAGAATGACAGAAGATGACAGAAGATGACAGAACGACAGAAGAGGACAGAATGACAGAAGATTACAGAATATGACAGAAGATGACAGAATATGACAGAAGATGACAGAAGATGACAGAATGACAGAAGAGGACAGAATGACAGAAGATGACAGAAGATGACAGAAGATGACAGAATGACAGAAGATGACACAAGATGACGGAAGATGACAGAAGATGACAGAAGATGACAGAATGACACAAGAGGACAGAATGACAGAAGATGACAGAATGACAGAAGAGGACAGAATGACAGAAGATGACAGAAGATGACAGAAGATGACAGAAGTTGACAGAAGATGACAGAATGACAGAAGATGTCAGAATGACAGAAGATGACAGAATGACAGAAGAGGACAGAATGACAGAAGATGACAGAAGATGACAGAAGATGACAGAATGACAGAAGAGGACAGAATGACAGATGATGACAGAAGATGACAGAAGATGACAGAAGATGACAGAATGACAGAAGATGACAGAAGATGTCAGAAGATCAGAAGATGACAGAATGACAGAAGATGAAAGAACATGACAGAAGATGACAGAATATGACAGAAGAGGACAGAAGATGACAGAAGATGACAGAATATGACAGAAGATGACAGAAGATGACAGAATGACAGAAGAGGACAGAATGACAGAAGAGGACAGAATATGGCAGAAGATGACACAAGATGACAGAATGACAGAAAATGACAGAAGAGGACAGAATATGACAGAAGAGGACAGAATGACAGAAGATGACAGAAGATGACAGAAGATGGCAGAAGATGACAGAAGATGACAGAATATGACAGAAGATGACAGAATGACAGAAGAGGACAGAATGACAGAAGATGACAGAATGACAGAAGAGGACAGAAGATGACAGAAGATGACAGAAGATGACAGAATGACAGAAGAGGACAGAAGATGACAGAAGATGACAGAATGACAGAAGATGACAGAAGATGACAGAAGATGACAGAAGATGACAGAATTACAGAAGAGGACAGAATGACAGAAGAGGAGAGAAGATGACAGAATGACAGAAGAGGACAGAAGATGACAGAAGATGACAGAAGATGACAGAATGAAAGAAGAGGACAGAATGACAGAAGAGGACAGAATGACAGAAGATGACAGAATGACAGAAGATGACAGAAGATGACAGAAGATGACAGAATGACAGAAGATGACAGATGATGACAGAATATGACAGAATATGACAGAAGATGACAGAAGATGACAGAAGATGACAGAAGATGACAGAATGACAGAAGAGGACAGAAGATGACAGAAGATGACAGAATGACAGAAGAGGACAGAATGACAGAAGAGGACAGAATATGAAAGAGGATGACAGAAGATGACAGAAGATGTCAGAAGGACAGAAGATGACAGAATGACAGAAGATGACAGAACATGACAGAAGATGACAGAAGATGACAGAATATGACAGAAGAGGACAGAAGATGACAGAAGATGACAGAATATGACAGAAGATGACAGAAGGTGACAGAATGACAGAAGAGGACAGAATATGACAGAAGATGACACAAGATGACAGAATGACAGAAAATGACAGAATGACAGAAGATGACAGAAGATGACAGAAGATGACAGAAGATGGCAGAAGATGACAGAAGATGACAGAATATGACAGAAGATGACAGAAGATGACAGAGTATGACAGATGATGACAGAAGATGACAGAAGCTGATAGAAGATGACAGAATGACAGAAGAGGACAGAATGACAGAAGATGACAGAATGACAGAAGAGGACAGAAGATGACAGAAGATGACAGAAGATGACAGAAGATGACAGAATGACAGAAGAGGACAGAAGATGACAGAAGATGACAGAATGACAGAAGATGACAGAAGATGACAGAAGATGACAGAAGATGACAGAATGACCGAAGAGGACAGAATGACAGAAGAGGACAGAATGACAGAAGAGGACAGAATATGACAAAAGATGAGAGAAGATGACAGAATGACAGAAGATGACAGAAGATGACAGAAAATGACAGAAGATGACAGCAGATGACAGAAGATGACAGAATGACAGAAGAGGACAGAATGACAGAAGATGACAGACGATGACAGAAGATGACAGAATGACAGAAGAAGACACAAGATGACGGAAGATGACAGAAGATGACAGAATGACACAAGAGGACAGAATGACAGAAGATGACAGAATGACAGAAGAGGACAGAATGACAGAAGATGACAGAAGATGACAGAAGATGACAGAATGACAGAAGAGGACAGAATGACAGATGATGACAGAATGACAGAAGAGGACAGAAGATGGCAGAAGATGACAGAATGACAGAAGAGGACAGAATGACAGAAGATGACAGACGATGACAGAAGATGACAGAATGACAGAAGAAGACACAAGATGACGGAAGATGACAGGAGATGACAGAATGACAGAAGATATCAGAATGACAGAAGATGACAGAATGACAGAAGAGGACAGAATGACAGAAGATGACAGAAGATGACAGAATGACAGAAGAGGACAGAATGACAGATGATGACAGAATGACAGAAGAGGACAGAAGATGGCAGAAGATGACAGAAGGCGACAGAAGATGACAGAAGGTGACAGAATGACAGAAGAGGACAGAATGACAGAAGATGACAGAAGATGACAGAAGATGACAAAATGACAGAAGAGGACAGAATGACAGAAGATGACAGAATGACAGAAGAGGGCAGAAGATGACAGAAGATGACAGAATGACAGAAGAGGACAGAATGACAGAAGATGACAGAATGACAGAAGAGGACAGAATGACAGAAGGTGACAGAAGATGATAGAATGATAGAAGAGGACAGAAGATGACAGAAGATGACAAAAGACGACAGAATGACAGAAGATGACAGAAGATGACAAAATGACAGAAGAGGACAGAATGACAGAAGATGACTGAAGATGACAGAATGACAGAAGAGGACAGAATGACAGAAGATGACAGAAGATGACAGAAGATGACAGAATGACAGAAGATGACACAAGATGACACAAGATGACAAAATGACAGAAGAGGACACAATGACAGAAGATGACAGAGTGACAGAAGAGGACAGAATGACAGAAGATGACAGAAGATGACAGAACGACAGAAGAGGACAGAATGACAGAAGATTACAGAATATGACAGAAGATGACAGAATATGACAGAAGATGACAGAAGATGACAGAAGATGACAGAATGACAGAAGAGGACAGAATGACAGAAGATGACAGAAGATGACAGAAGATGACAGAATGACAGAAGATGACACAAGATGACGGAAGATGACAGAAGATGACAGAAGATGACAGAATGACACAAGAGGACAGAATGACAGAAGATGACAGAATGACAGAAGAGGACAGAATGACAGAAGATGACAGAAGATGACAGAAGATGACAGAAGTTGACAGAAGATGACAGAATGACAGAAGATGTCAGAATGACAGAAGATGACAGAATGACAGAAGAGGACAGAATGACAGAAGATGACAGAAGATGACAGAAGATGACAGAATGACAGAAGAGGACAGAATGACAGATGATGACAGAATGACAGAAGAGGACAGAAGATGACAGAAGGTGACAGAATGAAAGAAGAGGACAGAATGACAGAAGATGACAGAAGATGACAGAAGATGACAGAAGATGACAGAATGACAGAAGATGACAGAAGATGACAGAAGATGACAAAATGACAGAAGAGGACAGAATGACAGAAGATGACAGAATGACAGAAGAGGGCAGAAGATGACAGAAGATGACAGAATGACAGAAGAGGACAGAATGACAGAAGGTGACAGAAGATGACAGAATGACAGAAGAGGACAGAAGATGACAGAAGATGACAAAAGATGACAGAATGACAGAAGATGACAGAAGATGACAGAAGATGACAGAATGACAGAAGAGGACAGAATGACAGAAGATGACAGAATATGACAGAAGATGACAGAATATGACAGAAGATGACAGAAGAGGACAGAGTATGACAGAAGATGACAGAAGATGACAGAAGATGAAAGAAGATGACAGAATGACAGAAGAGGACAGAATGACAGAAGATGACAGAATGACAGAAGAGGACAGAAGATGACAGAAGATGACAGAAGATGACAGAATGACAGAAGATGACAGAAGATGACAGAAGATGACAAAATGACAGAAGAGGGCAGAATGACAGAAGATGACAGAGTGACAGAAGAGGACAGAATGACAGAAGATGACAGAAGATGACAGAAGATGAAAGAAGATGACAGAATGACAGAAGAGGACAGAATGACAGAAGATGACAGAAGATGACAGAATGACAGAAGATGACAGAAGATGACAAAATGACAGAAGAGGACAGAATGACAGAAGATGACAGAAGGTGACAGAAGATGACAGAATGACACAAGAGGACAGAATGACAGAAGATGACAGAATGACAGAAGAGGACAGAATGACAGAAGATGACAGAAGATGACAGAATGACAGAAGAGGACAGAATGACAGAAGATGACAGACGATGACAGAAGATGACAGAATGACAGAAGAAGACACAAGATGACGGAAGATGACAGGAGATGACAGAATGACAGAAGATATCAGAATGACAGAAGATGACAGAATGACAGAAGAGGACAGAATGACAGAAGATGACAGAAGATGACAGAATGACAGAAGAGGACAGAATGACAGATGATGACAGAATGACAGAAGAGGACAGAAGATGGCAGAAGATGACAGAAGGCGACAGAAGATGACAGAAGGTGACAGAATGACAGAAGAGGACAGAATGACAGAAGATGACAGAAGATGACAAAATGACAGAAGAGGACAGAATGACAGAAGATGACAGAATGACAGAAGAGGGCAGAAGATGACAGAAGATGACAGAATGACAGAAGAGGACAGAATGACAGAAGATGACAGAATGACAGAAGAGGACAGAATGACAGAAGGTGACAGAAGATGATAGAATGATAGAAGAGGACAGAAGATGACAGAAGATGACAAAAGATGACAGAATGACAGAAGATGACAGAAGATGACAAAATGACAGAAGAGGACAGAATGACAGAAGATGACTGAAGATGACAGAATGACAGAAGAGGACAGAATGACAGAAGATGACAGAAGATGACAGAAGATGACAGAATGACAGAAGATGACACAAGATGACAAAATGACAGAAGAGGACACAATGACAGAAGATGACAGAGTGACAGAAGAGGACAGAATGACAGAAGATGACAGAAGATGACAGAACGACAGAAGAGGACAGAATGACAGAAGATTACAGAATATGACAGAAGATGACAGAATATGACAGAAGATGACAGAAGATGACAGAATGACAGAAGAGGACAGAATGACAGAAGATGACAGAAGATGACAGAAGATGACAGAATGACAGAAGATGACACAAGATGACGGAAGATGACAGAAGATGACAGAAGATGACAGAATGACACAAGAGGACAGAATGACAGAAGATGACAGAATGACAGAAGAGGACAGAATGACAGAAGATGACAGAAGATGACAGAAGATGACAGAAGATGACAGAAGATGACAGAATGACAGAAGATGTCAGAATGACAGAAGATGACAGAATGACAGAAGAGGACAGAATGACAGAAGATGACAGAAGATGACAGAAGATGACAGAATGACAGAAGAGGACAGAATGACAGATGATGACAGAATGACAGAAGAGGACAGAAGATGACAGAAGGTGACAGAATGAAAGAAGAGGACAGAATGACAGAAGATGACAGAAGATGACAGAAGATGACAGAAGATGACAGAATGACAGAAGATGACAGAAGATGACAGAAGATGACAAAATGACAGAAGAGGACAGAATGACAGAAGATGACAGAATGACAGAAGAGGGCAGAAGATGACAGAAGATGACAGAATGACAGAAGAGGACAGAATGACAGAAGGTGACAGAAGATGACAGAATGACAGAAGAGGACAGAAGATGACAGAAGATGACAAAAGATGACAGAATGACAGAAGATGACAGAAGATGACAGAAGATGACAGAATGACAGAAGAGGACAGAATGACAGAAGATGACAGAATATGACAGAAGATGACAGAATATGACAGAAGATGACAGAAGAGGACAGAGTATGACAGAAGATGACAGAAGATGACAGAAGATGAAAGAAGATGACAGAATGACAGAAGAGGACAGAATGACAGAAGATGACAGAATGACAGAAGAGGACAGAAGATGACAGAAGATGACAGAAGATGACAGAATGACAGAAGATGACAGAAGATGACAGAAGATGACAAAATGACAGAAGAGGGCAGAATGACAGAAGATGACAGAGTGACAGAAGAGGACAGAATGACAGAAGATGACAGAAGATGACAGAAGATGAAAGAAGATGACAGAATGACAGAAGAGGACAGAATGACAGAAGATGACAGAAGATGACAGAATGACAGAAGATGACAGAAGATGACAAAATGACAGAAGAGGACAGAATGACAGAAGATGACAGAAGGTGACAGAAGATGACAGAATGACACAAGAGGACAGAATGACAGAAGATGACAGAATGACAGAAGAGGACAGAATGACAGAAGATGACAGAAGATGACAGAAGATGACAAGATGACAGAATGACAGAAGATGTCAGAATGACAGAAGATGACAGAATGACAGAAGAGGACAGAATGACAGAAGATGACAGAAGATGACAGAAGATGATAGAATGACAGAAGAGGACAGAATGACAGATGATGACAGAATGACAGAAGATGACAGAAGAGGACAGAATGACAGAAGATGACAGAATGACAGAAGAGGACAGAATGAATTAAGATGACAGAAGATGACAGAAGATGACAGAAGATGACAGAATGACAGAAGATGACAGAATGACAGAAGAGGACAGAATGACAGAAGATGACAGAAGATGACAGAAGACGACAGAAGATGACAGAAGGTGACAGAATGACAGAAGAGGACAGAATGACAGAAGATGACAGAAGATGACAGAAGAGGACAGAATGACAGAAGATGACAGAATGACAGAAGAGGACAGAATGACAGAAGATGACAGAAGATGACAGAAGATGACAGAAGATGACAGAATGACAGAAGATGACAGAAGATGACAAAATGACAGAAGAGGACAGAATGACAGAAGATGACAGAATGACAGAAGAGGGCAGAAGATGACAGAAGATGACAGAATGACAGAAGAGGACAGAATGACAGAAGGTGACAGAAGATGACAGAATGACAGAAGAGGACAGAAGATGACAGAAGATGACAAAAGATGACAGAATGACAGAAGATGACAGAAGATGACAAAATGACAGAAGAGGACAGAATGACAGAAGATGACAGAGTGACAGAAGAGGACAGAATGACAGAAGATGACAGAAGATGAAAAAAGATGACAGAATGACAGAAGAGGACAGAATGACAGAAGATGACAGAATATGACAGAAGATGACAGAATATGACAGAATGACAGAAGATGACAGATGATGACAGAATATGACAGAATATGACAGAAGATGACAGAAGATGACAGAAGATGACAGAATGACAGAAGAGGACAGAAGATGACAGAAGATGACAGAATGACAGAAGAGGACAGAATGACAGAAGAGGACAGAATATGAAAGAGGATGACAGAAGATGACAGAAGATGTCAGAAGGACAGAAGATGACAGAATGACAGAAGATGACAGAACATGACAGAAGATGACAGAAGATGACAGAATATGACAGAAGAGGACAGAAGATGACAGAAGATGACAGAATATGACAGAAGATGACAGAAGGTGACAGAATGACAGAAGAGGACAGAATGACAGAAGAGGACAGAATATGAAAGAGGATGACAGAAGATGACAGAAGATGTCAGAAGGACAGAAGATGACAGAATGACAGAAGATGACAGAACATGACAGAAGATGACAGAAGATGACAGAATATGACAGAAGAGGACAGAAGATGACAGAATATGACAGAAGAGGACAGAAGATGACAGAAGATGACAGAATATGACAGAAGATGACAGAAGGTGACAGAATGACAGAAGAGGACAGAATGACAGAAGAGGACAGAATATGACAGAAGATGACACAAGATGACAGAATGACAGAAAATGACAGAATGACAGAAGATGACAGAAGATGACAGAAGATGACAGAAGATGGCAGAAGATGACAGAAGATGACAGAATATGACAGAAGATGACAGAAGATGACAGAGTATGACAGATGATGACAGAAGATGACAGAAGATGATAGAAGATGACAGAATGACAGAAGAGGACAGAATGACAGAAGATGAAAGAATGACAGAAGAGGACAGAAGATGACAGAAGATGACAGAAGATGACAGAAGATGACAGAATGACAGAAGAGGACAGAAGATGACAGAAGATGACAGAATGACAGAAGATGACAGAAGATGACAGAAGATGACAGAAGATGACAGAATGACCGAAGAGGACAGAATGACAGAAGAGGACAGAATGACAGAAGAGGACAGAATATGACAAAAGATGAGAGAAGATGACAGAATGACAGAAGATGACAGAAGATGACAGAAAATGACAGAAGATGACAGCAGATGACAGAAGATGACAGAATGACAGAAGAGGACAGAATGACAGAAGATGACAGACGATGACAGAAGATGACAGAATGACAGAAGAAGACACAAGATGACGGAAGATGACAGAAGATGACAGAATGACACAAGAGGACAGAATGACAGAAGATGACAGAATGACAGAAGAGGACAGAATGACAGAAGATGACAGAAGATGACAGAAGATGACAGAATGACAGAAGAGGACAGAATGACAGATGATGACAGAATGACAGAAGAGGACAGAAGATGGCAGAAGATGACAGAATGACAGAAGAGGACAGAATGACAGAAGATGACAGACGATGACAGAAGATGACAGAATGACAGAAGAAGACACAAGATGACGGAAGATGACAGGAGATGACAGAATGACAGAAGATATCAGAATGACAGAAGATGACAGAATGACAGAAGAGGACAGAATGACAGAAGATGACAGAAGATGACAGAATGACAGAAGAGGACAGAATGACAGATGATGACAGAATGACAGAAGAGGACAGAAGATGGCAGAAGATGACAGAAGGCGACAGAAGATGACAGAAGGTGACAGAATGACAGAAGAGGACAGAATGACAGAAGATGACAGAAGATGACAGAAGATGACAAAATGACAGAAGAGGACAGAATGACAGAAGATGACAGAATGACAGAAGAGGGCAGAAGATGACAGAATGACAGAAGAGGACAGAATGACAGAAGATGACAGAATGACAGAAGAGGACAGAATGACAGAAGGTGACAGAAGATGATAGAATGACAGAAGAGGACAGAAGATGACAGAAGATGACAAAAGATGACAGAATGACAGAAGATGACAGAAGATGACAAAATGACAGAAGAGGACAGAATGACAGAAGATGACAGAAGATGACAGAATGACAGAAGAGGACAGAATGACAGAAGATGACAGAAGATGACAGAAGATGACAGAATGACAGAAGATGACAGAAGATGACACAAGATGACAAAATGACAGAAGAGGACACAATGACAGAAGATGACAGAGTGACAGAAGAGGACAGAATGACAGAAGATGACAGAAGATGACAGAACGACAGAAGAGGACAGAATGACAGAAGATTACAGAATATGACAGAAGATGACAGAATATGACAGAAGATGACAGAAGATGACAGAATGACAGAAGAGGACAGAATGAGAGAAGATGACAGAAGATGACAGAAGATGACAGAATGACAGAAGATGACACAAGATGACGGAAGATGACAGAAGATGACAGAAGATGACAGAATGACACAAGAGGACAGAATGACAGAAGATGACAGAATGACAGAAGAGGACAGAATGACAGAAGATGACAGAAGATGACAGAAGTTGACAGAAGATGACAGAATGACAGAAGATGTCAGAATGACAGAAGATGACAGAATGACAGAAGAGGACAGAATGACAGAAGATGACAGAAGATGACAGAAGATGACAGAATGACAGAAGAGGACAGAATGACAGATGATGACAGAAGATGACAGAAGATGACAGAAGATGACAGAATGACAGAAGATGACAGAAGATGTCAGAAGATCAGAAGATGACAGAATGACAGAAGATGAAAGAACATGACAGAAGATGACAGAATATGACAGAAGAGGACAGAAGATGACAGAAGATGACAGAATATGACAGAAGATGACAGAAGATGACAGAATGACAGAAGAGGACAGAATGACAGAAGAGGACAGAATATGGCAGAAGATGACACAAGATGACAGAATGACAGAAAATGACAGAAGAGGACAGAATATGACAGAAGAGGACAGAATGACAGAAGATGACAGAAGATGACAGAAGATGGCAGAAGATGACAGAAGATGACAGAATATGACAGAAGATGACAGAATGACAGAAGAGGACAGAATGACAGAAGATGACAGAATGACAGAAGAGGACAGAAGATGACAGAAGATGACAGAAGATGACAGAATGACAGAAGAGGACAGAAGATGACAGAAGATGACAGAATGACAGAAGATGACAGAAGATGACAGAAGATGACAGAAGATGACAGAATTACAGAAGAGGACAGAATGACAGAAGAGGAGAGAAGATGACAGAATGACAGAAGAGGACAGAAGATGACAGAAGATGACAGAAGATGACAGAATGAAAGAAGAGGACAGAATGACAGAAGAGGACAGCATGACAGAAGATGACAGAATGACAGAAGATGACAGAAGATGACAGAAGATGACAGAATGACAGAAGATGACAGATGATGACAGAATATGACAGAATATGACAGAAGATGACAGAAGATGACAGAAGATGACAGAAGATGACAGAAGATGACAGAAGATGACAGAATGACAGAAGAGGACAGAAGATGACAGAAGATGACAGAATGACAGAAGAGGACAGAATGACAGAAGAGGACAGAATATGAAAGAGGATGACAGAAGATGACAGAAGATGTCAGAAGGACAGAAGATGACAGAATGACAGAAGATGACAGAACATGACAGAAGATGACAGAAGATGACAGAATATGACAGAAGAGGACAGAAGATGACAGAAGATGACAGAATATGACAGAAGATGACAGAAGGTGACAGAATGACAGAAGAGGACAGAATGACAGAAGAGGACAGAATATGACAGAAGATGACACAAGATGACAGAATGACAGAAAATGACAGAATGACAGAAGATGACAGAAGATGACAGAAGATGACAGAAGATGGCAGAAGATGACAGAAGATGACAGAATATGACAGAAGATGACAGAAGATGACAGAGTATGACAGATGATGACAGAAGATGACAGAAGCTGATAGAAGATGACAGAATGACAGAAGAGGACAGAATGACAGAAGATGACAGAATGACAGAAGAGGACAGAAGATGACAGAAGATGACAGAAGATGACAGAAGATGACAGAATGACAGAAGAGGACAGAAGATGACAGAAGATGACAGAATGACAGAAGATGACAGAAGATGACAGAAGATGACAGAAGATGACAGAATGACCGAAGAGGACAGAATGACAGAAGAGGACAGAATGACAGAAGAGGACAGAATATGACAAAAGATGAGAGAAGATGACAGAATGACAGAAGATGACAGAAGATGACAGAAAATGACAGAAGATGACAGCAGATGACAGAAGATGACAGAATGACAGAAGAGGACAGAATGACAGAAGATGACAGACGATGACAGAAGATGACAGAATGACAGAAGAAGACACAAGATGACGGAAGATGACAGAAGATGACAGAATGACACAAGAGGACAGAATGACAGAAGATGACAGAATGACAGAAGAGGACAGAATGACAGAAGATGACAGAAGATGACAGAAGATGACAGAATGACAGAAGAGGACAGAATGACAGATGATGACAGAATGACAGAAGAGGACAGAAGATGGCAGAAGATGACAGAATGACAGAAGAGGACAGAATGACAGAAGATGACAGACGATGACAGAAGATGACAGAATGACAGAAGAAGACACAAGATGACGGAAGATGACAGGAGATGACAGAATGACAGAAGATATCAGAATGACAGAAGATGACAGAATGACAGAAGAGGACAGAATGACAGAAGATGACAGAAGATGACAGAATGACAGAAGAGGACAGAATGACAGATGATGACAGAATGACAGAAGAGGACAGAAGATGGCAGAAGATGACAGAAGGCGACAGAAGATGACAGAAGGTGACAGAATGACAGAAGAGGACAGAATGACAGAAGATGACAGAAGATGACAGAAGATGACAAAATGACAGAAGAGGACAGAATGACAGAAGATGACAGAATGACAGAAGAGGGCAGAAGATGACAGAAGATGACAGAATGACAGAAGAGGACAGAATGACAGAAGATGACAGAATGACAGAAGAGGACAGAATGACAGAAGGTGACAGAAGATGATAGAATGATAGAAGAGGACAGAAGATGACAGAAGATGACAAAAGATGACAGAATGACAGAAGATGACAGAAGATGACAAAATGACAGAAGAGGACAGAATGACAGAAGATGACTGAAGATGACAGAATGACAGAAGAGGACAGAATGACAGAAGATGACAGAAGATGACAGAAGATGACAGAATGACAGAAGATGACAGAAGATGACACAAGATGACAAAATGACAGAAGAGGACACAATGACAGAAGATGACAGAGTGACAGAAGAGGACAGAATGACAGAAGATGACAGAAGATGACAGAACGACAGAAGAGGACAGAATGACAGAAGATTACAGAATATGACAGAAGATGACAGAATATGACAGAAGATGACAGAAGATGACAGAAGATGACAGAATGACAGAAGAGGACAGAATGACAGAAGATGACAGAAGATGACAGAAGATGACAGAATGACAGAAGATGACACAAGATGACGGAAGATGACAGAAGATGACAGAAGATGACAGAATGACACAAGAGGACAGAATGACAGAAGATGACAGAATGACAGAAGAGGACAGAATGACAGAAGATGACAGAAGATGACAGAAGATGACAGAAGTTGACAGAAGATGACAGAATGACAGAAGATGTCAGAATGACAGAAGATGACAGAATGACAGAAGAGGACAGAATGACAGAAGATGACAGAAGATGACAGAAGATGACAGAATGACAGAAGAGGACAGAATGACAGATGATGACAGAATGACAGAAGAGGACAGAAGATGACAGAAGGTGACAGAATGAAAGAAGAGGACAGAATGACAGAAGATGACAGAAGATGACAGAAGATGACAGAAGATGACAGAATGACAGAAGATGACAGAAGATGACAGAAGATGACAAAATGACAGAAGAGGACAGAATGACAGAAGATGACAGAATGACAGAAGAGGGCAGAAGATGACAGAAGATGACAGAATGACAGAAGAGGACAGAATGACAGAAGGTGACAGAAGATGACAGAATGACAGAAGAGGACAGAAGATGACAGAAGATGACAAAAGATGACAGAATGACAGAAGATGACAGAAGATGACAGAAGATGACAGAATGACAGAAGAGGACAGAATGACAGAAGATGACAGAATATGACAGAAGATGACAGAATATGACAGAAGATGACAGAAGAGGACAGAGTATGACAGAAGATGACAGAAGATGACAGAAGATGAAAGAAGATGACAGAATGACAGAAGAGGACAGAATGACAGAAGATGACAGAATGACAGAAGAGGACAGAAGATGACAGAAGATGACAGAAGATGACAGAATGACAGAAGATGACAGAAGATGACAGAAGATGACAAAATGACAGAAGAGGGCAGAATGACAGAAGATGACAGAGTGACAGAAGAGGACAGAATGACAGAAGATGACAGAAGATGACAGAAGATGAAAGAAGATGACAGAATGACAGAAGAGGACAGAATGACAGAAGATGACAGAAGATGACAGAATGACAGAAGATGACAGAAGATGACAAAATGACAGAAGAGGACAGAATGACAGAAGATGACAGAAGGTGACAGAAGATGACAGAATGACACAAGAGGACAGAATGACAGAAGATGACAGAATGACAGAAGAGGACAGAATGACAGAAGATGACAGAAGATGACAGAATGACAGAAGAGGACAGAATGACAGAAGATGACAGACGATGACAGAAGATGACAGAATGACAGAAGAAGACACAAGATGACGGAAGATGACAGGAGATGACAGAATGACAGAAGATATCAGAATGACAGAAGATGACAGAATGACAGAAGAGGACAGAATGACAGAAGATGACAGAAGATGACAGAATGACAGAAGAGGACAGAATGACAGATGATGACAGAATGACAGAAGAGGACAGAAGATGGCAGAAGATGACAGAAGGCGACAGAAGATGACAGAAGGTGACAGAATGACAGAAGAGGACAGAATGACAGAAGATGACAGAAGATGACAGAAGATGACAAAATGACAGAAGAGGACAGAATGACAGAAGATGACAGAATGACAGAAGAGGGCAGAAGATGACAGAAGATGACAGAATGACAGAAGAGGACAGAATGACAGAAGATGACAGAATGACAGAAGAGGACAGAATGACAGAAGGTGACAGAAGATGATAGAATGATAGAAGAGGACAGAAGATGACAGAAGATGACAAAAGATGACAGAATGACAGAAGATGACAGAAGATGACAAAATGACAGAAGAGGACAGAATGACAGAAGATGACTGAAGATGACAGAATGACAGAAGAGGACAGAATGACAGAAGATGACAGAAGATGACAGAAGATGACAGAATGACAGAAGATGACAGAAGATGACACAAGATGACAAAATGACAGAAGAGGACACAATGACAGAAGATGACAGAGTGACAGAAGAGGACAGAATGACAGAAGATGACAGAAGATGACAGAACGACAGAAGAGGACAGAATGACAGAAGATTACAGAATATGACAGAAGATGACAGAATATGACAGAAGATGACAGAAGATGACAGAAGATGACAGAATGACAGAAGAGGACAGAATGACAGAAGATGACAGAAGATGACAGAAGATGACAGAATGACAGAAGATGACAGAAGATGACAGAATGACACAAGAGGACAGAATGACAGAAGATGACAGAATGACAGAAGAGGACAGAATGACAGAAGATGACAGAAGATGACAGAAGATGACAGAAGTTGACAGAAGATGACAGAATGACAGAAGATGTCAGAATGACAGAAGATGACAGAATGACAGAAGAGGACAGAATGACAGAAGATGACAGAAGATGACAGAATGACAGAAGAGGACAGAATGACAGATGATGACAGAATGACAGAAGAGGACAGAAGATGACAGAAGGTGACAGAATGAAAGAAGAGGACAGAATGACAGAAGATGACAGAAGATGACAGAAGATGACAGAAGATGACAGAATGACAGAAGATGACAGAAGATGACAGAAGATGACAAAATGACAGAAGAGGACAGAATGACAGAAGATGACAGAATGACAGAAGAGGGCAGAAGATGACAGAAGATGACAGAATGACAGAAGAGGACAGAATGACAGAAGGTGACAGAAGATGACAGAATGACAGAAGAGGACAGAAGATGACAGAAGATGACAAAAGATGACAGAATGACAGAAGATGACAGAAGATGACAGAAGATGACAGAATGACAGAAGAGGACAGAATGACAGAAGATGACAGAATATGACAGAAGATGACAGAATATGACAGAAGATGACAGAAGAGGACAGAGTATGACAGAAGATGACAGAAGATGACAGAAGATGAAAGAAGATGACAGAATGACAGAAGAGGACAGAATGACAGAAGATGACAGAATGACAGAAGAGGACAGAAGATGACAGAAGATGACAGAAGATGACAGAATGACAGAAGATGACAGAAGATGACAGAAGATGACAAAATGACAGAAGAGGGCAGAATGACAGAAGATGACAGAGTGACAGAAGAGGACAGAATGACAGAAGATGACAGAAGATGACAGAAGATGAAAGAAGATGACAGAATGACAGAAGAGGACAGAATGACAGAAGATGACAGAAGATGACAGAATGACAGAAGATGACAGAAGATGACAAAATGACAGAAGAGGACAGAATGACAGAAGATGACAGAAGGTGACAGAAGATGACAGAATGACACAAGAGGACAGAATGACAGAAGATGACAGAATGACAGAAGAGGACAGAATGACAGAAGATGACAGAAGATGACAGAAGATGACAAGATGACAGAATGACAGAAGATGTCAGAATGACAGAAGATGACAGAATGACAGAAGAGGACAGAATGACAGAAGATGACAGAAGATGACAGAAGATGATAGAATGACAGAAGAGGACAGAATGACAGATGATGACAGAATGACAGAAGATGACAGAAGAGGACAGAATGACAGAAGATGACAGAATGACAGAAGAGGACAGAATGAATTAAGATGACAGAAGATGACAGAAGATGACAGAAGATGACAGAATGACAGAAGATGACAGAATGACAGAAGAGGACAGAATGACAGAAGATGACAGAAGATGACAGAAGACGACAGAAGATGACAGAAGGTGACAGAATGACAGAAGAGGACAGAATGACAGAAGATGACAGAAGATGACAGAAGAGGACAGAATGACAGAAGATGACAGAATGACAGAAGAGGACAGAATGACAGAAGATGACAGAAGATGACAGAAGATGACAGAAGATGACAGAATGACAGAAGATGACAGAAGATGACAAAATGACAGAAGAGGACAGAATGACAGAAGATGACAGAATGACAGAAGAGGGCAGAAGATGACAGAAGATGACAGAATGACAGAAGAGGACAGAATGACAGAAGGTGACAGAAGATGACAGAATGACAGAAGAGGACAGAAGATGACAGAAGATGACAAAAGATGACAGAATGACAGAAGATGACAGAAGATGACAAAATGACAGAAGAGGACAGAATGACAGAAGATGACAGAGTGACAGAAGAGGACAGAATGACAGAAGATGACAGAAGATGAAAAAAGATGACAGAATGACAGAAGAGGACAGAATGACAGAAGATGACAGAATATGACAGAAGATGACAGAATATGACAGAGGATGACAGAAGATGACAAAAAGACAGAAGATGACAGAAGATGACAAAATGACAGAAGAGGACAGAATGACAGAAGATGACAGAATGACAGAAGAGGGCAGAAGATGACAGAAGATGACAGAATGACAGAAGAGGACAGAATGACAGAAGGTGACAGAAGAAGACAGAATGACAGAAGGTGACAAAAGATGACAGAATGACAGAAGATGACAGAAGATGACAGAAGATGACAAAATGACAGAAGAGGACAGAATGACAGAAGATGACAGAGTGACAGAAGAGGACAGAATGACAGAAGATGACAGAAGAGGACAGAAGATGACAGAATGACAGAAGAGGACAGAATGACAGAAGATGACAGAATATGACAGAAGATGACAGAATATGACAGAAGATGACAGAAGGTGACAGAAGATGACAGAATGACAGAAGATGACAGAAGATGACAGAAGATGACAAAATGACAGAAGAGGACAGAATGACAGAAGATGACAGAGTGACAGAAGAGGACAGAATGACAGAAGATGACAGAAGATGAAAGAAGATGACAGAATGACAGAAGAGGACAGAATGACAGAAGATGACAGAAGATGACAGAAGATGACAGAATGACAGAAGAGGACAGAATGACAGAAGATGACAGAAGATGACAGAATGACAGAAGATGTCAGAATGACAGAAGATGACAGAATGACAGAAGAGGACAGAATGACAGAAGATGACAGAAGATGACAGAACATGACAGAACATGACAGAATGACAGAAGATGACAGAAGATGACAGAAGAGGACAGAATGACAGAAGATGACAGGATATGACAGAAGATGACAGAATGAGAGAAGATGACAGAAGATGACAGAAGAGGACAGAATGACAGAAGATAACAGAAGATGACAGAAGATGACAGAATGACAGAAGAGGACAGAAGATGACAGAATGACAGAAGAGGGCAGAATGACAGAAGATGACAGAAGATGACAGAAGATGACAGAAGATGACAGAATATGACAGAAGATGAAAAAGATGAGAGAAGATGACAGAAGAGGACAGAATGACAGAAGAAGACAGAAGATGACAGAATGACGGAAGATGACAGAAGATGACGCAAGATGACAGAAGATGACAGAAGATGACAGAATGACAGAAGAGGACATAATGACAGAAGATGACAGAAGATGACAGAAGATGACAGAATGACAGAAGATGACAGAATGACAGAAGATGACAGAATGACAGAAGATGACACAATGACAGAAGATGACAGAAGATGACAGAATGACAGAAGAGGACAGAATGACAGAAGATGACAGAATGACAGAAGAGGACAGAATGACAGAAGATGACAGAATGACAGAAGAGGACAGAATGACAGAAGATGACAGAAGATGACAGAAGATGACAGAATGACAGAAGATGACAGAAGATGACACAAGATGACAGAAGATGACAGAAGATGACAGAATGACAGAAGAGGACAGAATGACAGAAGATGACAGAAGATGACAGAAGATGACAGAATGACAGAAGATGACACAAGATGACGGAAGATGACAGAAGATGACAGAAGATGACAGAATGACACAAGAGGACAGAATGACAGAAGATGACAGAATGACAGAAGAGGACAGAATGACAGAAGATGACAGAAGATGACAGAAGATGACAGAAGATGACAGAAGATGACAGAATGACAGAAGATGTCAGAATGACAGAAGATGACAGAATGACAGAAGAGGACAGAATGACAGAAGATGACAGAAGATGACAGAAGATGACAGAATGACAGAAGAGGACAGAATGACAGATGATGACAGAATGACAGAAGAGGACACAAGATGACAGAAGATGACAGAAGACGACAGAAGATGACAGAAGGTGACAGAATGACAGAAGAGGACAGAATGACAGAAGATGACAGAAGATGACAGAAGATGACAGAATGACAGAAGATGAAAGAAGATGACAGAAGATGACAAAATGACAGAAGAGGTCAGAATGACAGAAGATGACAGAATGACAGAAGAGGACAGAATGACAGAAGATGTCAGAAGATGAAAGAAGATGACAGAATGACAGAAGAGGACAGAATGACAGAATATGACAGAAGATGACAGAATATGACAGAAGATGACAGAAGATGACAGAAGATGACAGAATGACAGAAGAGGACAGAATGACAGAAGATGACAGAAGATGACAGAAGATGACAGAATGACAGAAGATGAAAGAAGATGAAGGAAGATGACAGAAGATGACAGAAGATGACAGAATGACAGAAGAGGACGGAAAGACAGAAGATGACAGAAGATGACAGAAGATGACAGAAGATGACAGAATGACAGAAGATGTCAGAATGACAGAAGATGACAGAATGACAGAAGGGGACAGAATGACAGAAGATGACAGAACATGACAGAACATGACAGAATGACAGAAGAGGACAGAATGACAGAAGGTGACAGAAGATGACAGAATGACAGAAGAGGACAGAAGATGACAGAAGATGACAAAAGATGACAGAATGACAGAAGATGACAGAAGATGACAGAAGATGACAAAATGACAGAAGAGGACAGAATGACAGAAGAGGACAGAAGATGACAGAAGATGACAAAAGGTGACAGAATGACAGAAGATGACAGAAGATGACAAAATGACAGAAGAGGACAGAATGACAGAAGATGACAGAGTGACAGAAGAGGACAGAATGAGAGAAGATGACAGAAGATGGAAGAAGATGACAGAATGACAGAAGAGGACAGAATGACAGAAGATGACAGAATATGACAGAAGATGACAGAATATGACAGAAGATGACAGAAGATGACAGAATGACAGAAGAGGACAGAATGACAGAAGATGACAGAAGATGACAGAAGATGACAGAATGACAGAAGATGAAAGAAGATGAAGGAAGATGACAGAAGATGACAGAAGATGACAGAATGACAGAAGAGGACGGAATGACAGAAGATGACAGAAGATGACAGAAGATGACAGAATGACAGAATATGTCAGAATGACAGAAGATGACAGAATGACAGAAGGGGACAGAATGACAGAAGATGACAGAAGATGACAGAACATGACAGAACATGACAGAATGACAGAAGATGAGAGAAGATGACAGAAGAGGACAGAATGACAGAAGATGACAGAATATGACAGAAGAGGACAGAATGACAGAAGATAACAGAAGATGACAGAAGATGACAGAATGACAGAAGAGGACAGAAGATGACAGAATGACAGAAGAGGACAGAATGACAGAAGATGACAGAAGATGACAGAAGAAGACAGAATGACAGAAGAGGACAGAATGACAGAAGTTGACAGAAGATGACAGAAGATGACAGAAGATGACAGAAGATGACAGAATGACAGAAGAAGACAGAAGATGACAGAAGATGACAGAATGACAGAAGAGGACAGAATGACAGAAGAGGACAGAATGACAGAAGAGGACAGAATGACAGAAGAGGACAGAAGATGACAGAATGACAGAAGAAGACAGAAGAGGACAGAAGATGACAGAATGACAGAAGAGGACAGAAGATGACAGAAGATGACAGAATGACAGAAGAGGACAGAATGACAGAAGAGGACAGAATGACAGAAGATGACAGAAAGACAGAAGATGACAGAAGATGACAAAATGACAGAAGAGGACAGAATGACAGAAGATGACAGAATGACAGAAGAGGGCAGAAGATGACAGAAGATGACAGAATGACAGAAGAGGACAGAATGACAGAAGGTGACAGAAGATGACAGAATGACAGAAGGTGACAAAAGATGACAGAATGACAGAAGATGACAGAAGATGACAGAAGATGACAAAATGACAGAAGAGGACAGAATGACAGAAGATGACAGAGTGACAGAAGAGGACAGAATGACAGAAGATGACAGAAGAGGACAGAAGATGACAGAATGACAGAAGAGGACAGAATGACAGAAGATGACAGAATATGACAGAAGATGACAGAATATGACAGAAGATGACAGAAGGTGACAGAAGATGACAGAATGACAGAAGATGACAGAAGATGACAGAAGATGACAAAATGACAGAAGAGGACAGAATGACAGAAGATGACAGAGTGACAGAAGAGGACAGAATGACAGAAGATGACAGAAGATGAAAGAAGATGACAGAATGACAGAAGAGGACAGAATGACAGAAGATGACAGAAGATGACAGAAGATGACAGAATGACAGAAGAGGACAGAATGACAGAAGATGACAGAAGATGACAGAATGACAGAAGATGTCAGAATGACAGAAGATGACAGAATGACAGAAGAGGACAGAATGACAGAAGATGACAGAAGATGACAGAACATGACAGAAGATGACAGAATGACAGAAGATGACAGAAGATGACAGAAGAGGACAGAATGACAGAAGATGACAGGATATGACAGAAGATGACAGAATGAGAGAAGATGACAGAAGATGACAGAAGAGGACAGAATGACAGAAGATAACAGAAGATGACAGAAGATGACAGAATGACAGAAGAGGACAGAAGATGACAGAATGACAGAAGAGGGCAGAATGACAGAAGATGACAGAAGATGACAGAAGATGACAGAAGATGACAGAATATGACAGAAGATGAAAAAGATGAGAGAAGATGACAGAAGAGGACAGAATGACAGAAGAAGACAGAAGATGACAGAATGACGGAAGATGACAGAAGATGACGCAAGATGACAGAAGATGACAGAAGATGACAGAATGACAGAAGAGGACATAATGACAGAAGATGACAGAAGATGACAGAAGATGACAGAATGACAGAAGATGACAGAATGACAGAAGATGACAGAATGACAGAAGAGGACACAATGACAGAAGATGACAGAAGATGACAGAATGACAGAAGAGGACAGAATGACAGAAGATGACAGAATGACAGAAGAGGACAGAATGACAGAAGATGACAGAATGACAGAAGAGGACAGAATGACAGAAGATGACAGAAGATGACAGAAGATGACAGAATGACAGAAGATGACAGAAGATGACACAAGATGACAGAAGATGACAGAAGATGACAGAATGACAGAAGAGGACAGAATGACAGAAGATGACAGAAGATGACAGAAGATGACAGAATGACAGAAGATGACACAAGATGACGGAAGATGACAGAAGATGACAGAAGATGACAGAATGACACAAGAGGACAGAATGACAGAAGATGACAGAATGACAGAAGAGGACAGAATGACAGAAGATGACAGAAGATGACAGAAGATGACAGAAGATGACAGAAGATGACAGAATGACAGAAGATGTCAGAATGACAGAAGATGACAGAATGACAGAAGAGGACAGAATGACAGAAGATGACAGAAGATGACAGAAGATGACAGAATGACAGAAGAGGACAGAATGACAGATGATGACAGAATGACAGAAGAGGACACAAGATGACAGAAGATGACAGAAGACGACAGAAGATGACAGAAGGTGACAGAATGACAGAAGAGGACAGAATGACAGAAGATGACAGAAGATGACAGAAGATGACAGAAGATGACAGAATGACAGAAGATGAAAGAAGATGACAGAAGATGACAAAATGACAGAAGAGGTCAGAATGACAGAAGATGACAGAATGACAGAAGAGGACAGAATGACAGAAGATGTCAGAAGATGAAAGAAGATGACAGAATGACAGAAGAGGACAGAATGACAGAATATGACAGAATATGACAGAAGATGACAGAATATGACAGAAGATGACAGAAGATGACAGAAGATGACAGAATGACAGAAGAGGACAGAATGACAGAAGATGACAGAAGATGACAGAAGATGACAGAATGACAGAAGATGAAAGAAGATGAAGGAAGATGACAGAAGATGACAGAAGATGACAGAATGACAGAAGAGGACGGAAAGACAGAAGATGACAGAAGATGACAGAAGATGACAGAATGACAGAAGATGTCAGAATGACAGAAGATGACAGAATGACAGAAGGGGACAGAATGACAGAAGATGACAGAAGATGACAGAACATGACAGAATGACAGAAGAGGACAGAATGACAGAAGGTGACAGAAGATGACAGAATGACAGAAGAGGACAGAAGATGACAGAAGATGACAAAAGATGACAGAATGACAGAAGATGACAGAAGATGACAGAAGATGACAAAATGACAGAAGAGGACAGAATGACAGAAGAGGACAGAAGATGACAGAAGATGACAAAAGATGACAGAATGACAGAAGATGACAGAAGATGACAAAATGGCAGAAGAGGACAGAATGACAGAAGATGACAGAGTGACAGAAGAGGACAGAATGAGAGAAGATGACAGAAGATGAAAGAAGATGACAGAATGACAGAAGATGAAAGAATATGACAGAAGATGACAGAATATGACAGAAGATGACAGAAGATGACAGAATGACAGAAGAGGACAGAATGACAGAAGATGACAGAAGATGACAGAAGATGACAGAATGACAGAAGATGAAAGAAGATGAAGGAAGATGACAGAAGATGACAGAAGATGACAGAATGACAGAAGAGGACGGAATGACAGAAGATGACAGAAGATGACAGAAGATGACAGAATGACAGAAGAGGACAGAATGACAGAAGATGACAGAAGATGACAGAAGATGACAGAAGATGACAGAAGATGACAGAATGACAGAAGATGTCAGAATGACAGAAGATGACAGAATGACAGAAGAGGACAGAATGACAGAAGATGACAGAAGATGACAGAAGATGACAGAATGACAGAAGAGGACAGAATGACAGATGATGACAGAATGACAGAAGAGGACACAAGATGACAGAAGATGACAGAAGACGACAGAAGATGACAGAAGGTGACAGAATGACAGAAGAGGACAGAATGACAGAAGATGACAGAAGATGACAGAAGATGACAGAATGACAGAAGATGAAAGAAGATGACAGAAGATGACAAAATGACAGAAGAGGTCAGAATGACAGAAGATGACAGAATGACAGAAGAGGACAGAATGACAGAAGATGTCAGAAGATGAAAGAAGATGACAGAATGACAGAAGAGGACAGAATGACAGAATATGACAGAAGATGACAGAATATGACAGAAGATGACAGAAGATGACAGAAGATGACAGAATGACAGAAGAGGACAGAATGACAGAAGATGACAGAAGATGACAGAAGATGACAGAATGACAGAAGATGAAAGAAGATGAAGGAAGATGACAGAAGATGACAGAAGATGACAGAATGACAGAAGAGGACGGAAAGACAGAAGATGACAGAAGATGACAGAAGATGACAGAAGATGACAGAATGACAGAAGATGTCAGAATGACAGAAGATGACAGAATGACAGAAGGGGACAGAATGACAGAAGATGACAGAACATGACAGAACATGACAGAATGACAGAAGAGGACAGAATGACAGAAGGTGACAGAAGATGACAGAATGACAGAAGAGGACAGAAGATGACAGAAGATGACAAAAGATGACAGAATGACAGAAGATGACAGAAGATGACAGAAGATGACAAAATGACAGAAGAGGACAGAATGACAGAAGAGGACAGAAGATGACAGAAGATGACAAAAGGTGACAGAATGACAGAAGATGACAGAAGATGACAAAATGACAGAAGAGGACAGAATGACAGAAGATGACAGAGTGACAGAAGAGGACAGAATGAGAGAAGATGACAGAAGATGGAAGAAGATGACAGAATGACAGAAGAGGACAGAATGACAGAAGATGACAGAATATGACAGAAGATGACAGAATATGACAGAAGATGACAGAAGATGACAGAATGACAGAAGAGGACAGAATGACAGAAGATGACAGAAGATGACAGAAGATGACAGAATGACAGAAGATGAAAGAAGATGAAGGAAGATGACAGAAGATGACAGAAGATGACAGAATGACAGAAGAGGACGGAATGACAGAAGATGACAGAAGATGACAGAAGATGACAGAATGACAGAATATGTCAGAATGACAGAAGATGACAGAATGACAGAAGGGGACAGAATGACAGAAGATGACAGAAGATGACAGAACATGACAGAACATGACAGAATGACAGAAGATGAGAGAAGATGACAGAAGAGGACAGAATGACAGAAGATGACAGAATATGACAGAAGAGGACAGAATGACAGAAGATAACAGAAGATGACAGAAGATGACAGAATGACAGAAGAGGACAGAAGATGACAGAATGACAGAAGAGGACAGAATGACAGAAGATGACAGAAGATGACAGAAGAAGACAGAATGACAGAAGAGGACAGAATGACAGAAGTTGACAGAAGATGACAGAAGATGACAGAAGATGACAGAAGATGACAGAATGACAGAAGAAGACAGAAGATGACAGAAGATGACAGAATGACAGAAGAGGACAGAATGACAGAAGAGGACAGAATGACAGAAGAGGACAGAATGACAGAAGAGGACAGAAGATGACAGAATGACAGAAGAAGACAGAAGAGGACAGAAGATGACAGAATGACAGAAGAGGACAGAAGATGACAGAAGATGACAGAATGACAGAAGAGGACAGAATGACAGAAGAGGACAGAATGACAGAAGATGACAGAAAGACAGAAGATGACAGAAGATGACAAAATGACAGAAGAGGACAGAATGACAGAAGATGACAGAATGACAGAAGAGGGCAGAAGATGACAGAAGATGACAGAATGACAGAAGAGGACAGAATGACAGAAGGTGACAGAAGATGACAGAATGACAGAAGGTGACAAAAGATGACAGAATGACAGAAGATGACAGAAGATGACAGAAGATGACAAAATGACAGAAGAGGACAGAATGACAGAAGATGACAGAGTGACAGAAGAGGACAGAATGACAGAAGATGACAGAAGAGGACAGAAGATGACAGAATGACAGAAGAGGACAGAATGACAGAAGATGACAGAATATGACAGAAGATGACAGAATATGACAGAAGATGACAGAAGGTGACAGAAGATGACAGAATGACAGAAGATGACAGAAGATGACAGAAGATGACAAAATGACAGAAGAGGACAGAATGACAGAAGATGACAGAGTGACAGAAGAGGACAGAATGACAGAAGATGACAGAAGATGAAAGAAGATGACAGAATGACAGAAGAGGACAGAATGACAGAAGATGACAGAAGATGACAGAAGATGACAGAATGACAGAAGAGGACAGAATGACAGAAGATGACAGAAGATGACAGAATGACAGAAGATGTCAGAATGACAGAAGATGACAGAATGACAGAAGAGGACAGAATGACAGAAGATGACAGAAGATGACAGAACATGACAGAAGATGACAGAATGACAGAAGATGACAGAAGATGACAGAAGAGGACAGAATGACAGAAGATGACAGGATATGACAGAAGATGACAGAATGAGAGAAGATGACAGAAGATGACAGAAGAGGACAGAATGACAGAAGATAACAGAAGATGACAGAAGATGACAGAATGACAGAAGAGGACAGAAGATGACAGAATGACAGAAGAGGGCAGAATGACAGAAGATGACAGAAGATGACAGAAGATGACAGAAGATGACAGAATATGACAGAAGATGAAAAAGATGAGAGAAGATGACAGAAGAGGACAGAATGACAGAAGAAGACAGAAGATGACAGAATGACGGAAGATGACAGAAGATGACGCAAGATGACAGAAGATGACAGAAGATGACAGAATGACAGAAGAGGACATAATGACAGAAGATGACAGAAGATGACAGAAGATGACAGAATGACAGAAGATGACAGAATGACAGAAGATGACAGAATGACAGAAGAGGACACAATGACAGAAGATGACAGAAGATGACAGAATGACAGAAGAGGACAGAATGACAGAAGATGACAGAATGACAGAAGAGGACAGAATGACAGAAGATGACAGAATGACAGAAGAGGACAGAATGACAGAAGATGACAGAAGATGACAGAAGATGACAGAATGACAGAAGATGACAGAAGATGACACAAGATGACAGAAGATGACAGAAGATGACAGAATGACAGAAGAGGACAGAATGACAGAAGATGACAGAAGATGACAGAAGATGACAGAATGACAGAAGATGACACAAGATGACGGAAGATGACAGAAGATGACAGAAGATGACAGAATGACACAAGAGGACAGAATGACAGAAGATGACAGAATGACAGAAGAGGACAGAATGACAGAAGATGACAGAAGATGACAGAAGATGACAGAAGATGACAGAAGATGACAGAATGACAGAAGATGTCAGAATGACAGAAGATGACAGAATGACAGAAGAGGACAGAATGACAGAAGATGACAGAAGATGACAGAAGATGACAGAATGACAGAAGAGGACAGAATGACAGATGATGACAGAATGACAGAAGAGGACACAAGATGACAGAAGATGACAGAAGACGACAGAAGATGACAGAAGGTGACAGAATGACAGAAGAGGACAGAATGACAGAAGATGACAGAAGATGACAGAAGATGACAGAAGATGACAGAATGACAGAAGATGAAAGAAGATGACAGAAGATGACAAAATGACAGAAGAGGTCAGAATGACAGAAGATGACAGAATGACAGAAGAGGACAGAATGACAGAAGATGTCAGAAGATGAAAGAAGATGACAGAATGACAGAAGAGGACAGAATGACAGAATATGACAGAATATGACAGAAGATGACAGAATATGACAGAAGATGACAGAAGATGACAGAAGATGACAGAATGACAGAAGAGGACAGAATGACAGAAGATGACAGAAGATGACAGAAGATGACAGAATGACAGAAGATGAAAGAAGATGAAGGAAGATGACAGAAGATGACAGAAGATGACAGAATGACAGAAGAGGACGGAAAGACAGAAGATGACAGAAGATGACAGAAGATGACAGAATGACAGAAGATGTCAGAATGACAGAAGATGACAGAATGACAGAAGGGGACAGAATGACAGAAGATGACAGAAGATGACAGAACATGACAGAATGACAGAAGAGGACAGAATGACAGAAGGTGACAGAAGATGACAGAATGACAGAAGAGGACAGAAGATGACAGAAGATGACAAAAGATGACAGAATGACAGAAGATGACAGAAGATGACAGAAGATGACAAAATGACAGAAGAGGACAGAATGACAGAAGAGGACAGAAGATGACAGAAGATGACAAAAGATGACAGAATGACAGAAGATGACAGAAGATGACAAAATGGCAGAAGAGGACAGAATGACAGAAGATGACAGAGTGACAGAAGAGGACAGAATGAGAGAAGATGACAGAAGATGAAAGAAGATGACAGAATGACAGAAGATGAAAGAATATGACAGAAGATGACAGAATATGACAGAAGATGACAGAAGATGACAGAATGACAGAAGAGGACAGAATGACAGAAGATGACAGAAGATGACAGAAGATGACAGAATGACAGAAGATGAAAGAAGATGAAGGAAGATGACAGAAGATGACAGAAGATGACAGAATGACAGAAGAGGACGGAATGACAGAAGATGACAGAAGATGACAGAAGATGACAGAATGACAGAATATGTCAGAATGACAGAAGATGACAGAATGACAGAAGGGGACAGAATGACAGAAGATGACAGAAGATGACAGAACATGACAGAACATGACAGAATGACAGAAGATGAGAGAAGATGACAGAAGAGGACAGAATGACAGAAGATGACAGAATATGACAGAAGAGGACAGAATGACAGAAGATAACAGAAGATGACAGAAGATGACAGAATGACAGAAGAGGACAGAAGATGACAGAATGACAGAAGAGGACAGAATGACAGAAGATGACAGAAGATGACAGAAGAAGACAGAATGACAGAAGAGGACAGAATGACAGAAGTTGACAGAAGATGACAGAAGATGACAGAAGATGACAGAAGATGACAGAATGACAGAAGAAGACAGAAGATGACAGAAGATGACAGAATGACAGAAGAGGACAGAATGACAGAAGAGGACAGAATGACAGAAGAGGACAGAATGACAGAAGAGGACAGAAGATGACAGAATGACAGAAGAAGACAGAAGAGGACAGAAGATGACAGAATGACAGAAGAGGACAGAAGATGACAGAAGATGACAGAATGACAGAAGAGGACAGAATGACAGAAGAGGACAGAATGACAGAAGATGACAGAATGACAGAAGATGACAGAAGATGACAGAATGACAGAAGATGACAGAAGATGACAGAATATGACAGAATACGACAGAAGATGACAGAAGATGACAGAAGATGACAGAATGACAGAAGATGACAGAAGATGACAGCAGATGGCAGAAGATGACAGAAGATGACAGAAGATGACAGAATGACAGAAGAGGACAGAATGACAGAAGAGGACAGAATATGATAGAGGTTGACAGAAGATGACAGAATGACAGAAGATGACAGAAGATGTCAGAAGGACAGAAGATGACAGAATGACAGAAGATGAAAGAACATGACAGAAGATGACAGAAGATGACAGAATATGACAGAAGAGGACAGAAGATGACAGAAGATGACAGAAGATGACAGAAGATGACAGAATATGACAGAAGATGACAGAAGAGGACAGAATGACAGAAGAGGACAGAATGACAGAAGAGGACAGAATATGACAGAAGATGACACAAGATGACAGAATGACAGAAAATGACAGAAGAGGACAGAATATGACAGAAGAGGACAGAATGATAGAAGATGACAGAAGGTGACAGAAGATGGCAGAAGATGACAGAAGATGACAGAATATGACAGAAGATGACAGAAGATGACAGAGTATGACAGAAGATGACAGAAGATGACAGAAGATGACAGAATGACAGAAGAGGACAGAATGACAGAAGATGACAGAATGACAGAAGAGGACAGAAGATGACAGAGGATGACAGAAGATGACAGAAGATGACAGAATGACAGAAGAGGACAGAAGATGACAGAAGATGACAGAATGACAGAAGATGACAGAAGATGACAGAAGATGACAGAAGATGACAGAATTACAGAAGAGGACAGAATGACAGAAGAGGACAGAAGATGACAGAATGACAGAAGAGGACAGAAGATGACAGAAGACGACAGAAGATGACAGAATGACAGAAGAGGACAGAATGACAGAAGAGGACAGAATGACAGAAGATGACAGAATGACAGAAGATGACAGAAGATGACAGAAGATGACAGAATGACAGAAGATGACAGAAGATGAGAGTAGATGACAGAAGATGACATAAGATGACAGAAGATGACAGAAGATGACAGAATGACAGAAGAGGACAGAAGATGACAGAAGATGACGGAAGATGACAGAAGATGACAGATTGACAGAAGAGGACAGAATGACAGAAGAGGACAGAATATGATAGAGGATGACAGAAGATGACAGAATGACAGAAGATGACAGAAGATGTCAGAAGGACAGAAGATGACAGAATGACAAAAGATGACAGAAGATGACAGAAGATGACAGAAGATGACAGAATATGACAGAAGAGGACAGAAGATGACAGAAGATGACAGAAGATGACAGAAGATGACAGAATGACAGAAGAGGACAGAATGACAGAAGAGGACAGAATATGACAGAAGATGACACAAGATGACAGAATGACAGAAAATGACAGAAGAGGACAGAACATGACAGAAGAGGACAGAATGACAGAAGATGACAGAAGATGACAGAAGATGACAGAATATGACAGAAGATGACAGAATATGACAGAAGATGACAGAAGATGACAGAAGATGACAGAATGACAGAAGATGACACAAGATGACGGAAGATGACAGAAGATGACAGAAGATGACAGAATGACACAAGAGGACAGAATGACAGAAGATGACAGAATGACAGAAGAGGACAGAATGACAGAAGATGACAGAAGATGACAGAAGATGACAGAAGATGACAGAAGATGACAGAATGACAGAAGATGTCAGAATGACAGAAGATGACAGAATGACAGAAGAGGACAGAATGACAGAAGATGACAGAAGATGACAGAAGATGACAGAATGACAGAAGAGGACAGAATGACAGATGATGACAGAATGACAGAAGAGGACAGAAGATGACAGAAGATGACAGAAGACGACAGAAGATGACAGAAGGTGACAGAATGACAGAAGAGGACAGAATGACAGAAGATGACAGAAGATGACAGAAGATGACAGAAGATGACAGAAGATGACAGAATGACAGAATATGACAGAAGATGTCAGAAGATGACAGAAGATGACAGAATGACAGAAGAGGACAGAATGACAGAAGATGACAGAAGATGACAGAAGATGACAGAATGACAGAAGAGGACAGAATGACAGAAGATGACAGAAGATGACAGAAGATGACAGAAGATGACAGAATGACAGAAGATGTCAGAATGACAGAAGATGACAGAATGACAGAAGAGGACAGAATGACAGAAGATGACAGAAGATGACAGAACATGACAGAACATGACAGAATGACAGAAGATGACAGAAGATGACAGAAGAGGACAGAATGACAGAAGATGACAGGATATGACAGAAGATGACAGAATGACAGAAGATGACAGAAGATGACAGAATAGGACAGAATGACAGAAGAGGACAGAAGATGACAGAATGACAGAAGAGGACAGAATGACAGAAGATGACAGAAGATGACAGAAGATGACAGAAGATGACAGAAGATGACAGAATATGACAGAAGATGAAAAAGATGACAGAAGATGACAGAAGAGGACAGAATGACAGAAGATGACAGAAGATGACAGAAGATGACAGAATGACGGAAGGTGACAGAAGATGACGCAAGATGACAGAAGATGACAGAAGATGACAGAATGACAGAAGAGGACATAATGACAGAAGATGACAGAAGATGACAGAAGATGACAGAATGACAGAAGATGACAGAATGACAGAAGATGACAGAATGACAGAAGAGGACACAATGACAGAAGATGACAGAAGATGACAGAAGATGACAGAATGACAGAAGAGGACAGAATGACAGAAGATGACAGAATGACAGAAGAGGACAGAATGACAGAAGATGACAGAAGATGACAGAATGACAGAAGAGGACAGAATGACAGAAGATGACAGAAGATGACAGAATGACAGAAGATGACAGAAGATGACACAAGATGACAAAATGACAGAAGAGGACAGAATTACAGAAGATGACAGAGTGACAGAAGATGACAGAATGACAGAAGAGGACAGAATGACAGAAGTTGACAGAATATGACAGAAGATGACAGAATATGACAGAAGATGACAGCAGATGACAGAATGACAGAAGAGGACAGAATGACAGAAGATGACAGAAGATGACAGAAGATGACAGAATGACAGAAGATGACGGAAGATGACAGAAGATGACAGAATGACACAAGAGGACAGAATGACAGAAGATGACAGAATGACAGAAGAGGACAGAATGACAGAAGATGACAGAAGATGACAGAAGATGACAGAAGATGACAGAAGATGACAGAATGACAGAAGATGTCAGAATGACAGAAGATGACAGAATGACAGAAGAGGACAGAATGACAGAAGATGACAGAAGATGACAGAAGATGACAGAATGACAGAAGAGGACAGAATGACAGATGATGACAGAATGACAGAAGAGGACAGAAGATGACAGAAGATGACAGAAGACGACAGAAGATGACAGAAGGTGACAGAATGACAGAAGAGGACAGAATGACAGAAGATGACAGAAGATGACAGAAGATGACAGAAGATGACAGAATGACAGAAGATGAAAGAAGATGACAGAAGATGACAAAATGACAGAAGAGGACAGAATGACAGAAGATGACAGAATGACAGAAGAGGACAGAATGACAGAAGATGACAGAAGATGAAAGAAGATGACAGAATGAAAGAAGAGGACAGAATGACAGAAGATGACAGAATATGTCAGAAGATGACAGAATATGACAGAAGATGACAGAAGATGACAGAAGAGGACAGAATGACAGAAGATGACAGAATGACAGAAGAGGACAGAATGACAGAAGGTGACAGAAGATGATAGAATGACAGAAGAGGACAGAAGATGACAGAAGATGACAAAAGATGACAGAATGACAGAAGATGACAGAAGATGTCAGAAGATGACAAAATGACAGAAGAGGACAGAATGACAGAAGATGACAGAGTGACAGAAGAGGACAGAATGACAGAAGATGACAGAAGATGACAGAAGATGACAGAATGACAGAAGATGACAGAATGACAGAAGAGGGCAGAAGATGACAGAAGATGACAGAAGATGACAGAATGATAGAAGAGGACAGAATGACAGAAGATGACAGAAGATGACAGAAGATGACAGAATATGACAGAAGATGAAAAAGATGACAGAAGATGACAGAAGAGGACAGAATGACAGAAGATGACAGAAGATGACAGAATGATGGAAGATGACAGAAGATGACGCAAGATGACAGAAGATGACAGAATGACAGAAGATGACAGAATGACAGAAGAGGACACAATCACATGAGGTGACAGAAGATGACAGAAGATGACAGAATGACAGAAGAGGACAGAATGACAGAAGATGACAGAATGACAGAAGAGGACAGAATGACAGAAGATGACAGAAGATGACAGAATGACAGAAGAGGACAGAATGACAGAAGATGACAGAAGATGACAGAAGATGACAGAATGACAGAAGATGACACAAGATGACACAAGATGACAAAATGACAGAAGAGGACAGAATGACAGAAGATGACAGAGTGACAGAAGAGGACAGAATGACAGAAGATGACAGAAGATGACAGAAGATGACAGAATGACAGAAGAGGACAGAATGACAGAAGATGACAGACGATGACAGAAGATGACAGAATGACAGAAGATGACACAAGATGACGGAAGATGACAGAAGATGACAGAAGATGACAGAATGACACAAGAGGACAGAATGACAGAAGATGACAGAATGACAGAAGAGGACAGAATGACAGAAGATGACAGAAGATGACAGAAGATGACAGAAGATGACAGGAGATGACAGAATGACAGAAGATATCAGAATGACAGAAGATGACAGAATGACAGAAGAGGACAGAAGATGACAGAAGATGACAGAATGACAGAAGAGGACAGAATGACAGATGATGACAGAATGACAGAAGAGGACAGAAGATGGCAGAAGATGACAGAAGGCGACAGAAGATGACAGAAGGTGACAGAATGACAGAAGAGGACAGAATGACAGAAGATGACAGAAGATGACAGAAGATGACAAAATGACAGAAGAGGACAGAATGACAGAAGATGACAGAATGACAGAAGAGGACAGAATGACAGAAGGTGACAGAAGATGATAGAATGACAGAAGAGGACAGAAGATGACAGAAGATGACAAAAGATGACAGAATGACAGAAGATGACAGAAGATGTCAGAAGATGACAAAATGACAGAAGAGGACAGAATGACAGAAGATGACAGAGTGACAGAAGAGGACAGAATGACAGAAGATGACAGAAGATGACAGAAGATGACAGAATGACAGAAGAGGAAAGAATGACAGAAGATGGCAGAATATGACAGAAGATGACAGAATATGACAGAAGATGACAGAAGATGACAGAAGATGACAGAATGACAGAAGAGGACAGAATGACAGAAGATGACAGAAGATGACAGAAGATGACAGAATGACAGAAGATGACAGAAGATGACGGAAGATGACAGAAGATGACAGAAGATGACAGAATGACAGAAGAGGACAGAATGACAGAAGATGACAGAAGATGACAGAAGATGACAGAAGATGACAGAATGACAGAAGATGTCAGAATGACAGAAGATGACAGAATGACAGAAGAGGACAGAATGACAGAAGAGGACAGAATGACAGAAGATGACAGACGATGACAGAATGACAGAAGATGACAGAAGATGACAGAATATGACAGAAGATGACAGAAGATGACAGAATGACAGAAGATGACAGAAGATGACAGTAGATGACTTAAGATGACAGAAGATGACAGAATGACAGAAGAGGACAGAAGATGACAGAAGATGACAGAAGATGACAGAAGATGACAGAATGACAGAAGAGGACAGAATGACAGAAGAGGACAGAATATGATAGAGGATGACAGAAGATGACAGAATGACAGAAGATGACAGAAGATGTCAGAAGATCAGAAGATGACAGAATGACAGAAGATGAAAGAACATGACAGAAGATGACAGAATATGACAGAAGAGGACAGAAGATGACAGAAGATGACAGAATATGACAGAAGATGACAGAAGATGACAGAATGACAGAAGAGGACAGAATGACAGAAGAGGACAGAATATGGCAGAAGATGACACAAGATGACAGAATGACAGAAAATGACAGAAGAGGACAGAATATGACAGAAGAGGACAGAATGACAGAAGATGACAGAAGATGACAGAAGATGGCAGAAGATGACAGAAGATGACAGAATATGACAGAAGATGACAGAAGATGACAGAATGACAGAAGAGGACAGAATGACAGAAGATGACAGAATGACAGAAGAGGACAGAAGATGACAGAAGATGACAGAAGATGACAGAATGACAGAAGAGGACAGAAGATGACAGAAGATGACAGAATGACAGAAGATGACAGAAGATGACAGAAGATGACAGAAGATGACAGAATTACAGAAGAGGACAGAATGACAGAAGAGGAGAGAATATGACAGAATGACAGAAGAGGACAGAAGATGACAGAAGATGACAGAAGATGACAGAATGAAAGAAGAGGACAGAATGACAGAAGAGGACAGAATGACAGAAGATGACAGAATGACAGAAGATGACAGAAGATGACAGAAGATGACAGAATGACAGAAGATGACAGATGATGACAGAATATGACAGAATATGACAGAAGATGACAGAAGATGACAGAAGATGACAGAATGACAGAAGAGGACAGAAGATGACAGAAGATGACAGAATGACAGAAGAGGACAGAATGACAGAAGAGGACAGAATATGAAAGAGGATGACAGAAGATGACAGAAGATGTCAGAAGGACAGAAGATGACAGAATGACAGAAGATGACAGAACATGACAGAAGATGACAGAAGATGACAGAATATGACAGAAGAGGACAGAAGATGACAGAAGGTGACAGAATGACAGAAGAGGACAGAATGACAGAAGAGGACAGAATATGACAGAAGATGACACAAGATGACAGAATGACAGAAAATGACAGAATGACAGAAGATGACAGAAGATGACAGAAGATGACAGAAGATGGCAGAAGATGACAGAAGATGACAGAATATGACAGAAGATGACAGAAGATGACAGAGTATGACAGATGATGACAGAAGATGGCAGAAGATGATAGAAGATGACAGAATGACAGAAGAGGACAGAATGACAGAAGATGACAGAATGACAGAAGAGGACAGAAGATGACAGAAGATGACAGAAGATGACAGAAGATGACAGAATGACAGAAGAGGACAGAAGATGACAGAAGATGACAGAATGACAGAAGATGACAGAAGATGACAGAAGATGACAGAATGACCGAAGAGGACAGAATGACAGAAGAGGACAGAATGACAGAAGAGGACAGAATATGACAAAAGATGAGAGAAGATGACAGAATGACAGAAGATGACAGAAGATGACAGAAAATGACAGAAGATGACAGCAGATGACAGAAGATGACAGAATGACAGAAGAGGACAGAATGACAGAAGATGACAGACGATGACAGAAGATGACAGAATGACAGAAGAAGACACAAGATGACGGAAGATGACAGAAGATGACAGAATGACACAAGAGGACAGAATGACAGAAGATGACAGAATGACAGAAGAGGACAGAATGACAGAAGATGACAGAAGATGACAGAAGATGACAGAATGACAGAAGAGGACAGAATGACAGATGATGACAGAATGACAGAAGAGGACAGAAGATGGCAGAAGATGACAGAATGACAGAAGAGGACAGAATGACAGAAGATGACAGACGATGACAGAAGATGACAGAATGACAGAAGAAGACACAAGATGACGGAAGATGACAGGAGATGACAGAATGACAGAAGATATCAGAATGACAGAAGATGACAGAATGACAGAAGAGGACAGAATGACAGAAGATGACAGAAGATGACAGAATGACAGAAGAGGACAGAATGACAGATGATGACAGAATGACAGAAGAGGACAGAAGATGGCAGAAGATGACAGAAGGCGACAGAAGATGACAGAAGGTGACAGAATGACAGAAGAGGACAGAATGACAGAAGATGACAGAAGATGACAGAAGATGACAAAATGACAGAAGAGGACAGAATGACAGAAGATGACAGAATGACAGAAGAGGGCAGAAGATGACAGAAGATGACAGAATGACAGAAGAGGACAGAATGACAGAAGATGACAGAATGACAGAAGAGGACAGAATGACAGAAGGTGACAGAAGATGATAGAATGACAGAAGAGGACAGAAGATGACAGAAGATGACAAAAGATGACAGAATGACAGAAGATGACAGAAGATGACAAAATGACAGAAGAGGACAGAATGACAGAAGATGACAGAAGATGACAGAATGACAGAAGAGGACAGAATGACAGAAGATGACAGAAGATGACAGAAGATGACAGAATGACAGAAGATGACAGAAGATGACACAAGATGACAAAATGACAGAAGAGGACACAATGACAGAAGATGACAGAGTGACAGAAGAGGACAGAATGACAGAAGATGACAGAAGATGACAGAACGACAGAAGAGGACAGAATGACAGAAGATTACAGAATATGACAGAAGATGACAGAATATGACAGAAGATGACAGAAGATGACAGAATGACAGAAGAGGACAGAATGACAGAAGATGACAGAAGATGACAGAAGATGACAGAATGACAGAAGATGACACAAGATGACGGAAGATGACAGAAGATGACAGAAGATGACAGAATGACACAAGAGGACAGAATGACAGAAGATGACAGAATGACAGAAGAGGACAGAATGACAGAAGATGACAGAAGATGACAGAAGATGACAGAAGTTCACAGAAGATGACAGAATGACAGAAGATGTCAGAATGACAGAAGATGACAGAATGACAGAAGAGGACAGAATGACAGAAGATGACAGAAGATGACAGAAGATGACAGAATGACAGAAGAGGACAGAATGACAGATGATGACAGAAGATGACAGAAGATGACAGAAGATGACAGAATGACAGAAGATGACAGAAGATGTCAGAAGATCAGAAGATGACAGAATGACAGAAGATGAAAGAACATGACAGAAGATGACAGAATATGACAGAAGAGGACAGAAGATGACAGAAGATGACAGAATATGACAGAAGATGACAGAAGATGACAGAATGACAGAAGAGGACAGAATGACAGAAGAGGACAGAATATGGCAGAAGATGACACAAGATGACAGAATGACAGAAAATGACAGAAGAGGACAGAATATGACAGAAGAGGACAGAATGACAGAAGATGACAGAAGATGACAGAAGATGGCAGAAGATGACAGAAGATGACAGAATATGACAGAAGATGACAGAAGATGACAGAATGACAGAAGAGGACAGAATGACAGAAGATGACAGAATGACAGAAGAGGACAGAAGATGACAGAAGATGACAGAAGAGGACAGAATGACAGAAGAGGACAGAAGATGACAGAAGATGACAGAATGACAGAAGATGACAGAAGATGACAGAAGATGACAGAAGATGACAGAATTACAGAAGAGGACAGAATGACAGAAGAGGAGAGAAGATGACAGAATGACAGAAGAGGACAGAAGATGACAGAAGATGACAGAAGATGACAGAATGAAAGAAGAGGACAGAATGACAGAAGAGGACAGAATGACAGAAGATGACAGAATGACAGAAGATGACAGAAGATGACAGAAGATGACAGAATGACAGAAGATGACAGATGATGACAGAATATGACAGAATATGACAGAAGATGACAGAAGATGACAGAAGATGACAGAAGATGACAGAAGATGACAGAAGATGACAGAATGACAGAAGAGGACAGAAGATGACAGAAGATGACAGAATGACAGAAGAGGACAGAATGACAGAAGAGGACAGAATATGAAAGAGGATGACAGAAGATGACAGAAGATGTCAGAAGGACAGAAGATGACAGAATGACAGAAGATGACAGAACATGACAGAAGATGACAGAATATGACAGAAGATGACAGAAGGTGACAGAATGACAGAAGAGGACAGAATGACAGAAGAGGACAGAATATGACAGAAGATGACACAAGATGACAGAATGACAGAAAATGACAGAATGACAGAAGATGACAGAAGATGACAGAAGATGACAGAAGATGGCAGAAGATGACAGAAGATGACAGAATATGACAGAAGATGACAGAAGATGACAGAGTATGACAGATGATGACAGAAGATGACAGAAGATGATAGAAGATGACAGAATGACAGAAGAGGACAGAATGACAGAAGATGACAGAATGACAGAAGAGGACAGAAGATGACAGAAGATGACAGAAGATGACAGAAGATGACAGAATGACAGAAGAGGACAGAAGATGACAGAAGATGACAGAATGACAGAAGATGACAGAAGATGACAGAAGATGACAGAAGATGACAGAATGACCGAAGAGGACAGAATGACAGAAGAGGACAGAATATGACAAAAGATGAGAGAAGATGACAGAATGACAGAAGATGACAGAAGATGACAGAAAATGACAGAAGATGACAGCAGATGACAGAAGATGACAGAATGACAGAAGAGGACAGAATGACAGAAGATGACAGACGATGACAGAAGATGACAGAATGACAGAAGAAGACACAAGATGACGGAAGATGACAGAAGATGACAGAATGACACAAGAGGACAGAATGACAGAAGATGACAGAATGACAGAAGAGGACAGAATGACAGAAGATGACAGAAGATGACAGAATGACAGAAGAGGACAGAATGACAGATGATGACAGAATGACAGAAGAGGACAGAAGATGGCAGAAGATGACAGAATGACAGAAGAGGACAGAATGACAGAAGATGACAGACGATGACAGAAGATGACAGAATGCCAGAAGAAGACACAAGATGACGGAAGATGACAGGAGATGACAGAATGACAGAAGATATCAGAATGACAGAAGATGACAGAATGACAGAAGAGGACAGAATGACAGAAGATGACAGAAGATGACAGAATGACAGAAGAGGACAGAATGACAGATGATGACAGAATGACAGAAGAGGACAGAAGATGGCAGAAGATGACAGAAGGCGACAGAAGATGACAGAAGGTGACAGAATGACAGAAGAGGACAGAATGACAGAAGATGACAGAAGATGACAGAAGATGACAAAATGACAGAAGAGGACAGAATGACAGAAGATGACAGAATGACAGAAGAGGGCAGAAGATGACAGAAGATGACAGAATGACAGAAGAGGACAGAATGACAGAAGATGACAGAATGACAGAAGAGGACAGAATGACAGAAGGTGACAGAAGATGATAGAATGATAGAAGAGGACAGAAGATGACAGAAGATGACAAAAGATGACAGAATGACAGAAGATGACAGAAGATGACAAAATGACAGAAGAGGACAGAATGACAGAAGATGACAGAAGATGACAGAATGACAGAAGAGGACAGAATGACAGAAGATGACAGAAGATGACAGAAGATGACAGAATGACAGAAGATGACAGAAGATGACACAAGATGACAAAATGACAGAAGAGGACACAATGACAGAAGATGACAGAGTGACAGAAGAGGACAGAATGACAGAAGATGACAGAAGATGACAGAACGACAGAAGAGGACAGAATGACAGAAGATTACAGAATATGACAGAAGATGACAGAATATGACAGAAGATGACAGAAGATGACAGAAGATGACAGAATGACAGAAGAGGACAGAATGACAGAAGATGACAGAAGATGACAGAAGATGACAGAATGACAGAAGATGACACAAGATGACGGAAGATGACAGAAGATGACAGAAGATGACAGAATGACACAAGAGGACAGAATGACAGAAGATGACAGAATGACAGAAGAGGACAGAATGACAGAAGATGACAGAAGATGACAGAAGATGACAGAAGTTGACAGAAGATGACAGAATGACAGAAGATGTCAGAATGACAGAAGATGACAGAATGACAGAAGAGGACAGAATGACAGAAGATGACAGAAGATGACAGAAGATGACAGAATGACAGAAGAGGACAGAATGACAGATGATGACAGAATGACAGAAGAGGACAGAAGATGACAGAAGGTGACAGAATGAAAGAAGAGGACAGAATGACAGAAGATGACAGAAGATGACAGAAGATGACAGAAGATGACAGAATGACAGAAGATGACAGAAGATGACAGAAGATGACAAAATGACAGAAGAGGACAGAATGACAGAAGATGACAGAATGACAGAAGAGGGCAGAAGATGACAGAAAATGACAGAATGACAGAAGAGGACAGAATGACAGAAGGTGACAGAAGATGACAGAATGACAGAAGAGGACAGAAGATGACAGAAGATGACAAAAGATGACAGAATGACAGAAGATGACAGAAGATGACAGAAGATGACAGAATGACAGAAGAGGACAGAATGACAGAAGATGACAGAATATGACAGAAGATGACAGAATATGACAGAAGATGACAGAAGAGGACAGAGTATGACAGAAGATGACAGAAGATGACAGAAGATGAAAGAAGATGACAGAATGACAGAAGAGGACAGAATGACAGAAGATGACAGAATGACAGAAGAGGACAGAAGATGACAGAAGATGACAGAAGATGACAGAATGACAGAAGATGACAGAAGATGACAGAAGATGACAAAATGACAGAAGAGGGCAGAATGACAGAAGATGACAGAGTGACAGAAGTGGACAGAATGACAGAAGATGACAGAAGATGACAGAAGATGAAAGAAGATGACAGAATGACAGAAGAGGACAGAATGACAGAAGATGACAGAAGATGACAGAATGACAGAAGATGACAGAAGATGACAAAATGACAGAAGAGGACAGAATGACAGAAGATGACAGAAGGTGACAGAAGATGACAGAATGACACAAGAGGACAGAATGACAGAAGATGACAGAATGACAGAAGAGGACAGAATGACAGAAGATGACAGAAGATGACAGAAGATGACAAGATGACAGAATGACAGAAGATGTCAGAATGACAGAAGATGACAGAATGACAGAAGAGGACAGAATGACAGAAGATGACAGAAGATGACAGAAGATGATAGAATGACAGAAGAGGACAGAATGACAGATGATGACAGAATGACAGAAGATGACAGAAGAGGACAGAATGACAGAAGATGACAGAATGACAGAAGAGGACAGAATGAATTAAGATGACAGAAGATGACAGAAGATGACAGAAGATGACAGAATGACAGAAGATGACAGAATGACAGAAGAGGACAGAATGACAGAAGATGACAGAAGATGACAGAAGACGACAGAAGATGACAGAAGGTGACAGAATGACAGAAGAGGACAGAATGACAGAAGATGACAGAAGATGACAGAAGAGGACAGAATGACAGAAGATGACAGAATGACAGAAGAGGACAGAATGACAGAAGATGACAGAAGATGACAGAAGATGACAGAAGATGACAGAATGACAGAAGATGACAGAAGATGACAAAATGACAGAAGAGGACAGAATGACAGAAGATGACAGAATGACAGAAGAGGGCAGAAGGTGACAGAAGATGACAGAATGACAGAAGAGGACAGAATGACAGAAGGTGACAGAAGATGACAGAATGACAGAAGAGGACAGAAGATGACAGAAGATGACAAAAGATGACAGAATGACAGAAGATGACAGAAGATGACAAAATGACAGAAGAGGACAGAATGACAGAAGATGACAGAGTGACAGAAGAGGACAGAATGACAGAAGATGACAGAAGATGAAAGAAGATGACAGAATGACAGAAGAGGACAGAATGACAGAAGATGACAGAATATGACAGAAGATGACAGAATATGACAGAAGATGACAGAAGATGACAAAAAGACAGAAGATGACAGAAGATGACAAAATGACAGAAGAGGACAGAATGACAGAAGATGACAGAATGACAGAAGAGGGCAGAAGATGACAGAAGATGACAGAATGACAGAAGAGGACAGAATGACAGAAGGTGACAGAAGATGACAGAATGACAGAAGGTGACAAAAGATGACAGAATGACAGAAGATGACAGAAGATGACAGAAGATGACAAAATGACAGAAGAGGACAGAATGACAGAAGATGACAGAGTGACAGAAGAGGACAGAATGACAGAAGATGACAGAAGAGGACAGAAGATGACAGAATGACAGAAGAGGACAGAATGACAGAAGATGACAGAATATGACAGAAGATGACAGAATATGACAGAAGATGACAGAAGATGACAGAAGATGACAGAATGACAGAAGAGGACAGAATGACAGAAGATGACAGAAGATGACAGAAGATGACAGAATGACAGAAGAGGACAGAATGACAGAAGATGACAGAATGACAGAAGATGTCAGAATGACAGAAGATGACAGAATGACAGAAGAGGACAGAATGACAGAAGATGACAGAAGATGACAGAACATGACAGAACATGACAGAATGACAGAAGATGACAGAAGATGACAGAAGAGGACAGAATGACAGAAGATGACAGGATATGACAGAAGATGACAGAATGAGAGAAGATGACAGAAGATGACAGAAGAGGACAGAATGACAGAAGATAACAGAAGATGACAGAAGATGACAGAATGACAGAAGAGGACAGAAGATGACAGAATGACAGAAGAGGGCAGAATGACAGAAGATGACAGAAGATGACAGAAGTTGACAGAAGATGACAGAATATGACAGAAGATGAAAAAGATGAGAGAAGATGACAGAAGAGGACAGAATGACAGAAGAAGACAGAAGAGGACATAATGACAGAAGATGACAGAAGATGACAGAAGATGACAGAATGACAGAAGATGACAGAATGACAGAAGATGACAGAATGACAGAAGAGGACACAATGACAGAAGATGACAGAAGATGACAGAATGACAGAAGAGGACAGAATGACAGAAGATGACAGAATGACAGAAGAGGACAGAATGACAGAAGATGACAGAATGACAGAAGAGGACAGAATGACAGAAGATGACAGAAGATGACAGAAGATGACAGAATGACAGAAGATGACAGAAGATGACACAAGATGACAGAAGATGACAGAAGATGACAGAATGACAGAAGAGGACAGAATGACAGAAGATGACAGAAGATGACAGAAGATGACAGAATGACAGAAGATGACACAAGATGACGGAAGATGACAGAAGATGACAGAAGATGACAGAATGACACAAGAGGACAGAATGACAGAAGATGACAGAATGACAGAAGAGGACAGAATGACAGAAGATGACAGAAGATGACAGAAGATGACAGAAGATGACAGAATGACAGAAGATGTCAGAATGACAGAAGATGACAGAATGACAGAAGAGGACAGAATGACTGAAGATGACAGAAGATGACAGAAGATGACAGAATGACAGAAGAGGACAGAATGACAGATGATGACAGAATGACAGAAGAGGACACAAGATGACAGAAGATGACAGAAGACGACAGAAGATGACAGAAGGTGACAGAATGACAGAAGAGGACAGAATGACAGAAGATGACAGAAGATGACAGAAGATGACAGAAGATGACAGAATGACAGAAGATGAAAGAAGATGACAGAAGATGACAAAATGACAGAAGAGGTCAGAATGACAGAAGATGACAGAATGACAGAAGAGGACAGAATGACAGAAGATGTCAGAAGATGAAAGAAGATGACAGAATGACAGAAGAGGACAGAATGACAGAATATGACAGAATATGACAGAAGATGACAGAATATGACAGAAGATGACAGAAGATGACAGAAGATGACAGAATGACAGAAGAGGACAGAATGACAGAAGATGACAGAAGATGACAGAAGATGACAGAATGACAGAAGATGAAAGAAGATGAAGGAAGATGACAGAAGATGACAGAAGATGACAGAATGACAGAAGAGGACGGAAAGACAGGAGATGACAGAAGATGACAGAAGATGACAGAAGATGACAGAATGACAGAAGATGTCAGAATGACAGAAGATGACAGAATGACAGAAGGGGACAGAATGACAGAAGATGACAGAAGATGACAGAAGATGACAGAAGATGACAGAATGACAGAAGATGTCAGAATGACAGAAGATGACAGAATGACAGAAGAGGACAGAATGACAGAAGGTGACAGAAGATGACAGAATGACAGAAGAGGACAGAAGATGACAGAAGATGACAAAAGATGACAGAATGACAGAAGATGACAGAAGATGACAGAAGATGACAAAATGACAGAAGAGGACAGAATGACAGAAGAGGACAGAAGATGACAGAAGATGACAAAAGATGACAGAATGACAGAAGATGACAGAAGATGACAGAAGATGACAAAATGACAGAAGAGGACAGAATGACAGAAGATGACAGAGTGACAGAAGAGGACAGAATGAGAGAAGATGACAGAAGATGAAAGAAGATGACAGAATGACAGAAGAGGACAGAATGACAGAAGATGACAGAATATGACAGAAGATGACAGAATATGACAGAAGATGACAGAAGATGACAGAATGACAGAAGAGGATAGAATGACAGAAGATGACAGAAGATGACAGAAGATGACAGAATGACAGAAGATGAAAGAAGATGAAGGAAGATGACAGAAGATGACAGAAGATGACAGAATGACAGAAGAGGACGGAATGACAGAAGATGACAGAAGATGACAGAAGATGACAGAAGATGACAGAATGACAGAATATGTCAGAATGACAGAAGATGACAGAATGACAGAAGGGGACAGAATGACAGAAGATGACAGAACATGACAGAACATGACAGAATGACAGAAGATGAGAGAAGATGACAGAAGAGGACAGAATGACAGAAGATGACAGAATATGACAGAAGAGGACAGAATGACAGAAGATAACAGAAGATGACAGAAGATGACAGAATGACAGAAGAGGACAGAAGATGACAGAATGACAGAAGAGGACAGAATGACAGAAGATGACAGAAGATGACAGAAGAAGACAGAATGACAGAAGAGGACAGAATGACAGAAGTTGACAGAAGATGACAGAAGATGACAGAAGATGACAGAAGATGACAGAATGACAGAAGAAGACAGAAGATGACAGAAGATGACAGAATGACAGAAGAGGACAGAATGACAGAAGAGGACAGAATGACAGAAGAGGACAGAATGACAGAAGAGGACAGAAGATGACAGAATGACAGAAGAAGACAGAAGAGGACAGAAGATGACAGAATGACAGAAGAGGACAGAAGATGACAGAAGATGACAGAATGACAGAAGAGGACAGAATGACAGAAGAGGACAGAATGACAGAAGATGACAGAATGACAGAAGATGACAGAAGATGACAGAATGACAGAAGATGACAGAAGATGACAGAATATGACAGAATACGACAGAAGATGACAGAAGATGACAGAAGATGACAGAATGACAGAAGATGACAGAAGATGACAGCAGATGGCAGAAGATGACAGAAGATGACAGAAGATGACAGAATGACAGAAGAGGACAGAATGACAGAAGAGGACAGAATATGATAGAGGATGACAGAAGATGACAGAATGACAGAAGATGACAGAAGATGTCAGAAGGACAGAAGATGACAGAATGACAGAAGATGAAAGAACATGACAGAAGATGACAGAAGATGACAGAATATGACAGAAGAGGACAGAAGATGACAGAAGATGACAGAAGATGACAGAAGATGACAGAATATGACAGAGGATGACAGAAGAGGACAGAATGACAGAAGAGGACAGAATGACAGAAGAGGACAGAATATGACAGAAGATGACACAAGATGACAGAATGACAGAAAATGACAGAAGAGGACAGAATATGACAGAAGAGGACAGAATGATAGAAGATGACAGAAGGTGACAGAAGATGGCAGAAGATGACAGAAGATGACAGAATATGACAGAAGATGACAGAAGATGACAGAGTATGACAGAAGATGACAGAAGATGACAGAAGATGACAGAATGACAGAAGAGGACAGAATGACAGAAGATGACAGAATGACAGAAGAGGACAGAAGATGACAGAGGATGACAGAAGATGACAGAAGATGACAGAATGACAGAAGAGGACAGAAGATGACAGAAGATGACAGAATGACAGAAGATGACGGAAGATGACAGAAGATGACAGAAGATGACAGAATTACAGAAGAGGACAGAATGACAGAAGAGGACAGAAGATGACAGAATGACAGAAGAGGACAGAAGATGACAGAAGACGACAGAAGATGACAGAATGACAGAAGAGGACAGAATGACAGAAGAGGACAGAATGACAGAAGATGACAGAATGACAGAAGATGACAGAAGATGACAGAAGATGACAGAATGACAGAAGATGACAGAAGATGAGAGTAGATGACAGAAGATGACATAAGATGACAGAAGATGACAGAAGATGACAGAATGACAGAAGAGGACAGAAGATGACAGAAGATGACGGAAGATGACAGAAGATGACAGATTGACAGAAGAGGACAGAATGACAGAAGAGGACAGAATATGATAGAGGATGACAGAAGATGACAGAATGACAGAAGATGACAGAAGATGTCAGAAGGACAGAAGATGACAGAATGACAAAAGATGACAGAAGATGACAGAAGATGACAGAAGATGACAGAATATGACAGAAGAGGACAGAAGATGACAGAAGATGACAGAAGATGACAGAAGATGACAGAATGACAGAAGAGGACAGAATGACAGAAGAGGACAGAATATGACAGAAGATGACACAAGATGACAGAATGACAGAAAATGACAGAAGAGGACAGAACATGACAGAAGAGGACAGAATGACAGAAGATGACAGAAGATGACAGAAGATGACAGAATATGACAGAAGATGACAGAATATGACAGAAGATGACAGAAGATGACAGAAGATGACAGAATGACAGAAGATGACACAAGATGACGGAAGATGACAGAAGATGACAGAAGATGACAGAATGACACAAGAGGACAGAATGACAGAAGATGACAGAATGACAGAAGAGGACAGAATGACAGAAGATGACAGAAGATGACAGAAGATGACAGAAGATGACAGAAGATGACAGAATGACAGAAGATGTCAGAATGACAGAAGATGACAGAATGACAGAAGAGGACAGAATGACAGAAGATGACAGAAGATGACAGAAGATGACAGAATGACAGAAGAGGACAGAATGACAGATGATGACAGAATGACAGAAGAGGACAGAAGATGACAGAAGATGACAGAAGACGACAGAAGATGACAGAAGGTGACAGAATGACAGAAGAGGACAGAATGACAGAAGATGACAGAAGATGACAGAAGATGACAGAAGATGACAGAATGACAGAATATGACAGAAGATGTCAGAAGATGACAGAAGATGACAGAATGACAGAAGAGGACAGAATGACAGAAGATGACAGAAGATGACAGAAGATGACAGAATGACAGAAGAGGACAGAATGACAGAAGATGACAGAAGATGACAGAAGATGACAGAATGACAGAAGATGTCAGAATGACAGAAGATGACAGAATGACAGAAGAGGACAGAATGACAGAAGATGACAGAAGATGACAGAACATGACAGAACATGACAGAATGACAGAAGATGACAGAAGATGACAGAAGAGGACAGAATGACAGAAGATGACAGGATATGACAGAAGATGACAGAATGACAGAAGATGACAGAAGATGACAGAATAGGACAGAATGACAGAAGAGGACAGAAGATGACAGAATGACAGAAGAGGACAGAATGACAGAAGATGACAGAAGATGACAGAAGATGACAGAAGATGACAGAATATGACAGAAGATGACAGAAGATGACAGAAGAGGACAGAAGAGGACAGAATGACAGAAGATGACAGAAGATGACAGAAGATGACAGAATGACGGAAGGTGACAGAAGATGACGCAAGATGACAGAAGATGACAGAAGATGACAGAATGACAGAAGAGGACATAATGACAGAAGATGACAGAAGATGACAGAAGATGACAGAATGACAGAAGATGACAGAATGACAGAAGATGACAGAATGACAGAAGAGGACACAATGACAGAAGATGACAGAAGATGACAGAAGATGACAGAATGACAGAAGAGGACAGAATGACAGAAGATGACAGAATGACAGAAGAGGACAGAATGACAGAAGATGACAGAAGATGACAGAATGACAGAAGAGGACAGAATGACAGAAGATGACAGAAGATGACAGAATGACAGAAGATGACACAAGATGACAAAATGACAGAAGAGGACAGAATTACAGAAGATGACAGAGTGACAGAAGATGACAGAATGACAGAAGAGGACAGAATGACAGAAGTTGACAGAATATGACAGAAGATGACAGAATATGACAGAAGATGACAGAAGATGACAGAAGATGACAGAATGACAGAAGAGGACAGAATGACAGAAGATGACAGAAGATGACAGAAGATGACAGAATGACAGAAGATGACGGAAGATGACAGAAGATGACAGAATGACACAAGAGGACAGAATGACAGAAGATGACAGAATGACAGAAGAGGACAGAATGACAGAAGATGACAGAAGATGACAGAAGATGACAGAAGATGACAGAAGATGACAGAATGACAGAAGATGTCAGAATGACAGAAGATGACAGAATGACAGAAGAGGACAGAATGACAGAAGATGACAGAAGATGACAGAAGATGACAGAATGACAGAAGAGGACAGAATGACAGATGATGACAGAATGACAGAAGAGGACAGAAGATGACAGAAGATGACAGAAGACGACAGAAGATGACAGAAGGTGACAGAATGACAGAAGAGGACAGAATGACAGAAGATGACAGAAGATGACAGAATGACAGAAGATGAAAGAAGATGACAGAAGATGACAAAATGACAGAAGAGGACAGAATGACAGAAGATGACAGAATGACAGAAGAGGACAGAATGACAGAAGATGACAGAAGATGAAAGAAGATGACAGAATGACAGAAGAGGACAGAATGACAGAAGATGACAGAATATGTCAGAAGATGACAGAATATGACAGAAGATGACAGAAGATGACAGAAGATGACAGAATGACAGAAGAGGACAGAATGACAGAAGATGACAGAAGATGACAGAATGACAGAGGATGAAAGAAGATGAAGGAAGATGACAGAAGATGACAGAAGATGACAGAATGACAGAAGAGGACGGAATGAAAGAAGATGACAGAAGATGACAGAAGATGACAGAATGACAGAAGATGACAGAATGACAGAAGAGGACGGAATGACAGAAGATGACAGAAGATGACAGAAGATGACAGAATGACAGAAGATGTCAGAATGACAGAAGATGACAGAATGACAGAAGAGGACAGAATGACAGAAGATGACAGAAGATGACAGAACATGACAGAACATGACAGAATGACAGAAGATGACAGAAGAGGACAGAATGACAGAAGATGACAGGATATGACAGAAGATGACAGAATGAGAGAAGATGACAGAAGATGACAGAAGAGGACAGAATGACAGAAGATAACAGAAGATGACAGAAGAAGACAGAATGACAGAAGAGGACAGAAGATGACAGAATGACAGAAGAGGACAGAATGACAGAAGTTGACAGAAGATGACAGAAGATGACAGAAGATGACAGAATATGACAGAAGATGAAAAAGATGACAGAAGATGACAGAAGAGGACAGAATGACAGAAGATGACAGAAGATGACAGAAGATGACAGAATGACGGAAGATGACAGAAGATGACGCAAGATGACAGAAGATGACAGAAGATGACAGAATGACAGAAGAGGACATAATGACAGAAGATGACAGAAGATGACAGAAGATGACAGAATGACAGAAGATGACAGAATGACAGAAGATGACAGAATGACAGAAGAGGACACAATGACAGAAGATGACAGAAGATGACAGAAGATGACAGAATGACAGAAGAGGACAGAATGACAGAAGATGACAGAATGACAGAAGAGGACAGAATGACAGAAGATGACAGAAGATGACAGAATGACAGAAGAGGACAGAATGACAGAAGATGACAGAAGATGACAGAAGATGACAGAATGACAGAAGATGACAGAAGATGACACAAGATGACAAAATGACAGAAGAGGACAGAATGACAGAAGATGACAGAGTGACAGAAGAGGACAGAATGACAGAAGATGACAGAAGATGACAGAATGACAGAAGATGACAGAATGACAGAAGATGACACAAGATGACGGAAGATGACAGAAGATGACAGAAGATGACAGAATGAAACAAGAGGACAGAATGACAGAAGATGACAGAATGACAGAAGAGGACAGAATGACAGAAGATGACAGAAGATGACAGAAGATGACAGAAGATGACAGAAGATGACAGAATGACAGAAGATGTCAGAATGACAGAAGATGACAGAAGATGACAGAAGATGACAGAAGATGACAGAATGACAGAAGAGGACAGAATGACAGATGATGACAGAATGACAGAAGAGGACACAAGATGACAGAAGATGACAGAAGACGACAGAAGGTGACAGAATGACAGAAGAGGACAGAATGACAGAAGATGACAGAAGATGACAGAAGATGACAGAAGATGACAGAATGACAGAAGATGAAAGAAGATGACAGAAGATGACAAAATGACAGAAGAGGACAGAATGACAGAAGATGACAGAATGACAGAAGAGGACAGAATGACAGAAGATGTCAGAAGATGAAAGAAGATGACAGAATGACAGAAGAGGACAGAATGACAGAAGATGACAGAATATGACAGAAGATGACAGAATATGACAGAAGATGACAGAAGATGACAGAAGATGACAGAATGACAGAAGAGGACAGAATGACAGAAGATGACAGAAGAGGCACGGTGGCATAGTGGTTAGCACTGTTGCCTCACAGCACCAGGGACCCGGGTTCAAATCCGGCCTCGGGCGACTGTCTGTGTGGAGTTTGCACATTCTCCCTGTGTCGGCGTGGGTTTCCTCCGGGTGCTCCGGTTTCCTCCCACAGTCCAAAGATGTGCAGGTTAGGTTGATTTGGCTATGATAAATTGACCCTTAGTGTTAGGGAATTAAATACGTGGGGTTACGGGGATAGGGTGGGATATGTGTCGGTGTAGGCTCGATGGGCCGAAATGGCCTCTATCTGCACTGTGGGGATTCTGTGATTCTGTGATTCTGTGATGACAGAAGATGACAGAATGACAGAAGATGAAAGAAGATGAAGGAAGATGACAGAAGATGACAGAATGACAGAAGAGGACGGAATGACAGAAGATGACAGAAGATGACAGAATGACAGAAGATGTCAGAATGACAGAATGACAGAAGGGGACAGAATGACAGAAGATGACAGAAGATGACAGAATGACAGAAGAGGACAGAATGACAGAAGGTGACAGAAGATGACAGAATGACAGAAGAGGACAGAAGATGACAAAAGATGACAGAATGACAGAAGATGACAGAAGATGACAGAAGATGACAAAATGACAGAAGAGGACAGAATGACAGAAGATGACAGAGTGACAGAAGAGGACAGAATGAGAGAAGATGACAGAAGATGAAAGAAGATGACAGAATGACAGAAGAGGACAGAATGACAGAACATGACAGAACATGACAGAACATGACAGAATGACAGAAGAGGACAGAATGACAGAAGATGACAGGATATGACAGAAGATGACAGAATGAGAGAAGATGACAGAAGATGACAGAAGAGGACAGAATGACAGAAGATAACAGAAGATGACAGAATGACAGAAGAGGACAGAATGACAGAAGATGACAGAAGATGACAGAAGATGACAGAAGATGAAAAAGATGACAGAAGATGACAGAAGAGGACAGAATGACAGAAGATGACAGAAGATGACAGAAGATGACGCAAGATGACAGAAGATGACAGAATGACAGAAGAGGACATAATGACAGAAGATGACAGAATGACAGAAGATGACAGAATGACAGAAGAGGACACAATGACAGAAGATGACAGAAGATGACAGAATGACAGAAGATGACAGAAGATGACAGAATGACAGAAGAGGACAGAATGACAGAAGATGACAGAAGATGACAGAAGATCAGAAGATGACACAAGATGACAAAATGACAGAAGAGGACAGAATGACAGAAGATGACAGAGTGACAGAAGAGGACAGAATGACAGAAGATGACAGAAGATGACAGAATGACAGAAGATGACAGAATGACAGAAGATGACACAAGATGACGGAAGATGACAGAAGATGACAGAAGATGACAGAATGACAGAAGAGGACAGAATGACAGAAGATGACAGAAGATGACAGAATGACAGAAGATGACAGAATGACAGAAGAGGACAGAATGACAGAAGATGACAGAAGATGACAGAATGACAGAAGAGGACAGAATGACAGATGATGACAGAATGACAGAAGAGGACAGAAGATGACAGAAGACGACAGAAGATGACAGAAGGTGACAGAATGACAGAAGAGGACAGAATGACAGAAGATGACAGAAGATGAAAGAAGATGACAGAAGATGACAAAATGACAGAAGAGGACAGAATGACAGAAGAGGACAGAATGACAGAAGATGAAAGAAGATGACAGAATGACAGAAGATGACAGAAGATGACAGAAGATGACAGAAGATGACAGAATGACAGAAGAGGACAGAATGACAGAAGATGACAGAAGAGGCACGGTGGCATAGTGGTTAGCACTGTTGCCTCACAGCACCAGGGACCCGGGTTCAAATCCGGCCTCGGGCGACTGTCTGTGTGGAGTTTGCACATTCTCCCTGTGTCGGCGTGGGTTTCCTCCGGGTGCTCCGGTTTCCTCCCACAGTCCAAAGATGTGCAGGTTAGGTTGATTTGGCTATGATAAATTGACTCTTAGTGTTAGGGAATTAAATACGTGGGGTTACGGGGATAGGGTGGGATATGTGTCGGTGTAGGCTCGATGGGCCGAAATGGCCTCTATCTGCACTGTGGGGATTCTGTGATTCTGTGATTCTGTGATGACAGAAGATGACAGAATGACAGAAGATGAAAGAAGATGAAGGAAGATGACAGAAGATGACAGAATGACAGAAGATGACAGAATGACAGAAGATGTCAGAATGACAGAATGACAGAAGGGGACAGAATGACAGAAGATGACAGAAGATGACAGAACATGACAGAATGACAGAAGAGGACAGAATGACAGAAGGTGACAGAAGATGACAGAATGACAGAAGAGGACAGAAGATGACAAAAGATGACAGAATGACAGAAGATGACAGAAGATGACAGAAGATGACAAAATGACAGAAGAGGACAGAATGACAGAAGATGACAGAGTGACAGAAAGGACAGAATGAGAGAAGATGACAGAAGATGAAAGAAGATGACAGAATGACAGAAGAGGACAGAATGACAGAAGATGACAGAAGATGACAGAAGATGACAGAATGACAGAAGATGACAGAAGATGACAGAATGACAGAAGATGAAAGAAGATGAAGGAAGATGAGAGAAGATGACAGAAGATGACAGAATGACAGAAGAGGACGGAATGACAGAAGATGACAGAATGACAGAAGGGGACAGAATGACAGAAGATGACAGAAGATGACAGAATGACAGAAGATGAGAGAAGATGACAGAAGAGGACAGAATGACAGAAGATGACAGAAGATGACAGAATATGACAGAAGATGACAGAATGACAGAAGATGACAGAAGAGGACAGAATGACAGAAGATAACAGAAGATGACAGAATGACAGAAGAGGACGGAATGACAGAAGATGACAGAAGATGACAGAATGACAGAAGATGTCAGAATGACAGAATGACAGAAGGGGACAGAATGACAGAAGATGACAGAAGATGACAGAATGACAGAAGAGGACAGAATGACAGAAGGTGACAGAAGATGACAGAATGACAGAAGAGGACAGAAGATGACAAAAGATGACAGAATGACAGAAGATGACAGAAGATGACAGAAGATGACAAAATGACAGAAGAGGACAGAATGACAGAAGATGACAGAGTGACAGAAGAGGACAGAATGAGAGAAGATGACAGAAGATGAAAGAAGATGACAGAATGACAGAAGAGGACAGAATGACAGAACATGACAGAACATGACAGAACATGACAGAATGACAGAAGAGGACAGAATGACAGAAGATGACAGGATATGACAGAAGATGACAGAATGAGAGAAGATGACAGAAGATGACAGAAGAGGACAGAATGACAGAAGATAACAGAAGATGACAGAATGACAGAAGAGGACAGAATGACAGAAGATGACAGAAGATGACAGAAGATGACAGAAGATGAAAAAGATGACAGAAGATGACAGAAGAGGACAGAATGACAGAAGATGACAGAAGATGACAGAAGATGACGCAAGATGACAGAAGATGACAGAATGACAGAAGAGGACATAATGACAGAAGATGACAGAATGACAGAAGATGACAGAATGACAGAAGAGGACACAATGACAGAAGATGACAGAAGATGACAGAATGACAGAAGATGACAGAAGATGACAGAATGACAGAAGAGGACAGAATGACAGAAGATGACAGAAGATGACAGAAGATCAGAAGATGACACAAGATGACAAAATGACAGAAGAGGACAGAATGACAGAAGATGACAGAGTGACAGAAGAGGACAGAATGACAGAAGATGACAGAAGATGACAGAATGACAGAAGATGACAGAATGACAGAAGATGACACAAGATGACGGAAGATGACAGAAGATGACAGAAGATGACAGAATGACAGAAGAGGACAGAATGACAGAAGATGACAGAAGATGACAGAATGACAGAAGATGACAGAATGACAGAAGAGGACAGAATGACAGAAGATGACAGAAGATGACAGAATGACAGAAGAGGACAGAATGACAGATGATGACAGAATGACAGAAGAGGACAGAAGATGACAGAAGACGACAGAAGATGACAGAAGGTGACAGAATGACAGAAGAGGACAGAATGACAGAAGATGACAGAAGATGAAAGAAGATGACAGAAGATGACAAAATGACAGAAGAGGACAGAATGACAGAAGAGGACAGAATGACAGAAGATGAAAGAAGATGACAGAATGACAGAAGATGACAGAAGATGACAGAAGATGACAGAAGATGACAGAATGACAGAAGAGGACAGAATGACAGAAGATGACAGAAGAGGCACGGTGGCATAGTGGTTAGCACTGTTGCCTCACAGCACCAGGGACCCGGGTTCAAATCCGGCCTCGGGCGACTGTCTGTGTGGAGTTTGCACATTCTCCCTGTGTCGGCGTGGGTTTCCTCCGGGTGCTCCGGTTTCCTCCCACAGTCCAAAGATGTGCAGGTTAGGTTGATTTGGCTATGATAAATTGACTCTTAGTGTTAGGGAATTAAATACGTGGGGTTACGGGGATAGGGTGGGATATGTGTCGGTGTAGGCTCGATGGGCCGAAATGGCCTCTATCTGCACTGTGGGGATTCTGTGATTCTGTGATTCTGTGATGACAGAAGATGACAGAATGACAGAAGATGAAAGAAGATGAAGGAAGATGACAGAAGATGACAGAATGACAGAAGATGACAGAATGACAGAAGATGTCAGAATGACAGAATGACAGAAGGGGACAGAATGACAGAAGATGACAGAAGATGACAGAACATGACAGAATGACAGAAGAGGACAGAATGACAGAAGGTGACAGAAGATGACAGAATGACAGAAGAGGACAGAAGATGACAAAAGATGACAGAATGACAGAAGATGACAGAAGATGACAGAAGATGACAAAATGACAGAAGAGGACAGAATGACAGAAGATGACAGAGTGACAGAAAGGACAGAATGAGAGAAGATGACAGAAGATGAAAGAAGATGACAGAATGACAGAAGAGGACAGAATGACAGAAGATGACAGAAGATGACAGAAGATGACAGAATGACAGAAGATGACAGAAGATGACAGAATGACAGAAGATGAAAGAAGATGAAGGAAGATGAGAGAAGATGACAGAAGATGACAGAATGACAGAAGAGGACGGAATGACAGAAGATGACAGAATGACAGAAGGGGACAGAATGACAGAAGATGACAGAAGATGACAGAATGACAGAAGATGAGAGAAGATGACAGAAGAGGACAGAATGACAGAAGATGACAGAAGATGACAGAATATGACAGAAGATGACAGAATGACAGAAGATGACAGAAGAGGACAGAATGACAGAAGATAACAGAAGATGACAGAATGACAGAAGAGGACAGAAGATGACAGAATGACAGAAGAGGACAGAATGACAGAAGATGACAGAAGATGACAGAAGAAGACAGAATGACAGAAGAGGACAGAATGACAGAAGTTGACAGAAGATGACAGAAGATGACAGAAGATGACAGAATGACAGAAGAGGACAGAAGATGACAGAATGACAGAATGACAGAAGAGGACAGAATGACAGAAGAGGACAGAATATGACAGAAGATGACACAAGATGACAGAATGATAGAAGATGACAGAAGGTGACAGAAGATGGCAGAAGATGACAGAATATGACAGAAGATGACAGAAGATGACAGAAGAGGACAGAATGACAGAAGAGGACAGAATGACAGAAGATGACAGAATGACAGAAGAGGACAGAAGATGACAGAGGATGACAGAAGATGACAGAAGATGACAGAATGACAGAAGATGACAGAAGATGACAGAATTACAGAAGAGGACAGAATGACAGAAGAGGACAGAAGATGACAGAATGACAGAAGAGGACAGAAGATGACAGAAGATGACAGAAGATGACAGAATGACAGAAGAGGACAGAATGACAGAAGAGGACAGAATGACAGAAGATGACAGAATGACAGAAGATGACAGAAGATGACAGAATGACAGAAGATGACAGAAGATGAGAGTAGATGACAGAAGATGACAGAAGATGACAGAAGATGACAGAAGATGACAGAATGACAGAAGAGGACAGAAGATGACAGAAGATGACAGAAGATGACAGAAGATGACAGATTGACAGAAGAAGACAGAATGACAGAAGAGGACAGAATATGATAGAGGATGACAGAAGATGACAGAATGACAGAAGATGACAGAAGATGTCAGAAGGACAGAAGATGACAGAATGACAAAAGATGACAGAAGATGACAGAAGATGACAGAATATGACAGAAGATGACAGAAGATGACAGAAGAGGACAGAATGACAGAAGATGACACAAGATGACAGAATGACAGAAAATGACAGAAGAGGACAGAACATGACAGAAGAGGACAGAATGACAGAAGATGACAGAAGATGAAAGAACATGACAGAATATGACAGAAGAGGACAGAAGATGACAGAAGATGACAGAGGATGACAGAAGATGACAGAAGATGACAGAATGACAGAAGAGGACAGAATGACAGAAGAGGACACAAGGTGACAGAATGACAGAAAATGACAGAAGAGGACAGAATATGACAGAAGAGGACAGAATGATAGAAGATGACAGAAGGTGACAGAAGATGGCAGAGGATGACAGAAGATGACAGAATATGACAGAAGATGACAGAAGATGACAGAGTATGACAGAAGATGACAGAAGATGACAGAATGACAGAAGAGGACAGAATGACAGAAGATGACAGAATGACAGAAGAGGACAGAAGATGACAGAGGATGACAGAAGATGACAGAAGATGACAGAATGACAGAAGAGGACAGAAGATGACAGAAGATGACAGAATGACAGAAGATGACAGAAGATGACAGAATTACAGAAGAGGACAGAATGACAGAAGAGGACAGAAGATGACAGAATGACAGAAGAGGACAGAAGATGACAGAAGATGACAGAAGATGACAGAATGACAGAAGAGGACAGAATGACAGAAGAGGACAGAATGACAGAAGATGACAGAATGACAGAAGATGACAGAAGATGACAGAAGATGACAGAATGACAGAAGATGACAGAAGATGAGAGTAGATGACAGAAGATGACATAAGATGACAGAAGATGACAGAAGATGACAGAATGACAGAAAAGGACAGAAGATGACAGAAGATGACAGATTGACAGAAGAGGACAGAATGACAGAAGAGGACAGAATATGATAGAGGATGACAGAAGATGACAGAATGACAGAAGATGACAGAAGATGTCAGAAGGACAGAAGATGACAGAATGACAAAAGATGACAGAAGATGACAGAAGAGGACAGAAGATGACAGAAGATGACAGAAGATGACAGAAGATGACAGAATGACAGAAGAGGACAGAATGACAGAAGAGGACAGAATATGACAGAAGATGACACAAGATGACAGAATGACAGAAAATGACAGAAGAGGACAGAACATGACAGAAGAGGACAGAATGACAGAAGATGACAGAAGATGACAGAAGATGACAGAATATGACAGAAGATGACAGAATATGACAGAAGATGACAGAAGATGACAGAAGATGACAGAAGATGACAGAAGATGACAGAATGACAGAAGATGACACAAGATGACAGAAGATGACAGAAGATGACAGAAGATGACAGAATGACACAAGAGGACAGAATGACAGAAGATGACAGAAGATGACAGAAGATGACAGAAGATGACAGAATGACTGAAGATGTCAGAATGACAGAAGATGACAGAATGACAGAAGAGGACAGAATGACAGAAGATGACAGAAGATGACAGAAGATGACAGAATGACAGAAGAGGACAGAATGACAGATGATGACAGAATGACAGAAGAGGACAGAAGATGACAGAAGATGACAGAAGACGACAGAAGATGACAGAAGGTGACAGAATGAAAGAAGAGGACAGAATGACAGAAGATGACAGAAGATGACAGAAGATGACAGAAGATGACAGAATGACAGAATATGACAGAAGATGTCAGAAGATGACAGAAGATGACAGAATGACAGAAGAGGACAGAATGACAGAAGATGACAGAAGATGACAGAAGATGACAGAATGACAGAAGAGGACAGAATGACAGAAGATGACAGAAGATGACAGAACATGACAGAACATGACAGAATGACAGAAGATGACAGAAGATGACAGAAGAGGACAGAATGACAGAAGATGACAGGATATGACAGAAGATGACAGAATGACAGAAGATGACAGAAGATGACAGAAGAGGACAGAATGACAGAAGATAACAGAAGATGACAGAAGATGACAGAATGACAGAAGAGGACAGAAGATGACAGAATGACAGAAGAGGACAGAATGACAGAAGATGACAGAAGATGACAGAAGATGACAGAATATGACAGAAGATGAAAAAGATGACAGAAGAGGACAGAATGACAGAAGATGACAGAAGATGACAGAAGATGACAGAATGACGGAAGATGACAGAAGATGACGCAAGATGACAGAAGATGACAGAAGATGACAGAATGACAGAAGAGGACATAATGACAGAAGATGACAGAAGATGACAGAAGATGACAGAATGACAGAAGATGACAGAATGACAGAAGATGACAGAATGACAGAAGAGGACACAATGACAGAAGATGACAGAAGATGACAGAAGATGACAGAATGACAGAAGAGGACAGAATGACAGAAGATGACAGAATGACAGAAGAGGACAGAATGACAGAAGATGACAGAAGATGACAGAATGACAGAAGATGACAGAAGACGACACAAGATGACAAAATGACAGAAGAGGACAGAATTACAGAAGATGACAGAGTGACAGAAGATGACAGAATGAAAGAAGAGGACAGAATGACAGAAGTTGACAGAATATGACAGAAGATGACAGAATATGACAGAAGATGACAGAAGATGACAGAAGATGACAGAATGACAGAAGAGGACAGAATGACAGAAGATGACAGAAGATGACAGAATGACAGAAGATGACGGAAGATGACAGAAGATGACAGAAGATGACAAAATGACACAAGAGGACAGAATGACAGAAGATGACAGAATGACAGAAGAGGACAGAATGACAGAAGATGACAGAAGATGACAGAAGATGACAGAAGATGACAGAAGATGACAGAATGACAGAAGATGTCAGAATGACAGAAGATGACAGAATGACAGAAGAGGACAGAATGACAGAAGATGACAGAAGATGACAGAAGATGACAGAATGACAGAAGAGGACAGAATGACAGATGATGACAGAATGACAGAAGAGGACAGAAGATGACAGAAGATGACAGAAGACGACAGAAGATGACAGAAGGTGACAGAATGACAGAAGAGGACAGAATGACAGAAGATGACAGAAGATGACAGAAGATGACAGAAGATGACAGAATGACAGAAGATGAAAGAAGATGACAGAAGATGACAAAATGACAGAAGAGGACAGAATGACAGAAGATGACAGAATGACAGAAGAGGACAGAATGACAGAAGATGACAGAAGATGAAAGAAGATGACAGAATGACAGAAGAGGACAGAATGACAGAAGATGACAGAATATGACAGAAGATGACAGAATATGACAGAAGATGACAGAAGATGACAGAAGATGACAGAATGACAGAAGATGACAGAATGACAGAAGAGGACAGAATGACAGAAGATGACAGAAGATGACAGAATGACAGAAGATGAAAGAAGATGAAGGAAGATGACAGAAGATGACAGAAGATGACAGAATGACAGAAGAGGACGGAATGACAGAAGATGACAGAAGATGACAGAAGATGACAGAATGACAGAAGATGTCAGAATGACAGAAGATGACAGAATGACAGAAGGGGACAGAATGACAGAAGATGACAGAAGATGACAGAACATGACAGAATGACAGAAGAGGACAGAATGACAGAAGGTGACAGAAGATGACAGAATGACAGAAGAGGACAGAAGATGACAGAAGATGACAAAAGATGACAGAATGACAGAAGATGACAGAAGATGACAAAATGACAGAAGAGGACAGAATGACAGAAGAGGACAGAATGACAGAAGATGACAGCAGATGAAAGAAGATGACAGAATGACAGAAGATGACAGAAGATGACAGAAGAGGACAGAATGACAGAAGATGACAGAATATGACAGAAGATGACAGAATGACAGAAGATGACAGAAGATGACAGAAGAGGACAGAATGACAGAAGATAACAGAAGATGACAGAAGATGACAGAATGACAGAAGATGACAGAAGATGACAGAATGACAGAAGATGACAGAAGAGGACAGAAGATGACAGAAGATGACAGAAGATGACAGAATGACAGAAGATGACAGAAGATGACAGAAGAGGACAGAATGACAGAAGATGACAGAAGAGGACAGAAGATGACAGAAGATGACAGAAGATGACAGAAGATGACAGAATGACAGAAGAGGACAGAATGACAGAAGAGGACAGAATATGACAGAAGATGACACAAGATGACAGAATGACAGAAAATGACAGAAGAGGACAGAACATGACAGAAGAGGACAGAATGACAGAAGATGACAGAAGATGACAGAAGATGACAGAATATGACAGAAGATGACAGAATATGACAGAAGATGACAGAAGATGACAGAAGATGACAGAAGATGACAGAAGATGACAGAATGACAGAAGATGACACAAGATGACGGAAGATGACAGAAGATGACAGAAGATGACAGAATGACACAAGAGGACAGAATGACAGAAGATGACAGAAGATGACAGAAGATGACAGAAGATGACAGAATGACAGAAGATGTCAGAATGACAGAAGATGACAGAATGACAGAAGAGGACAGAATGACAGAAGATGACAGAAGATGACAGAAGATGACAGAATGACAGAAGAGGACAGAATGACAGATGATGACAGAATGACAGAAGAGGACAGAAGATGACAGAAGATGACAGAAGACGACAGAAGATGACAGAAGGTGACAGAATGAAAGAAGAGGACAGAATGACAGAAGATGACAGAAGATGACAGAAGATGACAGAAGATGACAGAATGACAGAATATGACAGAAGATGTCAGAAGATGACAGAAGATGACAGAATGACAGAAGAGGACAGAATGACAGAAGATGACAGAAGATGACAGAAGATGACAGAATGACAGAAGAGGACAGAATGACAGAAGATGACAGAAGATGACAGAACATGACAGAACATGACAGAATGACAGAAGATGACAGAAGATGACAGAAGAGGACAGAATGACAGAAGATGACAGGATATGACAGAAGATGACAGAATGACAGAAGATGACAGAAGATGACAGAAGAGGACAGAATGACAGAAGATAACAGAAGATGACAGAAGATGACAGAATGACAGAAGAGGACAGAAGATGACAGAATGACAGAAGAGGACAGAATGACAGAAGATGACAGAAGATGACAGAATATGACAGAAGATGACAGAAGATGACAGAAGATGACAGAAGATGACAGAAGATGACAGAATGACAGAAGATGACACAAGATGACGGAAGATGACAGAAGATGACAGAAGATGACAGAATGACACAAGAGGACAGAATGACAGAAGATGACAGAAGATGACAGAAGATGACAGAAGATGACAGAATGACAGAAGATGTCAGAATGACAGAAGATGACAGAATGACAGAAGAGGACAGAAGATGACAGAAGATGACAGAAGACGACAGAAGATGACAGAAGGTGACAGAATGAAGGAAGAGGACAGAATGAAAGAAGATGACAGAAGATGACAGAAGATGACAGAAGATGACAGAATGACAGAATATGACAGAAGATGTCAGAAGATGACAGAAGATGACAGAATGACAGAAGAGGACAGAATGACAGAAGATGACAGAAGATGACAGAAGATGACAGAATGACAGAAGAGGACAGAATGACAGAAGATGACAGAAGATGACAGAACATGACAGAACATGACAGAATGACAGAAGATGACAGAAGATGACAGAAGAGGACAGAATGACAGAAGATGACAGGATATGACAGAAGATGACAGAATGACAGAAGATGACAGAAGATGACAGAAGAGGACAGAATGACAGAAGATAACAGAAGATGACAGAAGATGACAGAATGACAGAAGAGGACAGAAGATGACAGAATGACAGAAGAGGACAGAATGACAGAAGATGACAGAAGATGACAGAAGATGACAGAATATGACAGAAGATGAAAAAGATGACAGAAGAGGACAGAATGACAGAAGATGACAGAAGATGACAGAAGATGACAGAATGACGGAAGATGACAGAAGATGACGCAAGATGACAGAAGATGACAGAAGATGACAGAATGACAGAAGAGGACATAATGACAGAAGATGACAGAAGATGACAGAAGATGACAGAATGACAGAAGATGACAGAATGACAGAAGATGACAGAATGACAGAAGAGGACACAATGACAGAAGATGACAGAAGATGACAGAAGATGACAGAATGACAGAAGAGGACAGAATGACAGAAGATGACAGAATGACAGAAGAGGACAGAATGACAGAAGATGACAGAAGATGACAGAATGACAGAAGATGACAGAAGATGACACAAGATGACAAAATGACAGAAGAGGACAGAATTACAGAAGATGACAGAGTGACAGAAGATGACAGAATGAAAGAAGAGGACAGAATGACAGAAGTTGACAGAATATGACAGAAGATGACAGAATATGACAGAAGATGACAGAAGATGACAGAAGATGACAGAATGACAGAAGAGGACAGAATGACAGAAGATGACAGAAGATGACAGAAGATGACAGAATGACAGAAGATGACGGAAGATGACAGAAGATGACAGAAGATGACAAAATGACACAAGAGGACAGAATGACAGAAGATGACAGAATGACAGAAGAGGACAGAATGACAGAAGATGACAGAAGATGACAGAAGATGACAGAAGATGACAGAAGATGACAGAATGACAGAAGATGTCAGAATGACAGAAGATGACAGAATGACAGAAGAGGACAGAATGACAGAAGATGACAGAAGATGACAGAAGATGACAGAATGACAGAAGAGGACAGAATGACAGATGATGACAGAATGACAGAAGAGGACAGAAGATGACAGAAGATGACAGAAGACGACAGAAGATGACAGAAGGTGACAGAATGACAGAAGAGGACAGAATGACAGAAGATGACAGAAGATGACAGAAGATGACAGAAGATGACAGAATGACAGAAGATGAAAGAAGATGACAGAAGATGACAAAATGACAGAAGAGGACAGAATGACAGAAGATGACAGAATGACAGAAGAGGACAGAATGACAGAAGATGACAGAAGATGAAAGAAGATGACAGAATGACAGAAGAGGACAGAATGACAGAAGATGACAGAATATGACAGAAGATGACAGAATATGACAGAAGATGACAGAAGATGACAGAAGATGACAGAATGACAGAAGATGACAGAATGACAGAAGAGGACAGAATGACAGAAGTTGACAGAAGATGACAGAATGACAGAAGATGAAAGAAGATGAAGGAAGATGACAGAAGATGACAGAAGATGACAGAATGACAGAAGAGGACGGAATGACAGAAGATGACAGAAGATGACAGAAGATGACAGAATGACAGAAGTTGTCAGAATGACAGAAGATGACAGAATGACAGAAGGGGACAGAATGACAGAAGATGACAGAAGATGACAGAACATGACAGAATGACAGAAGAGGACAGAATGACAGAAGGTGACAGAAGATGACAGAATGACAGAAGAGGACAGAAGATGACAGAAGATGACAAAAGATGACAGAATGACAGAAGATGACAGAAGATGACAAAATGACAGAAGAGGACAGAATGACAGAAGAGGACAGAATGACAGAAGATGACAGCAGATGAAAGAAGATGACAGAATGACAGAAGATGACAGAAGATGACAGAAGAGGACAGAATGACAGAAGATGACAGAATATGACAGAAGATGACAGAATGACAGAAGATGACAGAAGATGACAGAAGAGGACAGAATGACAGAAGATAACAGAAGATGACAGAAGATGACAGAATGACAGAAGAGGACAGAAGATGACAGAATGACAGAAGAGGACAGAATGACAGAAGATGACAGAAGATGACAGAAGAAGACAGAATGACAGAAGAGGACAGAATGACAGAAGATGACAGAAGATGACAGAAGATGACAGAATGACAGAAGAGGACAGAATGACAGAAGAGGACAGAAGATGACAGAATGACAGGAGAAGACAGAAGAGGACAGAATGACAGAAGATGACAGAAGATGACAGAAGATGACAGAATGACAGAAGAGGACAGAATGACAGAAGAGGACAGAAGATGACAGAATGACAGAAGAGGACAGAAGTTGACAGAAGATGACAGAATGACAGAAGAGGACAGAATGACAGAAGAGGACAGAATGACAGAAGATGACAGAATGACAGAAGATGACAGAAGATGACAGAAGATGACAGAATGACAGAAGATGACAGAAGATGACAGAATATGACAGAATATGACAGAAGATGACAGAAGATGACAGAAGATGACAGAATGACAAAAGATGACAGAAGATGACAGCAGATGGCAGAAGATGACAGAAGATGACAGAATGACAGAAGAGGACAGAAGATGACAGAAGATGACAGAAGATGACAGAAGATGACAGAAGATGACAGAATGACAGAAGAGGACAGAATGACAGAAGAGGACAGAATATGATAGAGGATGACAGAATGACAGAAGATGACAGAAGATGACAGAAGATGACAGAATGACAGAAGATGACAGAAGATGAGAGTAGATGACAGAAGATGACATAAGATGACAGAAGATGACAGAAGATGACAGAATGACAGAAGAGGACAGAAGATGACAGAAGATGACAGAAGATGACAGAAGATGACAGATTGACAGAAGAGGACAGAATGACAGAAGAGGACAGAATATGATAGAGGATGACAGAAGATGACAGAATGACAGAAGATGACAGAAGATGTCAGAAGGACAGAAGATGACAGAATGACAAAAGATGACAGAAGATGACAGAAGATGACAGAAGATGACAGAATATGACAGAAGAGGACAGAAGATGACAGAATATGACAGAAGATGACAGAAGATGACAGAATGACAGAAGAGGACAGAATGACAGAAGAGGACAGAATATGACAGAAGATGACACAAGATGACAGAATGACAGAAAATGACAGAAGAGGACAGAACATGACAGAAGAGGACAGAATGACAGAAGATGACAGAAGATGACAGAAGATGACAGAATATGACAGAAGATGACAGAAGGTGACAGAAGATGACAGAACATGACAGAGTATGACAGAAGATGACAGAAGATGACAGAAGATGACAGAAGATGACAGAAGATGACAGAATGACAGAAGATGACACAAGATGACAGAAGATGACAGAAGATGACAGAAGATGACAGAATGACAGAAGATGACAGAATGACAGAAGAGGACAGAATGACAGAAGATGACAGAAGATGACAGAAGATGACAGAATCACAGAAGAGGACAGAATGACAGATGATGACAGAATGACAGAAGAGGACAGAAGATGTCAGAAGCTGACAGAAGATGACAGAAGATGACAGAAGATGACAGAATGACCGAAGAGGACAGAATGACCGAAGAGGACAGAATGACAGAAGAGGACAGAATATGACAAAAGATGACAGAAGATGACAGAATGACAGAAGAGGACAGAATGACAGAAGATGACAGAAGATGACAGAAGATGACAGAAGATGAAAGAAGATGACAGAATGAGAGAAGAGGACAGAATGACAGATGACAGAATGACAGAAGAGGACAGAAGATGACAGAAGATGACAGAAGATGACAGAATGACAGAAGAGGACAGAAGATGACAGAAGATGACAGAATGACAGAAGATGACAGAAGATGACAGAAGATGACAGAAGATGACAGAATGACCGAAGAGGACAGAATGCCAGAAGAGGACAGAATGACAGAAGAGGACAGAATATGACAAAAGATGACAGAAGATGACAGAATGACAGAAGATGACAGAAGATGACAGAGAATGACAGAAGATGACAGAAGATGACAGAAGATGACAGAATGACAGAAGAGGAAAGAATGACAGAAGATGACAGAATGACAGAAGATGACAGAATGACAGATGAGGACAGAAGATGACAGAAGATGACAGAAGATGACAGAAGATGACAGAATGACAGAAGAGGACAGAAGATGACAGAATGACAGAAGAGGACAGAAGATGACAGAAGATGACAGAAGATGACAGAAGATGACAGAATGACAGAAGAGGTCAGAAGATGACAGAAGATGACAGAAGATGACAGAAGATAACAGAAGATGACAGAATGACAGAAGAGGACAGAATGACAGAAGAGGACAGAATGACAGAAGATGACAGAAGATGACAGAAGATGAAAAGATGACAGAATATGACAGAAGATGACAGAAGATGACAGAATATGACAGAAGATGACAGAATGACAGAAGAGGACAGAATGGCAGAAGAGGACAGAATATGCCAGAAGATGACAGAAGGTGACAGCATGACAGAAGATGACAGAAGATGACAGAAGATCACAGAAGATGACACAAGATGACAAAATGACAGAAGAGGACAGAATGACAGAAGATGACAGAGTGACAGAAGAGGACAGAATGACAGAAGGTGACAGAAGATGACAGAATGACAGAAGAGGACAGAATGACAGAAGATGACAGAATATGACAGAAGATGGCAGAAGATGACAGAATGACAGAAGAGGACAGAATGACAGAAGATGACAGAAGATGACAGAAGATGACAGAATGACAGAAGATGACACAAGATGACGGAAGATGACAGAAGATGACAGAAGATGACAGAATGACACAAGAGGACAGAATGACAGAAGATGACAGAATGACAGAAGAGGACAGAATGACAGAAGATGACAGAAGATGACAGAAGATGACAGAAGATGACAGAAGATGACAGATTGACAGAAGATGTCAGAATGACAGAAGATGACAGAATGACAGAAGAGGACAGAATGACAGAAGATGACAGAAGATGACAGAAGATGACAGAATGACAGAAGAGGACAGAATGACAGATGATGACAGAATGACAGAAGAGGACACAAGATGACAGAAGATGACAGAAGACGACAGAAGATGACAGAAGGTGACAGAATGACAGAAGAGGACAGAATGACAGAAGATGACAGAAGATGACAGAAGATGACAGAAGATGAAAGAAGATGACAGAATGAGAGAAGAGGACAGAATGACAGAAGAGGACAGAATGACAGAAGAAGACAGAATGACAGAAGAGGACAGAATGACAGAAGAAGACAGAATGACAGAAGATGACAGAAGATGACAGAAGATGAAAAGATGACAGAATATGACAGAAGATGACAGAAGATGACAGAATATGACAGAAGATGACAGAATGACAGAAGAGGACAGAATGGCAGAAGAGGACAGAATATGCCAGAAGATGACAGAAGGTGACAGCATGACAGAAGATGACAGAAGATGACAGAAGATCACAGAAGATGACACAAGATGACAAAATGACAGAAGAGGACAGAATGACAGAAGATGACAGAGTGACAGAAGAGGACAGAATGACAGAAGGTGACAGAAGATGACAGAATGACAGAAGAGGACAGAATGACAGAAGATGACAGAATATGACAGAAGATGACAGAAGATGACAGAAGATGACAGAATGACAGAAGAGGACAGAATGACAGAAGATGACAGAAGATGACAGAAGATGACAGAATGACAGAAGATGACACAAGATGACGGAAGATGACAGAAGATGACAGAAGATGACAGAATGACACAAGAGGACAGAATGACAGAAGATGACAGAATGACAGAAGAGGACAGAATGACAGAAGATGACAGAAGATGACAGAAGATGACAGAAGATGACAGAAGATGACAGATTGACAGAAGATGTCAGAATGACAGAAGATGACAGAATGACAGAAGAGGACAGAATGACAGAAGATGACAGAAGATGACAGAAGATGACAGAATGACAGAAGAGGACAGAATGACAGATGATGACAGAATGACAGAAGAGGACACAAGATGACAGAAGATGACAGAAGACGACAGAAGATGACAGAAGGTGACAGAATGACAGAAGAGGACAGAATGACAGAAGATGACAGAAGATGACAGAAGATGACAGAAGATGACAGAAGATGACAGAATGACAGAAGATGAAAGAAGATGACAGAAGATGACAAAATGACAGAAGAGGACAGAATGACAGAAGATGACAGAATGACAGAAGAGGACAGAATGACAGAAGATGTCAGAAGATGAAAGAAGATGACAGAATGACAGAAGAGGACAGAATGACAGAATATGACAGAATATGACAGAAGATGACAGAATATGACAGAAGATGACAGAAGATGACAGAAGATGACAGAATGACAGAAGAGGACAGAATGACAGAAGATGACAGAAGATGACAGAATGACAGAAGATGAAAGAAGATGAAGGAAGATGACAGAAGATGACAGAAGATGACAGAATGACAGAAGAGGACGGAATGACAGAAGATGACAGAAGATGACAGAAGATGACAGAAGATGACAGAATGACAGAAGATGTCAGAATGACAGAAGATGACAGAATGACAGAAGGGGACAGAATGACAGAAGATGACAGAAGATGACAGAACATGACAGAATGACAGAAGAGGACAGAATGACAGAAGGTGACAGAAGATGACAGAATGACAGAAGAGGACAGAAGATGACAGAAGATGACAAAAGATGACAGAATGACAGAAGATGACAGAAGATGACAGAAGATGACAAAATGACAGAAGAGGACAGAATGACAGAAGATGACAGAGTGACAGAAGAGGACAGAATGAGAGAAGATGACAGAAGATGAAAGAAGATGACAGAATGACAGAAGAGGACAGAATGACAGAAGATGACAGAATATGACAGAAGATGACAGAATATGACAGAAGATGACAGAAGATGACAGAAGATGACAGAATGACAGAAGAGGACAGAATGACAGAAGATGACAGAAGATGACAGAAGATGACAGAATGACAGAAGATGAAAGAAGATGAAGGAAGACGACAGAAGATGACAGAAGATGACAGAATGACAGAAGAGGACGGAATGACAGAAGATGACAGAAGATGACAGAAGATGACAGAAGATGACAGAATGACAGAATATTTCAGAATGACAGAAGATGACAGAATGACAGAAGGGGACAGAATGACAGAAGATGACAGAAGATGACAGAACATGACAGAACATGACAGAATGACAGAAGATGAGAGAAGATGACAGAAGAGGACAGAATGACAGAAGATGACAGAATATGACAGAAGAGGACAGAATGACAGAAGATAACAGAAGATGACAGAAGATGACAGAATGACAGAAGAGGACAGAAGATGACAGAATGACAGAAGAGGACAGAATGACAGAAGATGACAGAAGATGACAGAAGAAGACAGAATGACAGAAGAGGACAGAATGACAGAAGTTGACAGAAGATGACAGAAGATGACAGAATGACAGAAGAGGACAGAATGACAGAAGAGGACAGAATGACAGAAGAGGACAGAATGACAGAAGAGGACAGAAGATGACAGAATGACAGAAGAAGACAGAAGAGGACAGAAGATGACAGAAGATGACAGAATGACAGAAGAGGACAGAAGATGACAGAAGATGACAGAATGACAGAAGAGGACAGAATGACAGAAGAGGACAGAATGACAGAAGATGACAGAATGACAGAAGATGACAGAAGATGACAGAATGACAGAAGATGACAGAAGATGACAGAATATGACAGAATATGACAGAAGATGACAGAAGATGACAGAAGATGACAGAATGACAGAAGATGACAGAAGATGACAGCAGATGGCAGAAGATGACAGAAGATGACAGAAGATGACAGAATGACAGAAGAGGACAGAATGACAGAAGAGGACAGAATATGACAGAAGATGACACAAGATGACAGAAGATGACAGAATATGACAGAAGATGACAGAAGATGACAGAATGACAGAAGAGGACAGAATGACAGAAGAGGACAGAATATGACAGAAGATGACACAAGATGACAGAATGACAGAAAATGACAGAAGAGGACAGAATATGACAGAAGAGGACAGAATGATAGAAGATGACAGAAGGTGACAGAAGATGGCAGAAGATGACAGAAGATGACAGAATATGACAGAAGATGACAGAAGATGACAGAGTATGACAGAAGATGACAGAAGATGACAGAAGATGACAGAATGACAGAAGAGGACAGAATGACAGAAGATGACAGAATGACAGAAGAGGACAGAAGATGACAGAGGATGACAGAAGATGACAGAAGATGACAGAATGACAGAAGAGGACAGAAGATGACAGAAGATGACAGAATGACAGAAGATGACAGAAGATGACAGAAGATGACAGAAGATGACAGAATTACAGAAGAGGACAGAATGACAGAAGAGGACAGAAGATGACAGAATGACAGAAGAGGACAGAAGATGACAGAAGATGACAGAAGATGACAGAATGACAGAAGAGGACAGAATGACAGAAGAGGAGAGAATGACAGAAGATGACAGAATGACAGAAGATGACAGAAGATGACAGAAGATGACAGAATGACAGAAGATGACAGAAGATGAGAGTAGATGACAGAAGATGACATAAGATGACAGAAGATGACAGAAGATGACAGAAGAGGACAGAATGACAGAAGATGACAGAATGACAGAAGAGGACAGAATGAAAGAAGATGACAGAAGATGACAGAAGATGACAGAAGATGACAGAATGACAGAAGATGACAGAAGATGACAAAATGACAGAAGAGGACAGAATGACAGAAGATGACAGAATGACAGAAGAGGGCAGAAGATGACAGAAGATGACAGAATGACAGAAGAGGACAGAATGACAGAAGGTGACAGAAGATGACAGAATGACAGAAGAGGACAGAAGATGACAGAAGATGACAAAAGATGACAGAATGACAGAAGATGACAGAAGATGACAGAAGATGACAAAATGACAGAAGAGGACAGAATGACAGAAGATGACAGAGTGACAGAAGAGGACAGAATGACAGAAGATGACAGAAGATGAAAGAAGATGACAGAATGACAGAAGAGGACAGAATGACAGAAGATGACAGAATATGACAGAAGATGACAGAATATGACAGAAGATGACAGAAGATGACAAAAAGACAGAAGATGACAGAAGATGACAAAATGACAGAAGAGGGCAGAATGACAGAAGATGACAGAATGACAGAAGAGGGCAGAAGATGACAGAAGATGACAGAATGACAGAAGAGGACAGAATGACAGAAGGTGACAGAAGATGACAGAATGACAGAAGGTGACAAAAGATGACAGAATGACAGAAGATGACAGAAGATGACAGAAGATGACAAAATGACAGAAGAGGACAGAATGACAGAAGATGACAGAGTGACAGAAGAGGACAGAATGACAGAAGATGACAGAAGAGGACAGAAGATGACAGAATGACAGAAGAGGACAGAATGACAGAAGATGACAGAATATGACAGAAGATGACAGAATATGACAGAAGATGACAGAAGATGACAGAATGACAGAAGAGGACAGAATGACAGAAGATGACAGAAGATGACAGAAGATGACAGAAGATGACAGAATGACAGAAGATGTCAGAATGACAGAAGATGACAGAATGACAGAAGAGGACAGAATGACAGAAGATGACAGAAGATGACAGAACATGACAGAACATGACAGAATGACAGAAGATGACAGAAGATGACAGAAGAGGACAGAATGACAGAAGATGACAGGATATGACAGAAGATGACAGAATGAGAGAAGATGACAGAAGATGACAGAAGAGGACAGAATGACAGAAGATAACAGAAGATGACAGAAGATGACAGAATGACAGAAGAGGACAGAAGATGACAGAATGACAGAAGAGGGCAGAATGACAGAAGATGACAGAAGATGACAGAAGATGACAGAAGATGACAGAATATGACAGAAGATGAAAAAGATGACAGAAGATGACAGAAGAGGACAGAATGACAGAAGATGACAGAAGATGACAGAATGACGGAAGATGACAGAAGATGACGCAAGATGACAGAAGATGACAGAAGATGACAGAATGACAGAAGAGGACATAATGACAGAAGATGACAGAATGACAGAAGAGGACAGAATGACAGAAGAGGACAGAATGACAGAAGATGACAGAATTACAGAAGAGGACAGAATGACAGAAGATGACAGAAGATGACAGAATGACAGAAGAGGACAGAATGACAGAAGATGACAGAAGATGACAGAATGACAGAAGAGGACAGAATGACAGAAGATGACAGAATATGACAGAAGATGACAGAAGATGACAGAAGATGACAGAATGACAGAAGAGGACAGAATGACAGAAGATGACAGAAGATGACAGAAGATGACAGAAGATGACAGAATGACAGAAGATGTCAGAATGACAGAAGATGACAGAATGACAGAAGAGGACAGAATGACAGAAGATGACAGAATGACACAAGAGGACAGAATGACAGAAGATGACAGAATGACAGAAGAGGACAGAATGACAGAAGATGACAGAAGATGACAGAAGATGACAGAAGATGACAGAATGACAGAAGATGTCAGAATGACAGAAGATGACAGAATGACAGAAGAGGACAGAATGACAGAAGATGACAGAAGATGACAGAAGATGACAGAATGACAGAAGAGGACAGAATGACAGATGATGACAGAATGACAGAAGAGGACACAAGATGACAGAAGATGACAGAAGACGACAGAAGATGACAGAAGGTGACAGAATGACAGAAGAGGACAGAATGACAGAAGATGACAGAAGATGACAGAAGATGACAGAAGATGACAGAAGATGACAGAATGACAGAAGATGAAAGAAGATGACAGAAGATGACAAAATGACAGAAGAGGACAGAATGACAGAAGATGACAGAATGACAGAAGAGGACAGAATGACAGAAGATGTCAGAAGATGAAAGAAGATGACAGAATGACAGAAGAGGACAGAATGACAGAATATGACAGAATATGACAGAAGATGACAGAATATGACAGAAGATGACAGAAGATGACAGAAGATGACAGAATGACAGAAGAGGACAGAATGACAGAAGATGACAGAAGATGACAGAAGATGACAGAATGACAGAAGATGAAAGAAGATGAAGGAAGATGACAGAAGATGACAGAAGATGACAGAATGACAGAAGAGGACGGAAAGACAGAAGATGACAGAAGATGACAGAAGATGACAGAATGACAGAAGATGTCAGAATGACAGAAGATGACAGAATGACAGAAGGGGACAGAATGACAGAAGATGACAGAATGACAGAAGAGGACAGAAGATGACAAAAGATGACAAAAGATGACAGAATGACAGAAGATGACAGAAGATGACAGAAGATGACAAAATGACAGAAGAGGACAGAATGACAGAAGATGACAGAGTGACAGAAGAGGACAGAATGAGAGAAGATGACAGAAGATGAAAGAAGATGACAGAATGACAGAAGAGGACAGAATGACAGAAGATGACAGAATATGACAGAAGATGACAGAATATGACAGAAGATGACAGAAGATGACAGAATGACAGAAGAGGACAGAATGACAGAAGATGACAGAAGATGACAGAAGATGACAGAATGACAGAAGATGAAAGAAGATGAAGGAAGATGACAGAAGATGACAGAAGATGACAGAATGACAGAAGAGGACGGAATGACAGAAGATGACAGAAGATGACAGAAGATGGCAGAAGATGACAGAATGACAGAATATGTCAGAATGACAGAAGATGACAGAATGACAGAAGGGGACAGAATGACAGAAGATGACAGAAGATGACAGAACATGACAGAACATGACAGAATGACAGAAGATGAGAGAAGATGACAGAAGAGGACAGAATGACAGAAGATAACAGAAGATGACAGAAGATGACAGAATGACAGAAGAGGAGAGAAGATGACAGAATGACAGAAGAGGACAGAATGACAGAAGATGACAGAAGATGACAGAAGAAGACAGAATGACAGAAGAGGACAGAATGACAGAAGTTGACAGAAGATGACAGAAGATGACAGAAGATGACAGAAGATGACAGAATGACAGAAGAGGACAGAAGATGACAGAAGATGACAGAATGACAGAAGAGGACAGAATGACAGAAGAGGACAGAATGACAGAAGAGGACAGAATGACAGAAGAGGACAGAAGATGACAGAATGACAGAAGAAGACAGAAGAGGACAGAAGATGACAGAATGACAGAAGAGGACAGAAGATGACAGAAGATGACAGAATGACAGAAGAGGACAGAATGACAGAAGAGGACAGAATGACAGAAGATGACAGAACGACAGAAGATGACAGAAGATGACAGAATGACAGAAGATGACAGAAGATGACAGAATATGACAGAATATGACAGAAGATGACAGAAGATGACAGAAGATGACAGAATGACAGAAGATGACAGAAGATGACAGCAGATGGCAGAAGATGACAGAAGATGACAGAAGATGACAGAATGACAGAAGAGGACAGAATGACAGAAGAGGACAGAATATGATAGAGGATGACAGAAGATGACAGAATGACAGAAGATGACAGAAGATGTCAGAAGGACAGAAGATGACAGAATGACAGAAGATGAAAGAACATGACAGAAGATGACAGAAGATGACAGAATATGACAGAAGAGGACAGAAGATGACAGAAGATGACAGAAGATGACAGAAGATGACAGAATATGACAGAAGATGACAGAAGATGACAGAATGACAGAAGAGGACAGAATGACAGAAGAGGACAGAATATGACAGAAGATGACACAAGATGACAGAATGACAGAAAATGACAGAAGAGGACAGAATATGACAGAAGAGGACAGAATGATAGAAGATGACAGAAGGTGCCAGAAGATGGCAGAAGATGACAGAAGATGACAGAAGATGACAGAGTATGACAGAAGATGACAGAAGATGACAGAGTATGACAGAAGATGACAGAAGATGACAGAAGATGACAGAATGACAGAAGAGGACAGAATGACAGAAGATGACAGAATGACAGAAGAGGACAGAAGATGACAGAGGATGACAGAAGATGACAGAAGATGACAGAATGACAGAAGAGGACAGAAGATGACAGAAGATGACAGAATGACAGAAGATGACAGAAGATGACAGAAGATGACAGAAGATGACAGAATTACAGAAGAGGACAGAATGACAGAAGAGGACAGAAGATGACAGAATGACAGAAGAGGACAGAAGATGACAGAAGATGACAGAAGATGACAGAATGACAGAAGAGGACAGAATGACAGAAGAGGACAGAATGACAGAAGATGACAGAATGACAGAAGATGACAGAAGATGACAGAAGATGACAGAATGACAGAAGATGACAGAAGATGAGAGTAGATGACAGAAGATGACATAAGATGACAGAAGATGACAGAAGATGACAGAATGACAGAAGAGGACAGAAGATGACAGAAGATGACGGAAGATGACAGAAGATGACAGATTGACAGAAGAGGACAGAATGACAGAAGAGGACAGAATATGATAGAGGATGACAGAAGATGACAGAATGACAGAAGATGACAGAAGATGTCAGAAGGACAGAAGATGACAGAATGACAAAAGATGACAGAAGATGACAGAAGATGACAGAATATGACAGAAGAGGACAGAAGATGACAGAAGATGACAGAAGATGACAGAAGATGACAGAAGATGACAGAATGACAGAAGAGGACAGAATGACAGAAGAGGACAGAACATGACAGAAGAGGACAGAATGACAGAAGATGACAGAAGATGACAGAAGATGACAGAAGATGACAGAAGATGACAGAAGATGACAGAATATGACAGAAGATGACAGAAGATGACAGAAAATGACAGAAGATGACAGAATGACAGAAGATGACACAAGATGACGGAAGATGACAGAAGATGACAGAAGATGACAGAATGACACAAGAGGACAGAATGACAGAAGATGACAGAATGACAGAAGAGGACAGAATGACAGAAGATGACAGAAGATGACAGAAGATGACAGAAGATGACAGAAGATGACAGAATGACAGAAGATGTCAGAATGACAGAAGATGACAGAATGACAGAAGAGGACAGAATGACAGAAGATGACAGAAGATGACAGAATGACAGAAGAGGACAGAATGACAGATGATGACAGAATGACAGAAGAGGACAGAAGATGACAGAAGATGACAGAAGACGACAGAAGATGACAGAAGGTGACAGAATGACAGAAGAGGACAGAATGACAGAAGATGACAGAAGATGACAGAAGATGACAGAAGATGACAGAAGATGACAGAATGACAGAATATGACAGAAGATGTCAGAAGATGACAGAAGATGACAGAATGACAGAAGATGACAGAAGATGAGAGTAGATGACAGAAGATGACATAAGATGACAGAAGATGACAGAAGATGACAGAATGACAGAAGAGGACAGAAGATGACAGAAGATGACGGAAGATGACAGAAGATGACAGATTGACAGAAGAGGACAGAATGACAGAAGAGGACAGAATATGATAGAGGATGACAGAAGATGACAGAATGACAGAAGATGACAGAAGATGTCAGAAGGACAGAAGATGACAGAATGACAAAAGATGACAGAAGATGACAGAAGATGACAGAATATGACAGAAGAGGACAGAAGATGACAGAAGATGACAGAAGATGACAGAAGATGACAGAAGATGACAGAATGACAGAAGAGGACAGAATGACAGAAGAGGACAGAACATGACAGAAGAGGACAGAATGACAGAAGATGACAGAAGATGACAGAAGATGACAGAAGATGACAGAAGATGACAGAAGATGACAGAATATGACAGAAGATGACAGAAGATGACAGAAAATGACAGAAGATGACAGAATGACAGAAGATGACACAAGATGACGGAAGATGACAGAAGATGACAGAAGATGACAGAATGACACAAGAGGACAGAATGACAGAAGATGACAGAATGACAGAAGAGGACAGAATGACAGAAGATGACAGAAGATGACAGAAGATGACAGAAGATGACAGAAGATGACAGAATGACAGAAGATGTCAGAATGACAGAAGATGACAGAATGACAGAAGAGGACAGAATGACAGAAGATGACAGAAGATGACAGAATGACAGAAGAGGACAGAATGACAGATGATGACAGAATGACAGAAGAGGACAGAAGATGACAGAAGATGACAGAAGACGACAGAAGATGACAGAAGGTGACAGAATGACAGAAGAGGACAGAATGACAGAAGATGACAGAAGATGACAGAAGATGACAGAAGATGACAGAAGATGACAGAATGACAGAATATGACAGAAGATGTCAGAAGATGACAGAAGATGACAGAATGACAGAAGAGGACAGAATGACAGAAGATGACAGAAGATGACAGAAGATGACAGAATGACAGAAGAGGACAGAATGACAGAAGATGACAGAAGATGACAGAAGATGACAGAATGACAGAAGATGTCAGAATGACAGAAGATGACAGAATGACAGAAGAGGACAGAATGACAGAAGATGACAGAAGATGACAGAACATGACAGAACATGACAGAATGACAGAAGATGACAGAAGATGACAGAAGAGGACAGAATGACAGAAGATGACAGGATATGACAGAAGATGACAGAATGACAGAAGATGACAGAAGATGACAGAATAGGACAGAATGACAGAAGATAACAGAAGATGACAGAAGATGACAGAATGACAGAAGAGGACAGAAGATGACAGAATGACAGAAGAGGACAGAATGACAGAAGATGACAGAAGATGACAGAAGATGACAGAATATGACAGAAGATGAAAAAGGTGACAGAAGATGACAGAAGAGGACAGAATGACAGAAGATGACAGAAGATGACAGAATGACGGAAGATGACAGAAGATGACGCAAGATGACAGAAGATGACAGAAGATGACAGAATGACAGAAGAGGACATAATGACAGAAGATGACAGAAGATGACAGAAGATGACAGAATGACAGAAGATGACAGAATGACAGAAGATGACAGAATGACAGAAGAGGACACAATGACAGAAGATGACAGAAGATGACAGAAGATGACAGAATGACAGAAGAGGACAGAATGACAGAAGATGACAGAATGACAGAAGAGGACAGAATGACAGAAGATGACAGAAGATGACAGAATGACAGAAGAGGACAGAATGACAGAAGATGACAGAAGATGACAGAATGACAGAAGATGACAGAAGATGACACAAGATGACAAAATGACAGAAGAGGACAGAATTACAGAAGATGACAGAGTGACAGAAGATGACAGAATGACAGAAGAGGACAGAATGACAGAAGTTGACAGAATATGACAGAAGATGACAGAATATGACAGAAGATGACAGAAGATGACAGAAGATGACAGAAGATGACAGAAGATGACAGAATGACAGAAGAGGACAGAATGACAGAAGATGACAGAAGATGACAGAAGATGACAGAATGACAGAAGATGACGGAAGATGACAGAAGATGACAGAATGACACAAGAGGACAGAATGACAGAAGATGACAGAATGACAGAAGAGGACAGAATGACAGAAGATGACAGAAGATGACAGAAGATGACAGAAGATGACAGAAGATGACAGAATGACAGAAGATGTCAGAATGACAGAAGATGACAGAATGACAGAAGAGGACAGAATGACAGAAGATGACAGAATGACAGAAGAGGACAGAAGATGACAGAAGATGACAGAAGACGACAGAAGATGACAGAAGGTGACAGAATGACAGAAGAGGACAGAATGACAGAAGATGACAGAAGATGACAGAAGATGACAGAAGATGACAGAATGACAGAAGATGAAAGAAGATGACAGAAGATGACAAAATGACAGAAGAGAACAGAATGACAGAAGATGACAGAATGACAGAAGAGGACAGAATGACAGAAGATGACAGAAGATGAAAGAAGATGACAGAATGACAGAAGAGGACAGAATGACAGAAGATGACAGAATATGTCAGAAGATGACAGAATATGACAGAAGATGACAGAAGATGACAGAAGATGACAGAATGACAGAAGAGGACAGAATGACAGAAGATGACAGAAGATGACAGAATGACAGAAGATGAAAGAAGATGAAGGAAGATGACAGAAGATGACAGAAGATGACAGAATGACAGAAGAGGACGGAATGACAGAAGATGACAGAAGATGACAGAAGATGACAGAATGACAGAAGATGACAGAATGACAGAAGAGGACGGAATGACAGAAGATGACAGAAGATGACAGAAGATGACAGAATGACAGAAGATGTCAGAATGACAGAAGATGACAGAATGACAGAAGAGGACAGAATGACAGAAGATGACAGAAGATGACAGAACATGACAGAACATGACAGAATGACAGAAGATGACAGAAGATGACAGAAGAGGACAGAATGACAGAAGATGACAGGATATGACAGAAGATGACAGAATGAGAGAAGATGACAGAAGATGACAGAAGAGGACAGAAGATAACAGAAGATGACAGAAGAAGACAGAATGACAGAAGAGGACAGAAGATGACAGAATGACAGAAGAGGACAGAATGACAGAAGATGACAGAAGATGACAGAAGATGACAGAAGATGACAGAATATGACAGAAGATGAAAAAGATGACAGAAGATGACAGAAGAGGACAGAATGACAGAAGATGACAGAAGATGACAGAAGATGACAGAATGACGGAAGATGACAGAAGATGACGCAAGATGACAGAAGATGACAGAAGATGACAGAATGACAGAAGAGGACATAATGACAGAAGATGACAGAAGATGACAGAAGATGACAGAAGATGACAGAATGACAGAAGATGACAGAATGACAGAAGAGGACACAATGACAGAAGATGACAGAAGATGACAGAAGATGACAGAATGACAGAAGAGGACAGAATGACAGAAGATGACAGAATGACAGAAGAGGACAGAATGACAGAAGATGACAGAAGATGACAGAATGACAGAAGAGGACAGAATGACAGAAGATGACAGAAGATGACAGAAGATGACAGAATGACAGAAGATGACAGAAGATGACACAAGATGACAAAATGACAGAAGAGGACAGAATGACAGAAGATGACAGAGTGACAGAAGAGGACAGAATGACAGAAGATGACAGAAGATGACAGAATGACAGAAGATGACAGAATGACAGAAGATGACACAAGATGACGGAAGATGACGGAAGATGACAGAAGATGACAGAAGATGACAGAATGACACAAGAGGACAGAATGACAGAAGATGACAGAATGACAGAAGAGGACAGAATGACAGAAGATGACAGAAGATGACAGAAGATGACAGAAGATGACAGAAGATGACAGAATGACAGAAGATGTCAGAATGACAGAAGATGACAGAATGACAGAAGAGGACAGAATGACAGAAGATGACAGAAGATGACAGAAGATGACAGAATGACAGAAGAGGACAGAATGACAGATGATGACAGAATGACAGAAGAGGACACAAGATGACAGAAGATGACAGAAGACGACAGAAGATGACAGAAGGTGACAGAATGACAGAAGAGGACAGAATGACAGAAGATGACAGAAGATGACAGAAGATGACAGAAGATGACAGAAGATGACAGAATGACAGAAGATGAAAGAAGATGACAGAAGATGACAAAATGACAGAAGAGGACAGAATGACAGAAGATGACAGAATGACAGAAGAGGACAGAATGACAGAAGATGTCAGAAGATGAAAGAAGATGACAGAATGACAGAAGAGGACAGAATGACAGAAGATGACAGAATATGACAGAAGATGACAGAATATGACAGAAGATGACAGAAGATGACAGAAGATGACAGAATGACAGAAGATGACAGAAGATGACAGAAGATGACAGAAGATGACAGAATGACCGAAGAGGACAGAATGCCAGAAGAGGACAGAATGACAGAAGAGGACAGAATATAATAAAGATGACAGAAGATGACAGAATGACAGAAGATGACAGAAAATGACAGAAGATGACAGAAGATGACAGAAGATGACAGAATGACAGAAGAGGAAAGAATGACAGAAGATGACAGAATGACAGAAGATGACAGAATGACAGATGAGGACAGAAGATGACAGAAGATGACAGAAGAGGACAGAAGATGACAGAATGACAGAAGATGACAGAAGATGACAGAAAATGACAGAGGATGACAGAAGATGACAGAATGACAGAAGAGGAAAGAATGACAGAAGATGACAGAATGACAGAAGATGACAGAATGACAGATGAGGACAGAAGATGACAGAAGATGACAGAATGACAGAAGATGAAAGAACATGACAGAAGATGACAGAAGATGACAGAATATGACAGAAGAGGACAGAAGATGACAGAAGATGACAGAATATGACAGAAAATGACAGAAGATGACAGAATGACAGAAGAGGACAGAATGACAGAAGAGGACAGAATATGACAGAAGATGACACAAGATGACAGAATGACAGAAAATGACAGAAGAGGACAGAATATGACAGAAGAGGACAGAATGATAGAAGATGACAGAAGGTGACAGAAGATGGCAGAAGATGACAGAAGATGACAGAATATGACAGAAGATGACAGAAGATGACAGAAGATGACAGAATGACAGAAGAGGACAGAATGACAGAAGAGGACAGAAGATGACAGAGGATGATAGAAGATGACAGAAGATGACAGAATGACAGAAGAGGACAGAAGATGACAGAAGATGACAGAATGACAGAAGATGACAGAAGATGACAGAAGATGACAGAAGATGACAGAATTACAGAAGAGGACAGAATGACAGAAGAGGACAGAAGATGACAGAATGACAGAAGAGGACAGAAGATGACAGAAGATGACAGAAGATGACAGAAGATGACAGAATGACAGAAGAGGACAGAATGACAGAAGAGGACAGAATGACAGAAGATGACAGAAGATGAGAGTAGATGACAGAAGATGACATAAGATGACAGAAGATGACAGAAGATGACAGAATGACAGAAGAGGACAGAAGATGACAGAAGATGACAGAAGATGACAGAAGATGACAGAATGACAGAAGAGGACAGAATGACAGAAGATGACAGAAGAGGACAGAATGACAGAAGATGACAGAAGATGACAGAAGATGACAGAATGACAGAAGATGACAGAAGATGACAGAAGAGGACAGAATGACAGAAGATGACAGAAGATGAGAGTAGATGACAGAAGATGACAGAAGATGACAGAAGATGACAGAAGATGACAGAATGACAGAAGAGGACAGAAGATGACAGAAGATGACAGAAGATGACAGAAGATGACAGAATGACAGAAGAGGACAGAATGACAAAAGAGGACAGAATATGATAGAGGATGACAGAAGATGAAAGAATGACAGAAGATGACAGAAGATGTCAGAAGGACAGAAGATGACAGAAGATGACAGAAGATGACAGAAGATGACAGAAGATGACAGAAGATGACAGAATATGACAGAAGAGGACAGAAGATGACAGAAGATGACAGAATATGACAGAAGATGACAGAAGATGACAGAATGACAGAAGAGGACAGAATGACAGAAGAGGACAGAATATGACAGAAGATGACACAAGATGACAGAATGACAGAAAATGACAGAAGAGGACAGAACATGACAGAAGAGGACACAATGACAGAAGATGACAGAAGATGACAAAAGATGACAGAAGATGGCAGAAGATGACAGAAAATGACAGAATATGACAAAAGATGACAGAAGATGACAGAATGACAGAAGAGGACAGAATGACAGAAGATGACAGAAGATGACAGAAGATGAAAGAAGATGACAGAATGACAGAAGAGGACAGAATGACAGATGACAGAATGACAGAAGAGGACAGAAGATGACAGAAGATGACAGAAGATGACAGAAGATGGCAGAATGACAGAAGAGGACAGAAGATGACAGAAGATGACAGAATGACAGAAGATGACAGAAGATGACAGAAGATGACAGAAGATGACAGAATGACCGAAGAGGACAGAATGCCAGAAGAGGACAGAATGACAGAAGAGGACAGAATATGACAAAAGATGACAGAAGATGACAGAATGACAGAAGAGGAAAGAATGACAGAAGATGACAGAATGACAGAAGATGACAGAATGACAGATGAGGACAGAAGATGACAGAAGATGACAGAAGATGACAGAAGATGACAGAATGACAGAAGAGGACAGAAGATGACAGAATGACAGAAGAGGAAAGAATGACAGAAGATGACAGAATGACAGAAGATGACAGAATGACAGATGAGGACAGAAGATGACAGAAGATGACAGAAGATGACAGAAGATGACAGAATGACAGAAGAGGACAGAAGATGACAGAATGACAGAAGAGGACAGAAGATGACAGAAGATGACAGAAGATGACAGAATGACAGAAGAGGTCAGAAGATGACAGAAGATGACAGAAGATAACAGAAGATGACAGAATGACAGAAGAGGACAGAATGACAGAAGAGGACAGAATGACAGAAGATGACAGAAGATGACAGAAGATGACAGAAGATGAAAAGATGACAGAATATGACAGAAGATGACAGAAGATGACAGAAGATGACAGAATATGACAGAAGATGACAGAATGACAGAAGAGGACAGAATGGCAGAAGAGGACAGAATATGCCAGAAGATGACAGAAGGTGACAGAATGACAGAAGATGACAGAAGATGACAGAAGATCACAGAATATGACAGAAGATGACAGAATGACAGAAGAGGACAGAATGACAGAAGATGACAGAATGACAGAAGAGGACAGAATGACAGAAGATGACAGAAGATGACACAAGATGACAGAATGACAGAAGAGGACAGAATGACAGAAGATGACAGAATGACGGAAGATGACAGAGGATGACAGAAGATGACAGAAGATGACAGAAGATGACAGAATGACAGACGAGGAAAGAAGATGACAGAAGATGGCAGAAGATGACAGAAGATGACAGAATGACAGAAGAGGACAGAATGACAGAAGATGACAGAATGACAGAAGAGGACAGAATGACAGAAGATGATAGAAGATGACAGAAGATGACAGAATGACAGAAGAGGACAGAATGACAGAAGATGACAGAAGATGACAGAAGATGACAGAATGACAGAAGAGGAAAGAATGACAGAAGATGACAGAATGACAGAAGATGACAGAATGACAGATGAGGACAGAAGATGACAGAAGATGACAGAAGATGACAGAAGATGACAGAAGATGACAGAATGACAGAAGAGGACAGAAGATGACAGAATGACAGAAGAGGACAGAAGATGACAGAAGATGACAGAAGATGACAGAATGACAGAAGAGGTCAGAAGATGACAGAAGATGACAGAAGATAACAGAAGATGACAGAATGACAGAAGAGGACAGAATGACAGAAGAGGACAGAATGACAGAAGATGACAGAAGATGACAGAAGATGAAAAGATGACAGAATATGACAGAAGATGACAGAAGATGACAGAAGATGACAGAATATGACAGAAGATGACAGAATGACAGAAGAGGACAGAATGGCAGAAGAGGACAGAATATGCCAGAAGATGACAGAAGGTGACAGAATGACAGAAGATGACAGAAGATGACAGAAGATCACAGAATATGACAGAAGATGACAGAATGACAGAAGAGGACAGAATGACAGAAGATGACAGAATGACAGAAGAGGACAGAATGACAGAAGATGACAGAAGATGACACAAGATGACAGAATGACAGAAGAGGACAGAATGACAGAAGATGACAGAATGACGGAAGATGACAGAGGATGACAGAAGATGACAGAAGATGACAGAAGATGACAGAATGACAGACGAGGAAAGAAGATGACAGAAGATGGCAGAAGATGACAGAAGATGACAGAATGACAGAAGAGGAAAGAACATGACAGAAGATGACAGAAGATGACAGAATATGACAGAAGAGGACAGAAGATGACAGAAGATGACAGAATATGACAGAAGAGGACAGAAGATGACAGAAGATGACAGAATATGACAGAAGATGACACAAGATGACAGAATGACAGAAAATGACAGAAGAGGACAGAATATGACAGAAGAGGACAGAATGATAGAAGATGACAGAAGGTGACAGAAGATGGCAGAAGATGACAGAAGATGACAGAATATGACAGAAGATGACAGAAGATGACAGAGTATGTCAGAAGATGACAGAAGATGACAGAAGATGACAGAATGACAGAAGAGGACAGAATGACAGAAGATGACAGAATGACAGAAGAGGACAGAAGATGACAGAGGATGACAGAAGATGACAGAAGATGACAGAATGACAGAAGAGGACAGAAGATGACAGAATGACAGAAGATGACAGAAGATGACAGAAGATGACAGAATTACAGAAGAGGACAGAATGACAGAAGAGGACAGAAGATGACAGAATGACAGAAGAGGACAGAAGATGACAGAAGATGACAGAATGACAGAAGAGGACAGAATGACAGAAGAGGACAGAATGACAGAAGATGACAGAATGACAGAAGATGACAGAAGATGACAGAAGATGACAGAATGACAGAAGATGACAGAAGATGAGAGTAGATGACAGAAGATGACAGAATGACAGAAGATGACAGAAGATGAAAGAAGATGACAGAATGACAGAAGAGGACAGAAGATGACAGAAGATGACAGAAGATGACAGAATGACAGAAGAGGACAGAATATGATAGAGGATGACAGAAGATGACAGAATGACAGAAGATGACAGAAGATGTCAGAAGGACAGAAGATGACAGAATGACAGAAGATGACAGAAGATGACAGAAGATGACAGAAGATGACAGAATATGACAGAAGAGGACAGAAGATGACAGAAGATGACAGAATATGACAGAAGATGACAGAATGACAGAAAATGACAGAAGAGGACAGAACATGACAGAAGAGGACAGAATGACAGAAGATGACAGAAGATGACAGAAGATGACAGAATGACAGAAAATGACAGAAGAGGACAGAACATGACAGAAGAGGACAGAATGACAGAAGATGACAGAAGATGACAGAATATGACAGAAGATGACACAAGATGACAGAATGACAGAAAATGACAGAAGAGGACAGAACATGACAGAAGATGACAGAAGATGGCAGAAGATGACAGAAGATGACAGAATATGACAAAAGATGACAGAAGATGACAGAATGACAGAAGAGGACAGAATGACAGAAGATGACAGAAGATGACAGAAGATGACAGAAGATGAAAGAAGATGACAGAATGACAGAAGAGGACAGAATGACAGATGACAGAATGACAGAAGAGGACAGAAGATGACAGAAGATGACAGAAGATGACAGAAGATGACAGAATGACAGAAGAGGACAGAAGATGACAGAAGATGACAGAATGACAGAAGATGACAGAAGATGACAGAAGATGACAGAAGATGACAGAATGACCGAAGAGGACAGAATGCCAGAAGAGGACAGAATGACAGAAGAGGACAGAATATGACAAAAGATGACAGAAGATGACAGAATGACAGAATATGACAGAAGATGACAGAAAATGACAGAAGATGACAGAAGATGACAGAAGATGACAGAATGACAGAAGAGGACAGAAGATGACAGAGGATGACAGAAGATGACAGAAGATGACAGAAGATGACAGAAGATGACAGAATTACAGAAGAGGACAGAATGACAGAAGAGGACCGAAGATGACAGAATGACAGAAGAGGACAGAAGATGACAGAAGATGACAGAAGATGACAGAATGACAGAAGAGGACAGAATGACAGAATAGGACAGAATGACAGAAGATGACAGAATGCCAGAAGATGACAGAAGATGACAGAATGACAGAAGATGACAGAAGATGAGAGTAGATGACAGAAGATGACATAAGGTGACAGAAGATGACAGAAGATGACAGAATGACAGAAGAGGACAGAAGATGACAGAAGATGACAGAAGATGACAGATTGACAGAAGAGGACAGAATGACAGAAGAGGACAGAATATGATAGAGGATGACAGAAGATGACAGAATGACAGAAGATGACAGAAGATGTCAGAAGGACAGAAGATGACAGAATGACAAAAGATGACAGAAGATGACAGAAGATGACAGAAGATGACAGAATATGACAGAAGAGGACAGAAGATGACAGAATATGACAGAAGATGACAGAAGAGGACAGAATGACAGAAGAGAACAGAATATGACAGAAGATGACACAAGATGACAGAATAACAGAAAATGACAGAAGAGGACAGAACATGACAGAAGAGGACAGAATGACAGAAGATGACAGAAGATGGCAGAAGATGGCAGAAGATGACAGAAGATGACAGAATATGACAGAAGATGACAGAAGATGACAGAGTATGACAGAAGATGGCGGGTGAGAACAGAACTAGAGGACATAATTTAAGGATAAGGGCTAAACCATTTAGGACAGAGATGAGGGGGAATTTCTTCACTCAGAGAGTGGTGAACCTGTGGAACTCATTGCCACAGAGGGCAGTGTACGCCAGCTCATTAAATATATTTAAGAGGGAATTAGATATATTTCTACGGGCAAAAGGGGTTAAGGGTTACGGAGAGAAGGCGGGGACGGGATACTGAATTAAAGGATCAGCCATGATCTCATCGAATGGCGGAGCAGGCACGAAGGGCCGAATGGCCTACTCATGCTCCTATCTTCTATGTATCTATGTATCTATGACAGAAGATGACAGAAGATGAAAGAAGATGACAGAATGACAGAAGAGGACAGAATGACAGAAGATGACAGAATGACAGAAGAGGACAGAAGATGACAGAAGATGACAGAAGATGACAGAATGACAGAAGAGGACAGAAGATGACAGAATGACAGAAGATGACAGAAGATGACAGAAGATGACAGAATGACCGAAGGGGACAGAATGACAGAAGAGGACAGAATGACAGAAGAGGACAGAATATGACAAAAGATGACAGAAGATGACAGAATGACAGAAGATGACAGAAGATGACAGAAAATGACAGAGGATGACAGAAGATGACAGAAGATGACAGAATGACAGAAGAGGAAAGAATGACAGAAGATGACAGAATGACAGAAGATGACAGAATGACAGATGAGGACAGAAGATGACAGAAGATGTCAGAAGGACAGAAGATGACAGAATGACAGAAGATGAAAGAACATGACAGAAGATGGCAGAAGATGGCAGAAGATGACAGATGATGACAGAATGACAGAAGAGGACACAAGATGACAGAAGATGACAGAAGACGACAGAAGATGACAGAAGGTGACAGAATGACAGAAGAGGACAGAATGACAGAAGATGACAGAAGATGACAGAAGATGACAGAAGATGACAGAAGATGACAGAATGACAGAAGATGAAAGAAGATGACAGAAGATGACAAAATGACAGAAGAGGACAGAATGACAGAAGATGACAGAATGACAGAAGAGGACAGAATGACAGAAGATGTCAGAAGATGAAAGAAGATGACAGAATGACAGAAGAGGACAGAATGACAGAAGATGACAGAATATGACAGAAGATGACAGAATATGACAGAAGATGACAGAAGATGACAGAAGATGACAGAATGACAGAAGATGACAGAAGATGACAGAAGATGACAGAAGATGACAGAATGACCGAAGAGGACAGAATGCCAGAAGAGGACAGAATGACAGAAGAGGACAGAATATAATAAAGATGACAGAAGATGACAGAATGACAGAAGATGACAGAAAATGACAGAAGATGACAGAAGATGACAGAAGATGACAGAATGACAGAAGAGGAAAGAATGACAGAAGATGACAGAATGACAGAAGATGACAGAATGACAGATGAGGACAGAAGATGACAGAAGATGACAGAAGATGACAGAAGAGGACAGAAGATGACAGAATGACAGAAGATGACAGAAGATGACAGAAAATGACAGAGGATGACAGAAGATGACAGAATGACAGAAGAGGAAAGAATGACAGAAGATGACAGAATGACAGAAGATGACAGAATGACAGATGAGGACAGAAGATGACAGAAGATGACAGAATGACAGAAGATGAAAGAACATGACAGAAGATGACAGAAGATGACAGAATATGACAGAAGAGGACAGAAGATGACAGAAGATGACAGAATATGACAGAAAATGACAGAAGATGACAGAATGACAGAAGAGGACAGAATGACAGAAGAGGACAGAATATGACAGAAGATGACACAAGATGACAGAATGACAGAAAATGACAGAAGAGGACAGAATATGACAGAAGAGGACAGAATGATAGAAGATGACAGAAGGTGACAGAAGATGGCAGAAGATGACAGAAGATGACAGAAAATGACAGAAGATGACAGAAGATGACAGAAGATGACAGAATGACAGAAGAGGACAGAAGATGACAGAGGATGACAGAAGATGACAGAAGATGACAGAAGATGACAGAAGATGACAGAATTACAGAAGAGGACAGAATGACAGAAGAGGACCGAAGATGACAGAATGACAGAAGAGGACAGAAGATGACAGAAGATGACAGAAGATGACAGAATGACAGAAGAGGACAGAATGACAGAATAGGACAGAATGACAGAAGATGACAGAATGCCAGAAGATGACAGAAGATGACAGAATGACAGAAGATGACAGAAGATGAGAGTAGATGACAGAAGATGACATAAGATGACAGAAGATGACAGAAGATGACAGAATGACAGAAGAGGACAGAAGATGACAGAAGATGACAGAAGATGACAGATTGACAGAAGAGGACAGAATGACAGAAGAGGACAGAATATGATAGAGGATGACAGAAGATGACAGAATGACAGAAGATGACAGAAGATGTCAGAAGGACAGAAGATGACAGAATGACAAAAGATGACAGAAGATGACAGAAGATGACAGAAGATGACAGAATATGACAGAAGAGGACAGAAGATGACAGAATATGACAGAAGATGACAGAAGAGGACAGAATGACAGAAGAGAACAGAATATGACAGAAGATGACACAAGATGACAGAATAACAGAAAATGACAGAAGAGGACAGAACATGACAGAAGAGGACAGAATGACAGAAGATGACAGAAGATGGCAGAAGATGGCAGAAGATGACAGAAGATGACAGAATATGACAGAAGATGACAGAAGATGACAGAGTATGACAGAAGATGGCGGGTGAGAACAGAACTAGAGGACATAATTTAAGGATAAGGGCTGAACCATTTAGGACAGAGATGAGGGGGAATTTCTTCACTCAGAGAGTGGTGAACCTGTGGAACTCATTGCCACAGAGGGCAGTGTACGCCAGCTCATTAAATATATTTAAGAGGGAATTAGATATATTTCTACGGGCAAAAGGGGTTAAGGGTTACGGAGAGAAGGCGGGGACGGGATACTGAATTAAAGGATCAGCCATGATCTCATCGAATGGCGGAGCAGGCACGAAGGGCCGAATGGCCTACTCCTGCTCCTATCTTCTATGTATCTATGTATCTATGACAGAAGATGACAGAAGATGAAAGAAGATGACAGAATGACAGAAGAGGACAGAATGACAGAAGATGACAGAATGACAGAAGAGGACAGAAGATGACAGAAGATGACAGAAGATGACAGAATGACAGAAGAGGACAGAAGATGACAGAATGACAGAAGATGACAGAAGATGACAGAAGATGACAGAATGACCGAAGGGGACAGAATGACAGAAGAGGACAGAATGACAGAAGAGGACAGAATATGACAAAAGATGACAGAAGATGACAGAATGACAGAAGATGACAGAAGATGACAGAAAATGACAGAGGATGACAGAAGATGACAGAAGATGACAGAATGACAGAAGAGGAAAGAATGACAGAAGATGACAGAATGACAGAAGATGACAGAATGACAGATGAGGACAGAAGATGACAGAAGATGTCAGAAGGACAGAAGATGACAGAATGACAGAAGATGAAAGAACATGACAGAAGATGGCAGAAGATGGCAGAAGATGACAGATGATGACAGAATGACAGAAGAGGACACAAGATGACAGAAGATGACAGAAGACGACAGAAGATGACAGAAGGTGACAGAATGACAGAAGAGGACAGAATGACAGAAGATGACAGAAGATGACAGAAGATGACAGAAGATGACAGAAGATGACAGAATGACAGAAGATGAAAGAAGATGACAGAAGATGACAAAATGACAGAAGAGGACAGAATGACAGAAGATGACAGAATGACAGAAGAGGACAGAATGACAGAAGATGTCAGAAGATGAAAGAAGATGACAGAATGACAGAAGAGGACAGAATGACAGAAGATGACAGAATATGACAGAAGATGACAGAATATGACAGAAGATGACAGAAGATGACAGAAGATGACAGAATGACAGAAGATGACAGAAGATGACAGAAGATGACAGAAGATGACAGAATGACCGAAGAGGACAGAATGCCAGAAGAGGACAGAATGACAGAAGAGGACAGAATATAATAAAGATGACAGAAGATGACAGAATGACAGAAGATGACAGAAAATGACAGAAGATGACAGAAGATGACAGAAGATGACAGAATGACAGAAGAGGAAAGAATGACAGAAGATGACAGAATGACAGAAGATGACAGAATGACAGATGAGGACAGAAGATGACAGAAGATGACAGAAGAGGACAGAAGATGACAGAATGACAGAAGATGACAGAAGATGACAGAAAATGACAGAGGATGACAGAAGATGACAGAATGACAGAAGAGGAAAGAATGACAGAAGATGACAGAATGACAGAAGATGACAGAATGACAGATGAGGACAGAAGATGACAGAAGATGACAGAATGACAGAAGATGAAAGAACATGACAGAAGATGACAGAAGATGACAGAATATGACAGAAGAGGACAGAAGATGACAGAAGATGACAGAATATGACAGAAAATGACAGAAGATGACAGAATGACAGAAGAGGACAGAATGACAGAAGAGGACAGAATATGACAGAAGATGACACAAGATGACAGAATGACAGAAAATGACAGAAGAGGACAGAATATGACAGAAGAGGACAGAATGATAGAAGATGACAGAAGGTGACAGAAGATGGCAGAAGATGACAGAAGATGACAGAATATGACAGAAGATGACAGAAGATGACAGAAGATGACAGAATGACAGAAGAGGACAGAATGACAGAAGAGGACAGAAGATGACAGAGGATGATAGAAGATGACAGAAGATGACAGAATGACAGAAGAGGACAGAAGATGACAGAAGATGACAGAATGACAGAAGATGACAGAAGATGACAGAAGATGACAGAAGATGACAGAATTACAGAAGAGGACAGAATGACAGAAGAGGACAGAAGATGACAGAATGACAGAAGAGGACAGAAGATGACAGAAGATGACAGAAGATGACAGAAGATGACAGAATGACAGAAGAGGACAGAATGACAGAAGAGGACAGAATGACAGAAGATGACAGAATGACAGAAGATGACAGAAGATGACAGAAGATGACAGAATGACAGAAGATGACAGAAGATGAGAGTAGATGACAGAAGATGACATAAGATGACAGAAGATGACAGAAGAGGACAGAAGATGACAGAGGATGATAGAAGATGACAGAAGATGACAGAATGACAGAAGAGGACAGAATGACAAAAGAGGACAGAATATGATAGAGGATGACAGAAGATGAAAGAATGACAGAAGATGACAGAAGATGTCAGAAGGACAGAAGATGACAGAAGATGACAGAAGATGACAGAAGATGACAGAAGATGACAGAAGATGACAGAAGATGACAGAATATGACAGAAGATGACAGAAGATGACAGAATGACAGAAGAGGACAGAATGACAGAAGAGGACAGAATATGACAGAAGATGACACAAGATGACAGAATGACAGAAAATGACAGAAGAGGACAGAACATGACAGAAGAGGACACAATGACAGAAGATGACAGAAGATGACAAAAGATGACAGAAGATGGCAGAAGATGACAGAAAATGACAGAATATGACAAAAGATGACAGAAGATGACAGAATGACAGAAGAGGACAGAATGACAGAAGATGACAGAAGATGACAGAAGATGAAAGAAGATGACAGAATGACAGAAGAGGACAGAATGACAGATGACAGAATGACAGAAGAGGACAGAAGATGACAGAAGATGACAGAAGATGACAGAAGATGGCAGAATGACAGAAGAGGACAGAAGATGACAGAAGATGACAGAATGACAGAAGATGACAGAAGATGACAGAAGATGACAGAAGATGACAGAATGACCGAAGAGGACAGAATGCCAGAAGAGGACAGAATGACAGAAGAGGACAGAATATGACAAAAGATGACAGAAGATGACAGAATGACAGAAGATGACAGAAGATGACAGAAAATGACAGAAGATGACAGAAGATGACAGAAGATGACAGAATGACAGAAGAGGAAAGAATGACAGAAGATGACAGAATGACAGAAGATGACAGAATGACAGATGAGGACAGAAGATGACAGAAGATGACAGAAGATGACAGAAGATGACAGAATGACAGAAGAGGACAGAAGATGACAGAATGACAGAAGAGGACAGAAGATGACAGAAGATGACAGAAGATGACAGAATGACAGAAGAGGTCAGAAGATGACAGAAGATGACAGAAGATAACAGAAGATGACAGAATGACAGAAGAGGACAGAATGACAGAAGAGGACAGAATGACAGAAGATGACAGAAGATGACAGAAGATGACAGAAGATGAAAAGATGACAGAATATGACAGAAGATGACAGAAGATGACAGAAGATGACAGAATATGACAGAAGATGACAGAATGACAGAAGAGGACAGAATGGCAGAAGAGGACAGAATATGCCAGAAGATGACAGAAGGTGACAGAATGACAGAAGATGACAGAAGATGACAGAAGATCACAGAATATGACAGAAGATGACAGAATGACAGAAGAGGACAGAATGACAGAAGATGACAGAATGACAGAAGAGGACAGAATGACAGAAGATGACAGAAGATGACACAAGATGACAGAATGACAGAAGAGGACAGAATGACAGAAGATGACAGAATGACGGAAGATGACAGAGGATGACAGAAGATGACAGAAGATGACAGAAGATGACAGAATGACAGACGAGGAAAGAAGATGACAGAAGATGGCAGAAGATGACAGAAGATGACAGAATGACAGAAGAGGACAGAATGACAGAAGATGACAGAATGACAGAAGAGGACAGAATGACAGAAGATGATAGAAGATGACAGAAGATGACAGAATGACAGAAGAGGACAGAATGACAGAAGATGACAGAAGATGACAGAAGATGACAGAATGACAGAAGAGGAAAGAATGACAGAAGATGACAGAATGACAGAAGATGACAGAATGACAGATGAGGACAGAAGATGACAGAAGATGACAGAAGATGACAGAAGATGACAGAAGATGACAGAATGACAGAAGAGGACAGAAGATGACAGAATGACAGAAGAGGACAGAAGATGACAGAAGATGACAGAAGATGACAGAATGACAGAAGAGGTCAGAAGATGACAGAAGATGACAGAAGATAACAGAAGATGACAGAATGACAGAAGAGGACAGAATGACAGAAGAGGACAGAATGACAGAAGATGACAGAAGATGACAGAAGATGAAAAGATGACAGAATATGACAGAAGATGACAGAAGATGACAGAAGATGACAGAATATGACAGAAGATGACAGAATGACAGAAGAGGACAGAATGGCAGAAGAGGACAGAATATGCCAGAAGATGACAGAAGGTGACAGAATGACAGAAGATGACAGAAGATGACAGAAGATCACAGAATATGACAGAAGATGACAGAATGACAGAAGAGGACAGAATGACAGAAGATGACAGAATGACAGAAGAGGACAGAATGACAGAAGATGACAGAAGATGACACAAGATGACAGAATGACAGAAGAGGACAGAATGACAGAAGATGACAGAATGACGGAAGATGACAGAGGATGACAGAAGATGACAGAAGATGACAGAAGATGACAGAATGACAGACGAGGAAAGAAGATGACAGAAGATGGCAGAAGATGACAGAAGATGACAGAATGACAGAAGAGGAAAGAACATGACAGAAGATGACAGAAGATGACAGAATATGACAGAAGAGGACAGAAGATGACAGAAGATGACAGAATATGACAGAAGATGACAGAAGATGACAGAATGACAGAAGAGGACAGAATGACAGAAGAGGACAGAATATGACAGAAGATGACACAAGATGACAGAATGACAGAAAATGACAGAAGAGGACAGAATATGACAGAAGAGGACAGAATGATAGAAGATGACAGAAGGTGACAGAAGATGGCAGAAGATGACAGAAGATGACAGAATATGACAGAAGATGACAGAAGATGACAGAGTATGACAGAAGATGACAGAAGATGACAGAAGATGACAGAATGACAGAAGAGGACAGAATGACAGAAGATGACAGAATGACAGAAGAGGACAGAAGATGACAGAGGATGACAGAAGATGACAGAAGATGACAGAATGACAGAAGAGGACAGAAGATGACAGAATGACAGAAGATGACAGAAGATGACAGAAGATGACAGAATTACAGAAGAGGACAGAATGACAGAAGAGGACAGAAGATGACAGAATGACAGAAGAGGACAGAAGATGACAGAAGATGACAGAATGACAGAAGAGGACAGAATGACAGAAGAGGACAGAATGACAGAAGATGACAGAATGACAGAAGATGACAGAAGATGACAGAAGATGACAGAATGACAGAAGATGACAGAAGATGAGAGTAGATGACAGAAGATGACAGAATGACAGAAGATGACAGAAGATGACAGAAGATGACAGAATGACAGAAGAGGACAGAAGATGACAGAAGATGACAGAAGATGACAGAATGACAGAAGAGGACAGAATATGATAGAGGATGACAGAAGATGACAGAATGACAGAAGATGACAGAAGATGTCAGAAGGACAGAAGATGACAGAATGACAGAAGATGACAGAAGATGACAGAAGATGACAGAATATGACAGAAGAGGACAGAAGATGACAGAAGATGACAGAATATGACAGAAGATGACAGAATGACAGAAAATGACAGAAGAGGACAGAACATGACAGAAGAGGACAGAATGACAGAAGATGACAGAAGATGACAGAAGATGACAGAATGACAGAAAATGACAGAAGAGGACAGAACATGACAGAAGAGGACAGAATGACAGAAGATGACAGAAGATGACAGAATATGACAGAAGATGACACAAGATGACAGAATGACAGAAAATGACAGAAGAGGACAGAACATGACAGAAGAGGACAGAATGACAGAAGATGACAGAAGATGACAGAAGATGACAGAAGATGGCAGAAGATGACAGAAGATGACAGAATATGACAAAAGATGACAGAAGATGACAGAATGACAGAAGAGGACAGAATGACAGAAGATGACAGAAGATGACAGAAGATGACAGAAGATGAAAGAAGATGACAGAATGACAGAAGAGGACAGAATGACAGATGACAGAATGACAGAAGAGGACAGAAGATGACAGAAGATGACAGAAGATGACAGAAGATGACAGAATGACAGAAGAGGACAGAAGATGACAGAAGATGACAGAATGACAGAAGATGACAGAAGATGACAGAAGATGACAGAAGATGACAGAATGACCGAAGAGGACAGAATGCCAGAAGAGGACAGAATGACAGAAGAGGACAGAATATGACAAAAGATGACAGAAGATGACAGAAGATGACAGAAAATGACAGAAGATGACAGAAGATGACAGAAGATGACAGAATGACAGAAGAGGACAGAAGATGACAGAGGATGACAGAAGATGACAGAAGATGACAGAAGATGACAGAAGATGACAGAATTACAGAAGAGGACAGAATGACAGAAGAGGACCGAAGATGACAGAATGACAGAAGAGGACAGAAGATGACAGAAGATGACAGAAGATGACAGAATGACAGAAGAGGACAGAATGACAGAATAGGACAGAATGACAGAAGATGACAGAATGCCAGAAGATGACAGAAGATGACAGAATGACAGAAGATGACAGAAGATGAGAGTAGATGACAGAAGATGACATAAGATGACAGAAGATGACAGAAGATGACAGAATGACAGAAGAGGACAGAAGATGACAGAAGATGACAGAAGATGACAGATTGACAGAAGAGGACAGAATGACAGAAGAGGACAGAATATGATAGAGGATGACAGAAGATGACAGAATGACAGAAGATGACAGAAGATGTCAGAAGGACAGAAGATGACAGAATGACAAAAGATGACAGAAGATGACAGAAGATGACAGAAGATGACAGAATATGACAGAAGAGGACAGAAGATGACAGAATATGACAGAAGATGACAGAAGAGGACAGAATGACAGAAGAGAACAGAATATGACAGAAGATGACACAAGATGACAGAATAACAGAAAATGACAGAAGAGGACAGAACATGACAGAAGAGGACAGAATGACAGAAGATGACAGAAGATGGCAGAAGATGGCAGAAGATGACAGAAGATGACAGAATATGACAGAAGATGACAGAAGATGACAGAGTATGACAGAAGATGGCGGGTGAGAACAGAACTAGAGGACATAATTTAAGGATAAGGGCTAAACCATTTAGGACAGAGATGAGGGGGAATTTCTTCACTCAGAGAGTGGTGAACCTGTGGAACTCATTGCCACAGAGGGCAGTGTACGCCAGCTCATTAAATATATTTAAGAGGGAATTAGATATATTTCTACGGGCAAAAGGGGTTAAGGGTTACGGAGAGAAGGCGGGGACGGGATACTGAATTAAAGGATCAGCCATGATCTCATCGAATGGCGGAGCAGGCACGAAGGGCCGAATGGCCTACTCCTGCTCCTATCTTCTATGTATCTATGTATCTATGACAGAAGATGACAGAAGATGAAAGAAGATGACAGAATGACAGAAGAGGACAGAATGACAGAAGATGACAGAATGACAGAAGAGGACAGAAGATGACAGAAGATGACAGAAGATGACAGAATGACAGAAGAGGACAGAAGATGACAGAATGACAGAAGATGACAGAAGATGACAGAAGATGACAGAAGATGACAGAATGACCGAAGAGGACAGAATGACAGAAGAGGACAGAATGACAGAAGAGGACAGAATATGACAAAAGATGACAGAAGATGACAGAATGACAGAAGATGACAGAAGATGACAGAAAATGACAGAGGATGACAGAAGATGACAGAAGATGACAGAATGACAGAAGAGGAAAGAATGACAGAAGATGACAGAATGACAGAAGATGACAGAATGACAGATGAGGACAGAAGATGACAGAAGATGTCAGAAGGACAGAAGATGACAGAATGACAGAAGATGAAAGAACATGACAGAAGATGGCAGAAGATGGCAGAAGATGACAGAAGATGACAGAATATGACAGAAGAGGACAGAAGATGACAGAAGATGACAGAATATGACAGAAAATGACAGAAGATGACAGAATGACAGAAGAGGACAGAATGACAGAAGAGGACAGAATATGACAGAAGATGACAGAAGATGACAGAAGATGAAAAGATGACAGAATATGAGAGAAGATGACAGAAGATGACAGAAGATGACAGAATATGACAGAAGATGACAGAATGACAGAAGAGGACAGAATGGCAGAAGAGGACAGAATATGCCAGAAGATGACAGAAGGTGACAGAATGACAGAAGATGACAGAAGATGACAGAAGATCACAGAATATGACAGAAGATGACAGAATGACAGAAGAGGACAGAATGACAGAAGATGACAGAATGACAGAAGAGGACAGAATGACAGAAGATGACAGAAGATGACACAAGATGACAGAATGACAGAAGAGGACAGAATGACAGAAGATGACAGAATGACGGAAGATGACAGAAGATGACAGAAGATGACAGAATGACAGACGAGGAAAGAAGATGACAGAAGATGGCAGAAGATGACAGAAGATGACAGAATGACAGAAGAGGACAGAATGACAGAAGATGACAGAATGACAGAAGAGGACAGAATGACAGAAGATGATAGAAGATGACAGAAGATGACAGAATGACAGAAGAGGACAGAATGACAGAAGATGACAGAAGATGACAGAAGATGACAGAATGACAGAAGAGGAAAGAATGACAGAAGATGACAGAATGACAGAAGATGACAGAATGACAGATGAGGACAGAAGATGACAGAAGATGACAGAAGATGACAGAAGATGACAGAAGATGACAGAATGACAGAAGAGGACAGAAGATGACAGAATGACAGAAGAGGACAGAAGATGACAGAAGATGACAGAAGATGACAGAATGACAGAAGAGGTCAGAAGATGACAGAAGATGACAGAAGATAACAGAAGATGACAGAATGACAGAAGAGGACAGAATGACAGAAGAGGACAGAATGACAGAAGATGACAGAAGATGACAGAAGATGACAGAAGATGAAAAGATGACAGAATATGACAGAAGATGACAGAAGATGACAGAAGATGACAGAATATGACAGAAGATGACAGAATGACAGAAGAGGACAGAATGGCAGAAGAGGACAGAATATGCCAGAAGATGACAGAAGGTGACAGAATGACAGAAGATGACAGAAGATGACAGAAGATCACAGAATATGACAGAAGATGACAGAATGACAGAAGAGGACAGAATGACAGAAGATGACAGAATGACAGAAGAGGACAGAATGACAGAAGATGACAGAAGATGACACAAGATGACAGAATGACAGAAGAGGACAGAATGACAGAAGATGACAGAATGACGGAAGATGACAGAGGATGACAGAAGATGACAGAAGATGACAGAAGATGACAGAATGACAGACGAGGAAAGAAGATGACAGAAGATGGCAGAAGATGACAGAAGATGACAGAATGACAGAAGAGGAAAGAACATGACAGAAGATGACAGAAGATGACAGAATATGACAGAAGAGGACAGAAGATGACAGAAGATGACAGAATATGACAGAAGATGACAGAAGATGACAGAATGACAGAAGAGGACAGAATGACAGAAGAGGACAGAATATGACAGAAGATGACACAAGATGACAGAATGACAGAAAATGACAGAAGAGGACAGAATATGACAGAAGAGGACAGAATGATAGAAGATGACAGAAGGTGACAGAAGATGGCAGAAGATGACAGAAGATGACAGAATATGACAGAAGATGACAGAAGATGACAGAGTATGACAGAAGATGACAGAAGATGACAGAAGATGACAGAATGACAGAAGAGGACAGAATGACAGAAGATGACAGAATGACAGAAGAGGACAGAAGATGACAGAGGATGACAGAAGATGACAGAAGATGACAGAATGACAGAAGAGGACAGAAGATGACAGAATGACAGAAGATGACAGAAGATGACAGAAGATGACAGAATTACAGAAGAGGACAGAATGACAGAAGAGGACAGAAGATGACAGAATGACAGAAGAGGACAGAAGATGACAGAAGATGACAGAATGACAGAAGAGGACAGAATGACAGAAGAGGACAGAATGACAGAAGATGACAGAATGACAGAAGATGACAGAAGATGACAGAATGACAGAAGATGACAGAAGATGAGAGTAGATGACAGAAGATGACAGAATGACAGAAGATGACAGAAGATGACAGAAGATGACAGAATGACAGAAGAGGACAGAAGATGACAGAAGATGACAGAAGATGACAGAATGACAGAAGAGGACAGAATATGATAGAGGATGACAGAAGATGACAGAATGACAGAAGATGACAGAAGATGTCAGAAGGACAGAAGATGACAGAATGACAGAAGATGACAGAAGATGACAGAAGATGACAGAAGATGACAGAATATGACAGAAGAGGACAGAAGATGACAGAAGATGACAGAATATGACAGAAGATGACAGAATGACAGAAAATGACAGAAGAGGACAGAACATGACAGAAGAGGACAGAATGACAGAAGATGACAGAAGATGACAGAAGATGACAGAATGACAGAAAATGACAGAAGAGGACAGAACATGACAGAAGAGGACAGAATGACAGAAGATGACAGAAGATGACAGAATATGACAGAAGATGACACAAGATGACAGAATGACAGAAAATGACAGAAGAGGACAGAACATGACAGAAGAGGACAGAATGACAGAAGATGACAGAAGATGACAGAAGATGACAGAAGATGGCAGAAGATGACAGAAGATGACAGAATATGACAAAAGATGACAGAAGATGACAGAATGACAGAACAGGACAGAATGACAGAAGATGACAGAAGATGACAGAAGATGACAGAAGATGAAAGAAGATGACAGAATGACAGAAGAGGACAGAATGACAGATGACAGAATGACAGAAGAGGACAGAAGATGACAGAAGATGACAGAAGATGACAGAAGATGACAGAATGACAGAAGAGGACAGAAGATGACAGAAGATGACAGAATGACAGAAGATGACAGAAGATGACAGAAGATGACAGAAGATGACAGAATGACCGAAGAGGACAGAATGCCAGAAGAGGACAGAATGACAGAAGAGGACAGAATATGACAAAAGATGACAGAAGATGACAGAATGACAGAATATGACAGAAGATGACAGAAAATGACAGAAGATGACAGAAGATGACAGAAGATGACAGAATGACAGAAGAGGACAGAAGATGACAGAGGATGACAGAAGATGACAGAAGATGACAGAAGATGACAGAAGATGACAGAATTACAGAAGAGGACAGAATGACAGAAGAGGACCGAAGATGACAGAATGACAGAAGAGGACAGAAGATGACAGAAGATGACAGAAGATGACAGAATGACAGAAGAGGACAGAATATGATAGAGGATGACAGAAGATGACAGAATGACAGAAGATGACAGAAGATGTCAGAAGGACAGAAGATGACAGAATGACAGAAGATGACAGAAGATGACAGAAGATGACAGAAGATGACAGAATATGACAGAAGAGGACAGAAGATGACAGAAGATGACAGAATATGACAGAAGATGACAGAATGACAGAAAATGACAGAAGAGGACAGAACATGACAGAAGAGGACAGAATGACAGAAGATGACAGAAGATGACAGAATGACAGAAAATGACAGAAGAGGACAGAACATGACAGAAGAGGACAGAATGACAGAAGATGACAGAAGATGACAGAATATGACAGAAGATGACACAAGATGACAGAATGACAGAAAATGACAGAAGAGGACAGAACATGACAGAAGAGGACAGAATGACAGAAGATGACAGAAGATGACAGAAGATGACAGAAGATGGCAGAAGATGACAGAAGATGACAGAATATGACAAAAGATGACAGAAGATGACAGAATGACAGAAGAGGACAGAATGACAGAAGATGACAGAAGATGACAGAAGATGACAGAAGATGAAAGAAGATGACAGAATGACAGAAGAGGACAGAATGACAGATGACAGAATGACAGAAGAGGACAGAAGATGACAGAAGATGACAGAAGATGACAGAAGATGACAGAATGACAGAAGAGGACAGAAGATGACAGAAGATGACAGAATGACAGAAGATGACAGAAGATGACAGAAGATGACAGAAGATGACAGAATGACCGAAGAGGACAGAATGCCAGAAGAGGACAGAATGACAGAAGAGGACAGAATATGACAAAAGATGACAGAAGATGACAGAATGACAGAATATGACAGAAGATGACAGAAAATGACAGAAGATGACAGAAGATGACAGAAGATGACAGAATGACAGAAGAGGACAGAAGATGACAGAGGATGACAGAAGATGACAGAAGATGACAGAAGATGACAGAATTACAGAAGAGGACAGAATGACAGAAGAGGACCGAAGATGACAGAATGACAGAAGAGGACAGAAGATGACAGAAGATGACAGAAGATGACAGAATGACAGAAGAGGACAGAATGACAGAATAGGACAGAATGACAGAAGATGACAGAATGCCAGAAGATGACAGAAGATGACAGAATGACAGAAGATGACAGAAGATGAGAGTAGATGACAGAAGATGACATAAGATGACAGAAGATGACAGAAGATGACAGAATGACAGAAGAGGACAGAAGATGACAGAAGATGACAGATTGACAGAAGAGGACAGAATGACAGAAGAGGACAGAATATGATAGAGGATGACAGAAGATGACAGAATGACAGAAGATGACAGAAGATGTCAGAAGGACAGAAGATGACAGAATGACAAAAGATGACAGAAGATGACAGAAGATGACAGAAGATGACAGAATATGACAGAAGAGGACAGAAGATGACAGAATATGACAGAAGATGACAGAAGAGGACAGAATGACAGAAGAGAACAGAATATGACAGAAGATGACACAAGATGACAGAATAACAGAAAATGACAGAAGAGGACAGAACATGACAGAAGAGGACAGAATGACAGAAGATGACAGAAGATGGCAGAAGATGGCAGAAGATGACAGAAGATGACAGAATATGACAGAAGATGACAGAAGATGACAGAGTATGACAGAAGATGGCGGGTGAGAACAGAACTAGAGAACATAATTTAAGGATAAGGGCTAAACCATTTAGGACAGAGATGAGGGGGAATTTCTTCACTCAGAGAGTGGTGAACCTGTGGAACTCATTGCCACAGAGGGCAGTGTACGCCAGCTCATTAAATATATTTAAGAGGGAATTAGATATATTTCTACGGGCAAAAGGGGTTAAGGGTTACGGAGAGAAGGCGGGGACGGGATACTGAATTAAAGGATCAGCCATGATCTCATCGAATGGCGGAGCAGGCACGAAGGGCCGAATGGCCTACTCCTGCTCCTATCTTCTATGTATCTATGTATCTATGACAGAAGATGACAGAAGATGAAAGAAGATGACAGAATGACAGAAGAGGACAGAATGACAGAAGATGACAGAATGACAGAAGAGGACAGAAGATGACAGAAGATGACAGAAGATGACAGAATGACAGAAGAGGACAGAAGATGACAGAATGACAGAAGATGACAGAAGATGACAGAAGATGACAGAATGACCGAAGGGGACAGAATGACAGAAGAGGACAGAATGACAGAAGAGGACAGAATATGACAAAAGATGACAGAAGATGACAGAATGACAGAAGATGACAGAAGATGACAGAAAATGACAGAGGATGACAGAAGATGACAGAAGATGACAGAATGACAGAAGAGGAAAGAATGACAGAAGATGACAGAATGACAGAAGATGACAGAATGACAGATGAGGACAGAAGATGACAGAAGATGTCAGAAGGACAGAAGATGACAGAATGACAGAAGATGAAAGAACATGACAGAAGATGGCAGAAGATGGCAGAAGATGACAGATGATGACAGAATGACAGAAGAGGACACAAGATGACAGAAGATGACAGAAGACGACAGAAGATGACAGAAGGTGACAGAATGACAGAAGAGGACAGAATGACAGAAGATGACAGAAGATGACAGAAGATGACAGAAGATGACAGAAGATGACAGAATGACAGAAGATGAAAGAAGATGACAGAAGATGACAAAATGACAGAAGAGGACAGAATGACAGAAGATGACAGAATGACAGAAGAGGACAGAATGACAGAAGATGTCAGAAGATGAAAGAAGATGACAGAATGACAGAAGAGGACAGAATGACAGAAGATGACAGAATATGACAGAAGATGACAGAATATGACAGAAGATGACAGAAGATGACAGAAGATGACAGAATGACAGAAGATGACAGAAGATGACAGAAGATGACAGAAGATGACAGAATGACCGAAGAGGACAGAATGCCAGAAGAGGACTGAATGACAGAAGAGGACAGAATATAATAAAGATGACAGAAGATGACAGAATGACAGAAGATGACAGAAAATGACAGAAGATGACAGAAGATGACAGAAGATGACAGAATGACAGAAGAGGAAAGAATGACAGAAGATGACAGAATGACAGAAGATGACAGAATGACAGATGAGGACAGAAGATGACAGAAGATGACAGAAGATGACAGAAGAGGACAGAAGATGACAGAATGACAGAAGATGACAGAAGATGACAGAAAATGACAGAGGATGACAGAAGATGACAGAATGACAGAAGAGGAAAGAATGACAGAAGATGACAGAATGACAGAAGATGACAGAATGACAGATGAGGACAGAAGATGACAGAAGATGACAGAATGACAGAAGATGAAAGAACATGACAGAAGATGACAGAAGATGACAGAATATGACAGAAGAGGACAGAAGATGACAGAAGATGACAGAATATGACAGAAAATGACAGAAGATGACAGAATGACAGAAGAGGACAGAATGACAGAAGAGGACAGAATATGACAGAAGATGACACAAGATGACAGATTGACAGAAAATGACAGAAGAGGACAGAATATGACAGAAGATGACAGAATGATAGAAGATGACAGAAGGTGACAGAAGATGGCAGAAGATGACAGAAGATGACAGAATATGACAGAAGATGACAGAAGATGACAGAATGACAGAAGAGGACAGAATGACAGAAGATGACAGAATGACAGAAGAGGACAGAATGACAGAAGATGATAGAAGATGACAGAAGATGACAGAATGACAGAAGAGGACAGAATGACAGAAGATGACAGAAGATGACAGAATGACAGAAGATGACAGAAGATGACAGAAGATGACAAAATGACAGAAGAGGACAGAATGACAGAAGATGACAGAATGACAGAAGAGGGCAGAAGATGACAGAAGATGACAGAGTATGACAGAAGATGACAGAAGATGACAGAAGATGAAAGAAGATGACAGAATGACAGAAGATGAAAGAACATGACAGAAGATGACAGAAGATGACAGAATATGACAGAAGAGGACAGAAGATGACAGAAGAGGACAGAATATGACAGAAGATGACACAAGATGACAGAATGACAGAAAAGGACAGAAGAGGACAGAATATGACAGAAGAGGACAGAATGATAGAAGATGACAGAAGGTGACAGAAGATGGCAGAAGATGACAGAAGATGACAGAATATGACAGAAGATGACAGAAGATGACAGAGTATGACAGAAGATGACAGAAGATGACAGAAGATGACAGAATGACAGAAGAGGACAGAATGACAGAAGATGACAGAATGACAGAAGAGGACAGAAGATGACAGAGGATGACAGAAGATGACAGAAGATGACAGAATGACAGAAGAGGACAGAAGATGACAGAATGACAGAAGATGACAGAAGATGACAGAAGATGACAGAATTACAGAAGAGGACAGAATGACAAGAGGACAGAAGATGACAGAATGACAGAAGAGGACAGAAGATGACAGAAGATGACAGAATGACAGAAGAGGACAGAATGACAGAAGAGGACAGAATGACAGAAGATGACAGAATGACAGAAGATGACAGAAGATGACAGAAGATGACAGAATGACAGAAGATGACAGAAGATGAGAGTAGATGACAGAAGATGACATAAGATGACAGAAGATGACAGAAGATGACAGAATGACAGAAGAGGACAGAAGATGACAGAAGATGACAGAAGATGACAGAATGACAGAAGAGGACAGAATATGATAGAGGATGACAGAAGATGACAGAATGACAGAAGATGACAGAAGATGTCAGAAGGACAGAAGATGACAGAATGACAGAAGATGACAGAAGATGACAGAAGATGACAGAAGATGACAGAATATGACAGAAGAGGACAGAAGATGACAGAAGATGACAGAAGATGACAGAATATGACAGAAGATGACAGAAGATGACAGAATGACAGAAAATGACAGAAGAGGACAGAACATGACAGAAGAGGACAGAATGACAGAAGATGACAGAAGATGACAGAAGATGACAGAATGACAGAAAATGACAGAAGAGGACAGAACATGACAGAAGAGGACAGAATGACAGAAGATGACAGAAGATGACAGAAGATGACAGAATATGACAGAAGATGACACAAGATGACAGAATGACAGAAAATGACAGAAGAGGACAGAACATGACAGAAGAGGACAGAATGATAGAAGATGACAGAAGATGACAGAAGATGACAGAAGATGGCAGAAGATGACAGAAGATGACAGAATATGACAAAAGATGACAGAAGATGACAGAATGACAGAAGAGGACAGAATGACAGAAGATGACAGAAGATGACAGAAGATGACAGAAGATGAAAGAAGATGACAGAATGACAGAAGAAGACAGAATGACAGATGACAGAATGACAGAAGAGGACAGAAGATGACAGAAGATGACAGAAGATGACAGAAGATGACAGAATGACAGAAGAGGACAGAAGATGACAGAAGATGACAGAATGACAGAAGATGACAGAAGATGACAGAAGATGACAGAAGATGACAGAAGATGACAGAATGACCGAAGAGGACAGAATGCCAGAAGAGGACAGAATGACAGAAGAGGACAGAATATGACAAAAGATGACAGAAGACGACAGAATGACAGAATATGACAGAAGATGACAGAAAATGACAGAAGATGACAGAAGATGACAGAAGATGACAGAATGACAGAAGAGGACAGAAGATGACAGAGGATGACAGAAGATGACAGAAGATGACAGAATGACAGAAGAGGACAGAAGATGACAGAAGATGACAGAAGATGACAGAATTACAGAAGAGGACAGAATGACAGAAGAGGACAGAAGATGACAGAATGACAGAAGAGGACAGAAGATGACAGAAGATGACAGAAGATGACAGAAGATGACAGAATGACAGAAGAGGACAGAATGACAGAAGAGGACAGAATGACAGAAGATGACAGAATGCCAGAAGATGACAGAAGATGACAGAAGATGACAGAATGACAGAAGATGACAGAAGATGAGAGTAGATGACAGAAGATGACAGAAGATGACAGAATGACAGAAGAGGACAGAAGATGACAGAAGATGACAGAAGATGACAGAAGATGACAGATTGACAGAAGAGGACAGAATGACAGAAGAGGACAGAATATGATAGAGGATGACAGAAGATGACAGAATGACAGAAGATGACAGAAGATGTCAGAAGGACAGAAGATGACAGAATGACAAAAGATGACGGAAGATGACAGAAGATGACAGAAGATGACAGAATATGACAGAAGAGGACAGAAGATGACAGAATATGACAGAAGATGACAGAAGAGGACAGAATGACAGAAGAGAACAGAATATGACAGAAGATGACACAAGATGACAGAATGACAGAAAATGACGGAAGAGGACAGAACATGACAGAAGAGGACAGAATGACAGAAGATGACAGAAGATGGCAGAAGATGGCAGAAGATGACAGAAGATGACAGAATATGACAGAAGATGACAGAAGATGACAGAGTATGACAGAAGATGACAGAAGATGACAGAAGATGAAAGAAGATGACAGAATGACAGAAGAGGACAGAATGACAGAAGATGACAGAATGACAGAAGAGAACAGAAGATGACAGAAGATGAAAGAAGATGACAGAATGACAGAAGATGAAAGAACATGACAGAAGATGACAGAATATGTCAGAAGAGGACAGAAGATGACAGAAGATGACAGAATATGACAGAAGATGACAGAAGATGACAGAATGACAGAAGAGGACAGAATGACAGAAGAGGACAGAATATGACAGAAGATGACACAAGATGACAGAATGACAGAAAATGACAGAAGAGGACAGAATATGACAGAAGAGGACAGAATGATAGAAGATGACAGAAGGTGACAGAAGATGGCAGAAGATGACAGAAGATGACAGAATATGACAGAAGATGACAGAATGACAGAAGAGGACAGAATGACAGAAGATGACAGAATGACAGAAGAGGACAGAAGATGACAGAGGATGACAGAAGATGACAGAAGATGACAGAATGACAGAAGAGGACAGAAGATGACAGAATGACAGAAGATGACAGAAGATGACAGAAGATGACAGAATTACAGAAGAGGACAGAATGACAGAAGAGGACAGAAGATGACAGAATGACAGAAGAGGACAGAAGATGACAGAAGATGACAGAATGACAGAAGAGGACAGAATGACAGAAGAGGACAGAATGACAGAAGATGACAGAATGACAGAAGATGACAGAAGATGACAGAAGATGACAGAAGATGACAGAATGACAGAAGATGAGAGTAGATGACAGAAGATGACATAAGATGACAGAAGATGACAGAAGATGACAGAATGACAGAAGAGGACAGAAGATGACAGAAGATGACAGAATGACAGAAGAGGACAGAATATGATAGAGGATGACAGAAGATGACAGAATGACAGAAGATGACAGAAGATGTCAGAAGGACAGAAGATGACAGAATGACAGAAGATGACAGAAGATGACAGAAGATGACAGAATATGACAGAAGAGGACAGAAGATGACAGAAGATGACAGAATATGACAGAAGATGACAGAAGAGGACAGAATGACAGAAGATGACAGAAGATGACAGAAGATGACAGAATGACAGAAAATGACAGAAGAGGACAGAACATGACAGAAGAGGACAGAATGACAGAAGATGACAGAAGATGACAGAAGATGACAGAATATGACAGAAGATGACACAAGATGACAGAATGACAGAAAATGACAGAAGAGGACAGAACATGACAGAAGAGGACAGAATGACAGAAGATGACAGAAGATGACAGAAGATGACAGAAGATGGCAGAAGATGACAGAAGATGACAGAATATGACAAAAGATGACAGAAGATGACAGAATGACAGAAGAGGACAGAATGACAGAAAATGACAGAAGATGACAGAAGATGACAGAAGATGAAAGAAGATGACAGAATGACAGAAGAGGACAGAATGACAGATGACAGAATGACAGAAGAGGACAGAAGATGACAGAAGATGACAGAAGATGACAGAAGATGACAGAATGACAGAAGAGGACAGAAGATGACAGAAGATGACAGAATGACAGAAGATGACAGAAGATGACAGAAGATGACAGAATGACCGAAGAGGACAGAATGCCAGAAGAGGACAGAATGACAGAAGAGGACAGAATATGACAAAAGATGACAGAAGATGACAGAATGACAGAATATGACAGAAGATGACAGAAAATGACAGAAGATGACAGAAGATGACAGAAGATGACAGAAGATGACAGAATGACAGAAGAGGACAGAAGATGACAGAGGATGACAGAAGATGACAGAAGATGACAGAATGACAGAAGAGGACAGAAGATGACAGAAGATGACAGAATGACAGAAGATGACAGAAGATGACAGAAGATGACAGAAGATGACAGAATTACAGAAGAGGACAGAATGACAGAAGAGGACCGAAGATGACAGAATGACAGAAGAGGACAGAAGATGACAGAAGATGACAGAAGATGACAGAATGACAGAAGAGGACAGAATGACAGAATAGGACAGAATGACAGAAGATGACAGAATGCCAGAAGATGACAGAAGATGACAGAAGATGACAGAATGACAGAAGATGACAGAAGATGAGAGTAGATGACAGAAGATGACATAAGATGACAGAAGATGACAGAAGATGACAGAATGACAGAAGAGGACAGAAGATGACAGAAGATGACAGAAGATGACAGAAGATGACAGATTGACAGAAGAGGACAGAATGACAGAAGAGGACAGAATATGATAGAGGATGACAGAAGATGACAGAATGACAGAAGATGACAGAAGATGTCAGAAGGACAGAAGATGACAGAATGACAAAAGATGACAGAAGATGACAGAAGATGACAGAAGATGACAGAATATGACAGAAGAGGACAGAAGATGACAGAATATGACAGAAGATGACAGAAGAGGACAGAATGACAGAAGAGAACAGAATATGACAGAAGATGACACAAGATGACAGAATGACAGAAAATGACAGAAGAGGACAGAACATGACAGAAGAGGACAGAATGACAGAAGATGACAGAAGATGGCAGAAGATGGCAGAAGATGACAGAAGATGACAGAATATGACAGAAGATGACAGAAGATGACAGAGTATGACAGAAGATGACAGAAGATGACAGAAGATGAAAGAAGATGACAGAATGACAGAAGAGGACAGAATGACAGAAGATGACAGAATGACAGAAGAGGACAGAAGATGACAGAAGATGACAGAAGATGACAGAATGACAGAAGAGGACAGAAGATGACAGAATGACAGAAGATGACAGAAGATGACAGAAGATGACAGAAGATGACAGAACGACCGAAGAGGACAGAATGACAGAAGAGGACAGAATGACAGAAGAGGACAGAATATGACAAAAGATGACAGAAGATGACAGAATGACAGAAGATGACAGAAGATGACAGAAAATGACAGAGGATGACAGAAGATGACAGAAGATGACAGAATGACAGAAGAGGAAAGAATGACAGAAGATGACAGAATGACAGAAGATGACAGAATGACAGATGAGGACAGAAGATGACAGAAGATGTCAGAAGGACAGAAGATGACAGAATGACAGAAGATGAAAGAACATGACAGAAGATGACAGAAGATGACAGAATATGACAGAAGAGGACAGAAGATGACAGAATATGACAGAAAATGACAGAAAATGACAGAAGATGACAGAATGACAGAAGAGGACAGAATGACAGAAGAGGACAGAATATGACAGAAGATGACACAAGATGACAGAATGACAGAAAATGACAGAAGAGGACAGAATATGACAGAAGAGGACAGAATGATAGAAGATGACAGAAGGTGACAGAAGATGGCAGAAGATGACAGAAGATGACAGAATATGACAGAAGATGACAGAATGACAGAAGAGGACAGAATGACAGAAGATGACAGAATGACAGAAGAGGACAGAATGACAGAAGATGATAGAAGATGACAGAAGATGACAGAATGACAGAAGAGGACAGAATGACAGAAGATGACAGAAGATGACAGAATGACAGAAGATGACAGAAGATGACAGAAGATGACAAAATGACAGAAGAGGACAGAATGACAGAAGATGACAGAATGACAGAAGAGGGCAGAAGATGACAGAAGATGACAGAGTATGACAGAAGATGACAGAAGATGACAGAAGATGAAAGAAGATGACAGAATGACAGAAGATGAAAGAACATGACAGAAGATGACAGAAGATGACAGAATATGACAGAAGAGGACAGAAGATGACAGAAGAGGACAGAATATGACAGAAGATGACACAAGATGACAGAATGACAGAAAAGGACAGAAGAGGACAGAATATGACAGAAGAGGACAGAATGATAGAAGATGACAGAAGGTGACAGAAGATGGCAGAAGATGACAGAAGATGACAGAATATGACAGAAGATGACAGAAGATGACAGAAGATGACAGAATGACAGAAGAGGACAGAATGACAGAAGATGACAGAATGACAGAAGAGGACAGAAGATGACAGAGGATGACAGAAGATGACAGAAGATGACAGAATGACAGAAGAGGACAGAAGATGACAGAATGACAGAAGATGACAGAAGATGACAGAAGATGACAGAATTACAGAAGAGGACAGAATGACAGAAGAGGACAGAAGATGACAGAATGACAGAAGAGGACAGAAGATGACAGAAGATGACAGAATGACAGAAGAGGACAGAATGACAGAAGAGGACAGAATGACAGAAGATGACAGAATGACAGAAGATGACAGAAGATGACAGAAGATGACAGAATGACAGAAGATGACAGAAGATGAGAGTAGATGACAGAAGATGACATAAGATGACAGAAGATGACAGAAGATGACAGAATGACAGAAGAGGACAGAAGATGACAGAAGATGACAGAAGATGACAGAATGACAGAAGAGGACAGAATATGATAGAGGATGACAGAAGATGACAGAAGATGACAGAATGACAGAAAATGACAGAAGAGGACAGAACATGACAGAAGAGGACAGAATGACAGAAGATGACAGAAGATGACAGAAGATGACAGAATGACAGAAAATGACAGAAGAGGACAGAACATGACAGAAGAGGACAGAATGACAGAAGATGACAGAAGATGACAGAAGATGACAGAATATGACAGAAGATGACACAAGATGACAGAATGACAGAAAATGACAGAAGAGGACAGAACATGACAGAAGAGGACAGAATGACAGAAGATGACAGAAGATGACAGAAGATGACAGAAGATGGCAGAAGATGACAGAAGATGACAGAATATGACAAAAGATGACAGAAGATGACAGAATGACAGAAGAGGACAGAATGACAGAAGATGACAGAAGATGACAGAAGATGACAGAAGATGAAAGAAGATGACAGAATGACAGAAGAGGACAGAATGACAGATGACAGAATGACAGAAGAGGACAGAAGATGACAGAAGATGACAGAAGATGACAGAAGATGACAGAATGACAGAAGAGGACAGAAGATGACAGAAGATGACAGAATGACAGAAGATGACAGAAGATGACAGAAGATGACAGAAGATGACAGAAGATGACAGAATGACCGAAGAGGACAGAATGCCAGAAGAGGACAGAATGACAGAAGAGGACAGAATATGACAAAAGATGACAGAAGACGACAGAATGACAGAATATGACAGAAGATGACAGAAAATGACAGAAGATGACAGAAGATGACAGAAGATGACAGAATGACAGAAGAGGACAGAAGATGACAGAGGATGACAGAAGATGACAGAAGATGACAGAATGACAGAAGAGGACAGAAGATGACAGAAGATGACAGAATGACAGAAGATGACAGAAGATGACAGAAGATGACAGAAGATGACAGAATTACAGAAGAGGACAGAATGACAGAAGAGGACAGAAGATGACAGAATGACAGAAGAGGACAGAAGATGACAGAAGATGACAGAAGATGACAGAATGACAGAAGAGGACAGAATGACAGAAGAGGACAGAATGACAGAAGATGACAGAATGCCAGAAGATGACAGAAGATGACAGAAGATGACAGAATGACAGAAGATGACAGAAGATGAGAGTAGATGACAGAAGATGACATAAGATGACAGAAGATGACAGAAGATGACAGAATGACAGAAGAGGACAGAAGATGACAGAAGATGACAGAAGATGACAGATTGACAGAAGAGGACAGAATGACAGAAGAGGACAGAATATGATAGAGGATGACAGAAGATGACAGAATGACAGAAGATGACAGAAGATGTCAGAAGGACAGAAGATGACAGAATGACAAAAGATGACAGAAGATGACAGAAGATGACAGAAGATGACAGAATATGACAGAAGAGGACAGAAGATGACAGAATATGACAGAAGATGACAGAAGAGGACAGAATGACAGAAGAGAACAGAATATGACAGAAGATGACACAAGATGACAGAATGACAGAAAATGACAGAAGAGGACAGAACATGACAGAAGAGGACAGAATGACAGAAGATGACAGAAGATGGCAGAAGATGGCAGAAGATGACAGAAGATGACAGAATATGACAGAAGATGACAGAGTATGACAGAAGATGACAGAAGATGACAGAAGATGAAAGAAGATGACAGAATGACAGAAGAGGACAGAATGACAGAAGATGACAGAATGACAGAAGAGGACAGAAGATGACAGAAGATGACAGAAGATGACAGAATGACAGAAGAGGACAGAAGATGACAGAAGATGACAGAATGACAGAAGATGACAGAAGATGACAGAAGATGACAGAAGATGACAGAATGACCGAAGAGGACAGAATGACAGAAGAGGACAGAATGACAGAAGAGGACAGAATATGACAAAAGATGACAGAAGATGACAGAATGACAGAAGATGACAGAAGATGACAGAAAATGACAGAGGATGACAGAAGATGACAGAAGATGACAGAATGACAGAAGAGGAAAGAATGACAGAAGATGACAGAATGACAGAAGATGACAGAATGACAGATGAGGACAGAAGATGACAGAAGATGTCAGAAGGACAGAAGATGACAGAATGACAGAAGATGAAAGAACATGACAGAAGATGACAGAATATGACAGAAGAGGACAGAAGATGACAGAAGATGACAGAATATGACAGAAAATGACAGAAGATGACAGAATGACAGAAGAGGACAGAATGACAGAAGAGGACAGAATATGACAGAAGATGACACAAGATGACAGAATGACAGTAAATGACAGAAGAGGACAGAATATGACAGAAGAGGACAGAATGATAGAAGATGACAGAAGGTGACAGAAGATGGCAGAAGATGACAGAAGATGACAGAATATGACAGAAGATGACAGAAGATGACAGAATGACAGAAGAGGACAGAACGACAGAAGATGACAGAATGACAGAAGAGGACAGAATGACAGAAGATGATAGAAGATGACAGAAGATGACAGAATGACAGAAGAGGACAGAATGACAGAAGATGACAGAAGATGACAGAAGATGACAGAATGACAGAAGATGACAGAAGATGACAGAAGATGACAAAATGACAGAAGAGGACAGAATGACAGAAGATGACAGAATGACAGAAGAGGGCAGAAGATGACAGAAGATGACAGAGTATGACAGAAGATGACAGAAGATGACAGAAGATGAAAGAAGATGACAGAATGACAGAAGATGAAAGAACATGACAGAAGATGACAGAATATGACAGAAGAGGACAGAAGATGACAGAAGATGACAGAATATGACAGAAGATGACAGAAGATGACAGAATGACAGAAGAGGACAGAATGACAGAAGAGGACAGAATATGACAGAAGATGACACAAGATGACAGAATGACAGAAAATGACAGAAGAGGACAGAATATGACAGAAGAGGACAGAATGATAGAAGATGACAGAAGGTGACAGAAGATGGCAGAAGATGACAGAAGATGACAGAATATGACAGAAGATGACAGAAGATGACAGAGTATGACAGAAGATGACAGAAGATGACAGAAGAGGACAGAATGACAGAAGATGACAGAATGACAGAAGAGGACAGAAGATGACAGAGGATGACAGAAGATGACAGAAGATGACAGAATGACAGAAGAGGACAGAAGATGACAGAATGACAGAAGATGACAGAAGATGACAGAATTACAGAAGAGGACAGAATGACAGAAGAGGACAGAAGATGACAGAATGACAGAAGAGGACAGAAGATGACAGAAGATGACAGAATGACAGAAGAGGACAGAATGACAGAAGAGGACAGAATGACAGAAGATGACAGAATGACAGAAGATGACAGAAGATGACAGAAGATGACAGAATGACAGAAGATGACAGAAGATGAGAGTAGATGACAGAAGATGACATAAGATGACAGAAGATGACAGAAGATGACAGAATGACAGAAGAGGACAGAAGATGACAGAAGATGACAGAAGATGACAGAATGACAGAAGAGGACAGAATATGATAGAGGATGACAGAAGATGACAGAATGACAGAAGATGACAGAAGATGTCAGAAGGACAGAAGATGACAGAATGACAGAAGATGACAGAAGATGACAGAAGATGACAGAATGACAGAAGAGGACAGAATGACAGAAGAGGACAGAATATGACAGAAGATGACACAAGATGACAGAATGACAGTAAATGACAGAAGAGGACAGAATATGACAGAAGAGGACAGAATGATAGAAGATGACAGAAGGTGACAGAAGATGGCAGAAGATGACAGAAGATGACAGAATATGACAGAAGATGACAGAAGATGACAGAATGACAGAAGAGGACAGAATGACAGAAGATGACAGAATGACAGAAGAGGACAGAATGACAGAAGATGATAGAAGATGACAGAAGATGACAGAATGACAGAAGAGGACAGAATGACAGAAGATGACAGAAGATGACAGAAGATGACAGAATGACAGAAGATGACAGAAGATGACAGAAGATGACAAAATGACAGAAGAGGACAGAATGACAGAAGATGACAGAATGACAGAAGAGGGCAGAAGATGACAGAAGATGACAGAGTATGACAGAAGATGACAGAAGATGACAGAAGATGAAAGAAGATGACAGAATGACAGAAGATGAAAGAACATGACAGAAGATGACAGAATATGACAGAAGAGGACAGAAGATGACAGAAGATGACAGAATATGACAGAAGATGACAGAAGATGACAGAATGACAGAAGAGGACAGAATGACAGAAGAGGACAGAATATGACAGAAGATGACACAAGATGACAGAATGACAGAAAATGACAGAAGAGGACAGAATATGACAGAAGAGGACAGAATGATAGAAGATGACAGAAGGTGACAGAAGATGGCAGAAGATGACAGAAGATGACAGAATATGACAGAAGATGACAGAAGATGACAGAGTATGACAGAAGATGACAGAAGATGACAGAAGAGGACAGAATGACAGAAGATGACAGAATGACAGAAGAGGACAGAAGATGACAGAGGATGACAGAAGATGACAGAAGATGACAGAATGACAGAAGAGGACAGAAGATGACAGAATGACAGAAGATGACAGAAGATGACAGAATTACAGAAGAGGACAGAATGACAGAAGAGGACAGAAGATGACAGAATGACAGAAGAGGACAGAAGATGACAGAAGATGACAGAATGACAGAAGAGGACAGAATGACAGAAGAGGACAGAATGACAGAAGATGACAGAATGACAGAAGATGACAGAAGATGACAGAAGATGACAGAATGACAGAAGATGACAGAAGATGAGAGTAGATGACAGAAGATGACATAAGATGACAGAAGATGACAGAAGATGACAGAATGACAGAAGAGGACAGAAGATGACAGAAGATGACAGAAGATGACAGAATGACAGAAGAGGACAGAATATGATAGAGGATGACAGAAGATGACAGAATGACAGAAGATGACAGAAGATGTCAGAAGGACAGAAGATGACAGAATGACAGAAGATGACAGAAGATGACAGAATATGACAGAAGAGGACAGAAGATGACAGAAGATGACAGAATATGACAGAAGATGACAGAAGATGACAGAATGACAGAAAATGACAGAAGAGGACAGAACATGACAGAAGAGGACAGAATGACAGAAGATGACAGAAGATGACAGAATGACAGAAAATGACAGAAGAGGACAGAACATGACAGAAGAGGACAGAATGACAGAAGATGACAGAAGATGACAGAAGATGACAGAATATGACAGAAGATGACACAAGATGACAGAATGACAGAAAATGACAGAAGAGGACAGAACATGACAGAAGAGGACAGAATGACAGAAGATGACAGAAGATGACAGAAGATGGCAGAAGATGACAGAAGATGACAGAATATGACAAAAGATGACAGAAGATGACAGAATGACAGAAGAGGACAGAATGACAGAAGATGACAGAAGATGACAGAAGATGACAGAAGATGAAAGAAGATGACAGAATGACAGAAGAGGACAGAATGACAGATGACAGAATGACAGAAGAGGACAGAAGATGACAGAAGATGACAGAAGATGACAGAATGACAGAAGAGGACAGAAGATGACAGAAGATGACAGAATGACAGAAGATGACAGAAGATGACAGAAGATGACAGAAGATGACAGAAGATGACAGAATGACCGAAGAGGACAGAATGCCAGAAGAGGACAGAATGACAGAAGAGGACAGAATATGACAAAAGATGACAGAAGATGACAGAATGACAGAATATGACAGAAGATGACAGAAAATGACAGAAGATGACAGAAGATGACAGAAGATGACAGAATGACAGAAGAGGACAGAAGATGACAGAGGATGACAGAAGATGACAGAGGATGACAGAAGATGACAGAAGATGACAGAATGACAGAAGAGGACAGAAGATGACAGAAGATGACAGAATGACAGAAGATGACAGAAGATGACAGAAGATGACAGAATGACAGAAGAGGACAGAATGACAGAAGAGGACAGAATGACAGAAGATGACAGAATGACAGAAGATGACAGAAGATGACAGAAGATGACAGAATGACAGAAGATGACAGAAGATGAGAGTAGATGACAGAAGATGACATAAGATGACAGAAGATGACAGAAGATGACAGAATGACAGAAGAGGACAGAAGATGACAGAAGATGACAGATTGACAGAAGAGGACAGAATGACAGAAGAGGACAGAATATGACAAAAGATGACAGAAGACGACAGAATGACAGAATATGACAGAAGATGACAGAAAATGACAGAAGATGACAGAAGATGACAGAAGATGACAGAATGACAGAAGATGACAGAAGATGTCAGAAGGACAGAAGATGACAGAATGACAAAAGATGACAGAAGATGACAGAAGATGACAGAAGATGACAGAATATGACAGAAGAGGACAGAAGATGACAGAATATGACAGAAGATGACAGAAGAGGACAGAATGACAGAAGAGAACAGAATATGACAGAAGATGACACAAGATGACAGAATGACAGAAAATGACAGAAGAGGACAGAACATGACAGAAGAGGACAGAATGACAGAAGATGACAGAAGATGGCAGAAGATGGCAGAAGATGACAGAAGATGACAGAATATGACAGAAGATGACAGAAGATGACAGAGTATGACAGAAGATGACAGAAGATGACAGAAGATGAAAGAAGATGACAGAATGACAGAAGAGGACAGAATGACAGAAGATGACAGAATGACAGAAGATGACAGAAGATGACAGAAGATGACAGAATGACAGAAGAGGACAGAAGAGGACAGAAGATGACAGAAGATGACAGAATGACAGAAGATGACAGAAGATGACAGAAGATGACAGAAGATGACAGAATGACCGAAGAGGACAGAATGACAGAAGAGGACAGAATGACAGAAGAGGACAGAATATGACAAAAGATGACAGAAGATGACAGAATGACAGAAGATGACAGAAGATGACAGAAAATGACAGAGGATGACAGAAGATGACAGAAGATGACAGAATGACAGAAGAGGAAAGAATGACAGAAGATGACAGAATGACAGAAGATGACAGAATGACAGATGAGGACAGAAGATGACAGAAGATGTCAGAAGGACAGAAGATGACAGAATGACAGAAGATGAAAGAACATGACAGAAGATGACAGAAGATGACAGAAGATGACAGAATATGACAGAAAATGACAGAAGATGACAGAATGACAGAAGAGGACAGAATGACAGAAGAGGACAGAATATGACAGAAGATGACACAAGATGACAGAATGACAGAAAATGACAGAAGAGGACAGAATATGACAGAAGAGGACAGAATGATAGAAGATGACAGAGTATGACAGAAGATGACAGAAGATGACAGAAGATGACAGAATGACAGAAGAGGACAGAATGACAGAAGATGACAGAATATGACAGAAGATGACAGAAGATGACAGAATGACAGAAAATGACAGAAGAGGACAGAACATGACAGAAGAGGACAGAATGACAGAAGATGACAGAAGATGACAGAATGACAGAAAATGACAGAAGAGGACAGAACATGACAGAAGAGGACAGAATGACAGAAGATGACAGAAGATGACAGAAGATGACAGAATATGACAGAAGATGACACAAGATGACAGAATGACAGAAAATGACAGAAGAGGACAGAACATGACAGAAGAGGACAGAATGACAGAAGATGACAGAAGATGACAGAAGATGGCAGAAGATGACAGAAGATGACAGAATATGACAAAAGATGACAGAAGATGACAGAATGACAGAAGAGGACAGAATGACAGAAGATGACAGAAGATGACAGAAGATGAAAGAAGATGACAGAATGACAGAAGAGGACAGAATGACAGATGACAGAATGACAGAAGAGGACAGAAGATGACAGAAGATGACAGAAGATGACAGAAGATGACAGAATGACAGAAGAGGACAGAAGATGACAGAAGATGACAGAATGATAGAAGATGACAGAAGATGACAGAAGATGACAGAAGATGACAGAAGATGACAGAATGACCGAAGAGGACAGAATGCCAGAAGAGGACAGAATGACAGAAGAGGACAGAATATGACAAAAGATGACAGAAGACGACAGAATGACAGAATATGACAGAAGATGACAGAAAATGACAGAAGATGACAGAAGATGACAGAAGATGACAGAATGACAGAAGAGGACAGAAGATGACAGAGGATGACAGAAGATGACAGAAGATGACAGAATGACAGAAGAGGACAGAAGATGACAGAAGATGACAGAATGACAGAAGATGACAGAAGATGACAGAAGATGACAGAATGACAGAAGAGGACAGAATGACAGAAGAGGACAGAATGACAGAAGATGACAGAATGACAGAAGATGACAGAAGATGACAGAAGATGACAGAATGACAGAAGATGACAGAAGATGAGAGTAGATGACAGAAGATGACATAAGATGACAGAAGATGACAGAAGATGACAGAATGACAGAAGAGGACAGAAGATGACAGAAGATGACAGATTGACAGAAGAGGACAGAATGACAGAAGAGGACAGAATATGACAAAAGATGACAGAAGACGACAGAATGACAGAATATGACAGAAGATGACAGAAAATGACAGAAGATGACAGAAGATGACAGAAGATGACAGAATGACAGAAGATGACAGAAGATGTCAGAAGGACAGAAGATGACAGAATGACAAAAGATGACAGAAGATGACAGAAGATGACAGAAGATGACAGAATATGACAGAAGAGGACAGAAGATGACAGAATATGACAGAAGATGACAGAAGAGGACAGAATGACAGAAGAGAACAGAAGATGAGAGTAGATGACAGAAGATGACATAAGATGACAGAAGATGACAGAAGATGACAGAATGACAGAAGAGGACAGAAGATGACAGAAGATGACAGATTGACAGAAGAGGACAGAATGACAGAAGAGGACAGAATATGACAAAAGATGACAGAAGACGACAGAATGACAGAATATGACAGAAGATGACAGAAAATGACAGAAGATGACAGAAGATGACAGAAGATGACAGAATGACAGAAGATGACAGAAGATGTCAGAAGGACAGAAGATGACAGAATGACAAAAGATGACAGAAGATGACAGAAGATGACAGAAGATGACAGAATATGACAGAAGAGGACAGAAGATGACAGAATATGACAGAAGATGACAGAAGAGGACAGAATGACAGAAGAGAACAGAATATGACAGAAGATGACACAAGATGACAGAATGACAGAAAATGACAGAAGAGGACAGAACATGACAGAAGAGGACAGAATGACAGAAGATGACAGAAGATGGCAGAAGATGGCAGAAGATGACAGAAGATGACAGAATATGACAGAAGATGACAGAAGATGACAGAGTATGACAGAAGATGACAGAAGATGACAGAAGATGAAAGAAGATGACAGAATGACAGAAGAGGACAGAATGACAGAAGATGACAGAATGACAGAAGAGGACAGAAGATGACAGAAGATGACAGAAGATGACAGAATGACAGAAGAGGACAGAAGAGGACAGAAGATGACAGAAGATGACAGAATGACAGAAGATGACAGAAGATGACAGAAGATGACAGAAGATGACAGAATGACCGAAGAGGACAGAATGACAGAAGAGGACAGAATGACAGAAGAGGACAGAATATGACAAAAGATGACAGAAGATGACAGAATGACAGAAGATGACAGAAGATGACAGAAAATGACAGAGGATGACAGAAGATGACAGAAGATGACAGAATGACAGAAGAGGAAAGAATGACAGAAGATGACAGAATGACAGAAGATGACAGAATGACAGATGAGGACAGAAGATGACAGAAGATGTCAGAAGGACAGAAGATGACAGAATGACAGAAGATGAAAGAACATGACAGAAGATGACAGAAGATGACAGAAGATGACAGAATATGACAGAAAATGACAGAAGATGACAGAATGACAGAAGAGGACAGAATGACAGAAGAGGACAGAATATGACAGAAGATGACACAAGATGACAGAATGACAGAAAATGACAGAAGAGGACAGAATATGACAGAAGAGGACAGAATGATAGAAGATGACAGAGTATGACAGAAGATGACAGAAGATGACAGAAGATGACAGAATGACAGAAGAGGACAGAATGACAGAAGATGACAGAATGACAGAAGAGGACAGAAGATAACAGAGGATGACAGAAGATGACAGAAGATGACAGAATGACAGAAGAGGACAGAAGATGACAGAATGACAGAAGATAACAGAAGATGACAGAAGATGACAGAATTACAGAAGAGGACAGAATGACAGAAGAGGACAGAAGATGACAGAATGACAGAAGAGGACAGAAGATGACAGAAGATGACAGAATGACAGAAGAGGACAGAATGACAGAAGAGGACAGAATGACAGAAGATGACAGAATGACAGAAGATGACAGAAGATGACAGAAGATGACAGAATGACAGAAGATGACAGAAGATGAGAGTAGATGACAGAAGATGACATAAGATGACAGAAGATGACAGAAGATGACAGAATGACAGAAGAGGACAGAAGATGACAGAAGATGACAGAAGATGACAGAATGACAGAAGAGGACAGAATATGATAGAGGATGACAGAAGATGACAGAATGACAGAAGATGACAGAAGATGTCAGAAGGACAGAAGATGACAGAATGACAGAAGATGACAGAAGATGACAGAAGATGACAGAAGATGACAGAATGACAGAAGATGACAGAAGATGAGAGTAGATGACAGAAGATGACATAAGATGACAGAAGATGACAGAAGATGACAGAATGACAGAAGAGGACAGAAGATGACAGAAGATGACAGAAGATGACAGATTGACAGAAGAGGACAGAATGACAGAAGAGGACAGAATATGATAGAGGATGACAGAAGATGACAGAATATGACAGAAGAGGACAGAAGATGACAGAATATGACAGAAGAGGACAGAAGATGACAGAATATGACAGAAGATGACAGAAGAGGACAGAATGACAGAAGAGAACAGAATATGACAGAAGATGACACAAGATGACAGAATGACAGAAAATGACAGAAGAGGACAGAACATGACAGAAGAGGACAGAATGACAGAAGATGACAGAAGATGGCAGAAGATGGCAGAAGATGACAGAAGATGACAGAATATGACAGAAGATGACAGAAGATGACAGAGTATGACAGAAGATGACAGAAGATGACAGAAGATGAAAGAAGATGACAGAATGACAGAAGAGGACAGAATGACAGAAGATGACAGAATGACAGAAGAGGACAGAAGATGACAGAAGATGACAGAAGATGACAGAATGACAGAAGAGGACAGAAGATGACAGAAGATGACAGAAGATGACAGAATGACCGAAGAGGACAGAATGACAGAAGAGGACAGAATGACAGAAGAGGACAGAATATGACAAAAGATGACAGAAGATGACAGAATGACAGAAGATGACAGAAGATGACAGAAAATGACAGAGGATGACAGAAGATGACAGAAGATGACAGAATGACAGAAGAGGAAAGAATGACAGAAGATGACAGAATGACAGAAGATGACAGAATGACAGATGAGGACAGAAGATGACAGAAGATGTCAGAAGGACAGAAGATGACAGAATGACAGAAGATGAAAGAACATGACAGAAGATGACAGAAGATGACAGAATATGACAGAAGAGGACAGAAGATGACAGAAGATGACAGAATATGACAGAAAATGACAGAAGATGACAGAATGACAGATGAGGACAGAAGATGACAGAAGATGACAGAAGATGACAGAAGATGACAGAATGACAGAAGAGGACAGAATGACAGATGATGACAGAATGACAGAAGAGGACAGAAGATGACAGAAGACGACAGAAGATGACAGAAGGTGACAGAATGACAGAAGAGGACAGAATGACAGAAGATGACAGAAGATGAAAGAAGATGACAGAAGATGACAAAATGACAGAAGAGGACAGAATGACAGAAGATGACAGAATGACAGAAGAGGACAGAATGACAGAAGATGAAAGAAGATGACAGAATGACAGAAGAGGACAGAATGACAGAAGATGACAGAAGATGACAGAAGATGACAGAAGATGACAGAATGACAGAAGAGGACAGAATGACAGAAGATGACAGAAGAGGCACGGTGGCATAGTGGTTAGCACTGTTGCCTCACAGCACCAGGGACCCGGGTTCAAATCCGGCCTCGGGCGACTGTCTGTGTGGAGTTTGCACATTCTCCCTGTGTCGGCGTGGGTTTCCTCCGGGTGCTCCGGTTTCCTCCCACAGTCCAAAGATGTGCAGGTTAGGTTGATTTGGCTATGATAAATTGACCCTTAGTGTTAGGGAATTAAATACGTGGGGTTACGGGGATAGGGTGGGATATGTGTCGGTGTAGGCTCGATGGGCCGAAATGGCCTCTATCTGCACTGTGGGGATTCTGTGATTCTGTGATTCTGTGATGACAGAAGATGACAGAATGACAGAAGATGTAAGAAGATGAAGGAAGATGACAGAAGATGACAGAAGATGACAGAATGACAGAAGATGACAGAAGATGACAGAAGATGACAGAATGACAGAAGATGTCAGAATGACAGAAGATGACAGAATGACAGAAGGGGACAGAATGACAGAAGATGACAGAACATGACAGAATGACAGAAGAGGACAGAATGACAGAAGGTGACAGAAGATGACAGAAGATGACAGAAGATGACAAAAGATGACAGAAGATGACAGAAGATGACAGAAGATGACAGAAGAGGACAGAATGACAGAAGATGACAGAGTGACAGAAAGGACAGAATGAGAGAAGATGACAGAAGATGAAAGAAGATGACAGAATGACAGAAGAGGACAGAATGACAGAAGATGACAGAAGATGACAGAAGATGACAGAATGACAGAAGATGACAGAAGATGACAGAATGACAGAAGATGAAAGAAGATGAAGGAAGATGACAGAAGATGACAGAATGACAGAAGAGGACGGAATGACAGAAGATGACAGAATGACAGAAGGGGACAGAATGACAGAAGATGACAGAAGATGACAGAATGACAGAAGATGAGAGAAGATGACAGAAGAGGACAGAATGACAGAAGATGACAGAAGATGACAGAAGATGACAGAAGATGACAGAATGACAGAAGATGACAGAAGATGACAGAAGAGGACAGAATGACAGAAGATAACAGAAGATGACAGAATGACAGAAGAGGACAGAAGATGACAGAATGACAGAAGAGGACAGAATGACAGAAGATGACAGAAGATGACAGAAGAAGACAGAATGACAGAAGAGGACAGAATGACAGAAGATGACAGAATGACAGAAGAGGACAGAATGACAGAAGAGGACAGAAGATGACAGAATGACAGAATGACAGAAGATGACAGAATGACAGAAGAGGACAGAATGACAGAAGATGACAGAATGACAGAAGATGACAGAATATGACAGAAGATGACAGAAGATGACAGAATGACAGAAGATGACAGAAGATGACAGAAGATGACAGAATGACAGAAGAGGACAGAATATGATAGAGGATGACAGAAGATGACAGAATGACAGAAGATGACAGAAGATGTCAGAAGGACAGAAGATGACAGAATGACAGAAGATGAAAGAAGATGACAGAACATGACAGAAGATGACAGAAGAGGACAGAAGAGGACAGAAGATGACAGAATGACAGAAGAGGACAGAATGACAGAATATGACAGAAGATGACACAAGATGACAGAATGACAGAAAATGACAGAAGAGGACAGAAGAGGACAGAATGATAGAAGATGACAGAAGGTGACAGAAGATGGCAGAAGATGACAGAAGATGACAGAATATGACAGAAGATGACAGAAGATGACAGAATGACAGAAGAGGACAGAATGACAGAAGATGACAGAATGACAGAAGAGGACAGAAGATGACAGAGGATGACAGAAGATGACAGAATGACAGAAGATGACAGAAGATGACAGAATGACAGAAGATGACAGAAGATGACAGAATTACAGAAGAGGACAGAATGACAGAAGAGGACAGAAGATGACAGAATGACAGAAGAGGACAGAAGATGACAGAAGATGACAGAAGAGGACAGAATGACAGAAGAGGACAGAATGACAGAAGAGGACAGAATGACAGAAGATGACAGAAGATGACAGAAGATGACAGAATGACAGAAGATGAGAGTAGATGACAGAAGATGACATAAGATGACAGAAGATGACAGAAGATGACAGAATGACAGAAGAGGACAGAAGATGACAGAAGATGACAGAAGATGACAGAAGATGACAGATTGACAGAAGAAGACAGAATGACAGAAGAGGACAGAATATGATAGAGGATGACAGAAGATGACAGAATGACAGAAGATGACAGAAGATGACAGAATGACAAAAGATGACAGAAGATGACAGAATATGACAGAAGAGGACAGAAGATGACAGAAGATGACAGAAGAGGACAGAAGAGGACAGAAGAGGACAGAATGACAGAAGATGACACAAGATGACAGAATGACAGAAAATGACAGAAGAGGACAGAACATGACAGAAGAGGACAGAATGACAGAAGATGACAGAAGATGAAAGAACATGACAGAAGATGACAGAAGATGACAGAGGATGACAGAATATGACAGAAGATGACAGAATGACAGAAGAGGACAGAATGACAGAAGAGGACACAAGGTGACAGAATGACAGAAAATGACAGAAGAGGACAGAATATGACAGAAGAGGACAGAATGATAGAAGATGACAGAAGGTGACAGAAGATGGCAGAGGATGACAGAAGATGACAGAATATGACAGAAGATGACAGAAGATGACAGAAGATGACAGAATGACAGAAGAGGACAGAATGACAGAAGATGACAGAATGACAGAAGAGGACAGAAGATGACAGAGGATGACAGAAGATGACAGAAGATGACAGAATGACAGAAGAGGACAGAAGATGACAGAAGATGACAGAATGACAGAAGATGACAGAATTACAGAAGAGGACAGAATGACAGAAGAGGACAGAAGATGACAGAATGACAGAAGAGGACAGAAGATGACAGAAGATGACAGAAGATGACAGAATGACAGAAGAGGACAGAATGACAGAAGAGGACAGAATGACAGAAGATGACAGAATGACAGAAGATGACAGAAGATGACAGAAGATGACAGAATGACAGAAGATGAGAGTAGATGACAGAAGATGACATAAGATGACAGAAGATGACAGAATGACAGAAGAGGACAGAAGATGACAGAAGATGACAGATTGACAGAAGAGGACAGAATGACAGAAGAGGACAGAATATGATAGAGGATGACAGAAGATGACAGAATGACAGAAGATGACAGAAGATGTCAGAAGGACAGAAGATGACAGAATGACAAAAGATGACAGAAGATGACAGAAGATGACAGAAGAGGACAGAAGATGACAGAAGATGACAGAAGATGACAGAATGACAGAAGAGGACAGAATGACAGAAGAGGACAGAATATGACAGAAGATGACACAAGATGACAGAATGACAGAAAATGACAGAAGAGGACAGAACATGACAGAAGAGGACAGAATGACAGAAGATGACAGAAGATGACAGAAGATGACAGAAGATGACAGAAGATGACAGAAGATGACAGAAGATGACAGAAGATGACAGAAGATGACAGAATGACAGAAGATGACACAAGATGACGGAAGATGACAGAAGATGACAGAAGATGACAGAATGACACAAGAGGACAGAATGACAGAAGATGACAGAAGATGACAGAAGATGACAGAAGATGACAGAATGACAGAAGATGTCAGAATGACAGAAGATGACAGAATGACAGAAGAGGACAGAATGACAGAAGATGACAGAAGATGACAGAAGATGACAGAATGACAGAAGAGGATAGAATGACAGATGATGACAGAATGACAGAAGAGGACAGAAGATGACAGAAGATGACAGAAGACGACAGAAGATGACAGAAGGTGACAGAATGAAAGAAGAGGACAGAATGACAGAAGATGACAGAAGATGACAGAAGATGACAGAAGATGACAGAATGACAGAATATGACAGAAGATGTCAGAAGATGACAGAAGATGACAGAATGACAGAAGAGGACAGAATGACAGAAGATGACAGAAGATGACAGAAGATGACAGAATGACAGAAGAGGACAGAATGACAGAAGATGACAGAAGATGACAGAACATGACAGAACATGACAGAATGACAGAAGATGACAGAAGATGACAGAAGAGGACAGAATGACAGAAGATGACAGGATATGACAGAAGATGACAGAATGACAGAAGATGACAGAAGATGACAGAAGAGGACAGAATGACAGAAGATAACAGAAGATGACAGAAGATGACAGAATGACAGAAGAGGACAGAAGATGACAGAATGACAGAAGAGGACAGAATGACAGAAGATGACAGAAGATGACAGAAGATGACAGAATATGACAGAAGATGAAAAAGATGACAGAAGAGGACAGAATGACAGAAGATGACAGAAGATGACAGAAGATGACAGAATGACGGAAGATGACAGAAGATGACGCAAGATGACAGAAGATGACAGAAGATGACAGAATGACAGAAGAGGACATAATGACAGAAGATGACAGAAGATGACAGAAGATGACAGAATGACAGAAGATGACAGAATGACAGAAGATGACAGAATGACAGAAGAGGACACAATGACAGAAGATGACAGAAGATGACAGAAGATGACAGAATGACAGAAGAGGACAGAATGACAGAAGATGACAGAATGACAGAAGAGGACAGAATGACAGAAGATGACAGAAGATGACAGAATGACAGAAGATGACAGAAGATGACACAAGATGACAAAATGACAGAAGAGGACAGAATTACAGAAGATGACAGAGTGACAGAAGATGACAGAATGAAAGAAGAGGACAGAATGACAGAAGTTGACAGAATATGACAGAAGATGACAGAATATGACAGAAGATGACAGAAGATGACAGAAGATGACAGAATGACAGAAGAGGACAGAATGACAGAAGATGACAGAAGATGACAGAAGATGACAGAATGACAGAAGATGACGGAAGATGACAGAAGATGACAGAAGATGACAAAATGACACAAGAGGACAGAATGACAGAAGATGACAGAATGACAGAAGAGGACAGAATGACAGAAGATGACAGAAGATGACAGAAGATGACAGAAGATGACAGAAGATGACAGAATGACAGAAGATGTCAGAATGACAGAAGATGACAGAATGACAGAAGAGGACAGAATGACAGAAGATGACAGAAGATGACAGAAGATGACAGAATGACAGAAGAGGACAGAATGACAGATGATGACAGAATGACAGAAGAGGACAGAAGATGACAGAAGATGACAGAAGACGACAGAAGATGACAGAAGGTGACAGAATGACAGAAGAGGACAGAATGACAGAAGATGACAGAAGATGACAGAAGATGACAGAAGATGACAGAATGACAGAAGATGAAAGAAGATGACAGAAGATGACAAAATGACAGAAGAGGACAGAATGACAGAAGATGACAGAATGACAGAAGAGGACAGAATGACAGAAGATGACAGAAGATGAAAGAAGATGACAGAATGACAGAAGAGGACAGAATGACAGAAGATGACAGAATATGACAGAAGATGACAGAATATGACAGAAGATGACAGAAGATGACAGAAGATGACAGAATGACAGAAGATGACAGAATGACAGAAGAGGACAGAATGACAGAAGATGACAGAAGATGACAGAATGACAGAAGATGAAAGAAGATGAAGGAAGATGACAGAAGATGACAGAAGATGACAGAATGACAGAAGAGGACGGAATGACAGAAGATGACAGAAGATGACAGAAGATGACAGAATGACAGAAGATGTCAGAATGACAGAAGATGACAGAATGACAGAAGGGGACAGAATGACAGAAGATGACAGAAGATGACAGAACATGACAGAATGACAGAAGAGGACAGAATGACAGAAGGTGACAGAAGATGACAGAATGACAGAAGAGGACAGAAGATGACAGAAGATGACAAAAGATGACAGAATGACAGAAGATGACAGAAGATGACAAAATGACAGAAGAGGACAGAATGACAGAAGAGGACAGAATGACAGAAGATGACAGCAGATGAAAGAAGATGACAGAATGACAGAAGATGACAGAAGATGACAGAAGAGGACAGAATGACAGAAGATGACAGAATATGACAGAAGATGACAGAATGACAGAAGATGACAGAAGATGACAGAAGAGGACAGAATGACAGAAGATAACAGAAGATGACAGAAGATGACAGAATGACAGAAGATGACAGAAGATGACAGAATGACAGAAGATGACAGAAGAGGACAGAAGATGACAGAAGATGACAGAAGATGACAGAATGACAGAAGATGACAGAAGATGACAGAAGAGGACAGAATGACAGAAGATGACAGAAGAGGACAGAAGATGACAGAAGATGACAGAAGATGACAGAAGATGACAGAATGACAGAAGAGGACAGAATGACAGAAGAGGACAGAATATGACAGAAGATGACACAAGATGACAGAATGACAGAAAATGACAGAAGAGGACAGAACATGACAGAAGAGGACAGAATGACAGAAGATGACAGAAGATGACAGAAGATGACAGAATATGACAGAAGATGACAGAATATGACAGAAGATGACAGAAGATGACAGAAGATGACAGAAGATGACAGAAGATGACAGAATGACAGAAGATGACACAAGATGACGGAAGATGACAGAAGATGACAGAAGATGACAGAATGACACAAGAGGACAGAATGACAGAAGATGACAGAAGATGACAGAAGATGACAGAAGATGACAGAATGACAGAAGATGTCAGAATGACAGAAGATGACAGAATGACAGAAGAGGACAGAATGACAGAAGATGACAGAAGATGACAGAAGATGACAGAATGACAGAAGAGGACAGAATGACAGATGATGACAGAATGACAGAAGAGGACAGAAGATGACAGAAGATGACAGAAGACGACAGAAGATGACAGAAGGTGACAGAATGAAAGAAGAGGACAGAATGACAGAAGATGACAGAAGATGACAGAAGATGACAGAAGATGACAGAATGACAGAATATGACAGAAGATGTCAGAAGATGACAGAAGATGACAGAATGACAGAAGAGGACAGAATGACAGAAGATGACAGAAGATGACAGAAGATGACAGAATGACAGAAGAGGACAGAATGACAGAAGATGACAGAAGATGACAGAACATGACAGAACATGACAGAATGACAGAAGATGACAGAAGATGACAGAAGAGGACAGAATGACAGAAGATGACAGGATATGACAGAAGATGACAGAATGACAGAAGATGACAGAAGATGACAGAAGAGGACAGAATGACAGAAGATAACAGAAGATGACAGAAGATGACAGAATGACAGAAGAGGACAGAAGATGACAGAATGACAGAAGAGGACAGAATGACAGAAGATGACAGAAGATGACAGAATATGACAGAAGATGACAGAAGATGACAGAAGATGACAGAAGATGACAGAAGATGACAGAATGACAGAAGATGACACAAGATGACGGAAGATGACAGAAGATGACAGAAGATGACAGAATGACACAAGAGGACAGAATGACAGAAGATGACAGAAGATGACAGAAGATGACAGAAGATGACAGAATGACAGAAGATGTCAGAATGACAGAAGATGACAGAATGACAGAAGAGGACAGAAGATGACAGAAGATGACAGAAGACGACAGAAGATGACAGAAGGTGACAGAATGAAGGAAGAGGACAGAATGAAAGAAGATGACAGAAGATGACAGAAGATGACAGAAGATGACAGAATGACAGAATATGACAGAAGATGTCAGAAGATGACAGAAGATGACAGAATGACAGAAGAGGACAGAATGACAGAAGATGACAGAAGATGACAGAAGATGACAGAATGACAGAAGAGGACAGAATGACAGAAGATGACAGAAGATGACAGAACATGACAGAACATGACAGAATGACAGAAGATGACAGAAGATGACAGAAGAGGACAGAATGACAGAAGATGACAGGATATGACAGAAGATGACAGAATGACAGAAGATGACAGAAGATGACAGAAGAGGACAGAATGACAGAAGATAACAGAAGATGACAGAAGATGACAGAATGACAGAAGAGGACAGAAGATGACAGAATGACAGAAGAGGACAGAATGACAGAAGATGACAGAAGATGACAGAAGATGACAGAATATGACAGAAGATGAAAAAGATGACAGAAGAGGACAGAATGACAGAAGATGACAGAAGATGACAGAATGACGGAAGATGACAGAAGATGACGCAAGATGACAGAAGATGACAGAAGGTGACAGAATGACAGAAGAGGACAGAATGACAGAAGATGACAGAAGATGACAGAAGATGACAGAAGATGACAGAATGACAGAAGATGAAAGAAGATGACAGAAGATGACAAAATGACAGAAGAGGACAGAATGACAGAAGATGACAGAATGACAGAAGAGGACAGAATGACAGAAGATGACAGAAGATGAAAGAAGATGACAGAATGACAGAAGAGGACAGAATGACAGAAGATGACAGAATATGACAGAAGATGACAGAATATGACAGAAGATGACAGAAGATGACAGAAGATGACAGAATGACAGAAGATGACAGAATGACAGAAGAGGACAGAATGACAGAAGATGACAGAAGATGACAGAATGACAGAAGATGAAAGAAGATGAAGGAAGATGACAGAAGATGACAGAAGATGACAGAATGACAGAAGAGGACGGAATGACAGAAGATGACAGAAGATGACAGAATGACAGAAGTTGTCAGAATGACAGAAGATGACAGAATGACAGAAGGGTACAGAATGACAGAAGATGACAGAAGATGACAGAACATGACAGAATGACAGAAGAGGACAGAATGACAGAAGGTGACAGAAGATGACAGAATGACAGAAGAGGACAGAAGATGACAGAAGATGACAAAAGATGACAGAATGACAGAAGATGACAGAAGATGACAAAATGACAGAAGAGGACAGAATGACAGAAGAGGACAGAATGACAGAAGATGACAGCAGATGAAAGAAGATGACAGAATGACAGAAGATGACAGAAGATGACAGAAGAGGACAGAATGACAGAAGATGACAGAATATGACAGAAGATGACAGAATGACAGAAGATGACAGAAGATGACAGAAGAGGACAGAATGACAGAAGATAACAGAAGATGACAGAAGATGACAGAATGACAGAAGAGGACAGAAGATGACAGAATGACAGAAGAGGACAGAATGACAGAAGATGACAGAAGATGACAGAAGAAGACAGAATGACAGAAGAGGACAGAATGACAGAAGATGACAGAAGATGACAGAAGATGACAGAATGACAGAAGAGGACAGAATGACAGAAGAGGACAGAAGATGACAGAATGACAGGAGAAGACAGAAGAGGACAGAATGACAGAAGATGACAGAAGATGACAGAAGATGACAGAATGACAGAAGAGGACAGAATGACAGAAGAGGACAGAAGATGACAGAATGACAGAAGAGGACAGAAGTTGACAGAAGATGACAGAATGACAGAAGAGGACAGAATGACAGAAGAGGACAGAATGACAGAAGATGACAGAATGACAGAAGATGACAGAAGATGACAGAAGATGACAGAATGACAGAAGATGACAGAAGATGACAGAATATGACAGAATATGACAGAAGATGACAGAAGATGACAGAAGATGACAGAATGACAAAAGATGACAGAAGATGACAGCAGATGGCAGAAGATGACAGAAGATGACAGAATGACAGAAGAGGACAGCAGATGACAGAAGATGACAGAAGATGACAGAAGATGACAGAAGATGACAGAATGACAGAAGAGGACAGAATGACAGAAGAGGACAGAATATGATAGAGGATGACAGAAGATGACAGAATGACAGAAGATGACAGAAGATGTCAGAAGGACAGAAGATGACAGAATGACAGAAGATGAAAGAACATGACAGAAGATGACAGAAGATGACAGAATATGACAGAAGATGACAGAATATGACAGAAGATGACAGAAGATGACAGAATGACAGAAGAGGACAGAATGACAGAAGAGGACAGAATATGACAGAAGATGACACAAGATGACAGAATGACAGAAAATGACAGAAGAGGACAGAATATGACAGAAGAGGACAGAATGATAGAAGATGACAGAAGGTGACAGAGGATGGCAGAAGATGACAGAAGATGACAGAATATGACAGAAGATGACAGAAGATGACAGAGTATGACAGAAGATGACAGAAGATGACAGAAGATGACAGAATGACAGAAGAGGACAGAATGACAGAAGATGACAGAATGACAGAAGAGGACAGAAGATGAGAGAGGATGACAGAAGATGACAGAAGATGACAGAATGACAGAAGAGGACAGAAGATGACAGAAGATGACAGAATGACAGAAGATGACAGAAGATGACAGAAGATGACAGAATTACAGAAGAGGACAGAATGACAGAAGAGGACAGAAGATGACAGAATGACAGAAGAGGACAGAAGATGACAGAAGATGACAGAAGATGACAGAAGAGGACAGAATGACAGAAGAGGACAGAATGACAGAAGATGACAGAATGACAGAAGATGACAGAAGATGACAGAAGATGACAGAATGACAGAAGATGACAGAAGATGAGAGTAGATGACAGAAGATGACATAAGATGACAGAAGATGACAGAAGATGACAGAATGACAGAAGAGGACAGAAGATGACAGAAGATGACAGAAGATGACAGAAGATGACAGATTGACAGAAGAGGACAGAATGACAGAAGAGGACAGAATATGATAGAGGATGACAGAAGATGACAGAATGACAGAAGATGACAGAAGATGTCAGAAGGACAGAAGATGACAGAATGACAAAAGATGACAGAAGATGACAGAAGATGACAGAAGATGACAGAATATGACAGAAGAGGACAGAAGATGACAGAATATGACAGAAGATGACAGAAGATGACAGAATGACAGAAGAGGACAGAATGACAGAAGAGGACAGAATATGACAGAAGATGACACAAGATGACAGAATGACAGAAAATGACAGAAGAGGACAGAACATGACAGAAGAGGACAGAATGACAGAAGATGACAGAAGATGACAGAAGATGACAGAATATGACAGAAGATGACAGAAGGTGACAGAAGATGACAGAACATGACAGAGTATGACAGAAGATGACAGAAGATGACAGAAGATGACAGAAGATGACAGAAGATGACAGAATGACAGAAGATGACACAAGATGACAGAAGATGACAGAAGATGACAGAAGATGACAGAATGACAGAAGATGACAGAATGACAGAAGAGGACAGAATGACAGAAGATGACAGAAGATGACAGAAGATGACAGAATCACAGAAGAGGACAGAATGACAGATGATGACAGAATGACAGAAGAGGACAGAAGATGTCAGAAGCTGACAGAAGATGACAGAAGATGACAGAAGATGACAGAATGACCGAAGAGGACAGAATGACCGAAGAGGACAGAATGACAGAAGAGGACAGAATATGACAAAAGATGACAGAAGATGACAGAATGACAGAAGAGGACAGAATGACAGAAGATGACAGAAGATGACAGAAGATGACAGAAGATGAAAGAAGATGACAGAATGAGAGAAGAGGACAGAATGACAGATGACAGAATGACAGAAGAGGACAGAAGATGACAGAAGATGACAGAAGATGACAGAATGACAGAAGAGGACAGAAGATGACAGAAGATGACAGAATGACAGAAGATGACAGAAGATGACAGAAGATGACAGAAGATGACAGAATGACCGAAGAGGACAGAATGCCAGAAGAGGACAGAATGACAGAAGAGGACAGAATATGACAAAAGATGACAGAAGATGACAGAATGACAGAAGATGACAGAAGATGACAGAGAATGACAGAAGATGACAGAAGATGACAGAAGATGACAGAATGACAGAAGAGGAAAGAATGACAGAAGATGACAGAATGACAGAAGATGACAGAATGACAGATGAGGTCAGAAGATGACAGAAGATGACAGAAGATGACAGAAGATGACAGAATGACAGAAGAGGACAGAAGATGACAGAATGACAGAAGAGGACAGAAGATGACAGAAGATGACAGAAGATGACAGAAGATGACAGAAGATGACAGAATGACAGAAGAGGACAGAATGACAGAAGAGGACAGAATGACAGAAGATGACAGAAGATGACAGAAGATGAAAAGATGACAGAATATGACAGAAGATGACAGAAGATGACAGAATATGACAGAAGATGACAGAATGACAGAAGAGGACAGAATGGCAGAAGAGGACAGAATATGCCAGAAGATGACAGAAGGTGACAGCATGACAGAAGATGACAGAAGATGACAGAAGATCACAGAAGATGACACAAGATGACAAAATGACAGAAGAGGACAGAATGACAGAAGATGACAGAGTGACAGAAGAGGACAGAATGACAGAAGGTGACAGAAGATGACAGAATGACAGAAGAGGACAGAATGACAGAAGATGACAGAATATGACAGAAGATGGCAGAAGATGACAGAAGATGACAGAATGACAGAAGAGGACAGAATGACAGAAGATGACAGAAGATGACAGAAGATGACAGAATGACAGAAGATGACACAAGATGACGGAAGATGACAGAAGATGACAGAAGATGACAGAATGACACAAGAGGACAGAATGACAGAAGATGACAGAATGACAGAAGAGGACAGAATGACAGAAGATGACAGAAGATGACAGAAGATGACAGAAGATGACAGATTGACAGAAGATGTCAGAATGACAGAAGATGACAGAATGACAGAAGAGGACAGAATGACAGAAGATGACAGAAGATGACAGAAGATGACAGAATGACAGAAGAGGACAGAATGACAGATGATGACAGAATGACAGAAGAGGACACAAGATGACAGAAGATGACAGAAGACGACAGAAGATGACAGAAGGTGACAGAATGACAGAAGAGGACAGAATGACAGAAGATGACAGAAGATGACAGAAGATGACAGAAGATGAAAGAAGATGACAGAATGAGAGAAGAGGACAGAATGACAGATGACAGAATGACAGAAGAGGACAGAAGATGACAGAAGATGACAGAAGATGACAGAATGACAGAAGAGGACAGAAGATGACAGAAGATGACAGAATGACAGAAGATGACAGAAGATGACAGAAGATGACAGAAGATGACAGAATGACCGAAGAGGACAGAATGCCAGAAGAGGACAGAATGACAGAAGAGGACAGAATATGACAAAAGATGACAGAAGATGACAGAATGACAGAAGATGACAGAAGATGACAGAGAATGACAGAAGATGACAGAAGATGACAGAAGATGACAGAATGACAGAAGAGGAAAGAATGACAGAAGATGACAGAATGACAGAAGATGACAGAATGACAGATGAGGACAGAAGATGACAGAAGATGACAGAAGATGACAGAAGATGACAGAATGACAGAAGAGGACAGAAGATGACAGAATGACAGAAGAGGACAGAAGATGACAGAAGATGACAGAAGATGACAGAAGATGACAGAATGACAGAAGAGGTCAGAAGATGACAGAAGATGACAGAAGATGACAGAAGATAACAGAAGATGACAGAATGACAGAAGAGGACAGAATGACAGAAGAGGACAGAATGACAGAAGATGACAGAAGATGACAGAAGATGAAAAGATGACAGAATATGACAGAAGATGACAGAAGATGACAGAATATGACAGAAGATGACAGAATGACAGAAGAGGACAGAATGGCAGAAGAGGACAGAATATGCCAGAAGATGACAGAAGGTGACAGCATGACAGAAGATGACAGAAGATGACAGAAGATCACAGAAGATGACACAAGATGACAAAATGACAGAAGAGGACAGAATGACAGAAGATGACAGAGTGACAGAAGAGGACAGAATGACAGAAGGTGACAGAAGATGACAGAATGACAGAAGAGGACAGAATGACAGAAGATGACAGAATATGACAGAAGATGACAGAAGATGACAGAAGATGACAGAATGACAGAAGAGGACAGAATGACAGAAGATGACAGAAGATGACAGAAGATGACAGAATGACAGAAGATGACACAAGATGACGGAAGATGACAGAAGATGACAGAAGATGACAGAATGACACAAGAGGACAGAATGACAGAAGATGACAGAATGACAGAAGAGGACAGAATGACAGAAGATGACAGAAGATGACAGAAGATGACAGAAGATGACAGATTGACAGAAGATGTCAGAATGACAGAAGATGACAGAATGACAGAAGAGGACAGAATGACAGAAGATGACAGAAGATGACAGAAGATGACAGAATGACAGAAGAGGACAGAATGACAGATGATGACAGAATGACAGAAGAGGACACAAGATGACAGAAGATGACAGAAGACGACAGAAGATGACAGAAGGTGACAGAATGACAGAAGAGGACAGAATGACAGAAGATGACAGAAGATGACAGAAGATGACAGAAGATGACAGAAGATGACAGAATGACAGAAGATGAAAGAAGATGACAGAAGATGACAAAATGACAGAAGAGGACAGAATGACAGAAGATGACAGAATGACAGAAGAGGACAGAATGACAGAAGATGTCAGAAGATGAAAGAAGATGACAGAATGACAGAAGAGGACAGAATGACAGAATATGACAGAATATGACAGAAGATGACAGAATATGACAGAAGATGACAGAAGATGACAGAAGATGACAGAATGACAGAAGAGGACAGAATGACAGAAGATGACAGAAGATGACAGAATGACAGAAGATGAAAGAAGATGAAGGAAGATGACAGAAGATGACAGAAGATGACAGAATGACAGAAGAGGACGGAATGACAGAAGATGACAGAAGATGACAGAAGATGACAGAAGATGACAGAATGACAGAAGATGTCAGAATGACAGAAGATGACAGAATGACAGAAGGGGACAGAATGACAGAAGATGACAGAAGATGACAGAACATGACAGAATGACAGAAGAGGACAGAATGACAGAAGGTGACAGAAGATGACAGAATGACAGAAGAGGACAGAAGATGACAGAAGATGACAAAAGATGACAGAATGACAGAAGATGACAGAAGATGACAGAAGATGACAAAATGACAGAAGAGGACAGAATGACAGAAGATGACAGAGTGACAGAAGAGGACAGAATGAGAGAAGATGACAGAAGATGAAAGAAGATGACAGAATGACAGAAGAGGACAGAATGACAGAAGATGACAGAATATGACAGAAGATGACAGAATATGACAGAAGATGACAGAAGATGACAGAAGATGACAGAATGACAGAAGAGGACAGAATGACAGAAGATGACAGAAGATGACAGAAGATGACAGAATGACAGAAGATGAAAGAAGATGAAGGAAGATGACAGAAGATGACAGAAGATGACAGAATGACAGAAGAGGACGGAATGACAGAAGATGACAGAAGATGACAGAAGATGACAGAAGATGACAGAATGACAGAATATGTCAGAATGACAGAAGATGACAGAATGACAGAAGGGGACAGAATGACAGAAGATGACAGAAGATGACAGAACATGAAAGAACATGACAGAATGACAGAAGATGAGAGAAGATGACAGAAGAGGACAGAATGACAGAAGATGACAGAATATGACAGAAGAGGACAGAATGACAGAAGATAACAGAAGATGACAGAAGATGACAGAATGACAGAAGAGGACAGAAGATGACAGAATGACAGAAGAGGACAGAATGACAGAAGATGACAGAAGATGACAGAAGAAGACAGAATGACAGAAGAGGACAGAATGACAGAAGTTGACAGAAGATGACAGAAGATGACAGAAGATGACAGAAGATGACAGAATGACAGAAGAGGACAGAAGATGACAGAAGATGACAGAATGACAGAAGAGGACAGAATGACAGAAGAGGACAGAATGACAGAAGAGGACAGAATGACAGAAGAGGACAGAAGATGACAGAATGACAGAAGAAGACAGAAGAGGACAGAAGATGACAGAATGACAGAAGAGGACAGAAGATGACAGAAGATGACAGAATGACAGAAGAGGACAGAATGACAGAAGAGGACAGAATGACAGAAGATGACAGAATGACAGAAGATGACAGAAGAGGACAGAATGACAGAAGATGACAGAAGATGACAGAATATGACAGAATATGACAGAAGATGACAGAAGATGACAGAAGATGACAGAATGACAGAAGATGACAGAAGATGACAGCAGATGGCAGAAGATGACAGAAGATGACAGAAGATGACAGAATGACAGAAGAGGACAGAATGACAGAAGAGGACAGAATATGACAGAAGATGACACAAGATGACAGAAGATGACAGAATATGACAGAAGATGACAGAAGATGACAGAATGACAGAAGAGGACAGAATGACAGAAGAGGACAGAATATGACAGAAGATGACACAAGATGACAGAATGACAGAAAATGACAGAAGAGGACAGAATATGACAGAAGAGGACAGAATGATAGAAGATGACAGAAGGTGACAGAAGATGGCAGAAGATGACAGAAGATGACAGAATATGACAGAAGATGACAGAAGATGACAGAGTATGACAGAAGATGACAGAAGATGACAGAAGATGACAGAATGACAGAAGAGGACAGAATGACAGAAGATGACAGAATGACAGAAGAGGACAGAAGATGACAGAGGATGACAGAAGATGACAGAAGATGACAGAATGACAGAAGAGGACAGAAGATGACAGAAGATGACAGAATGACAGAAGATGACAGAAGATGACAGAAGATGACAGAAGATGACAGAATTACAGAAGAGGACAGAATGACAGAAGAGGACAGAAGATGACAGAATGACAGAAGAGGACAGAAGATGACAGAAGATGACAGAAGATGACAGAATGACAGAAGAGGACAGAATGACAGAAGAGGACAGAATGACAGAAGATGACAGAATGACAGAAGATGACAGAAGATGACAGAAGATGACAGAATGACAGAAGATGACAGAAGATGAGAGTAGATGACAGAAGATGACATAAGATGACAGAAGATGACAGAAGATGACAGAAGAGGACAGAATGACAGAAGATGACAGAATGACAGAAGAGGACAGAATGAAAGAAGATGACAGAAGATGACAGAAGATGACAGAATGACAGAAGATGACAGAAGATGACAAAATGACAGAAGAGGACAGAATGACAGAAGATGACAGAATGACAGAAGAGGGCAGAAGATGACAGAAGATGACAGAATGACAGAAGAGGACAGAATGACAGAAGGTGACAGAAGATGACAGAATGACAGAAGAGGACAGAAGATGACAGAAGATGACAAAAGATGACAGAATGACAGAAGATGACAGAAGATGACAGAAGATGACAAAATGACAGAAGAGGACAGAATGACAGAAGATGACAGAGTGACAGAAGAGGACAGAATGACAGAAGATGACAGAAGATGAAAGAAGATGACAGAATGACAGAAGAGGACAGAATGACAGAAGATGACAGAATATGACAGAAGATGACAGAATATGACAGAAGATGACAGAAGATGACAAAAAGACAGAAGATGACAGAAGATGACAAAATGACAGAAGAGGGCAGAATGACAGAAGATGACAGAATGACAGAAGAGGGCAGAAGATGACAGAAGATGACAGAATGACAGAAGAGGACAGAATGACAGAAGGTGACAGAAGATGACAGAATGACAGAAGGTGACAAAAGATGACAGAATGACAGAAGATGACAGAAGATGACAGAAGATGACAAAATGACAGAAGAGGACAGAATGACAGAAGATGACAGAGTGACAGAAGAGGACAGAATGACAGAAGATGACAGAAGAGGACAGAAGATGACAGAATGACAGAAGAGGACAGAATGACAGAAGATGACAGAATATGACAGAAGATGACAGAATATGACAGAAGATGACAGAAGATGACAGAAGATGACAGAATGACAGAAGAGGACAGAATGACAGAAGATGACAGAAGATGACAGAAGATGACAGAAGATGACAGAATGACAGAAGATGTCAGAATGACAGAAGATGACAGAATGACAGAAGAGGACAGAATGACAGAAGATGACAGAAGATGACAGAACATGACAGAACATGACAGAATGACAGAAGATGACAGAAGATGACAGAAGAGGACAGAATGACAGAAGATGACAGGATATGACAGAAGATGACAGAATGAGAGAAGATGACAGAAGATGACAGAAGAGGACAGAATGACAGAAGATAACAGAAGATGACAGAAGATGACAGAATGACAGAAGAGGACAGAAGATGACAGAATGACAGAAGAGGGCAGAATGACAGAAGATGACAGAAGATGACAGAAGATGACAGAAGATGACAGAATATGACAGAAGATGAAAAAGATGACAGAAGATGACAGAAGAGGACAGAATGACAGAAGATGACAGAAGATGACAGAATGACGGAAGATGACAGAAGATGACGCAAGATGACAGAAGATGACAGAATGACAGAAGAGGACATAATGACAGAAGATGACAGAATGACAGAAGAGGACAGAATGACAGAAGAGGACAGAATGACAGAAGATGACAGAATGACAGAAGAGGACAGAATGACAGAAGATGACAGAAGATGACAGAATGACAGAAGAGGACAGAATGACAGAAGATGACAGAAGATGACAGAATGACAGAAGAGGACAGAATGACAGAAGATGACAGAATATGACAGAAGATGACAGAAGATGACAGAAGATGACAGAATGACAGAAGAGGACAGAATGACAGAAGATGACAGAAGATGACAGAAGATGACAGAAGATGACAGAATGACAGAAGATGTCAGAATGACAGAAGATGACAGAATGACAGAAGAGGACAGAATGACAGAAGATGACAGAATGACACAAGAGGACAGAATGACAGAAGATGACAGAATGACAGAAGAGGACAGAATGACAGAAGATGACAGAAGATGACAGAAGATGACAGAAGATGACAGAATGACAGAAGATGTCAGAATGACAGAAGATGACAGAATGACAGAAGAGGACAGAATGACAGAAGATGACAGAAGATGACAGAAGATGACAGAATGACAGAAGAGGACAGAATGACAGATGATGACAGAATGACAGAAGAGGACACAAGATGACAGAAGATGACAGAAGACGACAGAAGATGACAGAAGGTGACAGAATGACAGAAGAGGACAGAATGACAGAAGATGACAGAAGATGACAGAAGATGACAGAAGATGACAGAAGATGACAGAATGACAGAAGATGAAAGAAGATGACAGAAGATGACAAAATGACAGAAGAGGACAGAATGACAGAAGATGACAGAATGACAGAAGAGGACAGAATGACAGAAGATGTCAGAAGATGAAAGAAGATGACAGAATGACAGAAGAGGACAGAATGACAGAATATGACAGAATATGACAGAAGATGACAGAATATGACAGAAGATGACAGAAGATGACAGAAGATGACAGAATGACAGAAGAGGACAGAATGACAGAAGATGACAGAAGATGACAGAAGATGACAGAATGACAGAAGATGAAAGAAGATGAAGGAAGATGACAGAAGATGACAGAAGATGACAGAATGACAGAAGAGGACGGAAAGACAGAAGATGACAGAAGATGACAGAAGATGACAGAATGACAGAAGATGTCAGAATGACAGAAGATGACAGAATGACAGAAGGGGACAGAATGACAGAAGATGACAGAAGATGACAGAATGACAGAAGAGGACAGAAGATGACAAAAGATGACAAAAGATGACAGAATGACAGAAGATGACAGAAGATGACAGAAGATGACAAAATGACAGAAGAGGACAGAATGACAGAAGATGACAGAGTGACAGAAGAGGACAGAATGAGAGAAGATGACAGAAGATGAAAGAAGATGACAGAATGACAGAAGAGGACAGAATGACAGAAGATGACAGAATATGACAGAAGATGACAGAATATGACAGAAGATGACAGAAGATGACAGAATGACAGAAGAGGACAGAATGACAGAAGATGACAGAAGATGACAGAAGATGACAGAATGACAGAAGATGAAAGAAGATGAAGGAAGATGACAGAAGATGACAGAAGATGACAGAATGACAGAAGAGGACGGAATGACAGAAGATGACAGAAGATGACAGAAGATGACAGAAGATGACAGAATGACAGAATATGTCAGAATGACAGAAGATGACAGAATGACAGAAGGGGACAGAATGACAGAAGATGACAGAAGATGACAGAACATGACAGAACATGACAGAATGACAGAAGATGAGAGAAGATGACAGAAGAGGACAGAATGACAGAAGATAACAGAAGATGACAGAAGATGACAGAATGACAGAAGAGGACAGAAGATGACAGAATGACAGAAGAGGACAGAATGACAGAAGATGACAGAAGATGACAGAAGAAGACAGAATGACAGAAGAGGACAGAATGACAGAAGTTGACAGAAGATGACAGAAGATGACAGAAGATGACAGAATGACAGAAGAGGACAGAAGATGACAGAAGATGACAGAATGACAGAAGAGGACAGAATGACAGAAGAGGACAGAATGACAGAAGAGGACAGAATGACAGAAGAGGACAGAAGATGACAGAATGACAGAAGAAGACAGAAGAGGACAGAAGATGACAGAATGACAGAAGAGGACAGAAGATGACAGAAGATGACAGAATGACAGAAGAGGACAGAATGACAGAAGAGGACAGAATGACAGAAGATGACAGAACGACAGAAGATGACAGAAGATGACAGAATGACAGAAGATGACAGAAGATGACAGAATATGACAGAATATGACAGAAGATGACAGAAGATGACAGAAGATGACAGAATGACAGAAGATGACAGAAGATGACAGCAGATGGCAGAAGATGACAGAAGATGACAGAAGATGACAGAATGACAGAAGAGGACAGAATGACAGAAGAGGACAGAATATGATAGAGGATGACAGAAGATGACAGAATGACAGAAGATGACAGAAGATGTCAGAAGGACAGAAGATGACAGAATGACAGAAGATGAAAGAACATGACAGAAGATGACAGAAGATGACAGAATATGACAGAAGAGGACAGAAGATGACAGAAGATGACAGAAGATGACAGAAGATGACAGAATATGACAGAAGATGACAGAAGATGACAGAATGACAGAAGAGGACAGAATGACAGAAGAGGACAGAATATGACAGAAGATGACACAAGATGACAGAATGACAGAAAATGACAGAAGAGGACAGAATATGACAGAAGAGGACAGAATGATAGAAGATGACAGAAGGTGCCAGAAGATGGCAGAAGATGACAGAAGATGACAGAATATGACAGAAGATGACAGAAGATGACAGAGTATGACAGAAGACGACAGAAGATGACAGAAGATGACAGAATGACAGAAGAGGACAGAATGACAGAAGATGACAGAATGACAGAAGAGGACAGAAGATGACAGAGGATGACAGAAGATGACAGAAGATGACAGAATGACAGAAGAGGACAGAAGATGACAGAAGATGACAGAATGACAGAAGATGACAGAAGATGACAGAAGATGACAGAAGATGACAGAATTACAGAAGAGGACAGAATGACAGAAGAGGACAGAAGATGACAGAATGACAGAAGAGGACAGAAGATGACAGAAGATGACAGAATGACAGAAGAGGACAGAATGACAGAAGAGGACAGAATGACAGAAGATGACAGAATGACAGAAGATGACAGAAGATGACAGAAGATGACAGAATGACAGAAGATGACAGAAGATGAGAGTAGATGACAGAAGATGACATAAGATGACAGAAGATGACAGAAGATGACAGAATGACAGAAGAGGACAGAAGATGACAGAAGATGACGGAAGATGACAGAAGATGACAGATTGACAGAAGAGGACAGAATGACAGAAGAGGACAGAATATGATAGAGGATGACAGAAGATGACAGAATGACAGAAGATGACAGAAGATGTCAGAAGGACAGAAGATGACAGAATGACAAAAGATGACAGAAGATGACAGAAGATGACAGAATATGACAGAAGAGGACAGAAGATGACAGAAGATGGCAGAAGATGACAGAAGATGACAGAAGATGACAGAATGACAGAAGAGGACAGAATGACAGAAGAGGACAGAATATGACAGAAGATGACACAAGATGACAGAATGACAGAAAATGACAGAAGAGGACAGAACATGACAGAAGAGGACAGAATGACAGAAGATGACAGAAGATGACAGAAGATGACAGAAGATGACAGAAGATGACAGAAGATGACAGAATATGACAGAAGATGACAGAAGATGACAGAAAATGACAGAAGATGACAGAATGACAGAAGATGACACAAGATGACGGAAGATGACAGAAGATGACAGAAGATGACAGAATGACACAAGAGGACAGAATGACAGAAGATGACAGAATGACAGAAGAGGACAGAATGACAGAAGATGACAGAAGATGACAGAAGATGACAGAAGATGACAGAATGACAGAAGATGTCAGAATGACAGAAGATGACAGAATGACAGAAGAGGACAGAATGACAGAAGATGACAGAAGATGACAGAAGATGACAGAATGACAGAAGAGGACAGAATGACAGATGATGACAGAATGACAGAAGAGGACAGAAGATGACAGAAGATGACAGAAGACGACAGAAGATGACAGAAGGTGACAGAATGACAGAAGAGGACAGAATGACAGAAGATGACAGAAGATGACAGAAGATGACAGAAGATGACAGAAGATGACAGAATGACAGAATATGACAGAAGATGTCAGAAGATGACAGAAGATGACAGAATGACAGAAGAGGACAGAATGACAGAAGATGACAGAAGATGACAGAAGATGACAGAATGACAGAAGAGGACAGAATGACAGAAGATGACAGAAGATGACAGAAGATGACAGAATGACAGAAGATGTCAGAATGACAGAAGATGACAGAATGACAGAAGAGGACAGAATGACAGAAGATGACAGAAGATGACAGAACATGACAGAACATGACAGAATGACAGAAGATGACAGAAGATGACAGAAGAGGACAGAATGACAGAAGATGACAGGATATGACAGAAGATGACAGAATGACAGAAGATGACAGAAGATGACAGAATAGGACAGAATGACAGAAGATAACAGAAGATGACAGAAGATGACAGAATGACAGAAGAGGACAGAAGATGACAGAATGACAGAAGAGGACAGAATGACAGAAGATGACAGAAGATGACAGAAGATGACAGAAGATGACAGAATATGACAGAAGATGAAAAAGGTGACAGAAGATGACAGAAGAGGACAGAATGACAGAAGATGACAGAAGATGACAGAATGACGGAAGATGACAGAAGATGACGCAAGATGACAGAAGATGACAGAAGATGACAGAATGACAGAAGAGGACATAATGACAGAAGATGACAGAAGATGACAGAAGATGACAGAATGACAGAAGATGACAGAATGACAGAAGATGACAGAATGACAGAAGAGGACACAATGACAGAAGATGACAGAAGATGACAGAAGATGACAGAATGACAGAAGAGGACAGAATGACAGAAGATGACAGAATGACAGAAGAGGACAGAATGACAGAAGATGACAGAAGATGACAGAATGACAGAAGAGGACAGAATGACAGAAGATGACAGAAGATGACAGAATGACAGAAGATGACAGAAGATGACACAAGATGACAAAATGACAGAAGAGGACAGAATTACAGAAGATGACAGAGTGACAGAAGATGACAGAATGACAGAAGAGGACAGAATGACAGAAGTTGACAGAATATGACAGAAGATGACAGAATATGACAGAAGATGACAGAAGATGACAGAAGATGACAGAAGATGACAGAAGATGACAGAATGACAGAAGAGGACAGAATGACAGAAGATGACAGAAGATGACAGAAGATGACAGAATGACAGAAGATGACGGAAGATGACAGAAGATGACAGAATGACACAAGAGGACAGAATGACAGAAGATGACAGAATGACAGAAGAGGACAGAATGACAGAAGATGACAGAAGATGACAGAAGATGACAGAAGATGACAGAAGATGACAGAATGACAGAAGATGTCAGAATGACAGAAGATGACAGAATGACAGAAGAGGACAGAATGACAGAAGATGACAGAAGATGACAGAAGATGACAGAATGACAGAAGAGGACAGAATGACAGATGATGACAGAATGACAGAAGAGGACAGAAGATGACAGAAGATGACAGAAGACGACAGAAGATGACAGAAGGTGACAGAATGACAGAAGAGGACAGAATGACAGAAGATGACAGAAGATGACAGAAGATGACAGAAGATGACAGAATGACAGAAGATGAAAGAAGATGACAGAAGATGACAAAATGACAGAAGAGAACAGAATGACAGAAGATGACAGAATGACAGAAGAGGACAGAATGACAGAAGATGACAGAAGATGAAAGAAGATGACAGAATGACAGAAGAGGACAGAATGACAGAAGATGACAGAATATGTCAGAAGATGACAGAATATGACAGAAGATGACAGAAGATGACAGAAGATGACAGAATGACAGAAGAGGACAGAATGACAGAAGATGACAGAAGATGACAGAATGACAGAAGATGAAAGAAGATGAAGGAAGATGACAGAAGATGACAGAAGATGACAGAATGACAGAAGAGGACGGAATGACAGAAGATGACAGAAGATGACAGAAGATGACAGAATGACAGAAGATGACAGAATGACAGAAGAGGACGGAATGACAGAAGATGACAGAAGATGACAGAAGATGACAGAATGACAGAAGATGTCAGAATGACAGAAGATGACAGAATGACAGAAGAGGACAGAATGACAGAAGATGACAGAAGATGACAGAACATGACAGAACATGACAGAATGACAGAAGATGACAGAAGATGACAGAAGAGGACAGAATGACAGAAGATGACAGGATATGACAGAAGATGACAGAATGAGAGAAGATGACAGAAGATGACAGAAGAGGACAGAAGATAACAGAAGATGACAGAAGAAGACAGAATGACAGAAGAGGACAGAAGATGACAGAATGACAGAAGAGGACAGAATGACAGAAGATGACAGAAGATGACAGAAGATGACAGAAGATGACAGAATATGACAGAAGATGAAAAAGATGACAGAAGATGACAGAAGAGGACAGAATGACAGAAGATGACAGAAGATGACAGAAGATGACAGAATGACGGAAGATGACAGAAGATGACGCAAGATGACAGAAGATGACAGAAGATGACAGAATGACAGAAGAGGACATAATGACAGAAGATGACAGAAGATGACAGAAGATGACAGAATGACAGAAGATGACAGAATGACAGAAGATGACAGAATGACAGAAGAGGACACAATGACAGAAGATGACAGAAGATGACAGAAGATGACAGAATGACAGAAGAGGACAGAATGACAGAAGATGACAGAATGACAGAAGAGGACAGAATGACAGAAGATGACAGAAGATGACAGAATGACAGAAGAGGACAGAATGACAGAAGATGACAGAAGATGACAGAAGATGACAGAATGACAGAAGATGACAGAAGATGACACAAGATGACAAAATGACAGAAGAGGACAGAATGACAGAAGATGACAGAGTGACAGAAGAGGACAGAATGACAGAAGATGACAGAATGACAGAAGATGACAGAATGACAGAAGATGACACAAGATGACGGAAGATGACGGAAGATGACAGAAGATGACAGAAGATGACAGAATGACACAAGAGGACAGAATGACAGAAGATGACAGAATGACAGAAGAGGACAGAATGACAGAAGATGACAGAAGATGACAGAAGATGACAGAAGATGACAGAATGACAGAAGATGTCAGAATGACAGAAGATGACAGAATGACAGAAGAGGACAGAATGACAGAAGATGACAGAAGATGACAGAAGATGACAGAATGACAGAAGAGGACAGAATGACAGATGATGACAGAATGACAGAAGAGGACACAAGATGACAGAAGATGACAGAAGACGACAGAAGATGACAGAAGGTGACAGAATGACAGAAGAGGACAGAATGACAGAAGATGACAGAAGATGACAGAAGATGACAGAAGATGACAGAAGATGACAGAATGACAGAAGATGAAAGAAGATGACAGAAGATGACAAAATGACAGAAGAGGACAGAATGACAGAAGATGACAGAATGACAGAAGAGGACAGAATGACAGAAGATGTCAGAAGATGAAAGAAGATGACAGAATGACAGAAGAGGACAGAATGACAGAAGATGACAGAATATGACAGAAGATGACAGAATATGACAGAAGATGACAGAAGATGACAGAAGATGACAGAATGACAGAAGATGACAGAAGATGACAGAAGATGACAGAAGATGACAGAATGACCGAAGAGGACAGAATGCCAGAAGAGGACAGAATGACAGAAGAGGACAGAATATAATAAAGATGACAGAAGATGACAGAATGACAGAAGATGACAGAAAATGACAGAAGATGACAGAAGATGACAGAAGATGACAGAATGACAGAAGAGGAAAGAATGACAGAAGATGACAGAATGACAGAAGATGACAGAATGACAGATGAGGACAGAAGATGACAGAAGATGACAGAAGATGACAGAAGAGGACAGAAGATGACAGAATGACAGAAGATGACAGAAGATGACAGAAAATGACAGAGGATGACAGAAGATGACAGAATGACAGAAGAGGAAAGAATGACAGAAGATGACAGAATGACAGAAGATGACAGAATGACAGATGAGGACAGAAGATGACAGAAGATGACAGAATGACAGAAGATGAAAGAACATGACAGAAGATGACAGAAGATGACAGAATATGACAGAAGAGGACAGAAGATGACAGAAGATGACAGAATATGACAGAAAATGACAGAAGATGACAGAATGACAGAAGAGGACAGAATGACAGAAGAGGACAGAATATGACAGAAGATGACACAAGATGACAGAATGACAGAAAATGACAGAAGAGGACAGAATATGACAGAAGAGGACAGAATGATAGAAGATGACAGAAGGTGACAGAAGATGGCAGAAGATGACAGAAGATGACAGAATATGACAGAAGATGACAGAAGATGACAGAAGATGACAGAATGACAGAAGAGGACAGAATGACAGAAGAGGACAGAAGATGACAGAGGATGATAGAAGATGACAGAAGATGACAGAATGACAGAAGAGGACAGAAGATGACAGAAGATGACAGAATGACAGAAGATGACAGAAGATGACAGAAGATGACAGAAGATGACAGAATTACAGAAGAGGACAGAATGACAGAAGAGGACAGAAGATGACAGAATGACAGAAGAGGACAGAAGATGACAGAAGATGACAGAAGATGACAGAAGATGACAGAATGACAGAAGAGGACAGAATGACAGAAGAGGACAGAATGACAGAAGATGACAGAATGACAGAAGATGACAGAAGATGACAGAAGATGACAGAATGACAGAAGATGACAGAAGATGAGAGTAGATGACAGAAGATGACATAAGATGACAGAAGATGACAGAAGATGACAGAATGACAGAAGAGGACAGAAGATGACAGAAGATGACAGAAGATGACAGAAGATGACAGAATGACAGAAGAGGACAGAATGACAAAAGAGGACAGAATATGATAGAGGATGACAGAAGATGAAAGAATGACAGAAGATGACAGAAGATGTCAGAAGGACAGAAGATGACAGAAGATGACAGAAGATGACAGAAGATGACAGAAGATGACAGAAGATGACAGAATATGACAGAAGAGGACAGAAGATGACAGAAGATGACAGAATATGACAGAAGATGACAGAAGATGACAGAATGACAGAAGAGGACAGAATGACAGAAGAGGACAGAATATGACAGAAGATGACACAAGATGACAGAATGACAGAAAATGACAGAAGAGGACAGAACATGACAGAAGAGGACACAATGACAGAAGATGACAGAAGATGACAAAAGATGACAGAAGATGGCAGAAGATGACAGAAAATGACAGAATATGACAAAAGATGACAGAAGATGACAGAATGACAGAAGAGGACAGAATGACAGAAGATGACAGAAGATGACAGAAGATGAAAGAAGATGACAGAATGACAGAAGAGGACAGAATGACAGATGACAGAATGACAGAAGAGGACAGAAGATGACAGAAGATGACAGAAGATGACAGAAGATGGCAGAATGACAGAAGAGGACAGAAGATGACAGAAGATGACAGAATGACAGAAGATGACAGAAGATGACAGAAGATGACAGAAGATGACAGAATGACCGAAGAGGACAGAATGCCAGAAGAGGACAGAATGACAGAAGAGGACAGAATATGACAAAAGATGACAGAAGATGACAGAATGACAGAAGATGACAGAAGATGACAGAAAATGACAGAAGATGACAGAAGATGACAGAAGATGACAGAATGACAGAAGAGGAAAGAATGACAGAAGATGACAGAATGACAGAAGATGACAGAATGACAGATGAGGACAGAAGATGACAGAAGATGACAGAAGATGACAGAAGATGACAGAATGACAGAAGAGGACAGAAGATGACAGAATGACAGAAGAGGACAGAATGACAGAAGATGACAGAAGATGACAGAAGATGACAGAAGATGACAGAATGACAGAAGATGTCAGAATGACAGAAGATGACAGAATGACAGAAGAGGACAGAATGACAGAAGATGACAGAAGATGACAGAAGATGACAGAATGACAGAAGAGGACAGAATGACAGATGATGACAGAATGACAGAAGAGGACACAAGATGACAGAAGATGACAGAAGACGACAGAAGATGACAGAAGGTGACAGAATGACAGAAGAGGACAGAATGACAGAAGATGACAGAAGATGACAGAAGATGACAGAAGATGACAGAAGATGACAGAATGACAGAAGATGAAAGAAGATGACAGAAGATGACAAAATGACAGAAGAGGACAGAATGACAGAAGATGACAGAATGACAGAAGAGGACAGAATGACAGAAGATGTCAGAAGATGAAAGAAGATGACAGAATGACAGAAGAGGACAGAATGACAGAAGATGACAGAATATGACAGAAGATGACAGAATATGACAGAAGATGACAGAAGATGACAGAAGATGACAGAATGACAGAAGATGACAGAAGATGACAGAAGATGACAGAAGATGACAGAATGACCGAAGAGGACAGAATGCCAGAAGAGGACAGAATGACAGAAGAGGACAGAATATAATAAAGATGACAGAAGATGACAGAATGACAGAAGATGACAGAAAATGACAGAAGATGACAGAAGATGACAGAAGATGACAGAATGACAGAAGAGGAAAGAATGACAGAAGATGACAGAATGACAGAAGATGACAGAATGACAGATGAGGACAGAAGATGACAGAAGATGACAGAAGAGGACAGAAGATGACAGAAGATGACAGAATGACAGAAGATGACAGAAGATGACAGAAAATGACAGAGGATGACAGAAGATGACAGAATGACAGAAGAGGAAAGAATGACAGAAGATGACAGAATGACAGAAGATGACAGAATGACAGATGAGGACAGAAGATGACAGAAGATGACAGAATGACAGAAGATGAAAGAACATGACAGAAGATGACAGAAGATGACAGAATATGACAGAAGAGGACAGAAGATGACAGAAGATGACAGAATATGACAGAAAATGAAAGAAGATGACAGAATGACAGAAGAGGACAGAATGACAGAAGAGGACAGAATATGACAGAAGATGACACAAGATGACAGAATGACAGAAAATGACAGAAGAGGACAGAATATGACAGAAGAGGACAGAATGATAGAAGATGACAGAAGGTGACAGAAGATGGCAGAAGATGACAGAAGATGACAGAATATGACAGAAGATGACAGAAGATGACAGAAGATGACAGAATGACAGAAGAGGACAGAATGACAGAAGAGGACAGAAGATGACAGAGGATGATAGAAGATGACAGAAGATGACAGAATGACAGAAGAGGACAGAAGATGACAGAAGATGACAGAATGACAGAAGATGGCAGAAGATGACAGAAGATGACAGAAGATGACAGAATTACAGAAGAGGACAGAATGACAGAAGAGGACAGAAGATGACAGAATGACAGAAGAGGACAGAAGATGACAGAAGATGACAGAAGATGACAGAAGATGACAGAATGACAGAAGAGGACAGAATGACAGAAGAGGACAGAATGACAGAAGATGACAGAATGACAGAAGATGACAGAAGATGACAGAAGATGACAGAATGACAGAAGATGACAGAAGATGAGAGTAGATGACAGAAGATGACATAAGATGACAGAAGATGACAGAAGATGACAGAATGACAGAAGAGGACAGAAGATGACAGAAGATGACAGAAGATGACAGAAGATGACAGAATGACAGAAGAGGACAGAATGACAAAAGAGGACAGAATATGATAGAGGATGACAGAAGATGAAAGAATGACAGAAGATGACAGAAGATGTCAGAAGGACAGAAGATGACAGAAGATGACAGAAGATGACAGAAGATGACAGAAGATGACAGAATATGACAGAAGAGGACAGAAGATGACAGTAGATGACAGAATATGACAGAAGATGACAGAAGATGACAGAATGACAGAAGAGGACAGAATGACAGAAGAGGACAGAATATGACAGAAGATGACACAAGATGACAGAATGACAGAAAATGACAGAAGAGGACAGAACATGACAGAAGAGGACACAATGACAGAAGATGACAGAAGATGACAAAAGATGACAGAAGATGGCAGAAGATGACAGAAAATGACAGAATATGACAAAAGATGACAGAAGATGACAGAATGACAGAAGAGGACAGAATGACAGAAGATGACAGAAGATGACAGAAGATGAAAGAAGATGACAGAATGACAGAAGAGGACAGAATGACAGATGACAGAATGACAGAAGAGGACAGAAGATGACAGAAGATGACAGAAGATGACAGAAGATGGCAGAATGACAGAAGAGGACAGAAGATGACAGAAGATGACAGAATGACAGAAGATGACAGAAGATGACAGAAGATGACAGAAGATGACAGAATGACCGAAGAGGACAGAATGCCAGAAGAGGACAGAATGACAGAAGAGGACAGAATATGACAAAAGATGACAGAAGATGACAGAATGACAGAAGATGACAGAAGATGACAGAAAATGACAGAAGATGACAGAAGATGACAGAAGATGACAGAATGACAGAAGAGGAAAGAATGACAGAAGATGACAGAATGACAGAAGATGACAGAATGACAGATGAGGACAGAAGATGACAGAAGATGACAGAAGATGACAGAAGATGACAGAATGACAGAAGAGGACAGAAGATGACAGAATGACAGAAGAGGACAGAAGATGACAGAAGATGACAGAAGATGACAGAATGACAGAAGAGGTCAGAAGATGACAGAAGATGACAGAAGATAACAGAAGATGACAGAATGACAGAAGAGGACAGAATGACAGAAGAGGACAGAATGACAGAAGATGACAGAAGATGACAGAAGATGACAGAAGATGAAAAGATGACAGAATATGACAGAAGATGACAGAAGATGACAGAAGATGACAGAATATGACAGAAGATGACAGAATGACAGAAGAGGACAGAATGGCAGAAGAGGACAGAATATGCCAGAAGATGACAGAAGGTGACAGAATGACAGAAGATAACAGAAGATGACAGAAGATCACAGAATATGACAGAAGATAACAGAATGACAGAAGAGGACAGAATGACAGAAGATGACAGAATGACAGAAGAGGACAGAATGACAGAAGATGACAGAAGATGACACAAGATGACAGAATGACAGAAGAGGACAGAATGACAGAAGATGACAGAATGACGGAAGATGACAGAGGATGACAGAAGATGACAGAAGATGACAGAAGATGACAGAATGACAGACGAGGAAAGAAGATGACAGAAGATGGCAGAAGATGACAGAAGATGACAGAATGACAGAAGAGGACAGAATGACAGAAGATGACAGAATGACAGAAGAGGACAGAATGACAGAAGATGATAGAAGATGACAGAAGATGACAGAATGACAGAAGAGGACAGAATGACAGAAGATGACAGAAGATGACAGAAGATGACAGAATGACAGAAGAGGAAAGAATGACAGAAGATGACAGAATGACAGAAGATGACAGAATGACAGATGAGGACAGAAGATGACAGAAGATGACAGAAGATGACAGAAGATGACAGAAGATGACAGAATGACAGAAGAGGACAGAAGATGACAGAATGACAGAAGAGGACAGAAGATGACAGAAGATGACAGAAGATGACAGAATGACAGAAGAGGTCAGAAGATGACAGAAGATGACAGAAGATAACAGAAGATGACAGAATGACAGAAGAGGACAGAATGACAGAAGAGGACAGAATGACAGAAGATGACAGAAGATGACAGAAGATGAAAAGATGACAGAATATGACAGAAGATGACAGAAGATGACAGAAGATGACAGAATATGACAGAAGATGACAGAATGACAGAAGAGGACAGAATGGCAGAAGAGGACAGAATATGCCAGAAGATGACAGAAGGTGACAGAATGACAGAAGATGACAGAAGATGACAGAAGATCACAGAATATGACAGAAGATGACAGAATGACAGAAGAGGACAGAATGACAGAAGATGACAGAATGACAGAAGAGGACAGAATGACAGAAGATGACAGAAGATGACACAAGATGACAGAATGACAGAAGAGGACAGAATGACAGAAGATGACAGAATGACGGAAGATGACAGAGGATGACAGAAGATGACAGAAGATGACAGAAGATGACAGAATGACAGACGAGGAAAGAAGATGACAGAAGATGGCAGAAGATGACAGAAGATGACAGAATGACAGAAGAGGAAAGAACATGACAGAAGATGACAGAAGATGACAGAATATGACAGAAGAGGACAGAAGATGACAGAAGATGACAGAATATGACAGAAGATGACAGAAGATGACAGAATGACAGAAGAGGACAGAATGACAGAAGAGGACAGAATATGACAGAAGATGACACAAGATGACAGAATGACAGAAAATGACAGAAGAGGACAGAATATGACAGAAGAGGACAGAATGATAGAAGATGACAGAAGGTGACAGAAGATGGCAGAAGATGACAGAAGATGACAGAATATGACAGAAGATGACAGAAGATGACAGAGTATGACAGAAGATGACAGAAGATGACAGAAGATGACAGAATGACAGAAGAGGACAGAATGACAGAAGATGACAGAATGACAGAAGAGGACAGAAGATGACAGAGGATGACAGAAGATGACAGAAGATGACAGAATGACAGAAGAGGACAGAAGATGACAGAATGACAGAAGATGACAGAAGATGACAGAAGATGACAGAATTACAGAAGAGGACAGAATGACAGAAGAGGACAGAAGATGACAGAATGACAGAAGAGGACAGAAGATGACAGAAGATGACAGAATGACAGAAGAGGACAGAATGACAGAAGAGGACAGAATGACAGAAGATGACAGAATGACAGAAGATGACAGAAGATGACAGAATGACAGAAGATGACAGAAGATGAGAGTAGATGACAGAAGATGACAGAATGACAGAAGATGACAGAAGATGACAGAAGATGACAGAATGACAGAAGAGGACAGAAGATGACAGAAGATGACAGAAGATGACAGAATGACAGAAGAGGACAGAATATGATAGAGGATGACAGAAGATGACAGAATGACAGAAGATGACAGAAGATGTCAGAAGGACAGAAGATGACAGAATGACAGAAGATGACAGAAGATGACAGAAGATGACAGAAGATGACAGAATATGACAGAAGAGGACAGAAGATGACAGAAGATGACAGAATATGACAGAAGATGACAGAATGACAGAAAATGACAGAAGAGGACAGAACATGACAGAAGAGGACAGAATGACAGAAGATGACAGAAGATGACAGAAGATGACAGAATGACAGAAAATGACAGAAGAGGACAGAACATGACAGAAGAGGACAGAATGACAGAAGATGACAGAAGATGACAGAATATGACAGAAGATGACACAAGATGACAGAATGACAGAAAATGACAGAAGAGGACAGAACATGACAGAAGAGGACAGAATGACAGAAGATGACAGAAGATGACAGAAGATGACAGAAGATGGCAGAAGATGACAGAAGATGACAGAATATGACAAAAGATGACAGAAGATGACAGAATGACAGAAGAGGACAGAATGACAGAAGATGACAGAAGATGACAGAAGATGACAGAAGATGAAAGAAGATGACAGAATGACAGAAGAGGACAGAATGACAGATGACAGAATGACAGAAGAGGACAGAAGATGACAGAAGATGACAGAAGATGACAGAAGATGACAGAATGACAGAAGAGGACAGAAGATGACAGAAGATGACAGAATGACAGAAGATGACAGAAGATGACAGAAGATGACAGAAGATGACAGAATGACCGAAGAGGACAGAATGCCAGAAGAGGACAGAATGGCAGAAGAGGACAGAATATGACAAAAGATGACAGAAGATGACAGAATGACAGAATATGACAGAAGATGACAGAAAATGATAGAAGATGACAGAAGATGACAGAAGATGACAGAATGACAGAAGAGGACAGAAGATGACAGAGGATGACAGAAGATGACAGAAGATGACAGAAGATGACAGAAGATGACAGAATTACAGAAGAGGACAGAATGACAGAAGAGGACCGAAGATGACAGAATGACAGAAGAGGACAGAAGATGACAGAAGATGACAGAAGATGACAGAATGACAGAAGAGGACAGAATGACAGAATAGGACAGAATGACAGAAGATGACAGAATGCCAGAAGATGACAGAAGATGACAGAATGACAGAAGATGACAGAAGATGAGAGTAGATGACAGAAGATGACATAAGATGACAGAAGATGACAGAAGATGACAAAATGACAGAAGAGGACAGAAGATGACAGAAGATGACAGAAGATGACAGATTGACAGAAGAGGACAGAATGACAGAAGAGGACAGAATATGATAGAGGATGACAGAAGATGACAGAATGACAGAAGATGACAGAAGATGTCAGAAGGACAGAAGATGACAGAATGACAAAAGATGACAGAAGATGACAGAAGATGACAGAAGATGACAGAATATGACAGAAGAGGACAGAAGATGACAGAATATGACAGAAGATGACAGAAGAGGACAGAATGACAGAAGAGAACAGAATATGACAGAAGATGACACAAGATGACAGAATAACAGAAAATGACAGAAGAGGACAGAACATGACAGAAGAGGACAGAATGACAGAAGATGACAGAAGATGGCAGAAGATGGCAGAAGATGACAGAAGATGACAGAATATGACAGAAGATGACAGAAGATGACAGAGTATGACAGAAGATGGCGGGTGAGAACAGAACTAGAGGACATAATTTAAGGATAAGGGCTAAACCATTTAGGACAGAGATGAGGGGGAATTTCTTCACTCAGAGAGTGGTGAACCTGTGGAACTCATTGCCACAGAGGGCAGTGTACGCCAGCTCATTAAATATATTTAAGAGGGAATTAGATATATTTCTACGGGCAAAAGGGGTTAAGGGTTACGGAGAGAAGGCGGGGACGGGATACTGAATTAAAGGATCAGCCATGATCTCATCGAATGGCGGAGCAGGCACGAAGGGCCGAATGGCCTACTCCTGCTCCTATCTTCTATGTATCTATGTATCTATGACAGAAGATGACAGAAGATGAAAGAAGATGACAGAATGACAGAAGAGGACAGAATGACAGAAGATGACAGAATGACAGAAGAGGACAGAAGATGACAGAAGATGACAGAAGATGACAGAATGACAGAAGAGGACAGAAGATGACAGAATGACAGAAGATGACAGAAGATGACAGAAGATGACAGAAGATGACAGAATGACCGAAGAGGACAGAATGACAGAAGAGGACAGAATGACAGAAGAGGACAGAATATGACAAAAGATGACAGAAGATGACAGAATGACAGAAGATGACAGAAGATGACAGAAAATGACAGAGGATGACAGAAGATGACAGAAGATGACAGAATGACAGAAGAGGAAAGAATGACAGAAGATGACAGAATGACAGAAGATGACAGAATGACAGATGAGGACAGAAGATGACAGAAGATGTCAGAAGGACAGAAGATGACAGAATGACAGAAGATGAAAGAACATGACAGAAGATGGCAGAAGATGGCAGAAGATGACAGAAGATGACAGAATATGACAGAAGAGGACAGAAGATGACAGAAGATGACAGAATATGACAGAAAATGACAGAAGATGACAGAATGACAGAAGAGGACAGAATGACAGAAGAGGACAGAATATGACAGAAGATGACAGAAGATGACAGAAGATGAAAAGATGACAGAATATGACAGAAGATGACAGAAGATGACAGAAGATGACAGAATATGACAGAAGATGACAGAATGACAGAAGAGGACAGAATGGCAGAAGAGGACAGAATATGCCAGAAGATGACAGAAGGTGACAGAATGACAGAAGATGACAGAAGATGACAGAAGATCACAGAATATGACAGAAGATGACAGAATGACAGAAGAGGACAGAATGACAGAAGATGACAGAATGACAGAAGAGGACAGAATGACAGAAGATGACAGAAGATGACACAAGATGACAGAATGACAGAAGAGGACAGAATGACAGAAGATGACAGAATGACGGAAGATGACAGAGGATGACAGAAGATGACAGAAGATGACAGAAGATGACAGAATGACAGACGAGGAAAGAAGATGACAGAAGATGGCAGAAGATGACAGAAGATGACAGAATGACAGAAGAGGACAGAATGACAGAAGATGACAGAATGACAGAAGAGGACAGAATGACAGAAGATGATAGAAGATGACAGAAGATGACAGAATGACAGAAGAGGACAGAATGACAGAAGATGACAGAAGATGACAGAAGATGACAGAATGACAGAAGAGGAAAGAATGACAGAAGATGACAGAATGACAGAAGATGACAGAATGACAGATGAGGACAGAAGATGACAGAAATGACAGAAGATGACAGAAGATGACAGAAGATGACAGAATGACAGAAGAGGACAGAAGATGACAGAATGACAGAAGAGGACAGAAGATGACAGAAGATGACAGAAGATGACAGAATGACAGAAGAGGTCAGAAGATGACAGAAGATGACAGAAGATAACAGAAGATGACAGAATGACAGAAGAGGACAGAATGACAGAAGAGGACAGAATGACAGAAGATGACAGAAGATGACAGAAGATGACAGAAGATGAAAAGATGACAGAATATGACAGAAGATGACAGAAGATGACAGAAGATGACAGAATATGACAGAAGATGACAGAATGACAGAAGAGGACAGAATGGCAGAAGAGGACAGAATATGCCAGAAGATGACAGAAGGTGACAGAATGACAGAAGATGACAGAAGATGACAGAAGATCACAGAATATGACAGAAGATGACAGAATGACAGAAGAGGACAGAATGACAGAAGATGACAGAATGACAGAAGAGGACAGAATGACAGAAGATGACAGAAGATGACACAAGATGACAGAATGACAGAAGAGGACAGAATGACAGAAGATGACAGAATGACGGAAGATGACAGAAGATGACAGAAGATGACAGAAGATGACAGAATGACAGACGAGGAACGAAGATGACAGAAGATGGCAGAAGATGACAGAAGATGACAGAATGACAGAAGAGGAAAGAACATGACAGAAGATGACAGAAGATGACAGAATATGACAGAAGAGGACAGAAGATGACAGAAGATGACAGAATATGACAGAAGATGACAGAAGATGACAGAATGACAGAAGAGGACAGAATGACAGAAGAGGACAGAATATGACAGAAGATGACACAAGATGACAGAATGACAGAAAATGACAGAAGAGGACAGAATATGACAGAAGAGGACAGAATGATAGAAGATGACAGAAGGTGACAGAAGATGGCAGAAGATGACAGAAGATGACAGAATATGACAGAAGATGACAGAAGATGACAGAGTATGACAGAAGATGACAGAAGATGACAGAAGATGACAGAATGACAGAAGAGGACAGAATGACAGAAGATGACAGAATGACAGAAGAGGACAGAAGATGACAGAGGATGACAGAAGATGACAGAAGATGACAGAATGACAGAAGAGGACAGAAGATGACAGAATGACAGAAGATGACAGAAGATGACAGAAGATGACAGAATTACAGAAGAGGACAGAATGACAGAAGAGGACAGAAGATGACAGAATGACAGAAGAGGACAGAAGATGACAGAAGATGACAGAATGACAGAAGAGGACAGAATGACAGAAGAGGACAGAATGACAGAAGATGACAGAATGACAGAAGATGACAGAAGATGACAGAAGATGACAGAATGACAGAAGATGACAGAAGATGAGAGTAGATGACAGAAGATGACAGAATGACAGAAGATGACAGAAGATGACAGAATGACAGAAGAGGACAGAAGATGACAGAAGATGACAGAAGATGACAGAATGACAGAAGAGGACAGAATATGATAGAGGATGACAGAAGATGACAGAATGACAGAAGATGACAGAAGATGTCAGAAGGACAGAAGATGACAGAATGACAGAAGATGACAGAAGATGACAGAAGATGACAGAAGATGACAGAATATGACAGAAGAGGACAGAAGATGACAGAAGATGACAGAATATGACAGAAGATGACAGAATGACAGAAAATGACAGAAGAGGACAGAACATGACAGAAGAGGACAGAATGACAGAAGATGACAGAAGATGACAGAAGATGACAGAATGACAGAAAATGACAGAAGAGGACAGAACATGACAGAAGAGGACAGAATGACAGAAGATGACAGAAGATGACAGAATATGACAGAAGATGACACAAGATGACAGAATGACAGAAAATGACAGAAGAGGACAGAACATGACAGAAGAGGACAGAATGACAGAAGATGACAGAAGATGACAGAAGATGACAGAAGATGGCAGAAGATGACAGAAGATGACAGAATATGACAAAAGATGACAGAAGATGACAGAATGACAGAAGAGGACAGAATGACAGAAGATGACAGAAGATGACAGAAGATGACAGAAGATGAAAGAAGATGACAGAATGACAGAAGAGGACAGAATGACAGATGACAGAATGACAGAAGAGGACAGAAGATGACAGAAGATGACAGAAGATGACAGAAGATGACAGAATGACAGAAGAGGACAGAAGATGACAGAAGATGACAGAATGACAGAAGATGACAGAAGATGACAGAAGATGACAGAAGATGACAGAATGACCGAAGAGGACAGAATGCCAGAAGAGGACAGAATGACAGAAGAGGACAGAATATGACAAAAGATGACAGAAGATGACAGAATGACAGAATATGACAGAAGATGACAGAAAATGACAGAAGATGACAGAAGATGACAGAAGATGACAGAATGACAGAAGAGGACAGAAGATGACAGAGGATGACAGAAGATGACAGAAGATGACAGAAGATGACAGAATTACAGAAGAGGACAGAATGACAGAAGAGGACCGAAGATGACAGAATGACAGAAGAGGACAGAAGATGACAGAAGATGACAGAAGATGACAGAATGACAGAAGAGGACAGAATGACAGAATAGGACAGAATGACAGAAGATGACAGAATGCCAGAAGATGACAGAAGATGACAGAATGACAGAAGATGACAGAAGATGAGAGTAGATGACAGAAGATGACATAAGATGACAGAAGATGACAGAAGATGACAGAATGACAGAAGAGGACAGAAGATGACAGAAGATGACAGAAGATGACAGATTGACAGAAGAGGACAGAATGACAGAAGAGGACAGAATATGATAGAGGATGACAGAAGATGACAGAATGACAGAAGATGACAGAAGATGTCAGAAGGACAGAAGATGACAGAATGACAAAAGATGACAGAAGATGACAGAAGATGACAGAAGATGACAGAATATGACAGAAGAGGACAGAAGATGACAGAATATGACAGAAGATGACAGAAGAGGACAGAATGACAGAAGAGAACAGAATATGACAGAAGATGACACAAGATGACAGAATAACAGAAAATGACAGAAGAGGACAGAACATGACAGAAGAGGACAGAATGACAGAAGATGACAGAAGATGGCAGAAGATGGCAGAAGATGACAGAAGATGACAGAATATGACAGAAGATGACAGAAGATGACAGAGTATGACAGAAGATGGTGGGTGAGAACAGAACTAGAGGACATAATTTAAGGATAAGGGCTAAACCATTTAGGACAGAGATGAGGGGGAATTTCTTCACTCAGAGAGTGGTGAACCTGTGGAACTCATTGCCACAGAGGGCAGTGTACGCCAGCTCATTAAATATATTTAAGAGGGAATTAGATATATTTCTACGGGCAAAAGGGGTTAAGGGTTACGGAGAGAAGGCGGGGACGGGATACTGAATTAAAGGATCAGCCATGATCTCATCGAATGGCGGAGCAGGCACGAAGGGCCGAATGGCCTACTCCTGCTCCTATCTTCTATGTATCTATGTATCTATGACAGAAGATGACAGAAGATGAAAGAAGATGACAGAATGACAGAAGAGGACAGAATGACAGAAGATGACAGAATGACAGAAGAGGACAGAAGATGACAGAAGATGACAGAAGATGACAGAATGACAAATGAGGACAGAAGATGACAGAATGACAGAAGATGACAGAAGATGACAGAAGATGACAGAAGATGACAGAATGACCGAAGAGGACAGAATGACAGAAGAGGACAGAATGACAGAAGAGGACAGAATATGACAAAAGATGACAGAAGATGACAGAATGACAGAAGATGACAGAAGATGACAGAATGACAGAAGATGACAGAAGATGACAGAATGACAGAAGAGGACAGAAGATGACAGAAGATGACAGAAGATGACAGAATGACAGAAGAGGACAGAATATGATAGAGGATGACAGAAGATGACAGAATGACAGAAGATGACAGAAGATGTCAGAAGGACAGAAGATGACAGAATGACAGAAGATGACAGAAGATGACAGAAGATGACAGAAGATGACAGAATATGACAGAAGAGGACAGAAGATGACAGAAGATGACAGAATATGACAGAAGATGACAGAATGACAGAAAATGACAGAAGAGGACAGAACATGACAGAAGAGGACAGAATGACAGAAGATGACAGAAGATGACAGAAGATGACAGAATGACAGAAAATGACAGAAGAGGACAGAACATGACAGAAGAGGACAGAATGACAGAAGATGACAGAAGATGACAGAATATGACAGAAGATGACACAAGATGACAGAATGACAGAAAATGACAGAAGAGGACAGAACATGACAGAAGAGGACAGAATGACAGAAGATGACAGAAGATGACAGAAGATGACAGAAGATGGCAGAAGATGACAGAAGATGACAGAATATGACAAAAGATGACAGAAGATGACAGAATGACAGAAGAGGACAGAATGACAGAAGATGACAGAAGATGACAGAAGATGACAGAAGATGAAAGAAGATGACAGAATGACAGAAGAGGACAGAATGACAGATGACAGAATGACAGAAGAGGACAGAAGATGACAGAAGATGACAGAAGATGACAGAAGATGACAGAATGACAGAAGAGGACAGAAGATGACAGAAGATGACAGAATGACAGAAGATGACAGAAGATGACAGAAGATGACAGAAGATGACAGAATGACCGAAGAGGACAGAATGCCAGAAGAGGACAGAATGACAGAAGAGGACAGAATATGACAAAAGATGACAGAAGATGACAGAATGACAGAATATGACAGAAGATGACAGAAAATGACAGAAGATGACAGAAGATGACAGAAGATGACAGAATGACAGAAGAGGACAGAAGATGACAGAGGATGACAGAAGATGACAGAAGATGACAGAAGATGACAGAATTACAGAAGAGGACAGAATGACAGAAGAGGACCGAAGATGACAGAATGACAGAAGAGGACAGAAGATGACAGAAGATGACAGAAGATGACAGAATGACAGAAGAGGACAGAATGACAGAATAGGACAGAATGACAGAAGATGACAGAATGCCAGAAGATGACAGAAGATGACAGAATGACAGAAGATGACAGAAGATGAGAGTAGATGACAGAAGATGACATAAGATGACAGAAGATGACAGAAGATGACAGAATGACAGAAGAGGACAGAAGATGACAGAAGATGACAGAAGATGACAGATTGACAGAAGAGGACAGAATGACAGAAGAGGACAGAATATGATAGAGGATGACAGAAGATGACAGAATGACAGAAGATGACAGAAGATGTCAGAAGGACAGAAGATGACAGAATGACAAAAGATGACAGAAGATGACAGAAGATGACAGAAGATGACAGAATATGACAGAAGAGGACAGAAGATGACAGAATATGACAGAAGATGACAGAAGAGGACAGAATGACAGAAGAGAACAGAATATGACAGAAGATGACACAAGATGACAGAATAACAGAAAATGACAGAAGAGGACAGAACATGACAGAAGAGGACAGAATGACAGAAGATGACAGAAGATGGCAGAAGATGGCAGAAGATGACAGAAGATGACAGAATATGACAGAAGATGACAGAAGATGACAGAGTATGACAGAAGATGGTGGGTGAGAACAGAACTAGAGGACATAATTTAAGGATAAGGGCTAAACCATTTAGGACAGAGATGAGGGGGAATTTCTTCACTCAGAGAGTGGTGAACCTGTGGAACTCATTGCCACAGAGGGCAGTGTACGCCAGCTCATTAAATATATTTAAGAGGGAATTAGATATATTTCTACGGGCAAAAGGGGTTAAGGGTTACGGAGAGAAGGCGGGGACGGGATACTGAATTAAAGGATCAGCCATGATCTCATCGAATGGCGGAGCAGGCACGAAGGGCCGAATGGCCTACTCCTGCTCCTATCTTCTATGTATCTATGTATCTATGACAGAAGATGACAGAAGATGAAAGAAGATGACAGAATGACAGAAGAGGACAGAATGACAGAAGATGACAGAATGACAGAAGAGGACAGAAGATGACAGAAGATGACAGAAGATGACAGAATGACAAATGAGGACAGAAGATGACAGAATGACAGAAGATGACAGAAGATGACAGAAGATGACAGAAGATGACAGAATGACCGAAGAGGACAGAATGACAGAAGAGGACAGAATGACAGAAGAGGACAGAATATGACAAAAGATGACAGAAGATGACAGAATGACAGAAGATGACAGAAGATGACAGAAAATGACAGAGGATGACAGAAGATGACAGAAGATGACAGAATGACAGAAGAGGAAAGAATGACAGAAGATGACAGAATGACAGAAGATGACAGAATGACAGATGAGGACAGAAGATGACAGAAGATGTCAGAAGGACAGAAGATGACAGAATGACAGAAGATGAAAGAACATGACAGAAGATGGCAGAAGATGGCAGAAGATGACAGAAGATGACAGAATATGACAGAAGAGGACAGAAGATGACAGAAGATGACAGAATATGACAGAAAATGACAGAAGATGACAGAATGACAGAAGAGGACAGAATGACAGAAGAGGACAGAATATGACAGAAGATGACACAAGATGACAGATTGACAGAAAATGACAGAAGAGGACAGAATATGACAGAAGAGGACAGAATGATAGAAGATGACAGAAGGTGACAGAAGATGGCAGAAGATGACAGAATATGACAGAAGATGACAGAAGATGACAGAATGACAGAAGAGGGCAGAATGACAGAAGATGACAGAATGACAGAAGAGGACAGAATGACAGAAGATGATAGAAGATGACAGAAGATGACAGAATGACAGAAGAGGACAGAATGACAGAAGATGACAGAAGATGACAGAAGATGACAGAATGACAGAAGATGACAGAAGATGACAGAAGATGACAAAATGACAGAAGAGGACAGAATGACAGAAGATGACAGAATGACAGAAGAGGGCAGAAGATGACAGAAGATGACAGAGTATGACAGAAGATGACAGAAGATGACAGAAGATGAAAGAAGATGACAGAATGACAGAAGATGAAAGAACATGACAGAAGATGACAGAAGATGACAGAATATGACAGAAGAGGACAGAAGATGACAGAAGAGGACAGAATATGACAGAAGATGACACAAGATGACAGAATGACAGAAAAGGACAGAAGAGGACAGAATATGACAGAAGAGGACAGAATGATAGAAGATGACAGAAGGTGACAGAAGATGGCAGAAGATGACAGAAGATGACAGAATATGACAGAAGATGACAGAAGATGACAGAGTATGACAGAAGATGACAGAAGATGACAGAAGATGACAGAATGACAGAAGATGACAGAATGACAGAAGAGGACAGAAGATGACAGAGGATGACAGAAGATGACAGAAGATGACAGAATGACAGAAGAGGACAGAAGATGAAAGAATGACAGAAGATGACAGAAGATGACAGAAGATGACAGAATTACAGAAGAGGACAGAATGACAAGAGGACAGAAGATGACAGAATGACAGAAGAGGACAGAAGATGACAGAAGATGACAGAATGACAGAAGAGGACAGAATGACAGAAGAGGACAGAATGACAGAAGATGACAGAATGACAGAAGATGACAGAAGATGACAGAAGATGACAGAATGACGGAAGATGACAGAAGATGAGAGTAGATGACAGAAGATGACATAAGATGACAGAAGATGACAGAAGATGACAGAATGACAGAAGAGGACAGAAGATGACAGAAGATGACAGAAGATGACAGAATGACAGAAGAGGACAGAATATGATAGAGGATGACAGAAGATGACAGAATGACAGAAGATGACAGAAGATGTCAGAAGGACAGAAGATGACAGAATGACAGAAGATGACAGAAGATGACAGAAGATGACAGAAGATGACAGAATATGACAGAAGAGGACAGAAGATGACAGAAGATGACAGAAGATGACAGAATATGACAGAAGATGACAGAAGATGACAGAATGACAGAAAATGACAGAAGAGGACAGAACATGACAGAAGAGGACAGAATGACAGAAGATGACAGAAGATGACAGAAGATGACAGAATGACAGAAAATGACAGAAGAGGACAGAACATGACAGAAGAGGACAGAATGACAGAAGATGACAGAAGATGACAGAAGATGACAGAATATGACAGAAGATGACACAAGATGACAGAATGACAGAAAATGACAGAAGAGGACAGAACATGACAGAAGAGGACAGAATGATAGAAGATGACAGAAGATGACAGAAGATGACAGAAGATGGCAGAAGATGACAGAAGATGACAGAATATGACAAAAGATGACAGAAGATGACAGAATGACAGAAGAGGACAGAATGACAGAAGATGACAGAAGATGACAGAAGATGACAGAAGATGAAAGAAGATGACAGAATGACAGAAGAGGACAGAATGACAGATGACAGAATGACAGAAGAGGACAGAAGATGACAGAAGATGACAGAAGATGACAGAAGATGACAGAATGACAGAAGAGGACAGAAGATGACAGAAGATGACAGAATGACAGAAGATGACAGAAGATGACAGAAGATGACAGAAGATGACAGAAGATGACAGAATGACCGAAGAGGACAGAATGCCAGAAGAGGACAGAATGACAGAAGAGGACAGAATATGACAAAAGATGACAGAAGACGACAGAATGACAGAATATGACAGAAGATGACAGAAAATGACAGAAGATGACAGAAGATGACAGAAGATGACAGAATGACAGAAGAGGACAGAAGATGACAGAGGATGACAGAAGATGACAGAAGATGACAGAATGACAGAAGAGGACAGAAGATGACAGAAGATGACAGAAGATGACAGAATTACAGAAGAGGACAGAATGACAGAAGAGGACAGAAGATGACAGAATGACAGAAGAGGACAGAAGATGACAGAAGATGACAGAAGATGACAGAAGATGACAGAATGACAGAAGAGGACAGAATGACAGAAGAGGACAGAATGACAGAAGATGACAGAATGCCAGAAGATGACAGAAGATGACAGAAGATGACAGAATGACAGAAGATGACAGAAGATGAGAGTAGATGACAGAAGATGACAGAAGATGACAGAATGACAGAAGAGGACAGAAGATGACAGAAGATGACAGAAGATGACAGAAGATGACAGATTGACAGAAGAGGACAGAATGACAGAAGAGGACAGAATATGATAGAGGATGACAGAAGATGACAGAATGACAGAAGATGACAGAAGATGTCAGAAGGACAGAAGATGACAGAATGACAAAAGATGACGGAAGATGACAGAAGATGACAGAAGATGACAGAATATGACAGAAGAGGACAGAAGATGACAGAATATGACAGAAGATGACAGAAGAGGACAGAATGACAGAAGAGAACAGAATATGACAGAAGATGACACAAGATGACAGAATGACAGAAAATGACGGAAGAGGACAGAACATGACAGAAGAGGACAGAATGACAGAAGATGACAGAAGATGGCAGAAGATGGCAGAAGATGACAGAAGATGACAGAATATGACAGAAGATGACAGAAGATGACAGAGTATGACAGAAGATGACAGAAGATGACAGAAGATGAAAGAAGATGACAGAATGACAGAAGAGGACAGAATGACAGAAGATGACAGAATGACAGAAGAGAACAGAAGATGACAGAAGATGAAAGAAGATGACAGAATGACAGAAGATGAAAGAACATGACAGAAGATGACAGAATATGACAGAAGAGGACAGAAGATGACAGAAGATGACAGAATATGACAGAAGATGACAGAAGATGACAGAATGACAGAAGAGGACAGAATGACAGAAGAGGACAGAATATGACAGAAGATGACACAAGATGACAGAATGACAGAAAATGACAGAAGAGGACAGAATATGACAGAAGAGGACAGAATGATAGAAGATGACAGAAGGTGACAGAAGATGGCAGAAGATGACAGAAGATGACAGAATATGACAGAAGATGACAGAATGACAGAAGAGGACAGAATGACAGAAGATGACAGAATGACAGAAGAGGACAGAAGATGACAGAGGATGACAGAAGATGACAGAAGATGACAGAATGACAGAAGAGGACAGAAGATGACAGAATGACAGAAGATGACAGAAGATGACAGAAGATGACAGAATTACAGAAGAGGACAGAATGACAGAAGAGGACAGAAGATGACAGAATGACAGAAGAGGACAGAAGATGACAGAAGATGACAGAATGACAGAAGAGGACAGAATGACAGAAGAGGACAGAATGACAGAAGATGACAGAATGACAGAAGATGACAGAAGATGACAGAAGATGACAGAATGACAGAAGATGAGAGTAGATGACAGAAGATGACATAAGATGACAGAAGATGACAGAAGATGACAGAATGACAGAAGAGGACAGAAGATGACAGAAGATGACAGAATGACAGAAGAGGACAGAATATGATAGAGGATGACAGAAGATGACAGAATGACAGAAGATGACAGAAGATGTCAGAAGGACAGAAGATGACAGAATGACAGAAGATGACAGAAGATGACAGAAGATGACAGAATATGACAGAAGAGGACAGAAGATGACAGAAGATGACAGAATATGACAGAAGATGACAGAAGAGGACAGAATGACAGAAGATGACAGAAGATGACAGAAGATGACAGAATGACAGAAAATGACAGAAGAGGACAGAACATGACAGAAGAGGACAGAATGACAGAAGATGACAGAAGATGACAGAAGATGACAGAATATGACAGAAGATGACACAAGATGACAGAATGACAGAAAATGACAGAAGAGGACAGAACATGACAGAAGAGGACAGAATGACAGAAGATGACAGAAGATGACAGAAGATGACAGAAGATGGCAGAAGATGACAGAAGATGACAGAATATGACAAAAGATGACAGAAGATGACAGAATGACAGAAGAGGACAGAATGACAGAAAATGACAGAAGATGACAGAAGATGACAGAAGATGAAAGAAGATGACAGAATGACAGAAGAGGACAGAATGACAGATGACAGAATGACAGAAGAGGACAGAAGATGACAGAAGATGACAGAAGATGACAGAAGATGACAGAATGACAGAAGAGGACAGAAGATGACAGAAGATGACAGAATGACAGAAGATGACAGAAGATGACAGAAGATGACAGAATGACCGAAGAGGACAGAATGCCAGAAGAGGACAGAATGACAGAAGAGGACAGAATATGACAAAAGATGACAGAAGATGACAGAATGACAGAATATGACAGAAGATGACAGAAAATGACAGAAGATGACAGAAGATGACAGAAGATGACAGAAGATGACAGAATGACAGAAGAGGACAGAAGATGACAGAGGATGACAGAAGATGACAGAAGATGACAGAATGACAGAAGAGGACAGAAGATGACAGAAGATGACAGAATGACAGAAGATGACAGAAGATGACAGAAGATGACAGAAGATGACAGAATTACAGAAGAGGACAGAATGACAGAAGAGGACCGAAGATGACAGAATGACAGAAGAGGACAGAAGATGACAGAAGATGACAGAAGATGACAGAATGACAGAAGAGGACAGAATGACAGAATAGGACAGAATGACAGAAGATGACAGAATGCCAGAAGATGACAGAAGATGACAGAAGATGACAGAATGACAGAAGATGACAGAAGATGAGAGTAGATGACAGAAGATGACATAAGATGACAGAAGATGACAGAAGATGACAGAATGACAGAAGAGGACAGAAGATGACAGAAGATGACAGAAGATGACAGAAGATGACAGATTGACAGAAGAGGACAGAATGACAGAAGAGGACAGAATATGATAGAGGATGACAGAAGATGACAGAATGACAGAAGATGACAGAAGATGTCAGAAGGACAGAAGATGACAGAATGACAAAAGATGACAGAAGATGACAGAAGATGACAGAAGATGACAGAATATGACAGAAGAGGACAGAAGATGACAGAATATGACAGAAGATGACAGAAGAGGACAGAATGACAGAAGAGAACAGAATATGACAGAAGATGACACAAGATGACAGAATGACAGAAAATGACAGAAGAGGACAGAACATGACAGAAGAGGACAGAATGACAGAAGATGACAGAAGATGGCAGAAGATGGCAGAAGATGACAGAAGATGACAGAATATGACAGAAGATGACAGAAGATGACAGAGTATGACAGAAGATGACAGAAGATGACAGAAGATGAAAGAAGATGACAGAATGACAGAAGAGGACAGAATGACAGAAGATGACAGAATGACAGAAGAGGACAGAAGATGACAGAAGATGACAGAAGATGACAGAATGACAGAAGAGGACAGAAGATGACAGAATGACAGAAGATGACAGAAGATGACAGAAGATGACAGAACGACCGAAGAGGACAGAATGACAGAAGAGGACAGAATATGACAAAAGATGACAGAAGATGACAGAATGACAGAAGATGACAGAAGATGACAGAAAATGACAGAGGATGACAGAAGATGACAGAAGATGACAGAATGACAGAAGAGGAAAGAATGACAGAAGATGACAGAATGACAGAAGATGACAGAATGACAGATGAGGACAGAAGATGACAGAAGATGTCAGAAGGACAGAAGATGACAGAATGACAGAAGATGAAAGAACATGACAGAAGATGACAGAAGATGACAGAATATGACAGAAGAGGACAGAAGATGACAGAATATGACAGAAAATGACAGAAAATGACAGAAGATGACAGAATGACAGAAGAGGACAGAATGACAGAAGAGGACAGAATATGACAGAAGATGACACAAGATGACAGAATGACAGAAAATGACAGAAGAGGACAGAATATGACAGAAGAGGACAGAATGATAGAAGATGACAGAAGGTGACAGAAGATGGCAGAAGATGACAGAAGATGACAGAATATGACAGAAGATGACAGAAGATGACAGAATGACAGAAGAGGACAGAATGACAGAAGATGACAGAATGACAGAAGAGGACAGAATGACAGAAGATGATAGAAGATGACAGAAGATGACAGAATGACAGAAGAGGACAGAATGACAGAAGATGACAGAAGATGACAGAATGACAGAAGATGACAGAAGATGACAGAAGATGACAAAATGACAGAAGAGGACAGAATGACAGAAGATGACAGAATGACAGAAGAGGGCAGAAGATGACAGAAGATGACAGAGTATGACAGAAGATGACAGAAGATGACAGAAGATGAAAGAAGATGACAGAATGACAGAAGATGAAAGAACATGACAGAAGATGACAGAAGATGACAGAATATGACAGAAGAGGACAGAAGATGACAGAAGAGGACAGAATATGACAGAAGATGACACAAGATGACAGAATGACAGAAAAGGACAGAAGAGGACAGAATATGACAGAAGAGGACAGAATGATAGAAGATGACAGAAGGTGACAGAAGATGGCAGAAGATGACAGAAGATGACAGAATATGACAGAAGATGACAGAAGATGACAGAAGATGACAGAATGACAGAAGAGGACAGAATGACAGAAGATGACAGAATGACAGAAGAGGACAGAAGATGACAGAGGATGACAGAAGATGACAGAAGATGACAGAATGACAGAAGAGGACAGAAGATGACAGAATGACAGAAGATGACAGAAGATGACAGAAGATGACAGAATTACAGAAGAGGACAGAATGACAGAAGAGGACAGAAGATGACAGAATGACAGAAGAGGACAGAAGATGACAGAAGATGACAGAATGACAGAAGAGGACAGAATGACAGAAGAGGACAGAATGACAGAAGATGACAGAATGACAGAAGATGACAGAAGATGACAGAAGATGACAGAATGACAGAAGATGACAGAAGATGAGAGTAGATGACAGAAGATGACATAAGATGACAGAAGATGACAGAAGATGACAGAATGACAGAAGAGGACAGAAGATGACAGAAGATGACAGAAGATGACAGAATGACAGAAGAGGACAGAATATGATAGAGGATGACAGAAGATGACAGAAGATGACAGAATGACAGAAAATGACAGAAGAGGACAGAACATGACAGAAGAGGACAGAATGACAGAAGATGACAGAAGATGACAGAAGATGACAGAATGACAGAAAATGACAGAAGAGGACAGAACATGACAGAAGAGGACAGAATGACAGAAGATGACAGAAGATGACAGAAGATGACAGAATATGACAGAAGATGACACAAGATGACAGAATGACAGAAAATGACAGAAGAGGACAGAACATGACAGAAGAGGACAGAATGACAGAAGATGACAGAAGATGACAGAAGATGACAGAAGATGGCAGAAGATGACAGAAGATGACAGAATATGACAAAAGATGACAGAAGATGACAGAATGACAGAAGAGGACAGAATGACAGAAGATGACAGAAGATGACAGAAGATGACAGAAGATGAAAGAAGATGACAGAATGACAGAAGAGGACAGAATGACAGATGACAGAATGACAGAAGAGGACAGAAGATGACAGAAGATGACAGAAGATGACAGAAGATGACAGAATGACAGAAGAGGACAGAAGATGACAGAAGATGACAGAATGACAGAAGATGACAGAAGATGACAGAAGATGACAGAAGATGACAGAAGATGACAGAATGACCGAAGAGGACAGAATGCCAGAAGAGGACAGAATGACAGAAGAGGACAGAATATGACAAAAGATGACAGAAGACGACAGAATGACAGAATATGACAGAAGATGACAGAAAATGACAGAAGATGACAGAAGATGACAGAAGATGACAGAATGACAGAAGAGGACAGAAGATGACAGAGGATGACAGAAGATGACAGAAGATGACAGAATGACAGAAGAGGACAGAAGATGACAGAAGATGACAGAATGACAGAAGATGACAGAAGATGACAGAAGATGACAGAAGATGACAGAATTACAGAAGAGGACAGAATGACAGAAGAGGACAGAAGATGACAGAATGACAGAAGAGGACAGAAGATGACAGAAGATGACAGAAGATGACAGAATGACAGAAGAGGACAGAATGACAGAAGAGGACAGAATGACAGAAGATGACAGAATGCCAGAAGATGACAGAAGATGACAGAAGATGACAGAATGACAGAAGATGACAGAAGATGAGAGTAGATGACAGAAGATGACATAAGATGACAGAAGATGACAGAATGACAGAAGAGGACAGAAGATGACAGAAGATGACAGAAGATGACAGATTGACAGAAGAGGACAGAATGACAGAAGAGGACAGAATATGATAGAGGATGACAGAAGATGACAGAATGACAGAAGATGACAGAAGATGTCAGAAGGACAGAAGATGACAGAATGACAAAAGATGACAGAAGATGACAGAAGATGACAGAAGATGACAGAATATGACAGAAGAGGACAGAAGATGACAGAATATGACAGAAGATGACAGAAGAGGACAGAATGACAGAAGAGAACAGAATATGACAGAAGATGACACAAGATGACAGAATGACAGAAAATGACAGAAGAGGACAGAACATGACAGAAGAGGACAGAATGACAGAAGATGACAGAAGATGGCAGAAGATGGCAGAAGATGACAGAAGATGACAGAATATGACAGAAGATGACAGAGTATGACAGAAGATGACAGAAGATGACAGAAGATGAAAGAAGATGACAGAATGACAGAAGAGGACAGAATGACAGAAGATGACAGAATGACAGAAGAGGACAGAAGATGACAGAAGATGACAGAAGATGACAGAATGACAGAAGAGGACAGAAGATGACAGAAGATGACAGAATGACAGAAGATGACAGAAGATGACAGAAGATGACAGAAGATGACAGAATGACCGAAGAGGACAGAATGACAGAAGAGGACAGAATGACAGAAGAGGACAGAATATGACAAAAGATGACAGAAGATGACAGAATGACAGAAGATGACAGAAGATGACAGAAAATGACAGAGGATGACAGAAGATGACAGAAGATGACAGAATGACAGAAGAGGAAAGAATGACAGAAGATGACAGAATGACAGAAGATGACAGAATGACAGATGAGGACAGAAGATGACAGAAGATGTCAGAAGGACAGAAGATGACAGAATGACAGAAGATGAAAGAACATGACAGAAGATGACAGAATATGACAGAAGAGGACAGAAGATGACAGAAGATGACAGAATATGACAGAAAATGACAGAAGATGACAGAATGACAGAAGAGGACAGAATGACAGAAGAGGACAGAATATGACAGAAGATGACACAAGATGACAGAATGACAGAAAATGACAGAAGAGGACAGAATATGACAGAAGATGACAGAAGATGACAGAATGACAAATGAGGACAGAAGATGACAGAATGACAGAAGATGACAGAAGATGACAGAAGATGACAGAAGATGACAGAATGACCGAAGAGGACAGAATGACAGAAGAGGACAGAATGACAGAAGAGGACAGAATATGACAAAAGATGACAGAAGATGACAGAATGACAGAAGATGACAGAAGATGACAGAAAATGACAGAGGATGACAGAAGATGACAGAAGATGACAGAATGACAGAAGAGGAAAGAATGACAGAAGATGACAGAATGACAGAAGATGACAGAATGACAGATGAGGACAGAAGATGACAGAAGATGTCAGAAGGACAGAAGATGACAGAATGACAGAAGATGAAAGAACATGACAGAAGATGGCAGAAGATGGCAGAAGATGACAGAAGATGACAGAATATGACAGAAGAGGACAGAAGATGACAGAAGATGACAGAATATGACAGAAAATGACAGAAGATGACAGAATGACAGAAGAGGACAGAATGACAGAAGAGGACAGAATATGACAGAAGATGACACAAGATGACAGATTGACAGAAAATGACAGAAGAGGACAGAATATGACAGAAGAGGACAGAATGATAGAAGATGACAGAAGGTGACAGAAGATGGCAGAAGATGACAGAAGATGACAGAATATGACAGAAGATGACAGAAGATGACAGAATGACAGAAGAGGACAGAATGACAGAAGATGACAGAATGACAGAAGAGGACAGAATGACAGAAGATGATAGAAGATGACAGAAGATGACAGAATGACAGAAGAGGACAGAATGACAGAAGATGACAGAAGATGACAGAAGATGACAGAATGACAGAAGATGACAGAAGATGACAGAAGATGACAAAATGACAGAAGAGGACAGAATGACAGAAGATGACAGAATGACAGAAGAGGGCAGAAGATGACAGAAGATGACAGAGTATGACAGAAGATGACAGAAGATGACAGAAGATGAAAGAAGATGACAGAATGACAGAAGATGAAAGAACATGACAGAAGATGACAGAAGATGACAGAATATGACAGAAGAGGACAGAAGATGACAGAAGAGGACAGAATATGACAGAAGATGACACAAGATGACAGAATGACAGAAAAGGACAGAAGAGGACAGAATATGACAGAAGAGGACAGAATGATAGAAGATGACAGAAGGTGACAGAAGATGGCAGAAGATGACAGAAGATGACAGAATATGACAGAAGATGACAGAGTATGACAGAAGATGACAGAAGATGACAGAAGATGACAGAATGACAGAAGAGGACAGAATGACAGAAGATGACAGAATGATAGAAGAGGACAGAAGATGACAGAGGATGACAGAAGATGACAGAAGATGACAGAATGACAGAAGAGGACAGAAGATGACAGAATGACAGAAGATGACAGAAGATGACAGAAGATGACAGAATTACAGAAGAGGACAGAATGACAAGAGGACAGAAGATGACAGAATGGCAGAAGAGGACAGAAGATGACAGAAGATGACAGAATGACAGAAGAGGACAGAATGACAGAAGAGGACAGAATGACAGAAGATGACAGAATGACAGAAGATGACAGAAGATGACAGAAAATGACAGAATGACAGAAGATGACAGAAGATGAGAGTAGATGACAGAAGATGACATAAGATGACAGAAGATGACAGAAGATGACAGAATGACAGAAGAGGACAGAAGATGACAGAAGATGACAGAAGATGACAGAATGACAGAAGAGGACAGAATATGATAGAGGATGACAGAAGATGACAGAATGACAGAAGATGACAGAAGATGTCAGAAGGACAGAAGATGACAGAATGACAGAAGATGACAGAAGATGACAGAAGATGACAGAAGATGACAGAATATGACAGAAGAGGACAGAAGATGACAGAAGATGACAGAAGATGACAGAATATGACAGAAGATGACAGAAGATGACAGAATGACAGAAAATGACAGAAGAGGACAGAACATGACAGAAGAGGACAGAATGACAGAAGATGACAGAAGATGACAGAAGATGACAGAATGACAGAAAATGACAGAAGAGGACAGAACATGACAGAAGAGGACAGAATGACAGAAGATGACAGAAGATGACAGAAGATGACAGAATATGACAGAAGATGACACAAGATGACAGAATGACAGAAAATGACAGAAGAGGACAGAACATGACAGAAGAGGACAGAATGATAGAAGATGACAGAAGATGACAGAAGATGACAGAAGATGGCAGAAGATGACAGAAGATGACAGAATATGACAAAAGATGACAGAAGATGACAGAATGACAGAAGAGGACAGAATGACAGAAGATGACAGAAGATGACAGAAGATGACAGAAGATGAAAGAAGATGACAGAATGACAGAAGAGGACAGAATGACAGATGACAGAATGACAGAAGAGGACAGAAGATGACAGAAGATGACAGAAGATGACAGAAGATGACAGAATGACAGAAGAGGACAGAAGATGACAGAAGATGACAGAATGACAGAAGATGACAGAAGATGACAGAAGATGACAGAAGATGACAGAAGATGACAGAATGACCGAAGAGGACAGAATGCCAGAAGAGGACAGAATGACAGAAGAGGACAGAATATGACAAAAGATGACAGAAGACGACAGAATGACAGAATATGACAGAAGATGACAGAAAATGACAGAAGATGACAGAGGATGACAGAAGATGACAGAATGACAGAAGAGGACAGAAGATGACAGAGGATGACAGAAGATGACAGAAGATGACAGAATGACAGAAGAGGACAGAAGATGACAGAAGATGACAGAAGATGACAGAATTAACGAAGAGGACAGAATGACAGAAGAGGACAGAAGATGACAGAATGACAGAAGAGGACAGAAGATGACAGAAGATGACAGAAGATGACAGAAGATGACAGAATGACAGAAGAGGACAGAATGACAGAAGAGGACAGAATGACAGAAGATGACAGAATGCCAGAAGATGACAGAAGATGACAGAAGATGACAGAATGACAGAAGATGACAGAAGATGAGAGTAGATGACAGAAGATGACAGAAGATGACAGAATGACAGAAGAGGACAGAAGATGACAGAAGATGACAGAAGATGACAGAAGATGACAGATTGACAGAAGAGGACAGAATGACAGAAGAGGACAGAATATGATAGAGGATGACAGAAGATGACAGAATGACAGAAGATGACAGAAGATGTCAGAAGGACAGAAGATGACAGAATGACAAAAGATGACGGAAGATGACAGAAGATGACAGAAGATGACAGAATATGACAGAAGAGGACAGAAGATGACAGAATATGACAGAAGATGACAGAAGAGGACAGAATGACAGAAGAGAACAGAATATGACAGAAGATGACACAAGATGACAGAATGACAGAAAATGACGGAAGAGGACAGAACATGACAGAAGAGGACAGAATGACAGAAGATGACAGAAGATGGCAGAAGATGGCAGAAGATGACAGAAGATGACAGAATATGACAGAAGATGACAGAAGATGACAGAGTATGACAGAAGATGACAGAAGATGACAGAAGATGAAAGAAGATGACAGAATGACAGAAGAGGACAGAATGACAGAAGATGACAGAAGATGAAAGAAGATGACAGAATGACAGAAGATGAAAGAACATGACAGAAGATGACAGAATATGACAGAAGAGGACAGAAGATGACAGAAGATGACAGAATATGACAGAAGATGACAGAAGATGACAGAATGACAGAAGAGGACAGAATGACAGAAGAGGACAGAATATGACAGAAGATGACACAAGATGACAGAATGACAGAAAATGACAGAAGAGGACAGAATATGACAGAAGAGGACAGAATGATAGAAGATGACAGAAGGTGACAGAAGATGGCAGAAGATGACAGAAGATGACAGAATATGACAGAAGATGACAGAATGACAGAAGAGGACAGAATGACAGAAGATGACAGAATGACAGAAGAGGACAGAAGATGACAGAGGATGACAGAAGATGACAGAAGATGACAGAATGACAGAAGAGGACAGAAGATGACAGAATGACAGAAGATGACAGAAGATGACAGAAGATGACAGAATTACAGAAGAGGACAGAATGACAGAAGAGGACAGAAGATGACAGAATGACAGAAGAGGACAGAAGATGACAGAAGATGACAGAATGACAGAAGAGGACAGAATGACAGAAGAGGACAGAATGACAGAAGATGACAGAATGACAGAAGATGACAGAAGATGACAGAAGATGACAGAAGATGACAGAATGACAGAAGATGAGAGTAGATGACAGAAGATGACATAAGATGACAGAAGATGACAGAAGATGACAGAATGACAGAAGAGGACAGAAGATGACAGAAGATGACAGAATGACAGAAGAGGACAGAATATGATAGAGGATGACAGAAGATGACAGAATGACAGAAGATGACAGAAGATGTCAGAAGGACAGAAGATGACAGAATGACAGAAGATGACAGAAGATGACAGAAGATGACAGAATATGACAGAAGAGGACAGAAGATGACAGAAGATGACAGAATATGACAGAAGATGACAGAAGAGGACAGAATGACAGAAGATGACAGAAGATGACAGAAGATGACAGAATGACAGAAAATGACAGAAGAGGACAGAACATGACAGAAGAGGACAGAATGACAGAAGATGACAGAAGATGACAGAAGATGACAGAATATGACAGAAGATGACACAAGATGACAGAATGACAGAAAATGACAGAAGAGGACAGAACATGACAGAAGAGGACAGAATGACAGAAGATGACAGAAGATGACAGAAGATGACAGAAGATGGCAGAAGATGACAGAAGATGACAGAATATGACAAAAGATGACAGAAGATGACAGAATGACAGAAGAGGACAGAATGACAGAAAATGACGGAAGATGACAGAAGATGACAGAAGATGAAAGAAGATGACAGAATGACAGATGAGGACAGAATGACAGATGACAGAATGACAGAAGAGGACAGAAGATGACAGAAGATGACAGAAGATGACAGAAGATGACAGAATGACAGAAGAGGACAGAAGATGACAGAAGATGACAGAATGACAGAAGATGACAGAAGATGACAGAAGATGACAGAATGACCGAAGAGGACAGAATGCCAGAAGAGGACAGAATGACAGAAGAGGACAGAATATGACAAAAGATGACAGAAGATGACAGAATGACAGAATATGACAGAAGATGACAGAAAATGACAGAAGATGACAGAAGATGACAGAAGATGACAGAAGATGACAGAATGACAGAAGAGGACAGAAGATGACAGAGGATGACAGAAGATGACAGAAGATGACAGAATGACAGAAGAGGACAGAAGATGACAGAAGATGACAGAATGACAGAAGATGACAGAAGATGACAGAAGATGACAGAATTACAGAAGAGGACAGAATGACAGAAGAGGACCGAAGATGACAGAATGACAGAAGAGGACAGAAGATGACAGAAGATGACAGAAGATGACAGAATGACAGAAGAGGACAGAATGACAGAATAGGACAGAATGACAGAAGATGACAGAATGCCAGAAGATGACAGAAGATGACAGAAGATGACAGAATGACAGAAGATGACAGAAGATGAGAGTAGATGACAGAAGATGACATAAGATGACAGAAGATGACAGAAGATGACAGAATGACAGAAGAGGACAGAAGATGACAGAAGATGACAGAAGATGACAGAAGATGACAGATTGACAGAAGAGGACAGAATGACAGAAGAGGACAGAATATGATAGAGGATGACAGAAGATGACAGAATGACAGAAGATGACAGAAGATGTCAGAAGGACAGAAGATGACAGAATGACAAAAGATGACAGAAGATGACAGAAGATGACAGAAGATGACAGAATATGACAGAAGAGGACAGAAGATGACAGAATATGACAGAAGATGACAGAAGAGGACAGAATGACAGAAGAGAACAGAATATGACAGAAGATGACACAAGATGACAGAATGACAGAAAATGACAGAAGAGGACAGAACATGACAGAAGAGGACAGAATGACAGAAGATGACAGAAGATGGCAGAAGATGGCAGAAGATGACAGAAGATGACAGAATATGACAGAAGATGACAGAAGATGACAGAGTATGACAGAAGATGACAGAATATGACAGAAGATGAAAGAAGATGACAGAATGACAGAAGAGGACAGAATGACAGAAGATGACAGAATGACAGAAGAGGACAGAAGATGACAGAAGATGACAGAAGATGACAGAATGACAGAAGAGGACAGAAGATGACAGAATGACAGAAGATGACAGAAGATGACAGAAGATGACAGAAGATGACAGAACGACCGAAGAGGACAGAATGACAGAAGAGGACAGAATATGACAAAAGATGACAGAAGATGACAGAATGACAGAAGATGACAGAAGATGACAGAAAATGACAGAGGATGACAGAAGATGACAGAAGATGACAGAATGACAGAAGAGGAAAGAATGACAGAAGATGACAGAATGACAGAAGATGACAGAATGACAGATGAGGACAGAAGATGACAGAAGATGTCAGAAGGACAGAAGATGAAAGAATGACTGAAGATGAAAGAACATGACAGAAGATGACAGAAGATGACAGAATATGACAGAAGAGGACAGAAGATGACAGAATATGACAGAAAATGACAGAAAATGACAGAAGATGACAGAATGACAGAAGAGGACAGAATGACAGAAGAGGACAGAATATGACAGAAGATGACACAAGATGACAGAATGACAGAAAATGACAGAAGAGGACAGAATATGACAGAAGAGGACAGAATGATAGAAGATGACAGAAGGTGACAGAAGATGGCAGAAGATGACAGAAGATGACAGAATATGACAGAAGATGACAGAAGATGACAGAATGACAGAAGAGGACAGAATGACAGAAGATGACAGAATGACAGAAGAGGACAGAATGACAGAAGATGATAGAAGATGACAGAAGATGACAGAATGACAGAAGAGGACAGAATGACAGAAGATGACAGAAGATGACAGAATGACAGAAGATGACAGAAGATGACAGAAGATGACAAAATGACAGAAGAGGACAGAATGACAGAAGATGACAGAATGACAGAAGAGGGCAGAAGATGACAGAAGATGACAGAGTATGACAGAAGATGACAGAAGATGACAGAAGATGAAAGAAGATGACAGAATGACAGAAGATGAAAGAACATGACAGAAGATGACAGAAGATGACAGAATATGACAGAAGAGGACAGAAGATGACAGAAGAGGACAGAATATGACAGAAGATGACACAAGATGACAGAATGACAGAAAAGGACAGAAGAGGACAGAATATGACAGAAGAGGACAGAATGATAGAAGATGACAGAAGGTGACAGAAGATGGCAGAAGATGACAGAAGATGACAGAATATGACAGAAGATGACAGAAGATGACAGAAGATGACAGAATGACAGAAGAGGACAGAATGACAGAAGATGACAGAATGACAGAAGAGGACAGAAGATGACAGAGGATGACAGAAGATGACAGAAGATGACAGAATGACAGAAGAGGACAGAAGATGACAGAATGACAGAAGATGACAGAAGATGACAGAAGATGACAGAATTACAGAAGAGGACAGAATGACAGAAGAGGACAGAAGATGACAGAATGACAGAAGAGGACAGAAGATGACAGAAGATGACAGAATGACAGAAGAGGACAGAATGACAGAAGAGGACAGAATGACAGAAGATGACAGAATGACAGAAGATGACAGAAGATGACAGAATGACAGAAGATGACAGAAGATGAGAGTAGATGACAGAAGATGACATAAGATGACAGAAGATGACAGAAGATGACAGAATGACAGAAGAGGACAGAAGATGACAGAAGATGACAGAAGATGACAGAATGACAGAAGAGGACAGAATATGATAGAGGATGACAGAAGATGACAGAAGATGACAGAATGACAGAAAATGACAGAAGAGGACAGAACATGACAGAAGAGGACAGAATGACAGAAGATGACAGAAGATGACAGAAGATGACAGAATGACAGAAAATGACAGAAGAGGACAGAACATGACAGAAGAGGACAGAATGACAGAAGATGACAGAAGATGACAGAAGATGACAGAATATGACAGAAGATGACACAAGATGACAGAATGACAGAAAATGACAGAAGAGGACAGAACATGACAGAAGAGGACAGAATGACAGAAGATGACAGAAGATGACAGAAGATGACAGAAGATGGCAGAAGATGACAGAAGATGACAGAATATGACAAAAGATGACAGAAGATGACAGAATGACAGAAGAGGACAGAATGACAGAAGATGACAGAAGATGACAGAAGATGACAGAAGATGAAAGAAGATGACAGAATGACAGAAGAGGACAGAATGACAGATGACAGAATGACAGAAGAGGACAGAAGATGACAGAAGATGACAGAAGATGACAGAAGATGACAGAATGACAGAAGAGGACAGAAGATGACAGAAGATGACAGAATGACAGAAGATGACAGAAGATGACAGAAGATGACAGAAGATGACAGAAGATGACAGAATGACCGAAGAGGACAGAATGCCAGAAGAGGACAGAATGACAGAAGAGGACAGAATATGACAAAAGATGACAGAAGACGACAGAATGACAGAATATGACAGAAGATGACAGAAAATGACAGAAGATGACAGAAGATGACAGAAGATGACAGAATGACAGAAGAGGACAGAAGATGACAGAGGATGACAGAAGATGACAGAAGATGACAGAATGACAGAAGAGGACAGAAGATGACAGAAGATGACAGAATGACAGAAGATGACAGAAGATGACAGAAGATGACAGAAGATGACAGAATTACAGAAGAGGACAGAATGACAGAAGAGGACAGAAGATGACAGAATGACAGAAGAGGACAGAAGATGACAGAAGATGACAGAAGATGACAGAATGACAGAAGAGGACAGAATGACAGAAGAGGACAGAATGACAGAAGATGACAGAATGCCAGAAGATGACAGAAGATGACAGAAGATGACAGAATGACAGAAGATGACAGAAGATGAGAGTAGATGACAGAAGATGACATAAGATGACAGAAGATGACAGAAGATGACAGAATGACAGAAGAGGACAGAAGATGACAGAAGATGACAGAAGATGACAGATTGACAGAAGAGGACAGAATGACAGAAGAGGACAGAATATGATAGAGGATGACAGAAGATGACAGAATGACAGAAGATGACAGAAGATGTCAGAAGGACAGAAGATGACAGAATGACAAAAGATGAGAGAAGATGACAGAAGATGAAAGAAGATGACAGAATATGACAGAAGAGGACAGAAGATGACAGAATATGACAGAAGATGACAGAAGAGGACAGAATGACAGAAGAGAACAGAATATGACAGAAGATGACACAAGATGACAGAATGACAGAAAATGACAGAAGAGGACAGAACATGACAGAAGAGGACAGAATGACAGAAGATGACAGAAGATGGCAGAAGATGGCAGAAGATGACAGAAGATGACAGAATATGACAGAAGATGACAGAGTATGACAGAAGATGACAGAAGATGACAGAAGATGAAAGAAGATGACAGAATGACAGAAGAGGACAGAATGACAGAAGATGACAGAATGACAGAAGAGGACAGAATGACAGAAGATGACAGAATGACAGAAGAGGACAGAAGATGACAGAAGATGACAGAATGACAGAAGATGACAGAAGATGACAGAAGATGACAGAAGATGACAGAATGACCGAAGAGGACAGAATGACAGAAGAGGACAGAATGACAGAAGAGGACAGAATATGACAAAAGATGACAGAATGACAGAAGATGACAGAAGATGACAGAAAATGACAGAGGATGACAGAAGATGACAGAAGATGACAGAATGACAGAAGAGGAAAGAATGACAGAAGATGACAGAATGACAGAAGATGACAGAATGACAGATGAGGACAGAAGATGACAGAAGATGTCAGAAGGACAGAAGATGACAGAATGACAGAAGATGAAAGAACATGACAGAAGATGACAGAATATGACAGAAGAGGACAGAAGATGACAGAAGATGACAGAATATGACAGAAAATGACAGAAGATGACAGAATGACAGAAGAGGACAGAATGACAGAAGAGGACAGAATATGACAGAAGATGACACAAGATGACAGAATGACAGAAAATGACAGAAGAGGACAGAATATGACAGAAGATGACAGAAGATGACAGAATGACAAATGAGGACAGAAGATGACAGAATGACAGAAGATGACAGAAGATGACAGAAGATGACAGAAGATGACAGAATGACCGAAGAGGACAGAATGACAGAAGAGGACAGAATGACAGAAGAGGACAGAATATGACAAAAGATGACAGAAGATGACAGAATGACAGAAGATGACAGAAGATGACAGAAAATGACAGAGGATGACAGAAGATGACAGAAGATGACAGAATGACAGAAGAGGAAAGAATGACAGAAGATGACAGAATGACAGAAGATGACAGAATGACAGATGAGGACAGAAGATGACAGAAGATGTCAGAAGGACAGAAGATGACAGAATGACAGAAGATGAAAGAACATGACAGAAGATGGCAGAAGATGGCAGAAGATGACAGAAGATGACAGAATATGACAGAAGAGGACAGAAGATGACAGAAGATGACAGAATATGACAGAAAATGACAGAAGATGACAGAATGACAGAAGAGGACAGAATGACAGAAGAGGACAGAATATGACAGAAGATGACACAAGATGACAGATTGACAGAAAATGACAGAAGAGGACAGAATATGACAGAAGAGGACAGAATGATAGAAGATGACAGAAGGTGACAGAAGATGGCAGAAGATGACAGAAGATGACAGAATATGACAGAAGATGACAGAAGATGACAGAATGACAGAAGAGGACAGAATGACAGAAGATGACAGAATGACAGAAGAGGACAGAATGACAGAAGATGATAGAAGATGACAGAAGATGACAGAATGACAGAAGAGGACAGAATGACAGAAGATGACAGAAGATGACAGAAGATGACAGAATGACAGAAGATGACAGAAGATGACAGAAGATGACAAAATGACAGAAGAGGACAGAATGACAGAAGATGACAGAATGACAGAAGAGGGCAGAAGATGACAGAAGATGACAGAGTATGACAGAAGATGACAGAAGATGACAGAAGATGAAAGAAGATGACAGAATGACAGAAGATGAAAGAACATGACAGAAGATGACAGAAGATGACAGAATATGACAGAAGAGGACAGAAGATGACAGAAGAGGACAGAATATGACAGAAGATGACACAAGATGACAGAATGACAGAAAAGGACAGAAGAGGACAGAATATGACAGAAGAGGACAGAATGATAGAAGATGACAGAAGGTGACAGAAGATGGCAGAAGATGACAGAAGATGACAGAATATGACAGAAGATGACAGAAGATGACAGAGTATGACAGAAGATGACAGAAGATGACAGAAGATGACAGAATGACAGAAGAGGACAGAATGACAGAAGATGACAGAATGATAGAAGAGGACAGAAGATGACAGAGGATGACAGAAGATGACAGAAGATGACAGAATGACAGAAGAGGACAGAAGATGACAGAATGACAGAAGATGACAGAAGATGACAGAAGATGACAGAATTACAGAAGAGGACAGAATGACAAGAGGACAGAAGATGACAGAATGACAGAAGAGGACAGAAGATGACAGAAGATGACAGAATGACAGAAGAGGACAGAATGACAGAAGAGGACAGAATGACAGAAGATGACAGAATGACAGAAGATGACAGAAGATGACAGAAGATGACAGAATGACAGAAGATGACAGAAGATGAGAGTAGATGACAGAAGATGACATAAGATGACAGAAGATGACAGAAGATGACAGAATGACAGAAGAGGACAGAAGATGACAGAAGATGACAGAAGATGACAGAATGACAGAAGAGGACAGAATATGATAGAGGATGACAGAAGATGACAGAATGACAGAAGATGACAGAAGATGTCAGAAGGACAGAAGATGACAGAATGACAGAAGATGACAGAAGATGACAGAAGATGACAGAAGATGACAGAATATGACAGAAGAGGACAGAAGATGACAGAAGATGACAGAAGATGACAGAATATGACAGAAGATGACAGAAGATGACAGAATGACAGAAAATGACAGAAGAGGACAGAACATGACAGAAGAGGACAGAATGACAGAAGATGACAGAAGATGACAGAAGATGACAGAATGACAGAAAATGACAGAAGAGGACAGAACATGACAGAAGAGGACAGAATGACAGAAGATGACAGAAGATGACAGAAGATGACAGAATATGACAGAAGATGACACAAGATGACAGAATGACAGAAAATGACAGAAGAGGACAGAACATGACAGAAGAGGACAGAATGATAGAAGATGACAGAAGATGACAGAAGATGACAGAAGATGGCAAGATGACAGAAGATGACAGAATATGACAAAAGATGACAGAAGATGACAGAATGACAGAAGAGGACAGAATGACAGAAGATGACAGAAGATGACAGAAGATGACAGAAGATGAAAGAAGATGACAGAATGACAGAAGAGGACAGAATGACAGATGACAGAATGACAGAAGAGGACAGAAGATGACAGAAGATGACAGAAGATGACAGAAGATGACAGAATGACAGAAGAGGACAGAAGATGACAGAAGATGACAGAATGACAGAAGATGACAGAAGATGACAGAAGATGACAGAAGATGACAGAAGATGACAGAATGACCGAAGAGGACAGAATGCCAGAAGAGGACAGAATGACAGAAGAGGACAGAATATGACAAAAGATGACAGAAGACGACAGAATGACAGAATATGACAGAAGATGACAGAAAATGACAGAAGATGACAGAAGATGACAGAAGATGACAGAATGACAGAAGAGGACAGAAGATGACAGAGGATGACAGAAGATGACAGAAGATGACAGAATGACAGAAGAGGACAGAAGATGACAGAAGATGACAGAAGATGACAGAATTAACGAAGAGGACAGAATGACAGAAGAGGACAGAAGATGACAGAATGACAGAAGAGGACAGAAGATGACAGAAGATGACAGAAGATGACAGAAGATGACAGAATGACAGAAGAGGACAGAATGACAGAAGAGGACAGAATGACAGAAGATGACAGAATGCCAGAAGATGACAGAAGATGACAGAAGATGACAGAATGACAGAAGATGACAGAAGATGAGAGTAGATGACAGAAGATGACAGAAGATGACAGAATGACAGAAGAGGACAGAAGATGACAGAAGATGACAGAAGATGACAGATTGACAGAAGAGGACAGAATGACAGAAGAGGACAGAATATGATAGAGGATGACAGAAGATGACAGAATGACAGAAGATGACAGAAGATGTCAGAAGGACAGAAGATGACAGAATGACAAAAGATGACGGAAGATGACAGAAGATGACAGAAGATGACAGAATATGACAGAAGAGGACAGAAGATGACAGAATATGACAGAAGATGACAGAAGAGGACAGAATGACAGAAGAGAACAGAATATGACAGAAGATGACACAAGATGACAGAATGACAGAAAATGACGGAAGAGGACAGAACATGACAGAAGAGGACAGAATGACAGAAGATGACAGAAGATGGCAGAAGATGGCAGAAGATGACAGAAGATGACAGAATATGACAGAAGATGACAGAAGATGACAGAGTATGACAGAAGATGACAGAAGATGACAGAAGATGAAAGAAGATGACAGAATGACAGAAGAGGACAGAATGACAGAAGATGACAGAAGATGAAAGAAGATGACAGAATGACAGAAGATGAAAGAACATGACAGAAGATGACAGAATATGACAGAAGAGGACAGAAGATGACAGAAGATGACAGAATATGACAGAAGATGACAGAAGATGACAGAATGACAGAAGAGGACAGAATGACAGAAGAGGACAGAATATGACAGAAGATGACACAAGATGACAGAATGACAGAAAATGACAGAAGAGGACAGAATATGACAGAAGAGGACAGAATGATAGAAGATGACAGAAGGTGACAGAAGATGGCAGAAGATGACAGAAGATGACAGAATATGACAGAAGATGACAGAATGACAGAAGAGGACAGAATGACAGAAGATGACAGAATGACAGAAGAGGACAGAAGATGACAGAGGATGACAGAAGATGACAGAAGATGACAGAATGACAGAAGAGGACAGAAGATGACAGAATGACAGAAGATGACAGAAGATGACAGAAGATGACAGAATTACAGAAGAGGACAGAATGACAGAAGAGGACAGAAGATGACAGAATGACAGAAGAGGACAGAAGATGACAGAAGATGACAGAATGACAGAAGAGGACAGAATGACAGAAGAGGACAGAATGACAGAAGATGACAGAATGACAGAAGATGACAGAAGATGACAGAAGATGACAGAAGATGACAGAATGACAGAAGATGAGAGTAGATGACAGAAGATGACATAAGATGACAGAAGATGACAGAAGATGACAGAATGACAGAAGAGGACAGAAGATGACAGAAGATGACAGAATGACAGAAGAGGACAGAATATGATAGAGGATGACAGAAGATGACAGAATGACAGAAGATGACAGAAGATGTCAGAAGGACAGAAGATGACAGAATGACAGAAGATGACAGAAGATGACAGAAGATGACAGAATATGACAGAAGAGGACAGAAGATGACAGAAGATGACAGAATATGACAGAAGATGACAGAAGAGGACAGAATGACAGAAGATGACAGAAGATGACAGAAGATGACAGAATGAAAGAAAATGACAGAAGAGGACAGAACATGACAGAAGAGGACAGAATGACAGAAGATGACAGAAGATGACAGAAGATGACAGAATATGACAGAAGATGACACAAGATGACAGAATGACAGAAAATGACAGAAGAGGACAGAACATGACAGAAGAGGACAGAATGACAGAAGATGACAGAAGATGACAGAAGATGACAGAAGATGGCAGAAGATGACAGAAGATGACAGAATATGACAAAAGATGACAGAAGATGACAGAATGACAGAAGAGGACAGAATGACAGAAAATGACGGAAGATGACAGAAGATGACAGAAGATGAAAGAAGATGACAGAATGACAGAAGAGGACAGAATGACAGATGACAGAATGACAGAAGAGGACAGAAGATGACAGAAGATGACAGAAGATGACAGAAGATGACAGAATGACAGAAGAGGACAGAAGATGACAGAAGATGACAGAATGACAGAAGATGACAGAAGATGACAGAAGATGACAGAATGACCGAAGAGGACAGAATGCCAGAAGAGGACAGAATGACAGAAGAGGACAGAATATGACAAAAGATGACAGAAGATGACAGAATGACAGAATATGACAGAAGATGACAGAAAATGACAGAAGATGACAGAAGATGACAGAAGATGACAGAAGATGACAGAATGACAGAAGAGGACAGAAGATGACAGAGGATGACAGAAGATGACAGAAGATGACAGAATGACAGAAGAGGACAGAAGATGACAGAAGATGACAGAATGACAGAAGATGACAGAAGATGACAGAAGATGACAGAATTACAGAAGAGGACAGAATGACAGAAGAGGACCGAAGATGACAGAATGACAGAAGAGGACAGAAGATGACAGAAGATGACAGAAGATGACAGAATGACAGAAGAGGACAGAATGACAGAATAGGACAGAATGACAGAAGATGACAGAATGCCAGAAGATGACAGAAGATGACAGAAGATGACAGAATGACAGAAGATGACAGAAGATGAGAGTAGATGACAGAAGATGACATAAGATGACAGAAGATGACAGAAGATGACAGAATGACAGAAGAGGACAGAAGATGACAGAAGATGACAGAAGATGACAGAAGATGACAGATTGACAGAAGAGGACAGAATGACAGAAGAGGACAGAATATGATAGAGGATGACAGAAGATGACAGAATGACAGAAGATGACAGAAGATGTCAGAAGGACAGAAGATGACAGAATGACAAAAGATGACAGAAGATGACAGAAGATGACAGAAGATGACAGAATATGACAGAAGAGGACAGAAGATGACAGAATATGACAGAAGATGACAGAAGAGGACAGAATGACAGAAGAGAACAGAATATGACAGAAGATGACACAAGATGACAGAATGACAGAAAATGACAGAAGAGGACAGAACATGACAGAAGAGGACAGAATGACAGAAGATGACAGAAGATGGCAGAAGATGGCAGAAGATGACAGAAGATGACAGAATATGACAGAAGATGACAGAAGATGACAGAGTATGACAGAAGATGACAGAATATGACAGAAGATGAAAGAAGATGACAGAATGACAGAAGAGGACAGAATGACAGAAGATGACAGAATGACAGAAGAGGACAGAAGATGACAGAAGATGACAGAAGATGACAGAATGACAGAAGAGGACAGAAGATGACAGAATGACAGAAGATGACAGAAGATGACAGAAGATGACAGAAGATGACAGAACGACCGAAGAGGACAGAATGACAGAAGAGGACAGAATATGACAAAAGATGACAGAAGATGACAGAATGACAGAAGATGACAGAAGATGACAGAAAATGACAGAGGATGACAGAAGATGACAGAAGATGACAGAATGACAGAAGAGGAAAGAATGACAGAAGATGACAGAATGACAGAAGATGACAGAATGACAGATGAGGACAGAAGATGACAGAAGATGTCAGAAGGACAGAAGATGAAAGAATGACTGAAGATGAAAGAACATGACAGAAGATGACAGAAGATGACAGAATATGACAGAAGAGGACAGAAGATGACAGAATATGACAGAAAATGACAGAAAATGACAGAAGATGACAGAATGACAGAAGAGGACAGAATGACAGAAGAGGACAGAATATGACAGAAGATGACACAAGATGACAGAATGACAGAAAATGACAGAAGAGGACAGAATATGACAGAAGAGGACAGAATGATAGAAGATGACAGAAGGTGACAGAAGATGGCAGAAGATGACAGAAGATGACAGAATATGACAGAAGATGACAGAAGATGACAGAATGACAGAAGAGGACAGAATGACAGAAGATGACAGAATGACAGAAGAGGACAGAATGACAGAAGATGATAGAAGATGACAGAAGATGACAGAATGACAGAAGAGGACAGAATGACAGAAGATGACAGAAGATGACAGAATGACAGAAGATGACAGAAGATGACAGAAGATGACAAAATGACAGAAGAGGACAGAATGACAGAAGATGACAGAATGACAGAAGAGGGCAGAAGATGACAGAAGATGACAGAGTATGACAGAAGATGACAGAAGATGACAGAAGATGAAAGAAGATGACAGAATGACAGAAGATGAAAGAACATGACAGAAGATGACAGAAGATGACAGAATATGACAGAAGAGGACAGAAGATGACAGAAGAGGACAGAATATGACAGAAGATGACACAAGATGACAGAATGACAGAAAAGGACAGAAGAGGACAGAATATGACAGAAGAGGACAGAATGATAGAAGATGACAGAAGGTGACAGAAGATGGCAGAAGATGACAGAAGATGACAGAATATGACAGAAGATGACAGAAGATGACAGAAGATGACAGAATGACAGAAGAGGACAGAATGACAGAAGATGACAGAATGACAGAAGAGGACAGAAGATGACAGAGGATGACAGAAGATGACAGAAGATGACAGAATGACAGAAGAGGACAGAAGATGACAGAATGACAGAAGATGACAGAAGATGACAGAAGATGACAGAATTACAGAAGAGGACAGAATGACAGAAGAGGACAGAAGATGACAGAATGACAGAAGAGGACAGAAGATGACAGAAGATGACAGAATGACAGAAGAGGACAGAATGACAGAAGAGGACAGAATGACAGAAGATGACAGAATGACAGAAGATGACAGAAGATGACAGAATGACAGAAGATGACAGAAGATGAGAGTAGATGACAGAAGATGACATAAGATGACAGAAGATGACAGAAGATGACAGAATGACAGAAGAGGACAGAAGATGACAGAAGATGACAGAAGATGACAGAATGACAGAAGAGGACAGAATATGATAGAGGATGACAGAAGATGACAGAAGATGACAGAATGACAGAAAATGACAGAAGAGGACAGAACATGACAGAAGAGGACAGAATGACAGAAGATGACAGAAGATGACAGAAGATGACAGAATGACAGAAAATGACAGAAGAGGACAGAACATGACAGAAGAGGACAGAATGACAGAAGATGACAGAAGATGACAGAAGATGACAGAATATGACAGAAGATGACACAAGATGACAGAATGACAGAAAATGACAGAAGAGGACAGAACATGACAGAAGAGGACAGAATGACAGAAGATGACAGAAGATGACAGAAGATGACAGAAGATGGCAGAAGATGACAGAAGATGACAGAATATGACAAAAGATGACAGAAGATGACAGAATGACAGAAGAGGACAGAATGACAGAAGATGACAGAAGATGACAGAAGATGACAGAAGATGAAAGAAGATGACAGAATGACAGAAGAGGACAGAATGACAGATGACAGAATGACAGAAGAGGACAGAAGATGACAGAAGATGACAGAAGATGACAGAAGATGACAGAATGACAGAAGAGGACAGAAGATGACAGAAGATGACAGAATGACAGAAGATGACAGAAGATGACAGAAGATGACAGAAGATGACAGAAGATGACAGAATGACCGAAGAGGACAGAATGCCAGAAGAGGACAGAATGACAGAAGAGGACAGAATATGACAAAAGATGACAGAAGACGACAGAATGACAGAATATGACAGAAGATGACAGAAAATGACAGAAGATGACAGAAGATGACAGAAGATGACAGAATGACAGAAGAGGACAGAAGATGACAGAGGATGACAGAAGATGACAGAAGATGACAGAATGACAGAAGAGGACAGAAGATGACAGAAGATGACAGAATGACAGAAGATGACAGAAGATGACAGAAGATGACAGAAGATGACAGAATTACAGAAGAGGACAGAATGACAGAAGAGGACAGAAGATGACAGAATGACAGAAGAGGACAGAAGATGACAGAAGATGACAGAAGATGACAGAATGACAGAAGAGGACAGAATGACAGAAGAGGACAGAATGACAGAAGATGACAGAATGCCAGAAGATGACAGAAGATGACAGAAGATGACAGAATGACAGAAGATGACAGAAGATGAGAGTAGATGACAGAAGATGACATAAGATGACAGAAGATGACAGAAGATGACAGAATGACAGAAGAGGACAGAAGATGACAGAAGATGACAGAAGATGACAGATTGACAGAAGAGGACAGAATGACAGAAGAGGACAGAATATGATAGAGGATGACAGAAGATGACAGAATGACAGAAGATGACAGAAGATGTCAGAAGGACAGAAGATGACAGAATGACAAAAGATGAGAGAAGATGACAGAAGATGAAAGAAGATGACAGAATATGACAGAAGAGGACAGAAGATGACAGAATATGACAGAAGATGACAGAAGAGGACAGAATGACAGAAGAGAACAGAATATGACAGAAGATGACACAAGATGACAGAATGACAGAAAATGACAGAAGAGGACAGAACATGACAGAAGAGGACAGAATGACAGAAGATGACAGAAGATGGCAGAAGATGGCAGAAGATGACAGAAGATGACAGAATATGACAGAAGATGACAGAGTATGACAGAAGATGACAGAAGATGACAGAAGATGAAAGAAGATGACAGAATGACAGAAGAGGACAGAATGACAGAAGATGACAGAATGACAGAAGAGGTATGAAGATGACAGAAGATGACAGAAGATGACAGAATGACAGAAGAGGACAGAAGATGACAGAAGATGACAGAATGACAGAAGATGACAGAAGATGACAGAAGATGACAGAAGATGACAGAATGACCGAAGAGGACAGAATGACAGAAGAGGACAGAATGACAGAAGAGGACAGAATATGACAAAAGATGACAGAAGATGACAGAATGACAGAAGATGACAGAAGATGACAGAAAATGACAGAGGATGACAGAAGATGACAGAAGATGACAGAATGACAGAAGAGGAAAGAATGACAGAAGATGACAGAATGACAGAAGATGACAGAATGACAGATGAGGACAGAAGATGACAGAAGATGTCAGAAGGACAGAAGATGACAGAATGACAGAAGATGAAAGAACATGACAGAAGATGACAGAATATGACAGAAGATGACAGAAGATGACAGAAGATGACAGAATATGACAGAAAATGACAGAAGATGACAGAATGACGGAAGAGGACAGAATGACAGAAGAGGACAGAATATGACAGAAGATGACACAAGATGACAGAATGACAGAAAATGACAGAAGAGGACAGAATATGACAGAAGAGGACAGAATGATAGAAGATGACAGAAGGTGACAGAAGATGGCAGAAGATGACAGAAGATGACAGAATATGACAGAAGATGACAGAAGATGACAGAATGACAGAAGAGGACAGAATGACAGAAGATGACAGAATGACAGAAGAGGACAGAATGACAGAAGATGATAGAAGATGACAGAAGATGACAGAATGACAGAAGAGGACAGAATGACAGAAGATGACAGAAGATGACAGAAGATGACAGAATGACAGAAGATGACAGAAGATGACAGAAGATGACAAAATGACAGAAGAGGACAGAATGACAGAAGATGACAGAATGACAGAAGAGGGCAGAAGATGACAGAAGATGACAGAGTATGACAGAAGATGACAGAAGATGACAGAAGATGAAAGAAGATGACAGAATGACAGAAGATGAAAGAACATGACAGAAGATGACAGAATATGACAGAAGAGGACAGAAGATGACAGAAGATGACAGAATATGACAGAAGATGACAGAAGATGACAGAATGACAGAAGAGGACAGAATGACAGAAGAGGACAGAATATGACAGAAGATGACACAAGATGACAGAATGACAGAAAATGACAGAAGAGGACAGAATATGACAGAAGAGGACAGAATGATAGAAGATGACAGAAGGTGACAGAAGATGGCAGAAGATGACAGAAGATGACAGAATATGACAGAAGATGACAGAAGATGACAGAGTATGACAGAAGATGACAGAAGATGACAGAAGATGACAGAAGAGGACAGAATGACAGAAGATGACAGAATGACAGAAGAGGACAGAAGATGACAGAGGATGACAGAAGATGACAGAAGATGACAGAATGACAGAAGAGGACAGAAGATGACAGAATGACAGAAGATGACAGAAGATGACAGAATTACAGAAGAGGACAGAATGACAGAAGAGGACAGAAGATGACAGAATGACAGAAGAGGACAGAAGATGACAGAAGATGACAGAATGACAGAAGAGGACAGAATGACAGAAGAGGACAGAATGACAGAAGATGACAGAATGACAGAAGATGACAGAAGATGACAGAAGATGACAGAATGACAGAAGATGACAGAAGATGAGAGTAGATGACAGAAGATGACATAAGATGACAGAAGATGACAGAAGATGACAGAATGACAGAAGAGGACAGAAGATGACAGAAGATGACAGAAGATGACAGAATGACAGAAGAGGACAGAATATGATAGAGGATGACAGAAGATGACAGAATGACAGAAGATGACAGAAGATGTCAGAAGGACAGAAGATGACAGAATGACAGAAGATGACAGAAGATGACAGAATATGACAGAAGAGGACAGAAGATGACAGAAGATGACAGAATATGACAGAAGATGACAGAAGATGACAGAATGACAGAAAATGACAGAAGAGGACAGAACATGACAGAAGAGGACAGAATGACAGAAGATGACAGAAGATGACAGAATGACAGAAAATGACAGAAGAGGACAGAACATGACAGAAGAGGACAGAATGACAGAAGATGACAGAAGATGACAGAAGATGACAGAATATGACAGAAGATGACACAAGATGACAGAATGACAGAAAATGACAGAAGAGGACAGAACATGACAGAAGAGGACAGAATGACAGAAGATGACAGAAGATGACAGAAGATGGCAGAAGATGACAGAAGATGACAGAATATGACAAAAGATGACAGAAGATGACAGAATGACAGAAGAGGACAGAATGACAGAAGATGACAGAAGATGACAGAAGATGACAGAAGATGAAAGAAGATGACAGAATGACAGAAGAGGACAGAATGACAGATGACAGAATGACAGAAGAGGACAGAAGATGACAGAAGATGACAGAAGATGACAGAATGACAGAAGAGGACAGAAGATGACAGAAGATGACAGAATGACAGAAGATGACAGAAGATGACAGAAGATGACAGAAGATGACAGAATGACCGAAGAGGACAGAATGCCAGAAGAGGACAGAATGACAGAAGAGGACAGAATATGACAAAAGATGACAGAAGACGACAGAATGACAGAATATGACAGAAGATGACAGAAAATGACAGAAGATGACAGAAGATGACAGAAGATGACAGAATGACAGAAGAGGACAGAAGATGACAGAGGATGACAGAAGATGACAGAAGATGACAGAATGACAGAAGAGGACAGAAGATGACAGAAGATGACAGAATGACAGAAGATGACAGAAGATGACAGAAGATGACAGAATGACAGAAGAGGACAGAATGACAGAAGAGGACAGAATGACAGAAGATGACAGAATGACAGAAGATGACAGAAGATGACAGAAGATGACAGAATGACAGAAGATGACAGAAGATGAGAGTAGATGACAGAAGATGACATAAGATGACAGAAGATGACAGAAGATGACAGAATGACAGAAGAGGACAGAAGATGACAGAAGATGACAGATTGACAGAAGAGGACAGAATGACAGAAGAGGACAGAATATGACAAAAGATGACAGAAGACGACAGAATGACAGAATATGACAGAAGATGACAGAAAATGAAAGAAGATGACAGAAGATGACAGAAGATGACAGAATGACAGAAGATGACAGAAGATGTCAGAAGGACAGAAGATGACAGAATGACAAAAGATGACAGAAGATGACAGAAGATGACAGAATATGACAGAAGAGGACAGAAGATGACAGAATATGACAGAAGATGACAGAAGAGGACAGAATGACAGAAGAGAACAGAATATGACAGAAGATGACACAAGATGACAGAATGACAGAAAATGACAGAAGAGGACAGAACATGACAGAAGAGGACAGAATGACAGAAGATGACAGAAGATGGCAGAAGATGGCAGAAGATGACAGAAGATGACAGAATATGACAGAAGATGACAGAAGATGACAGAGTATGACAGAAGATGACAGAAGATGACAGAAGATGAAAGAAGATGACAGAATGACAGAAGAGGACAGAATGACAGAAGATGACAGAATGACAGAAGAGGACAGAAGATGACAGAAGATGACAGAAGATGACAGAATGACAGAAGAGGACAGAAGAGGACAGAAGATGACAGAAGATGACAGAATGACAGAAGATGACAGAAGATGACAGAAGATGACAGAATGACCGAAGAGGACAGAATGACAGAAGAGGACAGAATGACAGAAGAGGACAGAATATGACAAAAGATGACAGAAGATGACAGAATGACAGAAGATGACAGAAGATGACAGAAAATGACAGAGGATGACAGAAGATGACAGAAGATGACAGAATGACAGAAGAGGAAAGAATGACAGAAGATGACAGAATGACAGAAGATGACAGAATGACAGATGAGGACAGAAGATGACAGAAGATGTCAGAAGGACAGAAGATGACAGAATGACAGAAGATGAAAGAACATGACAGAAGATGACAGAAGATGACAGAAGATGACAGAATATGACAGAAAATGACAGAAGATGACAGAATGACAGAAGAGGACAGAATGACAGAAGAGGACAGAATATGACAGAAGATGACACAAGATGACAGAATGACAGAAAATGACAGAAGAGGACAGAATATGACAGAAGAGGACAGAATGATAGAAGATGACAGAGTATGACAGAAGATGACAGAAGATGACAGAAGATGACAGAATGACAGAAGAGGACAGAATGACAGAAGATGACAGAATGACAGAAGAGGACAGAAGATGACAGAGGATGACAGAAGATGACAGAAGATGACAGAATGACAGAAGAGGACAGAAGATGACAGAATGACAGAAGATAACAGAAGATGACAGAAGATGACAGAATTACAGAAGAGGACAGAATGACAGAAGAGGACAGAAGATGACAGAATGACAGAAGAGGACAGAAGATGACAGAAGATGACAGAATGACAGAAGAGGACAGAATGACAGAAGAGGACAGAATGACAGAAGATGACAGAATGACAGAAGATGACAGAAGATGACAGAAGATGACAGAATGACAGAAGATGACAGAAGATGAGAGTAGATGACAGAAGATGACATAAGATGACAGAAGATGACAGAATGACAGAAGAGGACAGAAGATGACAGAAGATGACAGAAGATGACAGAATGACAGAAGAGGACAGAATATGATAGAGGATGACAGAAGATGACAGAATGACAGAAGATGACAGAAGATGTCAGAAGGACAGAAGATGACAGAATGACAGAAGATGACAGAAGATGACAGAAGATGACAGAAGATGACAGAATGACAGAAGATGACAGAAGATGAGAGTAGATGACAGAAGATGACATAAGATGACAGAAGATGACAGAAGATGACAGAATGACAGAAGAGGACAGAAGATGACAGAAGATGACAGATTGACAGAAGAGGACAGAATGACAGAAGAGGACAGAATATGATAGAGGATGACAGAAGATGACAGAATATGACAGAAGAGGACAGAAGATGACAGAATATGACAGAAGAGGACAGAAGATGACAGAATATGACAGAAGATGACAGAAGAGGACAGAATGACAGAAGAGAACAGAATATGACAGAAGATGACACAAGATGACAGAATGACAGAAAATGACAGAAGAGGACAGAACATGACAGAAGAGGACAGAATGACAGAAGATGACAGAAGATGGCAGAAGATGGCAGAAGATGACAGAGGATGACAGAATATGACAGAAGATGACAGAAGATGACAGAGTATGACAGAAGATGACAGAAGATGACAGAAGATGAAAGAAGATGACAGAATGACAGAAGAGGACAGAATGACAGAAGATGACAGAATGACAGAAGAGGACAGAAGATGACAGAAGATGACAGAAGATGACAGAATGACAGAAGAGGACAGAAGATGACAGAAGATGACAGAAGATGACAGAATGACCGAAGAGGACAGAATGACAGAAGAGGACAGAATGACAGAAGAGGACAGAATATGACAAAAGATGACAGAAGATGACAGAATGACAGAAGATGACAGAAAATGACAGAGGATGACAGAAGATGACAGAAGATGACAGAATGACAGAAGAGGAAAGAATGACAGAAGATGACAGAATGACAGAAGATGACAGAATGACAGATGAGGACAGAAGATGACAGAAGATGTCAGAAGGACAGAAGATGACAGAATGACAGAAGATGAAAGAACATGACAGAAGATGACAGAAGATGACAGAATATGACAGAAGAGGACAGAAGATGACAGAAGATGACAGAATATGACAGAAAATGACAGAAGATGACAGAATGACAGAAGAGGACAGAATGACAGAAGAGGACAGAATATGACAGAAGATGACACAAGATGACAGAATGACAGAAAATGACAGAAGAGGACAGAATATGACAGAAGAGGACAGAATGATAGAAGATGACAGAAGGTGACAGAAGATGGCAGAAGATGACAGAAGATGACAGAATATGACAGAAGATGACAGAAGATGACAGAATGACAGAAGAGGACAGAATGACAGAAGATGACAGAATGACAGAAGAGGACAGAATGACAGAAGATGATAGAAGATGACAGAAGATGACAGAATGACAGAAGAGGACAGAATGACAGAAGATGACAGAAGATGACAGAATGACAGAAGATGACAGAAGATGACAGAAGATGACAAAATGACAGAAGAGGACAGAATGACAGAAGATGACAGAATGACAGAAGAGGGCAGAAGATGACAGAAGATGACAGAGTATGACAGAAGATGACAGAAGATGACAGAAGATGAAAGAAGATGACAGAATGACAGAAGATGAAAGAACATGACAGAAGATGACAGAATATGACAGAAGAGGACAGAAGATGACAGAAGATGACAGAATATGACAGAAGATGACAGAAGATGACAGAATGACAGAAGAGGACAGAATGACAGAAGAGGACAGAATATGACAGAAGATGACACAAGATGACAGAATGACAGAAAATGACAGAAGAGGACAGAATATGACAGAAGAGGACAGAATGATAGAAGATGACAGAAGGTGACAGAAGATGGCAGAAGATGACAGAAGATGACAGAATATGACAGAAGATGACAGAAGATGACAGAGTATGACAGAAGATGACAGAAGATGACAGAAGATGACAGAATGACAGAAGAGGACAGAATGACAGAAGATGACAGAATGACAGAAGAGGACAGAAGATGACAGAGGATGGCAGAAGATGACAGAAGATGACAGAATGACAGAAGAGGACAGAAGATGACAGAAGATGACAGAATTACAGAAGAGGACAGAATGACAGAAGAGGACAGAAGATGACAGAATGACAGAAGAGGACAGAAGATGACAGAAGATGACAGAATGACAGAAGAGGACAGAATGACAGAAGAGGACAGAATGACAGAAGATGACAGAATGACAGAAGATGACAGAAGATGACAGAAGATGACAGAATGACAGAAGATGACAGAAGATGAGAGTAGATGACAGAAAATGACATAAGATGACAGAAGATGACAGAAGATGACAGAATGACAGAAGAGGACAGAAGATGACAGAAGATGACAGAAGATGACAGAATGACAGAAGAGGACAGAATATGATAGAGGATGACAGAAGATGACAGAATGACAGAAGATGACAGAAGATGTCAGAAGGACAGAAGATGACAGAATGACAGAAGATGACAGAAGATGACAGAAGATGGCAGAATATGACAGAAGAGGACAGAAGATGACAGAAGATGACAGAATATGACAGAAGATGACAGAAGATGACAGAATGACAGAAAATGACAGAAGAGGACAGAACATGACAGAAGAGGACAGAATGACAGAAGATGACAGAAGATGACAGAATGACAGAAAATGACAGAAGAGGACAGAACATGACAGAAGAGGACAGAATGACAGAAGATGACAGAAGATGACAGAAGATGACAGAATATGACAGAAGATGACACAAGATGACAGAATGACAGAAAATGACAGAAGAGGACAGAACATGACAGAAGAGGACAGAATGACAGAAGATGACAGAAGATGACAGAAGATGACAGAAGATGGCAGAAGATGACAGAAGATGACAGAATATGACAAAAGATGACAGAAGATGACAGAATGACAGAAGAGGACAGAATGACAGAAGATGACAGAAGATGACAGAAAATGACAGAGGATGACAGAAGATGACAGAAGATGACAGAATGACAGAAGAGGAAAGAATGACAGAAGATGACAGAATGACAGAAGATGACAGAATGACAGATGAGGACAGAAGATGACAGAAGATGTCAGAAGGACAGAAGATGACAGAATGACAGAAGATGAAAGAACATGACAGAAGATGACAGAAGATGACAGAAGATGACAGAATATGACAGAAAATGACAGAAGATGACAGAATGACAGAAGAGGACAGAATGACAGAAGAGGACAGAATATGACAGAAGATGACACAAGATGACAGAATGACAGAAAATGACAGAAGAGGACAGAATATGACAGAAGAGGACAGAATGATAGAAGATGACAGAGTATGACAGAAGATGACAGAAGATGACAGAAGATGACAGAATGACAGAAGAGGACAGAATGACAGAAGATGACAGAATGACAGAAGAGGACAGAAGATGACAGAGGATGACAGAAGATGACAGAAGATGACAGAATGACAGAAGAGGACAGAAGATGACAGAATGACAGAAGATAACAGAAGATGACAGAAGATGACAGAATTACAGAAGAGGACAGAATGACAGAAGAGGACAGAAGATGACAGAATGACAGAAGAGGACAGAAGATGACAGAAGATGACAGAATGACAGAAGAGGACAGAATGACAGAAGAGGACAGAATGACAGAAGATGACAGAATGACAGAAGATGACAGAAGATGACAGAAGATGACAGAATGACAGAAGATGACAGAAGATGAGAGTAGATGACAGAAGATGACATAAGATGACAGAAGATGACAGAAGATGACAGAATGACAGAAGAGGACAGAAGATGACAGAAGATGACAGAAGATGACAGAATGACAGAAGAGGACAGAATATGATAGAGGATGACAGAAGATGACAGAATGACAGAAGATGACAGAAGATGTCAGAAGGACAGAAGATGACAGAATGACAGAAGATGACAGAAGATGACAGAAGATGACAGAAGATGACAGAATGACAGAAGATGACAGAAGATGAGAGTAGATGACAGAAGATGACATAAGATGACAGAAGATGACAGAAGATGACAGAATGACAGAAGAGGACAGAAGATGACAGAAGATGACAGAAGATGACAGATTGACAGAAGAGGACAGAATGACAGAAGAGGACAGAATATGATAGAGGATGACAGAAGATGACAGAATATGACAGAAGAGGACAGAAGATGACAGAATATGACAGAAGAGGACAGAAGATGACAGAATATGACAGAAGATGACAGAAGAGGACAGAATGACAGAAGAGAACAGAATATGACAGAAGATGACACAAGATGACAGAATGACAGAAAATGACAGAAGAGGACAGAACATGACAGAAGAGGACAGAATGATAGAAGATGACAGAGTATGACAGAAGATGACAGAAGATGACAGAAGATGACAGAATGACAGAAGAGGACAGAATGACAGAAGATGACAGAATGACAGAAGAGGACAGAAGATGACAGAGGATGACAGAAGATGACAGAAGATGACAGAATGACAGAAGAGGACAGAAGATGACAGAATGACAGAAGATAACAGAAGATGACAGAAGATGACAGAATTACAGAAGAGGACAGAATGACAGAAGAGGACAGAAGATGACAGAATGACAGAAGAGGACAGAAGATGACAGAAGATGACAGAATGACAGAAGAGGACAGAATGACAGAAGAGGACAGAATGACAGAAGATGACAGAATGACAGAAGATGACAGAAGATGACAGAAGATGACAGAATGACAGAAGATGACAGAAGATGAGAGTAGATGACAGAAGATGACATAAGATGACAGAAGATGACAGAAGATGACAGAATGACAGAAGAGGACAGAAGATGACAGAAGATGACAGAAGATGACAGAATGACAGAAGAGGACAGAATATGATAGAGGATGACAGAAGATGACAGAATGACAGAAGATGACAGAAGATGTCAGAAGGACAGAAGATGACAGAATGACAGAAGATGACAGAAGATGACAGAAGATGACAGAAGATGACAGAATGACAGAAGATGACAGAAGATGAGAGTAGATGACAGAAGATGACATAAGATGACAGAAGATGACAGAAGATGACAGAATGACAGAAGAGGACAGAAGATGACAGAAGATGACAGAAGATGACAGATTGACAGAAGAGGACAGAATGACAGAAGAGGACAGAATATGATAGAGGATGACAGAAGATGACAGAATATGACAGAAGAGGACAGAAGATGACAGAATATGACAGAAGAGGACAGAAGATGACAGAATATGACAGAAGATGACAGAAGAGGACAGAATGACAGAAGAGAACAGAATATGACAGAAGATGACACAAGATGACAGAATGACAGAAAATGACAGAAGAGGACAGAACATGACAGAAGAGGACAGAATGACAGAAGATGACAGAAGATGGCAGAAGATGGCAGAAGATGACAGAAGATGAAAGAATATGACAGAAGATGACAGAAGATGACAGAGTATGACAGAAGATGACAGAAGATGACAGAAGATGAAAGAAGATGACAGAATGACAGAAGAGGACAGAATGACAGAAGATGACAGAATGACAGAAGAGGACAGAAGATGACAGAAGATGACAGAAGATGACAGAAGATGACAGAATGACAGAAGAGGACAGAAGATGACAGAAGATGACAGAAGATGACAGAATGACCGAAGAGGACAGAATATGACAAAAGATGACAGAAGATGACAGAATGACAGAAGATGACAGAAGATGACAGAAAATGACAGAGGATGACAGAAGATGACAGAAGATGACAGAATGACAGAAGAGGAAAGAAGATGGCAGAAGATGGCAGAAGATGACAGAAGATGGCAGAAGATGACAGAAGATGACAGAATATGACAGAAGATGACAGAAGATGACAGAGTATGACAGAAGATGACAGAAGATGACAGAAGATGAAAGAAGATGACAGAATGACAGAAGAGGACAGAATGACAGAAGATGACAGAATGACAGAAGAGGACAGAATGACAGAAGAGGACAGAATATGACAAAAGATGACAGAAGATGACAGAATGACAGAAGATGACAGAAGATGACAGAAAATGACAGAGGATGACAGAAGATGACAGAAGATGACAGAATGACAGAAGAGGAAAGAATGACAGAAGATGACAGAATGACAGAAGATGACAGAATGACAGATGAGGACAGAAGATGACAGAAGATGTCAGAAGGACAGAAGATGACAGAATGACAGAAGATGAAAGAACATGACAGAAGATGACAGAAGATGACAGAATATGACAGAAGAGGACAGAAGATGACAGAAGATGACAGAATATGACAGAAAATGACAGAAGATGACAGAATGACAGAAGAGGACAGAATGACAGAAGAGGACAGAATATGACAGAAGATGACACAAGATGACAGAATGACAGAAAATGACAGAAGAGGACAGAATATGACAGAAGAGGACAGAATGATAGAAGATGACAGAAGGTGACAGAAGATGGCAGAAGATGACAGAAGATGACAGAATATGACAGAAGATGACAGAAGATGACAGAATGACAGAAGAGGACAGAATGACAGAAGATGATAGAAGATGACAGAAGATGACAGAATGACAGAAGAGGACAGAATGACAGAAGATGACAGAAGATGACAGAAGATGACAGAATGACAGAAGATGACAGAAGATGACAGAAGATGACAAAATGACAGAAGAGGACAGAATGACAGAAGATGACAGAATGACAGACGAGGGCAGAAGATGACAGAAGATGACAGAGTATGACAGAAGATGACAGAAGATGACAGAAGATGAAAGAAGATGACAGAATGACAGAAGATGAAAGAACATGACAGAAGATGACAGAATATGACAGAAGAGGACAGAAGATGACAGAAGATGACAGAATATGACAGAAGATGACAGAAGATGACAGAATGACAGAAGAGGACAGAATGACAGAAGAGGACAGAATATGACAGAAGATGACACAAGATGACAGAATGACAGAAAATGACAGAAGAGGACAGAATATGACAGAAGAGGACAGAATGATAGAAGATGACAGAAGGTGACAGAAGATGGCAGAAGATGACAGAAGATGACAGAATATGACAGAAGATGACAGAAGATGACAGAGTATGACAGAAGATGACAGAAGATGACAGAAGATGACAGAATGACAGAAGAGGACAGAATGACAGAAGATGACAGAATGACAGAAGAGGACAGAAGATGACAGAGGATGGCAGAAGATGACAGAAGATGACAGAATGACAGAAGAGGACAGAAGATGACAGAAGATGACAGAAGATGACAGAATTACAGAAGAGGACAGAATGACAGAAGAGGACAGAAGATGACAGAATGACAGAAGAGGACAGAAGATGACAGAAGATGACAGAATGACAGAAGAGGACAGAATGACAGAAGAGGACAGAATGACAGAAGATGACAGAATGACAGAAGATGACAGAAGATGACAGAAGATGACAGAATGACAGAAGATGACAGAAGATGAGAGTAGATGACAGAAGATGACATAAGATGACAGAAGATGACAGAAGATGACAGAATGACAGAAGAGGACAGAAGATGACAGAAGATGACAGAATGACAGAAGAGGACAGAATATGATAGAGGATGACAGAAGATGACAGAATGACAGAAGATGACAGAAGATGTCAGAAGGACAGAAGATGACAGAATGACAGAAGATGACAGAAGATGACAGAAGATGGCAGAATATGACAGAAGAGGACAGAAGATGACAGAAGATGACAGAATATGACAGAAGATGACAGAAGATGACAGAATGACAGAAAATGACAGAAGAGGACAGAACATGACAGAAGAGGACAGAATGACAGAAGATGACAGAAGATGACAGAATGACAGAAAATGACAGAAGAGGACAGAACATGACAGAAGAGGACAGAATGACAGAAGATGACAGAAGATGACAGAAGATGACAGAATATGACAGAAGATGACACAAGATGACAGAATGACAGAAAATGACAGAAGAGGACAGAACATGACAGAAGAGGACAGAATGACAGAAGATGACAGAAGATGACAGAAGATGACAGAAGATGGCAGAAGATGACAGAAGATGACAGAATATGACAAAAGATGACAGAAGATGACAGAATGACAGAAGAGGACAGAATGACAGAAGATGACAGAAGATGACAGAAGATGAAAGAAGATGACAGAATGACAGAAGAGGACAGAATGACAGATGACAGAATGACAGAAGAGGACAGAAGATGACAGAAGATGACAGAAGATGACAGAATGACAGAAGAGGACAGAAGATGACAGAAGATGACAGAATGACAGAAGATGACAGAAGATGACAGAAGATGACAGAAGATGACAGAATGACCGAAGAGGACAGAATGCCAGAAGAGGACAGAATGACAGAAGAGGACAGAATATGACAAAAGATGACAGAAGACGACAGAATGACAGAATATGACAGAAGATGACAGAAAATGACAGAAGATGACAGAAGATGACAGAAGATGACAGAATGACAGAAGAGGACAGAAGATGACAGAGGATGACAGAAGATGACAGAAGATGACAGAATGACAGAAGAGGACAGAAGATGACAGAAGATGACAGAATGACAGAAGATGACAGAATTACAGAAGAGGACAGAATGACAGAAGAGGACGGAAGATGACAGAATGACAGAAGAGGACAGAAGATGACAGAAGATGACAGAAGATGACAGAATGACAGAAGAGGACAGAATGACAGAAGATGACAGAATGACAGAAGATGACAGAAGATGACAGAAGATGACAGAATGACAGAAGATGACAGAAGATGAGAGTAGATGACAGAAGATGACATAAGATGACAGAAGATGACAGAAGATGACAGAATGACAGAAGTGGACAGAAGATGACAGAAGATGACAGATTGACAGAAGAGGACAGAATGACAGAAGAGGACAGAATATGATAGAGGATGACATAAGATGACAGAATGACAGAAGATGACAGAAGATGTCAGAAGGACAGAAGATGACAGAATGACAAAAGATGACAGAAGATGACAGAAGATGACAGAAGATGACAGAATATGACAGAAGAGGACAGAAGATGACAGAATATGACAGAAGATGACAGAAGAGGACAGAATGACAGAAGAGAACAGAATATGACAGAAGATGACACAAGATGACAGAATGACAGAAAATGACAGAAGAGGACAGAACATGACAGAAGAGGACAGAATGACAGAAGATGACAGAAGATGGCAGAAGATGGCAGAAGATGACAGAAGATGACAGAATATGACAGAAGATGACAGAAGATGACAGAGTATGACAGAAGATGACAGAAGATGACAGAAGATGAAAGAAGATGACAGAATGACAGAAGAGGACAGAATGACAGAAGATGACAGAATGACAGAAGAGGACAGAAGATGACAGAAGATGACAGAATGACAGAAGAGGACAGAAGATGACAGAAGATGACAGAATGACAGAAGATGACAGAAGATGACAGAAGATGACAGAATGACCGAAGAGGACAGAATGACAGAAGAGGACAGAATGACAGAAGAGGACAGAATATGACAAAAGATGACAGAAGATGACAGAATGACAGAAGATGACAGAAGATGACAGAAAATGACAGAGGATGACAGAAGATGACAGAAGATGACAGAATGACAGAAGAGGAAAGAATGACAGAAGATGACAGAATGACAGAAGATGACAGAATGACAGATGAGGACAGAAGATGACAGAAGATGTCAGAAGGACAGAAGATGACAGAATGACAGAAGATGAAAGAACATGACAGAAGATGACAGAAGATGACAGAATATGACAGAAGAGGACAGAAGATGACAGAAGATGACAGAATATGACAGAAAATGACAGAAGATGACAGAATGACAGAAGAGGACAGAATGACAGAAGAGGACAGAATATGACAGAAGATGACACAAGATGACAGAATGACAGAAAATGACAGAAGAGGACAGAATATGACAGAAGAGGACAGAATGATAGAAGATGACAGAGTATGACAGAAGATGACAGAAGATGACAGAAGATGACAGAATGACAGAAGAGGACAGAATGACAGAAGATGACAGAATGACAGAAGAGGACAGAAGATGACAGAGGATGACAGAAGATGACAGAAGATGACAGAATGACAGAAGAGGACAGAAGATGACAGAATGACAGAAGATAACAGAAGATGACAGAAGATGACAGAATTACAGAAGAGGACAGAATGACAGAAGAGGACAGAAGATGACAGAATGACAGAAGAGGACAGAAGATGACAGAAGATGACAGAATGACAGAAGAGGACAGAATGACAGAAGAGGACAGAATGACAGAAGATGACAGAATGACAGAAGATGACAGAAGATGACAGAAGATGACAGAATGACAGAAGATGACAGAAGATGAGAGTAGATGACAGAAGATGACATAAGATGACAGAAGATGACAGAAGATGACAGAATGACAGAAGAGGACAGAAGATGACAGAAGATGACAGAAGATGACAGAATGACAGAAGAGGACAGAATATGATAGAGGATGACAGAAGATGACAGAATGACAGAAGATGACAGAAGATGTCAGAAGGACAGAAGATGACAGAATGACAGAAGATGACAGAAGATGACAGAAGATGACAGAAGATGACAGAATATGACAGAAGAGGACAGAAGATGACAGAAGATGACAGAATATGACAGAAGATGACAGAAGATGACAGAATGACAGAAAATGACAGAAGAGGACAGAACATGACAGAAGAGGACAGAATGACAGAAGATGACAGAAGATGACAGAAGATGACAGAATGACAGAAAATGACAGAAGAGGACAGAACATGACAGAAGAGGACAGAATGACAGAAGATGACAGAAGATGACAGAAGATGACAGAATATGACAGAAGATGACACAAGATGACAGAATGACAGAAAATGACAGAAGAGGACAGAACATGACAGAAGAGGACAGAATGACAGAAGATGACAGAAGATGACAGAAGATGACAGAAGATGGCAGAAGATGACAGAAGATGACCGAATATGACAAAAGATGACAGAAGATGACAGAATGACTGAAGAGGACAGAATGACAGAAGATGACAGAAGATGACAGAAGATGACAGAAGATGAAAGAAGATGACAGAATGACAGAAGAGGACAGAATGACAGATGACAGAATGACAGAAGAGGACAGAAGATGACAGAAGATGACAGAAGATGACAGAAGATGACAGAATGACAGAAGAGGACAGAAGATGACAGAAGATGACAGAATGACAGAAGATGACAGAAGATGACAGAAGATGACAGAAGATGACAGAAGATGACAGAAGATGACAGAATGACCGAAGAGGACAGAATGCCAGAAGAGGACAGAATGACAGAAGAGGACAGAATATGACAAAAGATGACAGAAGATGACAGAATGACAGAATATGACAGAAGATGACAGAAAATGACAGAAGATGACAGAAGATGACAGAAGATGACAGAATGACAGAAGAGGACAGAAGATGACAGAGGATGACAGAAGATGACAGAAGATGACAGAATGACAGAAGAGGACAGAAGATGACAGAAGATGACAGAATGACAGAAGATGACAGAAGATGACAGAAGATGACAGAAGATGACAGAATTACAGAAGAGGACAGAATGACAGAAGAGGACAGAAGATGACAGAATGACAGAAGAGGACAGAAGATGACAGAAGATGACAGAAGATGACAGAATGACAGAAGAGGACAGAATGACAGAAGAGGACAGAATGACAGAAGATGACAGAATGCCAGAAGATGACAGAAGATGACAGAAGATGACAGAATGACAGAAGATGACAGAAGATGAGAGTAGATGACAGAAGATGACATAAGATGACAGAAGATGACAGAAGATGACAGAATGACAGAAGAGGACAGAAGATGACAGAAGATGACAGAAGATGACAGAAGATGACAGATTGACAGAAGAGGACAGAATGACAGAAGAGGACAGAATATGATAGAGGATGACAGAAGATGACAGAATGACAGAAGATGACAGAAGATGTCAGAAGGACAGAAGATGACAGAATGACAAAAGATGACAGAAGATGACAGAAGATGACAGAATATGACAGAAGAGGACAGAAGATGACAGAATATGACAGAAGATGACAGAAGAGGACAGAATGACAGAAGAGAACAGAATATGACAGAAGATGAAACAAGATGACAGAATGACAGAAGATGACAGAAGATGGCAGAAGATGGCAGAAGATGACAGAAGATGACAGAATATGACAGAAGATGACAGAAGATGACAGAGTATGACAGAAGATGACAGAAGATGTCAGAAGATGAAAGAGGATGACAGAATGACAGAAGAGGACAGAATGACAGAAGATGACAGAATGACAGAAGAGGACAGAATGACAGAAGATGACAGAATGACAGAAGAGGACAGAAGATGACAGAAGATGACAGAATGACAGAAGATGACAGAAGATGACAGAAGATGACAGAAGATGACAGAATGACCGAAGAGGACAGAATGACAGAAGAGGACAGAATGACAGAAGAGGACAGAATATGACAAAAGATGACAGAATGACAGAAGATGACAGAAGATGACAGAAAATGACAGAGGATGACAGAAGATGACAGAAGATGACAGAATGACAGAAGAGGAAAGAATGACAGAAGATGACAGAATGACAGAAGATGACAGAATGACAGATGAGGACAGAAGATGACAGAAGATGTCAGAAGGACAGAAGATGACAGAATGACAGAAGATGAAAGAACATGACAGAAGATGACAGAAGATGATAGAATATGACAGAAGAGGACAGAAGATGACAGAAGATGACAGAATATGACAGAAAATGACAGAAGATGACAGAATGACAGAAGAGGACAGAATGACAGAAGAGGACAGAATATGACAGAAGATGACACAAGATGACAGAATGACAGAAAATGACAGAAGAGGACAGAACATGACAGAAGAGGACAGAATGACAGAAGATGACAGAAGATGACAAAAGATGACAGAAGATGGCAGAAGATGACAGAAGATGACAGAATATGACAAAAGATGACAGAAGATGACAGAATGACAGAAGAGGACAGAATGACAGAAGATGACAGAAGATGACAGAAGATGACAGAAGATGAAAGAAGATGACAGAATGACAGAAGAGGACAGAATGACAGATGACAGAATGACAGAAGAGGACAGAAGATGACAGAAGATGACAGAAGATGACAGAAGATGACAGAATGACAGAAGAGGACAGAAGATGACAGAAGATGACAGAATGACAGAAGATGACAGAAGATGACAGAAGATGACAGAATGACCGAAGAGGACAGAATGCCAGAAGAGGACAGAATGACAGAAGAGGACAGAATATGACAAAAGATGACAGAAGATGACAGAATGACAGAAGATGACAGAAGATGACAGAAAATGACAGAAGATGACAGAAGATGACAGAAGATGACAGAATGACAGAAGAGGAAAGAATGACAGAAGATGACAGAATGACAGAAGATGACAGAATGACAGATGAGGACAGAAGATGACAGAAGATGACAGAAGATGACAGAATGACAGAAGAGGACAGAAGATGACAGAATGACAGAAGAGGACAGAAGAGGACAGAAGAGGACAGAAGATGACAGAAGATGACAGAAGATGACAGAAGATGACAGAATGACAGAAGAGGTCAGAAGATGACAGAAGATGACAGAAGATGACAGAAGATAACAGAAGATGACAGAATGACAGAAGAGGACAGAATGACAGAAGAGGACAGAATGACAGAAGATGACAGAAGATGACAGAAGATGAAAAGATGACAGAATATGACAGAAGATGAAAGAAGATGACAGAATATGACAGAAGATGACAGAATGACAGAAGAGGACAGAATGGCAGAAGAGGACAGAATATGCCAGAAGATGACAGAAGGTGACAGAATGACAGAAGATGACAGAAGATGACAGAAGATCACAGAAGATGACAGAAGATGACAGAATGACAGAAGAGGACAGAATGACAGAAGATGACAGAATGACAGAAGAGGACAGAATGACAGAAGATGACAGAAGATGACACAAGATGACAGAATGACAGAAGAGGACAGAATGACAGAAGATGACAGAATGACGGAAGATGACAGAGGATGACAGAAGATGACAGAAGATGACAGAAGATGACAGAATGACAGACGAGGAAAGAAGATGACAGAAGATGGCAGAAGATGACAGAAGATGACAGAATGACAGAAGAGGACAGAATGACAGAAGATGACAGAATGACAGAAGAGGACAGAATGACAGAAGATGATAGAAGATGACAGAAGATGACAGAATGACAGAAGAGGACAGAATGACAGAAGATGACAGAAGATGACAGAATGACAGAAGATGACAGAAGATGACAAAATGACAGAAGAGGACAGAATGACAGAAGATGACAGAATGACAGAAGAGGGCAGAAGATGACAGAAGATGACAGAAAATGACAGAAGATGACAGAATGACAGAAGAGGACAGAATGACAGAAGATGACAGAAGATGACAGAAGATGACAGAATATGACAGAAGATGAAAAAGATGACAGAAGATGACAGAAGAGGACAGAATGACAGAAGATGACAGAAGATGACAGAATGACGGAAGATGACAGAAGATGACGCAAGATGACAGAAGATGACAGAAGATGACAGAATGACAGAAGAGGACAGAATGACAGAAGATGACAGAAGATGACAGAATGACAGAAGAGGACAGAATGACAGAAGATGACAGAAGATGACAGAAGATGACAGAATGACAGAAGATGACACAAGATGACACAAGATGACAAAATGACAGAAGAGGACAGAATGACAGAAGATGACAGAGTGACAGAAGAGGACAGAATGACAGAAGATGACAGAAGATGACAGAAGATGACAGAATGACAGAAGAGGACAGAATGACAGAAGATGACAGACGATGACAGAAGATGACAGAATATGACAAAAGATGACAGAATGACTGAAGAGGACAGAATGACAGAAGATGACAGAAGATGACAGAAGATGACAGAAGATGAAAGAAGATGACAGAATGACAGAAGAGGACAGAATGACAGATGACAGAATGACAGAAGAGGACAGAAGATGACAGAAGATGACAGAAGATGACAGAAGATGACAGAATGACAGAAGAGGACAGAAGATGACAGAAGATGACAGAATGACAGAAGATGACAGAAGATGACAGAAGATGACAGAAGATGACAGAAGATGACAGAATGACCGAAGAGGACAGAATGCCAGAAGAGGACAGAATGACAGAAGAGGACAGAATATGACAAAAGATGACAGAAGATGACAGAATGACAGAATATGACAGAAGATGACAGAAAATGACAGAAGATGACAGAAGATGACAGAATGACAGAAGAGGACAGAAGATGACAGAGGATGACAGAAGATGACAGAAGATGACAGAATGACAGAAGAGGACAGAAGATGACAGAAGATGACAGAAAGACAGAAGATGACAGAAGATGACAGAAGATGACAGAATTACAGAAGAGGACAGGATGACAGAAGAGGACAGAAGATGACAGAATGACAGAAGAGGACAGAAGATGACAGAAGATGACAGAAGATGACAGAATGACAGAAGAGGACAGAATGACAGAAGAGGACAGAATGACAGAAGATGACAGAATGCCAGAAGATGACAGAAGATGACAGAAGATGACAGAATGACAGAAGATGACAGAAGATGAGAGTAGATGACAGAAGATGACATAAGATGACAGAAGATGACAGAAGATGACAGAATGACAGAAGATGACAGAAGATGACAGATTGACAGAAGAGGACAGAATGACAGAAGAGGACAGAATATGATAGAGGATGACAGAAGATGACAGAATGACAGAAGATGACAGAAGATGTCAGAAGGACAGAAGATGACAGAATGACAAAAGATGACAGAAGATGACAGAAGATGACAGAATATGACAGAAGAGGACAGAAGATGACAGAATGTGACAGAAGATGACAGAAGAGGACAGAATGACAGAAGAGAACAGAATATGACAGAAGATGACACAAGATGACAGAATGACAGAAAATGACAGAAGAGGACAGAACATGACAGAAGAGGACAGAATGACAGAAGATGACAGAAGATGGCAGAAGATGGCAGAAGATGACAGAAGATGACAGAATATGACAGAAGATGACAGAAGATGACAGAGTATGACAGAAGATGACAGAAGATGACAGAAGATGAAAGAAGATGACAGAATGACAGAAGAGGACAGAATGACAGAAGATGACAGAATGACAGAAGAGGACAGAATGACAGAAGATGACAGAATGACAGAAGAGGACAGAAGATGACAGAAGATGACAGAATGACAGAAGATGACAGAAGATGACAGAAGATGACAGAAGATGACAGAATGACCGAAGAGGACAGAATGACAGAAGAGGACAGAATGACAGAAGAGGACAGAATATGACAAAAGATGACAGAATGACAGAAGATGACAGAAGATGACAGAAAATGACAGAGGATGACAGAAGATGACAGAAGATGACAGAATGACAGAAGAGGAAAGAATGACAGAAGATGACAGAATGACAGAAGATGACAGAATGACAGATGAGGACAGAAGATGACAGAAGATGTCAGAAGGACAGAAGATGACAGAATGACAGAAGATGAAAGAACATGACAGAAGATGACAGAAGATGACAGAATATGACAGAAGAGGACAGAAGATGACAGAAGATGACAGAATATGACAGAAAATGACAGAAGATGACAGAATGACAGAAGAGGACAGAATGACAGAAGAGGACAGAATATGACAGAAGATGACACAAGATGACAGAATGACAGAATGACAGAAGAGGACAGAATGACAGAAGAGGACAGAATATGACAGAATATGACACAAGATGACAGAATGACAGAAAATGACAGAAGAGGACAGAACATGACAGAAGAGGACAGAATGACAGAAGATGACAGAAGATGACAAAAGATGACAGAAGATGGCAGAAGATGACAGAAGATGACAGAATATGACAAAAGATGACAGAAGATGACAGAATGACAGAAGAGGACAGAATGACAGAAGATGACAGAAATGACAGAAGATGACAGAAGATGAAAGAAGATGACAGAATGACAGAAGAGGACAGAATGACAGAAGATGACAGAAGATGACAGAAGATGACAGAAGATGACAGAAGATGACAGAATGACAGAAGAGGACAGAAGATGACAGAAGATGACAGAATGACAGAAGATGACAGAAGATGACAGAAGATGACAGAATGACCGAAGAGGACAGAATGCCAGAAGAGGACAGAATGACAGAAGAGGACAGAATATGACAAAAGATGACAGAAGATGACAGAATGACAGAAGATGACAGAAGATGACAGAAAATGACAGAAGATGACAGAAGATGACAGAAGATGACAGAATGACAGAAGAGGAAAGAATGACAGAAGATGACAGAATGACAGAAGATGACAGAATGACAGATGAGGACAGAAGATGACAGAAGATGACAGAATGACAGAAGAGGACAGAAGATGACAGAATGACAGAAGAGGACAGAAGAGGACAGAAGAGGACAGAAGAGGACAGAAGATGACAGAAGATGACAGAAGATGACAGAATGACAGAAGAGGTCAGAAGATGACAGAAGATGACAGAAGATGACAGAAGATAACAGAAGATGACAGAATGACAGAAGAGGACAGAATGACAGAAGAGGACAGAATGACAGAAGATGACAGAAGATGACAGAAGATGAAAAGATGACAGAATATGACAGAAGATGAAAGAAGATGACAGAATATGACAGAAGATGACAGAATGACAGAAGAGGACAGAATGGCAGAAGAGGACAGAATATGCCAGAAGATGACAGAAGGTGACAGAATGACAGAAGATGACAGAAGATGACAGAAGATCACAGAAGATGACAGAAGATGACAGAATGACAGAAGAGGACAGAATGACAGAAGATGACAGAATGACAGAAGAGGACAGAATGACAGAAGATGACAGAAGATGACACAAGATGACAGAATGACAGAAGAGGACAGAATGACAGAAGATGACAGAATGACGGAAGATGACAGAGGATGACAGAAGATGACAGAAGATGACAGAAGATGACAGAATGACAGACGAGGAAAGAAGATGACAGAAGATGGCAGAAGATGACAGAAGATGACAGAATGACAGAAGAGGACAGAATGACAGAAGATGACAGAATGACAGAAGAGGACAGAATGACAGAAGATGATAGAAGATGACAGAAGATGACAGAATGACAGAAGAGGACAGAATGACAGAAGATGACAGAAGATGACAGAAGATGACAGAAGATGACAGAATGACAGAAGATGACAGAAGATGACAAAATGACAGAAGAGGACAGAATGACAGAAGATGACAGAATGACAGAAGAGGGCAGAAGATGACAGAAGATGACAGAAGATGACAGAAGATGACAGAATGACAGAAGAGGACAGAATGACAGAAGATGACAGAAGATGACAGAAGATGACAGAATATGACAGAAGATGAAAAAGATGACAGAAGATGACAGAAGAGGACAGAATGACAGAAGATGACAGAAGATGACAGAATGACGGAAGATGACAGAAGATGACGCAAGATGACAGAAGATGACAGAAGATGACAGAATGACAGAAGAGGACATAATGACAGAAGATGACAGAAGATGACAGAAGATGACAGAAGATGACAGAATGACAGAAGATGACAGAATGACAGAAGAGGACACAATCACATGAGGTGACAGAAGATGACAGAAGATGACAGAATGACAGAAGAGGACAGAATGACAGAAGATGACAGAATGACAGAAGAGGACAGAATGACAGAAGATGACAGAAGATGACAGAATGACAGAAGAGGACAGAATGACAGAAGATGACAGAAGATGACAGAAGATGACAGAATGACAGAAGATGACACAAGATGACACAAGATGACAAAATGACAGAAGAGGACAGAATGACAGAAGATGACAGAGTGACAGAAGAGGACAGAATGACAGAAGAGGACAGAATGACAGAAGATGACAGAATGACAGAAGAGGACAGAAGATGACAGAAGATGACAGAATGACAGAAGATGACAGAAGATGACAGAAGATGACAGAATGACCGAAGAGGACAGAATGACAGAAGAGGACAGAATGACAGAAGAGGACAGAATATGACAAAAGATGACAGAATGACAGAAGATGACAGAAGATGACAGAAAATGACAGAGGATGACAGAAGATGACAGAAGATGACAGAATGACAGAAGAGGAAAGAATGACAGAAGATGACAGAATGACAGAAGATGACAGAATGACAGATGAGGACAGAAGATGACAGAAGATGTCAGAAGGACAGAAGATGACAGAATGACAGAAGATGAAAGAACATGACAGAAGATGACAGAAGATGACAGAATATGACAGAAGAGGACAGAAGATGACAGAAGATGACAGAATATGACAGAAAATGACAGAAGATGACAGAATGACAGAAGAGGACAGAATGACAGAAGAGGACAGAATATGACAGAAGATGACACAAGATGACAGAATGACAGAATGACAGAAGAGGACAGAATGACAGAAGAGGACAGAATATGACAGAATATGACACAAGATGACAGAATGACAGAAAATGACAGAAGAGGACAGAACATGACAGAAGAGGACAGAATGACAGAAGATGACAGAAGATGACAAAAGATGACAGAAGATGGCAGAAGATGACAGAAGATGACAGAATATGACAAAAGATGACAGAAGATGACAGAATGACAGAAGAGGACAGAATGACAGAAGATGACAGAAATGACAGAAGATGACAGAAGATGAAAGAAGATGACAGAATGACAGAAGAGGACAGAATGACAGAAGATGACAGAAGATGACAGAAGATGAGACAAGATGACACAAGATGACAAAATGACAGAAGAGGACAGAATGACAGAAGATGACAGAGTGACAGAAGAGGACAGAATGACAGAAGAGGACAGAATGACAGAAGATGACAGAATGACAGAAGAGGACAGAAGATGACAGAAGATGACAGAATGACAGAAGATGACAGAAGATGACAGAAGATGACAGAAGATGACAGAATGACCGAAGAGGACAGAATGACAGAAGAGGACAGAATGACAGAAGAGGACAGAATATGACAAAAGATGACAGAATGACAGAAGATGACAGAAGATGACAGAAAATGACAGAGGATGACAGAAGATGACAGAAGATGACAGAATGACAGAAGAGGAAAGAATGACAGAAGATGACAGAATGACAGAAGATGACAGAATGACAGATGAGGACAGAAGATGACAGAAGATGTCAGAAGGACAGAAGATGACAGAATGACAGAAGATGAAAGAACATGACAGAAGATGACAGAAGATGACAGAATATGACAGAAGAGGACAGAAGATGACAGAAGATGACAGAATATGACAGAAAATGACAGAAGATGACAGAAGATGACAGAATGACAGAAGAGGACAGAAGATGACAGAAGATGACAGAATGACAGAAGATGACAGAAGATGACAGAAGATGACAGAATGACCGAAGAGGACAGAATGCCAGAAGAGGACAGAAGATGACAGAAGATGACAGAATGACAGAAGATGACAGAAGATGACAGAAGATGACAGAATGACCGAAGAGGACAGAATGCCAGAAGAGGACAGAATGACAGAAGAGGACAGAAGATGACACAAGATGACAGAATGACAGAATGACAGAAGAGGACAGAATGACAGAAGAGGACAGAATATGACAGAATATGACACAAGATGACAGAATGACAGAAAATGACAGAAGAGGACAGAACATGACAGAAGAGGACAGAATGACAGAAGATGACAGAAGATGACAAAAGATGACAGAAGATGGCAGAAGATGACAGAAGATGACAGAATATGACAAAAGATGACAGAAGATGACAGAATGACAGAAGAGGACAGAATGACAGAAGATGACAGAAATGACAGAAGATGACAGAAGATGAAAGAAGATGACAGAATGACAGAAGAGGACAGAATGACAGAAGATGACAGAAGATGACAGAAGATGACAGAAGATGACAGAATGACAGAAGAGGACAGAAGATGACAGAAGATGACAGAATGACAGAAGATGACAGAAGATGACAGAAGATGACAGAATGACCGAAGAGGACAGAATGCCAGAAGAGGACAGAATGACAGAAGAGGACAGAATATGACAAAAGATGACAGAAGATGACAGAATGACAGAAGATGACAGAAGATGACAGAAAATGACAGAAGATGACAGAAGATGACAGAAGATGACAGAATGACAGAAGAGGAAAGAATGACAGAAGATGACAGAATGACAGAAGATGACAGAATGACAGATGAGGACAGAAGATGACAGAAGATGACAGAATGACAGAAGAGGACAGAAGATGACAGAATGACAGAAGAGGACAGAAGAGGACAGAAGAGGACAGAAGAGGACAGAAGATGACAGAAGATGACAGAAGATGACAGAATGACAGAAGAGGTCAGAAGATGACAGAAGATGACAGAAGATGACAGAAGATAACAGAAGATGACAGAATGACAGAAGAGGACAGAATGACAGAAGAGGACAGAATGACAGAAGATGACAGAAGATGACAGAAGATGAAAAGATGACAGAATATGACAGAAGATGAAAGAAGATGACAGAATATGACAGAAGATGACAGAATGACAGAAGAGGACAGAATGGCAGAAGAGGACAGAATATGCCAGAAGATGACAGAAGGTGACAGAATGACAGAAGATGACAGAAGATGACAGAAGATCACAGAAGATGACAGAAGATGACAGAATGACAGAAGAGGACAGAATGACAGAAGATGACAGAATGACAGAAGAGGACAGAATGACAGAAGATGACAGAAGATGACACAAGATGACAGAATGACAGAAGAGGACAGAATGACAGAAGATGACAGAATGACGGAAGATGACAGAGGATGACAGAAGATGACAGAAGATGACAGAAGATGACAGAATGACAGACGAGGAAAGAAGATGACAGAAGATGGCAGAAGATGACAGAAGATGACAGAATGACAGAAGAGGACAGAATGACAGAAGATGACAGAATGACAGAAGAGGACAGAATGACAGAAGATGATAGAAGATGACAGAAGATGACAGAATGACAGAAGAGGACAGAATGACAGAAGATGACAGAAGATGACAGAAGATGACAGAAGATGACAGAATGACAGAAGATGACAGAAGATGACAAAATGACAGAAGAGGACAGAATGACAGAAGATGACAGAATGACAGAAGAGGGCAGAAGATGACAGAAGATGACAGAAGATGACAGAAGATGACAGAATGACAGAAGAGGACAGAATGACAGAAGATGACAGAAGATGACAGAAGATGACAGAATATGACAGAAGATGAAAAAGATGACAGAAGATGACAGAAGAGGACAGAATGACAGAAGATGACAGAAGATGACAGAATGACAGAAGATGACAGAAGATGACGCAAGATGACAGAAGATGACAGAAGATGACAGAATGACAGAAGAGGACATAATGACAGAAGATGACAGAAGATGACAGAAGATGACAGAAGATGACAGAATGACAGAAGATGACAGAATGACAGAAGAGGACACAATCACATGAGGTGACAGAAGATGACAGAAGATGACAGAATGACAGAAGAGGACAGAATGACAGAAGATGACAGAATGACAGAAGAGGACAGAATGACAGAAGATGACAGAAGATGACAGAATGACAGAAGAGGACAGAATGACAGAAGATGACAGAAGATGACAGAAGATGACAGAATGACAGAAGATGACACAAGATGACACAAGATGACAAAATGACAGAAGAGGACAGAATGACAGAAGATGACAGAGTGACAGAAGAGGACAGAATGACAGAAGATGACAGAAGATGACAGAAGATGACAGAATGACAGAAGAGGACAGAATGACAGAAGATGACAGACGATGACAGAAGATGACAGAATGACAGAAGATGACACAAGATGACGGAAGATGACAGAAGATGACAGAAGATGACAGAATGACACAAGAGGACAGAATGACAGAAGATGACAGAATGACAGAAGAGGACAGAAGATGACAGGAGATGACAGAATGACAGAAGATATCAGAATGACAGAAGATGACAGAATGACAGAAGAGGACAGAAGATGACAGAAGATGACAGAATGACAGAAGAGGACAGAATGACAGATGATGACAGAATGACAGAAGAGGACAGAAGTTGGCAGAAGATGACAGAAGGCGACAGAAGATGACAGAAGGTGACAGAATGACAGAAGAGGACAGAATGACAGAAGATGACAGAAGATGACAGAAGATGACAAAATGACAGAAGAGGACAGAATGACAGAAGATGACAGAATGACAGAAGAGGGCAGAAGGTGACAGAAGATGACAGAATGACAGAAGAGGACAGAATGACAGAAGATGACAGAATGACAGAAGAGGACAGAATGACAGAAGGTGACAGAAGATGATAGAATGACAGAAGAGGACAGAAGATGACAGAAGATGACAAAAGATGACAGAATGACAGAAGATGACAGAAGATGTCAGAAGATGACAAAATGACAGAAGAGGACAGAATGACAGAAGATGACAGAGTGACAGAAGAGGACAGAATGACAGAAGATGACAGAAGATGACAGAAGATGACAGAATGACAGAAGAGGACAGAATGACAGAAGATGGCAGAATATGACAGAAGATGACAGAATATGACAGAAGATGACAGAAGATGACAGAAGATGACAGAATGACAGAAGAGGACAGAATGACAGAAGATGACAGAAGATGACAGAATGACAGAAGATGACAGAAGAGGACAGAATGACAGAAGATGACAGAAGATGACAGAAGATGAAAAGATGACAGAATATGACAGAAGATGAAAGAAGATGACAGAATATGACAGAAGATGACAGAATGACAGAAGAGGACAGAATGGCAGAAGAGGACAGAATATGCCAGAAGATGACAGAAGGTGACAGAATGACAGAAGATGACAGAAGATGACAGAAGATCACAGAAGATGACAGAAGATGACAGAATGACAGAAGAGGACAGAATGACAGAAGATGACAGAATGACAGAAGAGGACAGAATGACAGAAGATGACAGAAGATGACACAAGATGACAGAATGACAGAAGAGGACAGAATGACAGAAGATGACAGAATGACGGAAGATGACAGAGGATGACAGAAGATGACAGAAGATGACAGAAGATGACAGAATGACAGACGAGGAAAGAAGATGACAGAAGATGGCAGAAGATGACAGAAGATGACAGAATGACAGAAGAGGACAGAATGACAGAAGATGACAGAATGACAGAAGAGGACAGAATGACAGAAGATGATAGAAGATGACAGAAGATGACAGAATGACAGAAGAGGACAGAATGACAGAAGATGACAGAAGATGACAGAAGATGACAGAAGATGACAGAATGACAGAAGATGACAGAAGATGACAAAATGACAGAAGAGGACAGAATGACAGAAGATGACAGAATGACAGAAGAGGGCAGAAGATGACAGAAGATGACAGAAGATGACAGAAGATGACAGAATGACAGAAGAGGACAGAATGACAGAAGATGACAGAAGATGACAGAAGATGACAGAATATGACAGAAGATGAAAAAGATGACAGAAGATGACAGAAGAGGACAGAATGACAGAAGATGACAGAAGATGACAGAATGACGGAAGATGACAGAAGATGACGCAAGATGACAGAAGATGACAGAAGATGACAGAATGACAGAAGAGGACATAATGACAGAAGATGACAGAAGATGACAGAAGATGACAGAAGATGACAGAATGACAGAAGATGACAGAATGACAGAAGAGGACACAATCACATGAGGTGACAGAAGATGACAGAAGATGACAGAATGACAGAAGAGGACAGAATGACAGAAGATGACAGAATGACAGAAGAGGACAGAATGACAGAAGATGACAGAAGATGACAGAATGACAGAAGAGGACAGAATGACAGAAGATGACAGAAGATGACAGAATGACAGAAGATGACACAAGATGACACAAGATGACAAAATGACAGAAGAGGACAGAATGACAGAAGATGACAGAGTGACAGAAGAGGACAGAATGACAGAAGATGACAGAAGATGACAGAAGATGACAGAATGACAGAAGAGGACAGAATGACAGAAGATGACAGACGATGACAGAAGATGACAGAATGACAGAAGATGACACAAGATGACGGAAGATGACAGAAGATGACAGAAGATGACAGAATGACACAAGAGGACAGAATGACAGAAGATGACAGAATGACAGAAGAGGACAGAAGATGACAGGAGATGAAAGAATGACAGAAGATATCAGAATGACAGAAGATGACAGAATGACAGAAGAGGACAGAAGATGACAGAAGATGACAGAATGACAGAAGAGGACAGAATGACAGATGATGACAGAATGACAGAAGAGGACAGAAGTTGGCAGAAGATGACAGAAGGCGACAGAAGATGACAGAAGGTGACAGAATGACAGAAGAGGACAGAATGACAGAAGATGACAGAAGATGACAGAAGATGACAAAATGACAGAAGAGGACAGAATGACAGAAGATGACAGAATGACAGAAGAGGGCAGAAGGTGACAGAAGATGACAGAATGACAGAAGAGGACAGAATGACAGAAGATGACAGAATGACAGAAGAGGACAGAATGACAGAAGGTGACAGAAGATGATAGAATGACAGAAGAGGACAGAAGATGACAGAAGATGACAAAAGATGACAGAATGACAGAAGATGACAGAAGATGTCAGAAGATGACAAAATGACAGAAGAGGACAGAATGACAGAAGATGACAGAGTGACAGAAGAGGACAGAATGACAGAAGATGACAGAAGATGACAGAAGATGACAGAATGACAGAAGAGGACAGAATGACAGAAGATGGCAGAATATGACAGAAGATGACAGAATATGACAGAAGATGACAGAAGATGACAGAAGATGACAGAATGACAGAAGAGGACAGAATGACAGAAGATGACAGAAGATGACAGAATGACAGAAGATGACAGAAGATGACGGAAGATGACAGAAGATGACAGAAGATGACAGAATGACAGAAGAGGACAGAATGACAGAAGATGACAGAAGATGACAGAAGATGACAGAAGATGACAGAATGACAGAAGATGTCAGAATGACAGAAGATGACAGAATGACAGAAGATGACAGAATGACAGAAGAGGACAGAATGACAGAAGAGGACAGACGATGACAGAAGATGACAGACGATGACAGAAGATGACAGAATGACAGAAGATGACAGAAGATGACAGAATGACAGAAGAGGACAGAAGATGACAGAAGATGACAGAAGATGACAGAAGATGACAGAATGACAGAAGAGGACAGAATGACAGAAGAGGACAGAATATGATAGAGGATGACAGAAGATGACAGAATGACAGAAGATGACAGAAGATGTCAGAAGATCAGAAGATGACAGAATGACAGAAGATGAAAGAACATGACAGAAGATGACAGAATATGACAGAAGAGGACAGAAGATGACAGAATATGACAGAAGATGACAGAAGATGACAGAATGACAGAAGAGGACAGAATGACAGAAGAGGACAGAATATGGCAGAAGATGACACAAGATGACAGAATGACAGAAAATGACAGAATATGACAGAAGAGGACAGAATATGACAGAAGAGGACAGAATGACAGAAGATGACAGAAGATGACAGAAGATGACAGAAGATGGCAGAAGATGACAGAAGATGACAGAATATGACAGAAGATGACAGAGTATGACAGAAGATGACAGAAGATGACAGAATGACAGAAGAGGACAGAATGACAGAAGATGACAGAATGACAGAAGAGGACAGAAGATGACAGAAGAGGAGAGAAGATGAGAGAATGACAGAAGAGGACAGAAGATGACAGAAGATGACAGAAGATGACAGAATGAAAGAAGAGGACAGAATGACAGAAGAGGACAGAATGACAGAAGATGACAGAATGACAGAAGATGACAGAAGATGACAGAATGACAGAAGATGACAGAAGATGACAGAATGACAGAAGAGGACAGAATGACAGAAGAGGACAGAATATGACAGAAGATGACACAAGATGACAGAATGACAGAAAATGACAGAATGACAGAAGATGACAGAATGACAGAAGAGGACAGAAGATGACAGAGGATGACAGAAGATGACAGAAGATGACAGAATGACAGAAGAGGACAGAAGATGACAGAATGACAGAAGATGACAGAAGATGACAGAATTACAGAAGAGGACAGAATGACAGAAGAGGACAGAAGATGACAGAATGACAGAAGAGGACAGAAGATGACAGAAGATGGCAGAAGATGACAGAAGATGACAGAATGACAGAAGAGGACAGAAGATGACAGAAGATGACAGAATGACAGAAGATGACAGAAGATGACAGAAGATGACAGAAGATGACAGAATTACAGAAGAGGACAGAATGACAGAAGAGGAGAGAAGATGAGAGAATGACAGAAGAGGACAGAAGATGACAGAAGATGACAGAAGATGACAGAATGAAAGAAGAGGACAGAATGACAGAAGAGGACAGAATGACAGAAGATGACAGAATGACAGAAGATGACAGAAGATGACAGAAGATGACAGAATGACAGAAGATGACAGAAGATGACAGAATGACAGAAGAGGACAGAATGACAGAAGAGGACAGAATATGACAGAAGATGACACAAGATGACAGAATGACAGAAAATGACAGAATGACAGAAGATGACAGAATGACAGAAGAGGACAGAAGATGACAGAGGATGACAGAAGATGACAGAAGATGACAGAATGACAGAAGAGGACAGAAGATGACAGAATGACAGAAGATGACAGAAGATGACAGAATTACAGAAGAGGACAGAATGACAGAAGAGGACAGAAGATGACAGAATGACAGAAGAGGACAGAAGATGACAGAAGATGACAGAATGACAGAAGAGGACAGAATGACAGAAGAGGACAGAATGACAGAAGATGACAGAATGACAGAAGATGACAGAAGATGACAGAATGACAGAAGATGACAGAAGATGAGAGTAGATGACAGAAGATGACATAAGATGACAGAAGATGACAGAAGATGACAGAATGACAGAAGAGGACAGAAGATGACAGAAGATGACAGAAGATGACAGAAGATGACAGAATGACAGAAGAGGACAGAATATGATAGAGGATGACAGAAGATGACAGAAGATGACAGAATGACAGAAGATGACAGAAGATGTCAGAAGGACAGAAGATGACAGAATGACAGAAGATGACAGAAGATGACAGAAGATGACAGAAGATGACAGAATATGACAGAAGAGGACAGAAGATGACAGAAGATGACAGAATATGACAGAAGATGACAGAATGACAGAAAATGACAGAAGAGGACAGAACATGACAGAAGAGGACAGAATGACAGAAGATGACAGAAGATGACAGAAGATGACAGAAGATGACAGAATGACAGAAAATGACAGAAGAGGACAGAACATGACAGAAGAGGACAGAATGACAGAAGATGACAGAAGATGACAGAATATGACAGAAGATGACACAAGATGACAGAATGACAGAAAATGACAGAAGAGGACAGAACATGACAGAAGAGGACAGAATGACAGAAGATGACAGAAGATGACAGAAGATGGCAGAAGATGACAGAAGATGACAGAATATGACAGAAGATGACAGAAGATGACAGAAGATGACAGAAGATGAAAGAAGATGACAGAATGACAGAAGAGGACAGAATGACAGATGACAGAATGACAGAAGAGGACAGAAGATGACAGAAGATGACAGAAGATGACAGAAGATGACAGAATGACAGAAGAGGACAGAAGATGACAGAAGATGACAGAATGACAGAAGATGACAGAAGATGACAGAAGATGACAGAAGATGACAGAATGACCGAAGAGGACAGAATGCCAGAAGAGGACAGAATGACAGAAGAGGACAGAATATGATAGAGGATGGCAGAAGATGACAGAATGACAGAAGATGACAGAAGATGTCAGAAGGACAGAAGATGACAGAATGACAAAAGATGACAGAAGATGACAGAAGATGACAGAAGATGACAGAATATGACAGAAGAGGACAGAAGATGACAGAATATGACAGAAGATGACAGAAGAGGACAGAATGACAGAAGAGAACAGAATATGACAGAAGATGACACAAGATGACAGAATAACAGAAAATGACAGAAGAGGACAGAACATGACAGAAGAGGACAGAATGACAGAAGATGACAGAAGATGGCAGAATATGGCAGAAGATGACAGAAGATGACAGAATATGACAGAAGATGACAGAAGATGACAGAGTATGACAGAAGATGACAGAAGATGACAGAAGATGAAAGAAGATGACAGAATGACAGAAGAGGACAGAATGACAGAAGATGACAGAATGACAGAAGAGGACAGAAGATGACAGAAGATGACAGAAGATGACAGAATGACAGAAGAGGACAGAAGATGACAGAATGACAGAAGATGACAGAAGATGACAGAAGATGACAGAAGATGACAGAATGACCGAAGAGGACAGAATGACAGAAGAGGACAGAATGACAGAAGAGGACAGAATATGATAGAGGATGACAGAAGATGACAGAAGATGACAGAATGACAGAAGATGACAGAAGATGACAGAAAATGACAGAGGATGACAGAAGATGACAGAAGATGACAGAATGACAGAAGAGGAAAGAATGACAGAAGATGACAGAATGACAGAAGATGACAGAATGACAGATGAGGACAGAAGATGACAGAAGATGTCAGAAGGACAGAAGATGACAGAATGACAGAAGATGAAAGAACATGACAGAAGATGGCAGAAGATGGCAGAAGATGACAGAAGATGACAGAATATGACAGAAGAGGACAGAAGATGACAGAAGATGACAGAATGACAGAAGAGGACAGAATGACAGAAGAGGACAGAATATGACAGAAGATGACACAAGATGACAGAATGACAGAAAATGACAGAAGAGGACAGAATATGACAGAAGAGGACAGAATGATAGAAGATGACAGAAGGTGACAGAAGATGGCAGAAGATGACAGAAGATGACAGAATATGACAGAAGATGACAGAAGATGACAGAATGACAGAAGAGGACAGAATGACAGAAGATGACAGAATGACAGAAGAGGACAGAATGACAGAAGATGATAGAAGATGACAGAAGATGACAGAATGACAGAAGAGGACAGAATGACAGAAGATGACAGAAGATGACAGAAGATGACAGAATGACAGAAGATGACAGAAGATGACAGAAGATGACAAAATGACAGAAGAGGACAGAATGACAGAAGATGACAGAATGACAGAAGAGGGCAGAAGATGACAGAAGATGACAGAGTATGACAGAAGATGACAGAAGATGACAGAAGATGAAAGAAGATGACAGAATGACAGAAGATGAAAGAACATGACAGAAGATGACAGAAGATGACAGAATATGACAGAAGAGGACAGAAGATGACAGAAGAGGACAGAATATGACAGAAGATGACACAAGATGACAGAATGACAGAAAAGGACAGAAGAGGACAGAATATGACAGAAGAGGACAGAATGATAGAAGATGACAGAAGGTGACAGAAGATGGCAGAAGATGACAGAAGATGACAGAATATGACAGAAGATGACAGAAGATGACAGAGTATGACAGAAGATGACAGAAGATGACAGAAGATGACAGAATGACAGAAGAGGACAGAATGACAGAAGATGACAGAATGACAGAAGTGGACAGAAGATGACAGAGGATGACAGAAGATGACAGAAGATGACAGAATGAAAGAAGAGGACAGAAGATGACAGAATGACAGAAGATGACAGAAGATGACAGAAGATGACAGAATTACAGAAGAGGACAGAATGACAAGAGGACAGAAGATGACAGAATGACAGAAGAGGACAGAAGATGACAGAAGATGACAGAATGACAGAAGAGGACAGAATGACAGAAGAGGACAGAATGACAGAAGATGACAGAATGACAGAAGATGACAGAAGATGACAGAAGATGACAGAATGACAGAAGATGACAGAAGATGAGAGTAGATGACAGAAGATGACATAAGATGACAGAAGATGACAGAAGATGACAGAATGACAGAAGAGGACAGAAGATGACAGAAGATGACAGAATGACAGAAGAGGACAGAATATGATAGAGGATGACAGAAGATGACACAATGACAGAAGATGACAGAAGATGTCAGAAGGACAGAAGATGACAGAATGACAGAAGATGACAGAAGATGACAGAAGATGACAGAAGATGACAGAATATGACAGAAGAGGACAGAAGATGACAGAAGATGACAGAATATGACAGAAGATGACAGAAGATGACAGAATGACAGAAAATGACAGAAGAGGACAGAACATGACAGAAGAGGACAGAATGACAGAAGATGACAGAAGATGACAGAAGATGACAGAATGACAGAAAATGACAGAAGAGGACAGAACATGACAGAAGAGGACAGAATGACAGAAGATGACAGAAGATGACAGAAGATGACAGAATATGACAGAAGATGACACAAGATGACAGAATGACAGAAAATGACAGAAGAGGACAGAACATGACAGAAGAGGACAGAATGACAGAAGATGACAGAAGATGACAGAAGATGACAGAAGATGGCAGAAGATGACAGAAGATGACAGAATATGACAAAAGATGACAGAAGATGACAGAATGACAGAAGAGGACAGAATGACAGAAGATGACAGAAGATGACAGAAGATGACAGAAGATGAAAGAAGATGACAGAATGACAGAAGAGGACAGAATGACAGATGACAGAATGACAGAAGAGGACAGAAGATGACAGAAGATGACAGAAGATGACAGAAGATGACAGAATGACAGAAGAGGACAAAAGATGACAGAAGATGACAGAATGACAGAAGATGACAGAAGATGACAGAAGATGACAGAAGATGACAGAAGATGACAGAATGACCGAAGAGGACAGAATGCCAGAAGAGGACAGAATGACAGAAGAGGACAGAATATGACAAAAGATGACAGAAGACGACAGAATGACAGAATATGACAGAAGATGACAGAAAATGACAGAAGATGACAGAAGATGACAGAATGACAGAAGAGGACAGAAGATGACAGAGGATGACAGAAGATGACAGAAGATGACAGAATGACAGAAGAGGACAGAAGATGACAGAAGATGACAGAAGATGACAGAATTACAGAAGAGGACAGAATGACAGAAGAGGACAGAAGATGACAGAATGACAGAAGAGGACAGAAGATGACAGAAGATGACAGAAGATGACAGAAGATGACAGAATGACAGAAGAGGACAGAATGACAGAAGAGGACAGAATGACAGAAGATGACAGAATGCCAGAAGATGACAGAAGATGACAGAAGATGACAGAATGACAGAAGATGACAGAAGATGAGAGTAGATGACAGAAGATGACAGAAGATGACAGAATGACAGAAGAGGACAGAAGATGACAGAAGATGACAGAAGATGACAGAAGATGACAGATTGACAGAAGAGGACAGAATGACAGAAGAGGACAGAATATGATAGAGGATGACAGAAGATGACAGAATGACAGAAGATGACAGAAGATGTCAGAAGGACAGAAGATGACAGAATGACAAAAGATGACAGAAGATGACAGAAGATGACAGAAGATGACAGAATATGACAGAAGAGGACAGAAGATGACAGAATATGACAGAAGATGACAGAAGAGGACAGAATGACAGAAGAGAACAGAATATGACAGAAGATGACACAAGATGACAGAATGACAGAAAATGACGGAAGAGGACAGAACATGACAGAAGAGGACAGAATGACAGAAGATGACAGAAGATGGCAGAAGATGGCAGAAGATGACAGAAGATGACAGAATATGACAGAAGATGACAGAAGATGACAGAGTATGACAGAAGATGACAGAAGATGACAGAAGATGAAAGAAGATGACAGAATGACAGAAGAGGACAGAATGACAGAAGATGACAGAATGACAGAAGAGGACAGAAGATGACAGAAGATGAAAGAAGATGACAGAATGACAGAAGATGAAAGAACATGACAGAAGATGACAGAATATGACAGAAGAGGACAGAAGATGACAGAAGATGACAGAATATGACAGAAGATGACAGAAGATGACAGAATGACAGAAGAGGACAGAATGACAGAAGAGGACAGAATATGACAGAAGATGACACAAGATGACAGAATGACAGAAAATGACAGAAGAGGACAGAATATGACAGAAGAGGACAGAATGATAGAAGATGACAGAAGGTGACAGAAGATGGCAGAAGATGACAGAAGATGACAGAATATGACAGAAGATGACAGAAGATGACAGAGTATGACAGAAGATGACAGAAGATGACAGAAGATGACAGAATGACAGAAGAGGACAGAATGACAGAAGATGACAGAATGACAGAAGAGGACAGAAGATGACAGAGGATGACAGAAGATGACAGAAGATGACAGAATGACAGAAGAGGACAGAAGATGACAGAATGACAGAAGATGACAGAAGATGACAGAAGATGACAGAATTACAGAAGAGGACAGAATGACAGAAGAGGACAGAAGATGACAGAATGACAGAAGAGGACAGAAGATGACAGAAGATGACAGAATGACAGAAGAGGACAGAATGACAGAAGAGGACAGAATGACAGAAGATGACAGAATGACAGAAGATGACAGAAGATGACAGAAGATGACAGAATGACAGAAGATGACAGAAGATGAGAGTAGATGACAGAAGATGACATAAGATGACAGAAGATGACAGAATGACAGAAGAGGACAGAAGATGACAGAAGATGACAGAATGACAGAAGAGGACAGAATATGATAGAGGATGACAGAAGATGACAGAATGACAGAAGATGACAGAAGATGTCAGAAGGACAGAAGATGACAGAATGACAGAAGATGACAGAAGATGACAGAAGATGACAGAATATGACAGAAGAGGACAGAAGATGACAGAAGATGACAGAATATGACAGAAGATGACAGAAGAGGACAGAATGACAGAAGATGACAGAAGATGACAGAAGATGACAGAATGACAGAAAATGACAGAAGAGGACAGAACATGACAGAAGAGGACAGAATGACAGAAGATGACAGAAGATGACAGAAGATGACAGAATATGACAGAAGATGACACAAGATGACAGAATGACAGAAAATGACAGAAGAGGACAGAACATGACAGAAGAGGACAGAATGACAGAAGATGACAGAAGATGACAGAAGATGACAGAAGATGGCAGAAGATGACAGAAGATGACAGAATATGACAAAAGATGACAGAAGATGACAGAATGACAGAAGAGGACAGAATGACAGAAGATGACAGAAGATGACAGAAGATGACAGAAGATGAAAGAAGATGACAGAATGACAGAAGAGGACAGAATGACAGATGACAGAATGACAGAAGAGGACAGAAGATGACAGAAGATGACAGAAGATGACAGAAGATGACAGAATGACAGAAGAGGACAGAAGATGACAGAAGATGACAGAATGACAGAAGATGACAGAAGATGACAGAAGATGACAGAATGACCGAAGAGGACAGAATGCCAGAAGAGGACAGAATGACAGAAGAGGACAGAATATGACAAAAGATGACAGAAGATGACAGAATGACAGAATATGACAGAAGATGACAGAAAATGACAGAAGATGACAGAAGATGACAGAAGATGACAGAAGATGACAGAATGACAGAAGAGGACAGAAGATGACAGAGGATGACAGAAGATGACAGAAGATGACAGAATGACAGAAGAGGACAGAAGATGACAGAAGATGACAGAATGACAGAAGATGACAGAAGATGACAGAAGATGACAGAAGATGACAGAATTACAGAAGAGGACAGAATGACAGAAGAGGACCGAAGATGACAGAATGACAGAAGAGGACAGAAGATGACAGAAGATGACAGAATGACAGAAGAGGACAGAATGACAGAATAGGACAGAATGACAGAAGATGACAGAATGCCAGAAGATGACAGAAGATGACAGAAGATGACAGAATGACAGAAGATGACAGAAGATGAGAGTAGATGACAGAAGATGACATAAGATGACAGAAGATGACAGAAGATGACAGAATGACAGAAGAGGACAGAAGATGACAGAAGATGACAGAAGATGACAGATTGACAGAAGAGGACAGAATGACAGAAGAGGACAGAATATGATAGAGGATGACAGAAGATGACAGAATGACAGAAGATGACAGAAGATGTCAGAAGGACAGAAGATGACAGAATGACAAAAGATGACAGAAGATGACAGAAGATGACAGAAGATGACAGAATATGACAGAAGAGGACAGAAGATGACAGAATATGACAGAAGATGACAGAAGAGGACAGAATGACAGAAGAGAACAGAATATGACAGAAGATGACACAAGATGACAGAATGACAGAAAATGACAGAAGAGGACAGAACATGACAGAAGAGGACAGAATGACAGAAGATGACAGAAGATGGCAGAAGATGGCAGAAGATGACAGAAGATGACAGAATATGACAGAAGATGACAGAAGATGACAGAGTATGACAGAAGATGACAGAAGATGACAGAAGATGACAGAAGATGACAGAATGACAGAAGAGGACAGAATGACAGAAGATGACAGAATGACAGAAGAGGACAGAAGATGACAGAAGATGACAGAAGATGACAGAATGACAGAAGAGGACAGAAGATGACAGAATGACAGAAGATGACAGAAGATGACAGAAGATGACAGAAGATGACAGAACGACCGAAGAGGACAGAATGACAGAAGAGGACAGAATGACAGAAGAGGACAGAATATGACAAAAGATGACAGAAGATGACAGAATGACAGAAGATGACAGAAGATGACAGAAAATGACAGAGGATGACAGAAGATGACAGAAGATGACAGAATGACAGAAGAGGAAAGAATGACAGAAGATGACAGAATGACAGAAGATGACAGAATGACAGATGAGGACAGAAGATGACAGAAGATGTCAGAAGGACAGAAGATGACAGAATGACAGAAGATGAAAGAACATGACAGAAGATGACAGAAGATGACAGAATATGACAGAAGAGGACAGAAGATGACAGAAGATGACAGAATATGACAGAAAATGACAGAAAATGACAGAAGATGACAGAATGACAGAAGAGGACAGAATGACAGAAGAGGACAGAATATGACAGAAGATGACACAAGATGACAGAATGACAGAAAATGACAGAAGAGGACAGAATATGACAGAAGAGGACAGAATGATAGAAGATGACAGAAGGTGACAGAAGATGGCAGAAGATGACAGAAGATGACAGAATATGACAGAAGATGACAGAAGATGACAGAATGACAGAAGAGGACAGAATGACAGAAGATGACAGAATGACAGAAGAGGACAGAATGACAGAAGATGATAGAAGATGACAGAAGATGACAGAATGACAGAAGAGGACAGAATGACAGAAGATGACAGAAGATGACAGAAGATGACAGAATGACAGAAGATGACAGAAGATGACAGAAGATGACAAAATGACAGAAGAGGACAGAATGACAGAAGATGACAGAAGGACAGAAGAGGGCAGAAGATGACAGAAGATGACAGAGTATGACAGAAGATGACAGAAGATGACAGAAGATGAAAGAAGATGACAGAATGACAGAAGATGAAAGAACATGACAGAAGATGACAGAAGATGACAGAATATGACAGAAGAGGACAGAAGATGACAGAAGAGGACAGAATATGACAGAAGATGACACAAGATGACAGAATGACAGAAAAGGACAGAAGAGGACAGAATATGACAGAAGAGGACAGAATGATAGAAGATGACAGAAGGTGACAGAAGATGGCAGAAGATGACAGAAGATGACAGAATATGACAGAAGATGACAGAAGATGACAGAGTATGACAGAAGATGACAGAAGATGACAGAATGACAGAAGAGGACAGAATGACAGAAGATGACAGAATGACAGAAGAGGACAGAAGATGACAGAGGATGACAGAAGATGACAGAAGATGACAGAATGACAGAAGAGGACAGAAGATGACAGAATGACAGAAGATGACAGAAGATGACAGAAGATGACAGAATTACAGAAGAGGACAGAATGACAGAAGAGGACAGAAGATGACAGAATGACAGAAGAGGACAGAAGATGACAGAAGATGACAGAATGACAGAAGAGGACAGAATGACAGAAGAGGACAGAATGACAGAAGATGACAGAATGACAGAAGATGACAGAAGATGACAGAAGATGACAGAATGACAGAAGATGACAGAAGATGAGAGTAGATGACAGAAGATGACATAAGATGACAGAAGATGACAGAAGATGACAGAATGACAGAAGAGGACAGAAGATGACAGAAGATGACAGAAGATGACAGAATGACAGAAGAGGACAGAATATGATAGAGGATGACAGAAGATGACAGAATGACAGAAGATGACAGAAGATGTCAGAAGGACAGAAGATGACAGAATGACAGAAGATGACAGAAGATGACAGAAGATGACAGAAGATGACAGAATATGACAGAAGAGGACAGAAGATGACAGAAGATGACAGAATATGACAGAAGATGACAGAAGATGACAGAATGACAGAAAATGACAGAAGAGGACAGAACATGACAGAAGAGGACAGAATGACAGAAGATGACAGAAGATGACAGAAGATGACAGAATGACAGAAAATGACAGAAGAGGACAGAACATGACAGAAGAGGACAGAATGACAGAAGATGACAGAAGATGACAGAAGATGACAGAATATGACAGAAGATGACACAAGATGACAGAATGACAGAAAATGACAGAAGAGGACAGAACATGACAGAAGAGGACAGAATGACAGAAGATGACAGAAGATGACAGAAGATGACAGAAGATGGCAGAAGATGACAGAAGATGACAGAATATGACAAAAGATGACAGAAGATGACAGAATGACAGAAGAGGACAGAATGACAGAAGATGACAGAAGATGACAGAAGATGACAGAAGATGAAAGAAGATGACAGAATGACAGAAGAGGACAGAATGACAGATGACAGAATGACAGAAGAGGACAGAAGATGACAGAAGATGACAGAAGATGACAGAAGATGACAGAATGACAGAAGAGGACAGAAGATGACAGAAGATGACAGAATGACAGAAGATGACAGAAGATGACAGAAGATGACAGAAGATGACAGAAGATGACAGAATGACCGAAGAGGACAGAATGCCAGAAGAGGACAGAATGACAGAAGAGGACAGAATATGACAAAAGATGACAGAAGACGACAGAATGACAGAATATGACAGAAGATGACAGAAAATGACAGAAGATGACAGAAGATGACAGAAGATGACAGAATGACAGAAGAGGACAGAAGATGACAGAGGATGACAGAAGATGACAGAAGATGACAGAATGACAGAAGAGGACAGAAGATGACAGAAGATGACAGAATGACAGAAGATGACAGAAGATGACAGAAGATGACAGAAGATGACAGAATTACAGAAGAGGACAGAATGACAGAAGAGGACAGAAGATGACAGAATGACAGAAGAGGACAGAAGATGACAGAAGATGACAGAAGATGACAGAATGACAGAAGAGGACAGAATGACAGAAGAGGACAGAATGACAGAAGATGACAGAATGCCAGAAGATGCCAGAAGATGACAGAAGATGACAGAATGACAGAAGATGACAGAAGATGAGAGTAGATGACAGAAGATGACATAAGATGACAGAAGATGACAGAAGATGACAGAATGACAGAAGAGGACAGAAGATGACAGAAGATGACAGAAGATGACAGATTGACAGAAGAGGACAGAATGACAGAAGAGGACAGAATATGATAGAGGATGACAGAAGATGACAGAATGACAGAAGATGACAGAAGATGTCAGAAGGACAGAAGATGACAGAATGACAAAAGATGACAGAAGATGACAGAAGATGACAGAAGATGACAGAATATGACAGAAGAGGACAGAAGATGACAGAATATGACAGAAGATGACAGAAGAGGACAGAATGACAGAAGAGAACAGAATATGACAGAAGATGACACAAGATGACAGAATGACAGAAAATGACAGAAGAGGACAGAACATGACAGAAGAGGACAGAATGACAGAAGATGACAGAAGATGGCAGAAGATGGCAGAAGATGACAGAAGATGACAGAATATGACAGAAGATGACAGAGTATGACAGAAGATGACAGAAGATGACAGAAGATGAAAGAAGATGACAGAATGACAGAAGAGGACAGAATGACAGAAGATGACAGAATGACAGAAGAGGACAGAAGATGACAGAAGATGACAGAATGACAGAAGAGGACAGAAGATGACAGAAGATGACAGAATGACAGAAGATGACAGAAGATGACAGAAGATGACAGAAGATGACAGAATGACCGAAGAGGACAGAATGACAGAAGAGGACAGAATGACAGAAGAGGACAGAATATGACAAAAGATGACAGAAGATGACAGAATGACAGAAGATGACAGAAGATGACAGAAAATGACAGAGGATGACAGAAGATGACAGAAGATGACAGAATGACAGAAGAGGAAAGAATGACAGAAGATGACAGAATGACAGAAGATGACAGAATGACAGATGAGGACAGAAGATGACAGAAGATGTCAGAAGGACAGAAGATGACAGAATGACAGAAGATGAAAGAACATGACAGAAGATGACAGAATATGACAGAAGAGGACAGAAGATGACAGAAGATGACAGAATATGACAGAAAATGACAGAAGATGACAGAATGACAGAAGAGGACAGAATGACAGAAGAGGACAGAATATGACAGAAGATGACACAAGATGACAGAATGACAGAAAATGACAGAAGAGGACAGAATATGACAGAAGAGGACAGAATGATAGAAGATGACAGAAGGTGACAGAAGATGGCAGAAGATGACAGAAGATGACAGAATATGACAGAAGATGACAGAAGATGACAGAATGACAGAAGAGGACAGAATGACAGAAGATGACAGAATGACAGAAGAGGACAGAATGACAGAAGATGATAGAAGATGACAGAAGATGACAGAATGACAGAAGAGGACAGAATGACAGAAGATGACAAAATGACAGAAGAGGACAGAATGACAGAAGATGACAGAATGACAGAAGAGGGCAGAAGATGACAGAAGATGACAGAGTATGACAGAAGATGACAGAAGATGACAGAAGATGACAGAAGATGAAAGAAGATGACAGAATGACAGAAGATGAAAGAACATGACAGAAGATGACAGAATATGACAGAAGAGGACAGAAGATGACAGAAGATGACAGAATATGACAGAAGATGACAGAAGATGACAGAATGACAGAAGAGGACAGAATGACAGAAGAGGACAGAATATGACAGAAGATGACACAAGATGACAGAATGACAGAAAATGACAGAAGAGGACAGAATATGACAGAAGAGGACAGAATGATAGAAGATGACAGAAGGTGACAGAAGATGGCAGAAGATGACAGAAGATGACAGAATATGACAGAAGATGACAGAAGATGACAGAGTATGACAGAAGATGACAGAAGATGACAGAAGATGACAGAAGAGGACAGAATGACAGAAGATGACAGAATGACAGAAGAGGACAGAAGATGACAGAGGATGACAGAAGATGACAGAAGATGACAGAATGACAGAAGAGGACAGAAGATGACAGAATGACAGAAGATGACAGAAGATGACAGAATTACAGAAGAGGACAGAATGACAGAAGAGGACAGAAGATGACAGAATGACAGAAGAGGACAGAAGATGACAGAAGATGACAGAATGACAGAAGAGGACAGAATGACAGAAGAGGACAGAATGACAGAAGATGACAGAATGACAGAAGATGACAGAAGATGACAGAAGATGACAGAATGACAGAAGATGACAGAAGATGAGAGTAGATGACAGAAGATGACATAAGATGACAGAAGATGACAGAAGATGACAGAATGACAGAAGAGGACAGAAGATGACAGAAGATGACAGAAGATGACAGAATGACAGAAGAGGACAGAATATGATAGAGGTTGACAGAAGATGACAGAATGACAGAAGATGACAGAAGATGTCAGAAGGACAGAAGATGACAGAATGACAGAAGATGACAGAAGATGACAGAATATGACAGAAGAGGACAGAAGATGACAGAAGATGACAGAATATGACAGAAGATGACAGAAGATGACAGAATGACAGAAAATGACAGAAGAGGACAGAACATGACAGAAGAGGACAGAATGACAGAAGATGACAGAAGATGACAGAAAGACAGAAAATGACAGAAGAGGACAGAACATGACAGAAGAGGACAGAATGACAGAAGATGACAGAAGATGACAGAAGATGACAGAATATGACAGAAGATGACACAAGATGACAGAATGACAGAAAATGACAGAAGAGGACAGAACATGACAGAAGAGGACAGAATGACAGAAGATGACAGAAGATGACAGAAGATGGCAGAAGATGACAGAAGATGACAGAATATGACAAAAGATGACAGAAGATGACAGAATGACAGAAGAGGACAGAATGACAGAAGATGACAGAAGATGACAGAAGATGACAGAAGATGAAAGAAGATGACAGAATGACAGAAGAGGACAGAATGACAGATGACAGAATGACAGAAGATGACAGAAGATGACAGAATGACAGAAGATGACAGAAGATGACAGAAGATGACAGAAGATGACAGAAGATGACAGAATGACCGAAGAGGACAGAATGCCAGAAGAGGACAGAATGACAGAAGAGGACAGAATATGACAAAAGATGACAGAAGACGACAGAATGACAGAATATGACAGAAGATGACAGAAAATGACAGAAGATGACAGAAGATGACAGAAGATGACAGAATGACAGAAGAGGACAGAAGATGACAGAGGATGACAGAAGATGACAGAAGATGACAGAATGACAGAAGAGGACAGAATGACAGAAGAGGACAGAATATGACAGAAGATGACACAAGATGACAGAATGACAGAAAATGACAGAAGAGGACAGAATATGACAGAAGAGGACAGAATGATAGAAGATGACAGAAGGTGACAGAAGATGGCAGAAGATCACAGAAGATGACAGAATATGACAGAAGATGACAGAAGATGACAGAATGACAGAAGAGGACAGAATGACAGAAGATGACAGAATGACAGAAGAGGACAGAATGACAGAAGATGATAGAAGATGACAGAAGATGACAGAATGACAGAAGAGGACAGAATGACAGAAGATGACAGAAGATGACAGAAGATGACAGAATGACAGAAGATGACAGAAGATGACAGAAGATGACAAAATGACAGAAGAGGACAGAATGACAGAAGATGACAGAATGACAGAAGAGGGCAGAAGATGACAGAAGATGACAGAGTATGACAGAAGATGACAGAAGATGACAGAAGATGAAAGAAGATGACAGAATGACAGAAGATGAAAGAACATGACAGAAGATGACAGAATATGACACAAGAGGACAGAAGATGACAGAAGATGACAGAATATGACAGAAGATGACAGAAGATGACAGAATGACAGAAGAGGACAGAATGACAGAAGAGGACAGAATATGACAGAAGATGACACAAGATGACAGAATGACAGAAAATGACAGAAGAGGACAGAATATGACAGAAGAGGACAGAATGATAGAAGATGACAGAAGGTGACAGAAGATGGCAGAAGATGACAGAAGATGACAGAATATGACAGAAGATGACAGAAGATGACAGAGTATGACAGAAGATGACAGAAGATGACAGAAGATGACAGAAGAGGACAGAATGACAGAAGATGACAGAATGACAGAAGAGGACAGAAGATGACAGAGGATGACAGAAGATGACAGAAGATGACAGAATGACAGAAGAGGACAGAAGATGACAGAATGACAGAAGATGACAGAAGATGACAGAAGATGACAGAATTACAGAAGAGGACAGAATGACAGAAGAGGACAGAAGATGACAGAATAAAGAAGAGGACAGAAGATGACAGAAGATGACAGAATGACAGAAGAGGACAGAATGACAGAAGAGGACAGAATGACAGAAGATGACAGAATGACAGAAGATGACAGAAGATGACAGAAGATGACAGAATGACAGAAGATGACAGAAGATGAGAGTAGATGACAGAAGATGACATAAGATGACAGAAGATGACAGAAGATGACAGAATGACAGAAGAGGACAGAAGATGACAGAAGATGACAGAAGATGACAGAATGACAGAAGAGGACAGAATATGATAGAGGATGACAGAAGATGACAGAATGACAGAAGATGACAGAAGATGTCAGAAGGACAGAAGATGACAGAATGACAGAAGATGACAGAAGATGACAGAATATGACAGAAGAGGACAGAAGATGACAGAAGATGACAGAATATGACAGAAGATGACAGAAGATGACAGAATGACAGAAAATGACAGAAGAGGACAGAACATGACAGAAGAGGACAGAATGACAGAAGATGACAGAAGATGACAGAAAGACAGAAAATGACAGAAGAGGACAGAACATGACAGAAGAGGACAGAATGACAGAAGATGACAGAAGATGACAGAATATGACAGAAGATGACACAAGATGACAGAATGACAGAAAATGACAGAAGATGACAGAACATGACAGAAGAGGACAGAATGACAGAAGATGACAGAAGATGACAGAAGATGGCAGAAGATGACAGAAGATGACAGAATATGACAAAAGATGACAGAAGATGACAGAATGACAGAAGAGGACAGAATGACAGAAGATGACAGAAGATGACAGAAGATGACAGAAGATGAAAGAAGATGACAGAATGACAGAAGAGGACAGAATGACAGATGACAGAATGACAGAAGAGGACAGAAGATGACAGAAGATGACAGAAGATGACAGAAGATGACAGAATGACAGAAGAGGACAGAAGATGACAGAAGATGACAGAATGACAGAAGATGACAGAAGATGACAGAAGATGACAGAAGATGACAGAAGATGACAGAATGACCGAAGAGGACAGAATGCCAGAAGAGGACAGAATGACAGAAGAGGACAGAATATGACAAAAGATGACAGAAGACGACAGAATGACAGAATATGACAGAAGATGACAGAAAATGACAGAAGATGACAGAAGATGACAGAAGATGACAGAATGACAGAAGAGGACAGAAGATGACAGAAGATGACAGAATGACAGAAGATGACAGAAGATGACAGAAGATGACAGAATGACAGAAGAGGACAGAATGACAGAAGAGGACAGAATGACAGAAGATGACAGAATGACAGAAGATGACAGAAGATGACAGAAGATGACAGAATGACAGAAGATGACAGAAGATGAGAGTAGATGACAGAAGATGACATAAGATGACAGAAGATGACAGAAGATGACAGAATGACAGAAGAGGACAGAAGATGACAGAAGATGACAGATTGACAGAAGAGGACAGAATGACAGAAGAGGACAGAATATGACAAAAGATGACAGAAGACGACAGAATGACAGAATATGACAGAAGATGACAGAAAATGACAGAAGATGACAGAAGATGACAGAAGATGACAGAATGACAGAAGATGACAGAAGATGTCAGAAGGACAGAAGATGACAGAATGACAAAAGATGACAGAAGATGACAGAAGATGACAGAAGATGACAGAATATGACAGAAGTGGACAGAAGATGACAGAATATGACAGAAGATGACAGAAGAGGACAGAATGACAGAAGAGAACAGAATATGACAGAAGATGACACAAGATGACAGAATGACAGAAAATGACAGAAGAGGACAGAACATGACAGAAGAGGACAGAATGACAGAAGATGACAGAAGATGGCAGAAGATGGCAGAAGATGACAGAAGATGACAGAATATGACAGAAGATGACAGAAGATGACAGAGTATGACAGAAGATGACAGAAGATGACAGAAGATGAAAGAAGATGACAGAATGACAGAAGAGGACAGAATGACAGAAGATGACAGAATGACAGAAGAGGACAGAAGATGACAGAAGATGACAGAAGATGACAGAATGACAGAAGAGGACAGAAGAGGACAGAAGATGACAGAAGATGACAGAATGACAGAAGATGACAGAAGATGACAGAAGATGACAGAAGATGACAGAATGACCGAAGAGGACAGAATGACAGAAGAGGACAGAATGACAGAAGAGGACAGAATATGACAAAAGATGACAGAAGATGACAGAATGACAGAAGATGACAGAAGATGACAGAAAATGACAGAGGATGACAGAAGATGACAGAAGATGACAGAATGACAGAAGAGGAAAGAATGACAGAAGATGACAGAATGACAGAAGATGACAGAATGACAGATGAGGACAGAAGATGACAGAAGATGTCAGAAGGACAGAAGATGACAGAATGACAGAAGATGAAAGAACATGACAGAAGATGACAGAAGATGACAGAAGATGACAGAATATGACAAAAAATGACAGAAGATGACAGAATGACAGAAGAGGACAGAATGACAGAAGAGGACAGAATATGACAGAAGATGACACAAGATGACAGAATGACAGAAAATGACAGAAGAGGACAGAATATGACAGAAGAGGACAGAATGATAGAAGATGACAGAGTATGACAGAAGATGACAGAAGATGACAGAAGATGACAGAATGACAGAAGAGGACAGAAGATGACAGAGGATGACAGAAGATGACAGAAGATGACAGAATGACAGAAGAGGACAGAAGATGACAGAATGACAGAAGATAACAGAAGATGACAGAAGATGACAGAATTACAGAAGAGGACAGAATGACAGAAGAGGACAGAAGATGACAGAATGACAGAAGAGGACAGAAGATGACAGAAGATGACAGAATGACAGAAGAGGACAGAATGACAGAAGAGGACAGAATGACAGAAGATGACAGAATGACAGAAGATGACAGAAGATGACAGAAGATGACAGAATGACAGAAGATGACAGAAGATGAGAGTAGATGACAGAAGATGACATAAGATGACAGAAGATGACAGAAGATGACAGAATGACAGAAGAGGACAGAAGATGACAGAAGATGACAGAAGATGACAGAATGACAGAAGAGGACAGAATATGATAGAGGATGACAGAAGATGACAGAATGACAGAAGATGACAGAAGATGTCAGAAGGACAGAAGATGACAGAATGACAGAAGATGACAGAAGATGACAGAAGATGACAGAAGATGACAGAATATGACAGAAGAGGACAGAAGATGACAGAAGATGACAGAATATGACAGAAGCTGACAGAAGATGACAGAATGACAGAAAATGACAGAAGAGGACAGAACATGACAGAAGAGGACAGAATGACAGAAGATGACAGAAGATGACAGAAGATGACAGAATATGACAGAAGATGACACAAGATGACAGAATGACAGAAAATGACAGAAGAGGACAGAACATGACAGAAGAGGACAGAATGACAGAAGATGACAGAAGATGACAGAGTATGACAGAAGATGACAGAAGATGACAGAAGATGACAGAATGACAGAAGAGGACAGAATGACAGAAGATGACAGAATGACAGAAGAGGACAGAAGATGACAGAGGATGACAGAAGATGACAGAAGATGACAGAATGACAGAAGAGGACAGAAGATGACAGAAGATGACAGAATGACAGAAGATGACAGAAGATGACAGAAGATGACAGAAGATGACAGAATTACAGAAGAGGACAGAATGACAGAAGAGGACAGAAGATGACAGAATGACAGAAGAGGACAGAAGATGACAGAAGATGACAGAAGATGACAGAATGACAGAAGAGGACAGAATGACAGAAGAGGACAGAATGACAGAAGATGACAGAATGCCAGAAGATGACAGAAGATGACAGAAGATGACAGAATGACAGAAGATGACAGAAGATGAGAGTAGATGACAGAAGATGACATAAGATGACAGAAGATGACAGAAGATGACAGAATGACAGAAGAGGACAGAAGATGACAGAAGATGACAGAAGATGACAGATTGACAGAAGAGGACAGAATGACAGAAGAGGACAGAATATGATAGAAGAGGACAGAAGATGACAGAATATGACAGAAGAGGACAGAAGATGACAGAATATGACAGAAGATGACAGAAGAGGACAGAATGACAGAAGAGAACAGAATATGACAGAAGATGACACAAGATGACAGAATGACAGAAAATGACAGAAGAGGACAGAACATGACAGAAGAGGACAGAATGACAGAAGATGACAGAAGATGGCAGAAGATGGCAGAAGATGACAGAAGATGACAGAATATGACAGAAGATGACAGAAGATGACAGAGTATGACAGAAGATGACAGAAGATGAAAGAAGATGACAGAATGACAGAAGAGGACAGAATGACAGAAGATGACAGAATGACAGAAGAGGACAGAAGATGACAGAAGATGACAGAAGATGACAGAATGACAGAAGAGGACAGAAGATGACAGAAGATGACAGAATGACAGAAGATGACAGAAGATGACAGAAGATGACAGAAGATGACAGAATGACCGAAGAGGACAGAATGACAGAAGAGGACAGAATGACAGAAGAGGACAGAATATGACAAAAGATGACAGAAGATGACAGAATGACAGAAGATGACAGAAGATGACAGAAAATGACAGAGGATGACAGAAGATGACAGAAGATGACAGAATGACAGAAGAGGAAAGAATGACAGAAGATGACAGAATGACAGAAGATGACAGAATGACAGATGAGGACAGAAGATGACAGAAGATGTCAGAAGGACAGAAGATGACAGAATGACAGAAGATGAAAGAACATGACAGAAGATGACAGAAGATGACAGAATATGACAGAAGAGGACAGAAGATGACAGAAGATGACAGAATATGACAGAAAATGACAGAAGATGACAGAATGACAGAAGAGGACAGAATGACAGAAGAGGACAGAATATGACAGAAGATGACACAAGATGACAGAATGACAGAAAATGACAGAAGAGGACAGAATATGACAGAAGAGGACAGAATGATAGAAGATGACAGAAGGTGACAGAAGATGGCAGAAGATGACAGAAGATGACAGAATATGACAGAAGATGACAGAAGATGACAGAATGACAGAAGAGGACAGAATGACAGAAGATGACAGAATGACAGAAGAGGACAGAATGACAGAAGATGATAGAAGATGACAGAAGATGACAGAATGACAGAAGAGGACAGAATGACAGAAGATGACAGAAGATGACAGAAGATGACAGAATGACAGAAGATGACAGAAGATGACAGAAGATGACAAAATGACAGAAGAGGACAGAATGACAGAAGATGACAGAATGACAGAAGAGGGCAGAAGATGACAGAAGATGACAGAGTATGACAGAAGATGACAGAAGATGACAGAAGATGAAAGAAGATGACAGAATGACAGAAGATGAAAGAACATGACAGAAGATGACAGAATATGACAGAAGAGGACAGAAGATGACAGAAGATGACAGAATATGACAGAAGATGACAGAAGATGACAGAATGACAGAAGAGGACAGAATGACAGAAGAGGACAGAATATGACAGAAGATGACACAAGATGACAGAATGACAGAAAATGACAGAAGAGGACAGAATATGACAGAAGAGGACAGAATGATAGAAGATGACAGAAGGTGACAGAAGATGGCAGAAGATGACAGAAGATGACAGAATATGACAGAAGATGACAGAAGATGACAGAGTATGACAGAAGATGACAGAAGATGACAGAAGATGACAGAATGACAGAAGAGGACAGAATGACAGAAGATGACAGAATGACAGAAGAGGACAGAAGATGACAGAGGATGGCAGAAGATGACAGAAGATGACAGAATGACAGAAGAGGACAGAAGATGACAGAAGATGACAGAAGATGACAGAATTACAGAAGAGGACAGAATGACAGAAGAGGACAGAAGATGACAGAATGACAGAAGAGGACAGAAGATGACAGAAGATGACAGAATGACAGAAGAGGACAGAATGACAGAAGAGGACAGAATGACAGAAGATGACAGAATGACAGAAGATGACAGAAGATGACAGAAGATGACAGAATGACAGAAGATGACAGAAGATGAGAGTAGATGACAGAAGATGACATAAGATGACAGAAGATGACAGAAGATGACAGAATGACAGAAGAGGACAGAAGATGACAGAAGATGACAGAAGATGACAGAATGACAGAAGAGGACAGAATATGATAGAGGATGACAGAAGATGACAGAATGACAGAAGATGACAGAAGATGTCAGAAGGACAGAAGATGACAGAATGACAGAAGATGACAGAAGATGACAGAAGATGGCAGAATATGACAGAAGAGGACAGAAGATGACAGAAGATGACAGAATATGACAGAAGATGACAGAAGATGACAGAATGACAGAAAATGACAGAAGAGGACAGAACATGACAGAAGAGGACAGAATGACAGAAGATGACAGAAGATGACAGAATGACAGAAAATGACAGAAGAGGACAGAACATGACAGAAGAGGACAGAATGACAGAAGATGACAGAAGATGACAGAAGATGACAGAATATGACAGAAGATGACACAAGATGACAGAATGACAGAAAATGACAGAAGAGGACAGAACATGACAGAAGAGGAAAGAATGACAGAAGATGACAGAAGATGACAGAAGATGACAGAAGATGGCAGAAGATGACAGAAGATGACAGAATATGACAAAAGATGACAGAAGATGACAGAATGACAGAAGAGGACAGAATGACAGAAGATGACAGAAGATGACAGAAGATGAAAGAAGATGACAGAATGACAGAAGAGGACAGAATGACAGATGACAGAATGACAGAAGAGGACAGAAGATGACAGAAGATGACAGAAGATGACAGAATGACAGAAGAGGACAGAAGATGACAGAAGATGACAGAATGACAGAAGATGACAGAAGATGACAGAAGATGACAGAAGATGACAGAAGATGACAGAATGACCGAAGAGGACAGAATGCCAGAAGAGGACAGAATGACAGAAGAGGACAGAATATGACAAAAGATGACAGAAGACGACAGAATGACAGAATATGACAGAAGATGACAGAAAATGACAGAAGATGACAGAAGATGACAGAAGATGACAGAATGACAGAAGAGGACAGAAGATGACAGAGGATGACAGAAGATGACAGAAGATGACAGAATGACAGAAGAGGACAGAAGATGACAGAAGATGACAGAATGACAGAAGAAGACAGAATTACAGAAGAGGACAGAATGACAGAAGAGGACAGAAGATGACAGAATGACAGAAGAGGACAGAAGATGACAGAAGATGACAGAAGATGACAGAATGACAGAAGAGGACAGAATGACAGAAGAGGACAGAATGACAGAAGATGACAGAATGACAGAAGATGACAGAAGATGACAGAAGATGACAGAATGACAGAAGATGACAGAAGATGAGAGTAGATGACAGAAGATGACATAAGATGACAGAAGATGACAGAAGATGACAGAATGACAGAAGAGGACAGAAGATGACAGAAGATGACAGAATGACAGAAGATGACAGAAGATGAGAGTAGATGACAGAAGATGACATAAGATGACAGAAGATGACAGAAGATGACAGATTGACAGAAGAGGACAGAATGACAGAAGAGGACAGAATATGATAGAGGATGACAGAAGATGACAGAATGACAGAAGATGACAGAAGATGTCAGAAGGACAGAAGATGACAGAATGACAAAAGATGACAGAAGATGACAGAAGATGACAGAAGATGACAGAATATGACAGAAGAGGACAGAAGATGACAGAATATGACAGAAGATGACAGAAGAGGACAGAATGACAGAAGAGAACAGAATATGACAGAAGATGACACAAGATGACAGAATGACAGAAAATGACAGAAGAGGACAGAACATGACAGAAGAGGACAGAATGACAGAAGATGACAGAAGATGGCAGAAGATGGCAGAAGATGACAGAAGATGACAGAATATGACAGAAGATGACAGAAGATGACAGAGTATGACAGAAGATGACAGAAGATGACAGAAGATGAAAGAAGATGACAGAATGACAGAAGAGGACAGAATGACAGAAGATGACAGAATGACAGAAGAGGACAGAAGATGACAGAAGATGACAGAAGATGACAGAATGACAGAAGAGGACAGAAGATGACAGAAGATGACAGAATGACAGAAGATGACAGAAGATGACAGAAGATGACAGAATGACCGAAGAGGACAGAATGACAGAAGAGGACAGAATGACAGAAGAGGACAGAATATGACAAAAGATGACAGAAGATGACAGAATGACAGAAGATGACAGAAGATGACAGAAAATGACAGAGGATGACAGAAGATGACAGAAGATGACAGAATGACAGAAGAGGAAAGAATGACAGAAGATGACAGAATGACAGAAGATGACAGAATGACAGATGAGGACAGAAGATGACAGAAGATGTCAGAAGGACAGAAGATGACAGAATGACAGAAGATGAAAGAACATGACAGAAGATGACAGAAGATGACAGAATATGACAGAAGAGGACAGAAGATGACAGAAGATGACAGAATATGACAGAAAATGACAGAAGATGACAGAATGACAGAAGAGGACAGAATGACAGAAGAGGACAGAATATGACAGAAGATGACACAAGATGACAGAATGACAGAAAATGACAGAAGAGGACAGAATATGACAGAAGAGGACAGAATGATAGAAGATGACAGAGTATGACAGAGGATGACAGATGATGACAGAAGATGACAGAATGACAGAAGAGGACAGAATGACAGAAGATGACAGAATGACAGAAGAGGACAGAAGATGACAGAGGATGACAGAAGATGACAGAAGATGACAGAATGACAGAAGAGGACAGAAGATGACAGAATGACAGAAGATAACAGAAGATGACAGAAGATGACAGAATTACAGAAGAGGACAGAATGACAGAAGAGGACAGAAGATGACAGAATGACAGAAGAGGACAGAAGATGACAGAAGATGACAGAATGACAGAAGAGGACAGAATGACAGAAGAGGACAGAATGACAGAAGATGACAGAATGACAGAAGATGACAGAAGATGACAGAAGATGACAGAATGACAGAAGATGACAGAAGATGAGAGTAGATGACAGAAGATGACATAAGATGACAGAAGATGACAGAAGATGACAGAATGACAGAAGAGGACAGAAGATGACAGAAGATGACAGAAGATGACAGAATGACAGAAGAGGACAGAATATGATAGAGGATGACAGAAGATGACAGAATGACAGAAGATGACAGAAGATGTCAGAAGGACAGAAGATGACAGAATGACAGAAGATGACAGAAGATGACAGAAGATGACAGAAGATGACAGAATATGACAGAAGAGCACAGAAGATGACAGAAGATGACAGAATATGACAGAAGATGACAGAAGATGACAGAATGACAGAAAATGACAGAAGAGGACAGAACATGACAGAATGACAGAAAATGACAGAAGAGGACAGAACATGACAGAAGAGGACAGAATGACAGAAGATGACAGAAGATGACAGAAGATGACAGAATATGACACAAGATGACACAAGATGACAGAATGACAGAAAATGACAGAAGAGGACAGAACATGACAGAAGAGGACAGAATGACAGAAGATGACAGAAGATGACAGAAGATGACAGAAGATGGCAGAAGATGACAGAAGATGACCGAATATGACAAAAGATGACAGAAGATGACAGAATGACTGAAGAGGACAGAATGACAGAAGATGACAGAAGATGACAGAAGATGAAAGAAGATGACAGAATGACAGAAGAGGACAGAATGACAGATGACAGAATGACAGAAGAGGACAGAAGATGACAGAAGATGACAGAAGATGACAGAAGATGACAGAATGACAGAAGAGGACAGAAGATGACAGAAGATGACAGAATGACAGAAGATGACAGAAGATGACAGAAGATGACAGAAGATGACAGAAGATGACAGAATGACCGAAGAGGACAGAATGCCAGAAGAGGACAGAATGACAGAAGAGGACAGAATATGACAAAAGATGACAGAAGATGACAGAATGACAGAATATGACAGAAGATGACAGAAAATGACAGAAGATGACAGAAGATGACAGAAGATGACAGAATGACAGAAGAGGACAGAAGATGACAGAGGATGACAGAAGATGACAGAAGATGACAGAATGACAGAAGAGGACAGAAGATGACAGAAGATGACAGAATGACAGAAGATGACAGAAGATGACAGAAGATGACAGAAGATGACAGAATTACAGAAGAGGACAGAATGACAGAAGAGGACAGAAGATGACAGAATGACAGAAGAGGACAGAAGATGACAGAAGATGACAGAATGACAGAAGAGGACAGAATGACAGAAGAGGACAGAATGACAGAAGATGACAGAATGCCAGAAGATGACAGAAGATGACAGAAGATGACAGAATGACAGAAGATGACAGAAGATGAGAGTAGATGACAGAAGATGACATAAGATGACAGAAGATGACAGAAGATGACAGAATGACAGAAGAGGACAGAAGATGACAGAAGATGACAGAAGATGACAGAAGATGACAGATTGACAGAAGAGGACAGAATGACAGAAGAGGACAGAATATGATAGAGGATGACAGAAGATGACAGAATGACAGAAGATGACAGAAGATGTCAGAAGGACAGAAGATGACAGAATGACAAAAGATGACAGAAGATGACAGAAGATGACAGAATATGACAGAAGAGGACAGAAGATGACAGAATATGACAGAAGATGACAGAAGAGGACAGAATGACAGAAGAGAACAGAATATGACAGAAGATGACACAAGATGACAGAATGACAGAAAATGACAGAAGAGGACAGAACATGACAGAAGAGGACAGAATGACAGAAGATGACAGAAGATGGCAGAAGATGGCAGAAGATGACAGAAGATGACAGAATATGACAGAAGATGACAGAAGATGACAGAGTATGACAGAAGATGACAGAAGATGACAGAAGATGAAAGAAGATGACAGAATGACAGAAGAGGACAGAATGACAGAAGATGACAGAATGACAGAAGAGGACAGAATGACAGAAGATGACAGAATGACAGAAGAGGACAGAAGATGACAGAAGATGACAGAATGACAGAAGATGACAGAAGATGACAGAAGATGACAGAAGATGACAGAATGACCGAAGAGGACAGAATGACAGAAGAGGACAGAATGACAGAAGAGGACAGAATATGACAAAAGATGACAGAATGACAGAAGATGACAGAAGATGACAGAAAATGACAGAGGATGACAGAAGATGACAGAAGATGACAGAATGACAGAAGAGGAAAGAATGACAGAAGATGACAGAATGACAGAAGATGACAGAATGACAGATGAGGACAGAAGATGACAGAAGATGTCAGAAGGACAGAAGATGACAGAATGACAGAAGATGAAAGAACATGACAGAAGATGACAGAAGATGACAGAATATGACAGAAGAGGACAGAAGATGACAGAAGATGACAGAATATGACAGAAAATGACAGAAGATGACAGAATGACAGAAGAGGACAGAATGACAGAAGAGGACAGAATATGACAGAAGATGACACAACATGACAGAATGACAGAAAATGACAGAAGAGGACAGAATATGACAGAAGAGGACAGAATGATAGAAGATGACAGAAGGTGACAGAAGATGGCAGAAGACGACAGAAGATGACAGAAGATGACAGAAGATGACAGAATGACAGAAGAGGACAGAATGACAGAAGAGGACAGAATATGACAGAAGATGACACAAGATGACAGAATGACAGAAAATGACAGAAGAGGACAGAACATGACAGAAGAGGACAGAATGACCGAAGAGGACAGAATGACAGAAGATGACAGAAGGTGACAGAAGATGACAAAAGATGACAGAAGATGGCAGAAGATGACAGAAGATGACAGAATATGACAAAAGATGACAGAAGATGACAGAATGACAGAAGAGGACAGAATGACAGAAGATGACAGAAGATGACAGAAGATGACAGAAGATGAAAGAAGATGACAGAATGACAGAAGAGGACAGAATGACAGATGACAGAATGACAGAAGAGGACAGAAGATGACAGAAGATGACAGAAGATGATAGAAGATGACAGAATGACAGAAGAGGACAGAAGATGACAGAAGATGACAGACTGACAGAAGATGACAGAAGATGACAGAAGATGACAGAATGACCGAAGAGGACAGAATGCCAGAAGAGGACAGAATGACAGAAGAGGACAGAATATGACAAAAGATGACAGAAGATGACAGAATGACAGAAGATGACAGAAGATGACAGAAAATGACAGAAGATGACAGAAGATGACAGAAGATGACAGAATGAAAGAAGAGGAAAAATGACAGAAGATGACAGAATGACAGAAGATGACAGAATGACAGATGAGGACAGAAGATGACAGAAGATGACAGAAGATGACAGAATGACAGAAGAGGACAGAAGATGACAGAATGACAGAAGAGGACAGAAGAGGACAGAAGAGGACAGAAGATGACAGAAGATGACAGAAGATGACAGAAGATGACAGAATGACAGAAGAGGTCAGAAGATGACAGAAGATGACAGAAGATGACAGAAGATAACAGAAGATGACAGAATGACAGAAGAGGACAGAATGACAGAAGAGGACAGAATGACAGAAGATGACAGAAGATGACAGAAGATGAAAAGATGACAGAATATGACAGAAGATGAAAGAAGATGACAGAATATGACAGAAGATGACAGAATGACAGAAGAGGACAGAATGGCAGAAGAGGACAGAATATGCCAGAAAATGACAGAAGGTGACAGAATGACAGAAGATGACAGAAGATGACAGAAGATCACAGAAGATGACAGAAGATGACAGAATGACAGAAGAGGACAGAATGACAGAAGATGACAGAATGACAGAAGAGGACAGAATGACAGAAGATGACAGAAGATGACACAAGATGACAGAATGACAGAAGAGGACAGAATGACAGAAGATGACAGAATGACGGAAGATGACAGAGGATGACAGAAGATGACAGAAGATGACAGAAGATGACAGAATGACAGACGAGGAAAGAAGATGACAGAAGATGGCAGAAGATGACAGAAGATGACAGAATGACAGAAGAGGACAGAATGACAGAAGATGACAGAATGACAGAAGAGGACAGAATGACAGAAGATGATAGAAGATGACAGAAGATGACAGAATGACAGAAGAGGACAGAATGACAGAAGATGACAGAAGATGACAGAATGACAGAAGATGACAGAAGATGACAAAATGACAGAAGAGGACAGAATGACAGAAGATGACAGAATGACAGAAGAGGGCAGAAGATGACAGAAGATGACAGAAGATGACAGAAGATGACAGAATGACAGAAGAGGACAGAATGACAGAAGATGACAGAAGATGACAGAAGATGACAGAATATGACAGAAGATGAAAAAGATGACAGAAGATGACAGAAGAGGACAGAATGACAGAAGATGACAGAAGATGACAGAATGACGGAAGATGACAGAAGATGACGCAAGATGACAGAAGATGACAGAAGATGACAGAATGACAGAAGAGGACATAATGACAGAAGATGACAGAAGATGACAGAAGATGACAGAAGATGACAGAATGACAGAAGATGACAGAATGACAGAAGAGGACACAATCACATGAGGTGACAGAAGATGACAGAAGATGACAGAATGACAGAAGAGGACAGAATGACAGAAGATGACAGAATGACAGAAGAGGACAGAATGACAGAAGATGACAGAAGATGACAGAATGACAGAAGAGGACAGAATGACAGAAGATGACAGAAGATGACAGAAGATGACAGAATGACAGAAGATGACACAAGATGACACAAGATGACAAAATGACAGAAGAGGACAGAATGACAGAAGATGACAGAGTGACAGAAGAGGACAGAATGACAGAAGATGACAGAAGATGACAGAAGATGACAGAATGACAGAAGAGGACAGAATGACAGAAGATGACAGACGATGACAGAAGATGACAGAATATGACAAAAGATGACAGAATGACTGAAGAGGACAGAATGACAGAAGATGACAGAAGATGACAGAAGATGAAAGAAGATGACAGAATGACAGAAGAGGACAGAATGACAGATGACAGAATGACAGAAGAGGACAGAAGATGACAGAAGATGACAGAAGATGACAGAAGATGACAGAATGACAGAAGAGGACAGAAGATGACAGAAGATGACAGAATGACAGAAGATGACAGAAGATGACAGAAGATGACAGAAGATGACAGAATGACCGAAGAGGACAGAATGCCAGAAGATGACAGAAGATGACAGAAGATGAAAGAAGATGACAGAATGACAGAAGAGGACAGAATGACAGATGACAGAATGACAGAAGAGGACAGAAGATGACAGAAGATGACAGAAGATGACAGAAGATGACAGAATGACAGAAGAGGACAGAACATGACAGAAGAGGACAGAATGACCGAAGAGGACAGAATGACAGAAGATGACAGAAGGTGACAGAAGATGACAAAAGATGACAGAAGATGGCAGAAGATGACAGAAGATGACAGAATATGACAAAAGATGACAGAAGATGACAGAATGACAGAAGAGGACAGAATGACAGAAGATGACAGAAGATGACAGAAGATGACAGAAGATGAAAGAAGATGACAGAATGACAGAAGAGGACAGAATGACAGATGACAGAATGACAGAAGAGGACAGAAGATGACAGAAGATGACAGAAGATGATAGAAGATGACAGAATGACAGAAGAGGACAGAAGATGACAGAAGATGACAGACTGACAGAAGATGACAGAAGATGACAGAAGATGACAGAATGACCGAAGAGGACAGAATGCCAGAAGAGGACAGAATGACAGAAGAGGACAGAATATGACAAAAGATGACAGAAGATGACAGAATGACAGAAGATGACAGAAGATGACAGAAAATGACAGAAGATGACAGAAGATGACAGAAGATGACAGAATGACAGAAGAGGAAAAATGACAGAAGATGACAGAATGACAGAAGATGACAGAATGACAGATGAGGACAGAAGATGACAGAAGATGACAGAAGATGACAGAATGACAGAAGAGGACAGAAGATGACAGAATGACAGAAGAGGACAGAAGAGGACAGAAGAGGACAGAAGATGACAGAAGATGACAGAAGATGACAGAAGATGACAGAATGACAGAAGAGGTCAGAAGATGACAGAAGATGACAGAAGATGACAGAAGATAACAGAAGATGACAGAATGACAGAAGAGGACAGAATGACAGAAGAGGACAGAATGACAGAAGATGACAGAAGATGACAGAAGATGAAAAGATGACAGAATATGACAGAAGATGAAAGAAGATGACAGAATATGACAGAAGATGACAGAATGACAGAAGAGGACAGAATGGCAGAAGAGGACAGAATATGCCAGAAGATGACAGAAGGTGACAGAATGACAGAAGATGACAGAAGATGACAGAAGATCACAGAAGATGACAGAAGATGACAGAATGACAGAAGAGGACAGAATGACAGAAGATGACAGAATGACAGAAGAGGACAGAATGACAGAAGATGACACAAGATGACACAAGATGACAGAATGACAGAAGAGGACAGAATGACAGAAGATGACAGAATGACGGAAGATGACAGAGGATGACAGAAGATGACAGAAGATGACAGAAGATGACAGAATGACAGACGAGGAAAGAAGATGACAGAAGATGGCAGAAGATGACAGAAGATGACAGAATGACAGAAGAGGACAGAATGACAGAAGATGACAGAATGACAGAAGAGGACAGAATGACAGAAGATGATAGAAGATGACAGAAGATGACAGAATGACAGAAGAGGACAGAATGACAGAAGATGACAGAAGATGACAGAATGACAGAAGATGACAGAAGATGACAAAATGACAGAAGAGGACAGAATGACAGAAGATGACAGAATGACAGAAGAGGGCAGAAGATGACAGAAGATGACAGAAGATGACAGAAGATGACAGAATGACAGAAGAGGACAGAATGACAGAAGATGACAGAAGATGACAGAAGATGACAGAATATGACAGAAGATGAAAAAGATGACAGAAGATGACAGAAGAGGACAGAATGACAGAAGATGACAGAAGATGACAGAATGACGGAAGATGACAGAAGATGACGCAAGATGACAGAAGATGACAGAAGATGACAGAATGACAGAAGAGGACATAATGACAGAAGATGACAGAAGATGACAGAAGATGACAGAAGATGACAGAATGACAGAAGATGACAGAATGACAGAAGAGGACACAATCACATGAGGTGACAGAAGATGACAGAAGATGACAGAATGACAGAAGAGGACAGAATGACAGAAGATGACAGAATGACAGAAGAGGACAGAATGACAGAAGATGACAGAAGATGACAGAATGACAGAAGAGGACAGAATGACAGAAGATGACAGAAGATGACAGAAGATGACAGAATGACAGAAGATGACACAAGATGACACAAGATGACAAAATGACAGAAGAGGACAGAATGACAGAAGATGACAGAGTGACAGAAGAGGACAGAATGACAGAAGATGACAGAAGATGACAGAAGATGACAGAATGACAGAAGAGGACAGAATGACAGAAGATGACAGACGATGACAGAAGATGACAGAATATGACAAAAGATGACAGAATGACTGAAGAGGACAGAATGACAGAAGATGACAGAAGATGACAGAAGATGAAAGAAGATGACAGAATGACAGAAGAGGACAGAATGACAGATGACAGAATGACAGAAGAGGACAGAAGATGACAGAAGATGACAGAAGATGACAGAAGATGACAGAATGACAGAAGAGGACAGAAGATGACAGAAGATGACAGAATGACAGAAGATGACAGAAGATGACAGAAGATGACAGAAGATGACAGAATGACCGAAGAGGACAGAATGCCAGAAGAGGACAGAATGACAGAAGAGGACAGAATATGACAAAAGATGACAGAAGATGACAGAATGACAGAATATGACAGAAGATGACAGAAAATGACAGAAGATGACAGAAGATGACAGAAGATGACAGAATGACAGAAGAGGACAGAAGATGACAGAGGATGACAGAAGATGACAGAAGATGACAGAATGACAGAAGAGGACAGAAGATGACAGAAGATGACAGAAAGACAGAAGATGACAGAAGATGACAGAAGATGACAGAAGATGACAGAATTACAGAAGAGGACAGGATGACAGAAGAGGACAGAAGATGACAGAATGACAGAAGAGGACAGAAGATGACAGAAGATGACAGAAGATGACAGAATGACAGAAGAGGACAGAATGACAGAAGAGGACAGAATGACAGAAGATGACAGAATGCCAGAAGATGACAGAAGATGACAGAAGATGACAGAATGACAGAAGATGACAGAAGATGAGAGTAGATGACAGAAGATGACATAAGATGACAGAAGATGACAGAAGATGACAGAATGACAGAAGATGACAGAAGATGACAGAAGATGACAGATTGACAGAAGAGGACAGAATGACAGAAGAGGACAGAATATGATAGAGGATGACAGAAGATGACAGAATGACAGAAGATGACAGAAGATGTCAGAAGGACAGAAGATGACAGAATGACAAAAGATGACAGAAGATGACAGAAGATGACAGAATATGACAGAAGAGGACAGAAGATGACAGAATGTGACAGAAGATGACAGAAGAGGACAGAATGACAGAAGAGAACAGAATATGACAGAAGATGACACAAGATGACAGAATGACAGAAAATGACAGAAGAGGACAGAACATGACAGAAGAGGACAGAATGACAGAAGATGACAGAAGATGGCAGAAGATGGCAGAAGATGACAGAAGATGACAGAATATGACAGAAGATGACAGAAGATGACAGAGTATGACAGAAGATGACAGAAGATGACAGAAGATGAAAGAAGATGACAGAATGACAGAAGAGGACAGAATGACAGAAGATGACAGAATGACAGAAGAGGACAGAATGACAGAAGATGACAGAATGACAGAAGAGGACAGAAGATGACAGAAGATGACAGAATGACAGAAGATGACAGAAGATGACAGAAGATGACAGAAGATGACAGAATGACCGAAGAGGACAGAATGACAGAAGAGGACAGAATGACAGAAGAGGACAGAATATGACAAAAGATGACAGAATGACAGAAGATGACAGAAGATGACAGAAAATGACAGAGGATGACAGAAGATGACAGAAGATGACAGAATGACAGAAGAGGAAAGAATGACAGAAGATGACAGAATGACAGAAGATGACAGAATGACAGATGAGGACAGAAGATGACAGAAGATGTCAGAAGGACAGAAGATGACAGAATGACAGAAGATGAAAGAACATGACAGAAGATGACAGAAGATGACAGAATATGACAGAAGAGGACAGAAGATGACAGAAGATGACAGAATATGACAGAAAATGACAGAAGATGACAGAATGACAGAAGAGGACAGAATGACAGAAGAGGACAGAATATGACAGAAGATGACACAAGATGACAGAATGACAGAAAATGACAGAAGAGGACAGAATATGACAGAAGAGGACAGAATGATAGAAGATGACAGAAGGTGACAGAAGATGGCAGAAGATGACAGAAGATGACAGAATATGACAGAAGATGACAGAAGATGACAGAATGACAGAAGAGGACAGAATGACAGAAGATGACAGAAGATGGCAGAAGATGACAGAAGATGAAAGAAGATGACAGAATGACAGAAGAGGACAGAATGACAGATGACAGAATGACAGAAGAGGACAGAAGATGACAGAAGATGACAGAAGATGACAGAAGATGACAGAATGACAGAAGAGGACAGAAGATGACAGAAGATGACAGAATGACAGAAGATGACAGAAGATGACAGAAGATGACAGAAGATGACAGAAGATGACAGAATGACCGAAGAGGACAGAATGCCAGAAGAGGACAGAATGACAGAAGAGGACAGAAGATGACAGAAGATGACAGAATGACAGAAGATGACAGAAGATGACAGAAGATGACAGAAGATGACAGAAGATGACAGAATGACCGAAGAGGACAGAATGCCAGAAGAGGACAGAATGACAGAAGAGGACAGAATATGACAAAAGATGACAGAAGATGACAGAATGACAGAATATGACAGAAGATGACAGAAAATGACAGAAGATGACAGAAGATGACAGAAGATGACAGAATGACAGAAGAGGACAGAAGATGACAGAGGATGACAGAAGATGACAGAAGATGACAGAATGACAGAAGAGGACAGAAGATGACAGAAGATGACAGAAAGACAGAAGATGACAGAAGATGACAGAAGATGACAGAAGATGACAGAATTACAGAAGAGGACAGGATGACAGAAGAGGACAGAAGATGACAGAATGACAGAAGAGGACAGAAGATGACAGAAGATGACAGAAGATGACAGAATGACAGAAGAGGACAGAATGACAGAAGAGGACAGAATGACAGAAGATGACAGAATGCCAGAAGATGACAGAAGATGACAGAAGATGACAGAATGACAGAAGATGACAGAAGATGAGAGTAGATGACAGAAGATGACATAAGATGACAGAAGATGACAGAAGATGACAGAATGACAGAAGATGACAGAAGATGACAGAAGATGACAGATTGACAGAAGAGGACAGAATGACAGAAGAGGACAGAATATGATAGAGGATGACAGAAGATGACAGAATGACAGAAGATGACAGAAGATGTCAGAAGGACAGAAGATGACAGAATGACAAAAGATGGCAGAAGATGACAGAAGATGACAGAATATGACAGAAGAGGACAGAAGATGACAGAATGTGACAGAAGATGACAGAAGAGGACAGAATGACAGAAGAGAACAGAATATGACAGAAGATGACACAAGATGACAGAATGACAGAAAATGACAGAAGAGGACAGAACATGACAGAAGAGGACAGAATGACAGAAGATGACAGAAGATGGCAGAAGATGACAGAAGATGACAGAATATGACAGAAGATGACAGAAGATGACAGAGTATGACAGAAGATGACAGAAGATGACAGAAGATGAAAGAAGATGACAGAATGACAGAAGAGGACAGAATGACAGAAGATGACAGAATGACAGAAGAGGACAGAATGACAGAAGATGACAGAATGACAGAAGAGGACAGAAGATGACAGAAGATGACAGAATGACAGAAGATGACAGAAGATGACAGAAGATGACAGAAGATGACAGAATGACCGAAGAGGACAGAATGACAGAAGAGGACAGAATGACAGAAGAGGACAGAATATGACAAAAGATGACAGAATGACAGAAGATGACAGAAGATGACAGAAAATGACAGAGGATGACAGAAGATGACAGAAGATGACAGAATGACAGAAGAGGAAAGAATGACAGAAGATGACAGAATGACAGAAGATGACAGAATGACAGATGAGGACAGAAGATGACAGAAGATGTCAGAAGGACAGAAGATGACAGAATGACAGAAGATGAAAGAACATGACAGAAGATGACAGAAGATGACAGAATATGACAGAAGAGGACAGAAGATGACAGAAGATGACAGAATATGACAGAAAATGACAGAAGATGACAGAATGACAGAAGAGGACAGAATGACAGAAGAGGACAGAATATGACAGAAGATGACACAAGATGACAGAATGACAGAAAATGACAGAAGAGGACAGAATATGACAGAAGAGGACAGAATGATAGAAGATGACAGAAGGTGACAGAAGATGGCAGAAGATGACAGAAGATGACAGAAGATGACAGAAGATGACAGAATGACAGAAGAGGACAGAATGACAGAAGAGGACAGAATATGACAGAAGATGACACAAGATGACAGAATGACAGAAAATGACAGAAGAGGACAGAACATGACAGAAGAGGACAGAATGACAGAAGATGACAGAAGATGACAAAAGATGACAGAAGATGGCAGAAGATGACAGAAGATGACAGAATATGACAAAAGATGACAGAAGATGACAGAATGACAGAAGAGGACAGAATGACAGAAGATGACAGAAGATGACAGAAGATGACAGAAGATGAAAGAAGATGACAGAATGACAGAAGAGGACAGAATGACAGAAGATGACAGAAGATGACAGAAGATGACAGAAGATGACAGAAGATGACAGAAGATGACAGAAGATGACAGAATGACAGAAGAGGACAGAAGATGACAGAAGATGACAGAATGACAGAAGATGACAGAAGATGACAGAATGACCGAAGAGGACAGAATGCCAGAAGAGGACAGAATGACAGAAGAGGACAGAATATGACAAAAGATGACAGAAGATGACAGAATGACAGAAGATGACAGAAGATGACAGAAAATGACAGAAGATGACAGAAGATGACAGAAGATGACAGAATGACAGAAGAGGAAAGAATGACAGAAGATGACAGAATGACAGAAGATGACAGAATGACAGATGAGGACAGAAGATGACAGAAGATGACAGAAGATGACAGAATGACAGAAGAGGACAGAAGATGACAGAATGACAGAAGAGGACAGAAGAGGACAGAAGAGGACAGAAGATGACAGAAGATGACAGAAGATGACAGAAGATGACAGAATGACAGAAGAGGTCAGAAGATGACAGAAGATGACAGAAGATGACAGAAGATAACAGAAGATGACAGAATGACAGAAGAGGACAGAATGACAGAAGAGGACAGAATGACAGAAGATGACAGAAGATGACAGAAGATGAAAAGATGACAGAATATGACAGAAGATGAAAGAAGATGACAGAATATGACAGAAGATGACAGAATGACAGAAGAGGACAGAATGGCAGAAGAGGACAGAATATGCCAGAAGATGACAGAAGGTGACAGAATGACAGAAGATGACAGAAGATCACAGAAGATGACAGAAGATGACAGAATGACAGAAGAGGACAGAATGACAGAAGATGACAGAATGACAGAAGAGGACAGAATGACAGAAGATGACAGAAGATGACACAAGATGACAGAATGACAGAAGAGGACAGAATGACAGAAGATGACAGAATGACGGAAGATGACAGAGGATGACAGAAGATGACAGAAGATGACAGAAGATGACAGAATGACAGACGAGGAAAGAAGATGACAGAAGATGGCAGAAGATGACAGAAGATGACAGAATGACAGAAGAGGACAGAATGACAGAAGATGACAGAATGACAGAAGAGGACAGAATGACAGAAGATGATAGAAGATGACAGAAGATGACAGAATGACAGAAGAGGACAGAATGACAGAAGATGACAGAAGATGACAGAAGATGACAGAAGATGACAGAATGACAGAAGATGACAGAAGATGACAAAATGACAGAAGAGGACAGAATGACAGAAGATGACAGAATGACAGAAGAGGGCAGAAGATGACAGAAGATGACAGAAGATGACAGAAGATGACAGAATGACAGAAGAGGACAGAATGACAGAAGATGACAGAAGATGACAGAAGATGACAGAATATGACAGAAGATGAAAAAGATGACAGAAGATGACAGAAGAGGACAGAATGACAGAAGATGACAGAAGATGACAGAATGACGGAAGATGACAGAAGATGACGCAAGATGACAGAAGATGACAGAAGATGACAGAATGACAGAAGAGGACATAATGACAGAAGATGACAGAAGATGACAGAAGATGACAGAAGATGACAGAATGACAAGATGACAGAATGACAGAAGAGGACACAATCACATGAGGTGACAGAAGATGACAGAAGATGACAGAATGACAGAAGAGGACAGAATGACAGAAGATGACAGAATGACAGAAGAGGACAGAATGACAGAAGATGACAGAAGATGACAGAATGACAGAAGAGGACAGAATGACAGAAGATGACAGAAGATGACAGAATGACAGAAGATGACACAAGATGACACAAGATGACAAAATGACAGAAGAGGACAGAATGACAGAAGATGACAGAGTGACAGAAGAGGACAGAATGACAGAAGATGACAGAAGATGACAGAAGATGACAGAATGACAGAAGAGGACAGAATGACAGAAGATGACAGACGATGACAGAAGATGACAGAATGACAGAAGATGACACAAGATGACGGAAGATGACAGAAGATGACAGAAGATGACAGAATGACACAAGAGGACAGAATGACAGAAGATGACAGAATGACAGAAGAGGACAGAAGATGACAGAAGATGACAGGAGATGACAGAATGACAGAAGATATCAGAATGACAGAAGATGACAGAATGACAGAAGAGGACAGAAGATGACAGAAGATGACAGAATGACAGAAGAGGACAGAATGACAGATGATGACAGAATGACAGAAGAGGACAGAAGTTGGCAGAAGATGACAGAAGGCGACAGAAGATGACAGAAGGTGACAGAATGACAGAAGAGGACAGAATGACCGAAGATGACAGAAGATGACAGAAGATGACAAAATGACAGAAGAGGACAGAATGACAGAAGATGACAGAATGACAGAAGAGGGCAGAAGATGACAGAAGATGACAGAATGACAGAAGAGGACAGAATGACAGAAGATGACAGAATGACAGAAGAGGACAGAATGACAGAAGGTGACAGAAGATGATAGAATGACAGAAGAGGACAGAAGATGACAGAAGATGACAAAAGATGACAGAATGACAGAAGATGACAGAAGATGTCAGAAGATGACAAAATGACAGAAGAGGACAGAATGACAGAAGATGACAGAGTGACAGAAGAGGACAGAATGACAGAAGATGACAGAAGATGACAGAAGATGACAGAATGACAGAAGAGGACAGAATGACAGAAGATGGCAGAATATGACAGAAGATGACAGAATATGACAGAAGATGACAGAAGATGACAGAAGATGACAGAATGACAGAAGAGGACAGAATGACAGAAGATGACAGAAGATGACAGAATGACAGAAGATGACAGAAGATGACGGAAGATGACAGAAGATGACAGAAGATGACAGAATGACAGAAGAGGACAGAATGACAGAAGATGACAGAAGATGACAGAAGATGACAGAAGATGACAGAATGACAGAAGATGTCAGAATGACAGAAGATGACAGAATGACAGAAGATGACAGAATGACAGAAGAGGACAGATTGACAGAAGAGGACAGACGATGACAGAAGATGACAGACGATGACAGAAGATGACAGAATGACAGAAGATGACAGAAGATGACAGAATGACAGAAGAGGACAGAAGATGACAGAAGATGACAGAAGATGACAGAAGATGACAGAATGACAGAAGAGGACAGAATGACAGAAGAGGACAGAATATGATAGAGGATGACAGAAGATGACAGAATGACAGAAGATGACAGAAGATGTCAGAAGATCAGAAGATGACAGAATGACAGAAGATGAAAGAACATGACAGAAGATGACAGAATATGACAGAAGAGGACAGAAGATGACAGAATATGACAGAAGATGACAGAAGATGACAGAATGACAGAAGAGGACAGAATGACAGAAGAGGACAGAATATGGCAGAAGATGACACAAGATGACAGAATGACAGAAAATGACAGAATATGACAGAAGAGGACAGAATATGACAGAAGAGGACAGAATGACAGAAGATGACAGAAGATGACAGAAGATGGCAGAAGATGACAGAAGATGACAGAATATGACAGAAGATGACAGAGTATGACAGAAGATGACAGAAGATGACAGAATGACAGAAGAGGACAGAAGATGACAGAAGATGACAGAATGACAGAAGAGGACAGAAGATGACAGAAGATGACAGAATGCCAGAAGATGACAGAAGATGACAGAAGATGACAGAAGATGACAGAATTACAGAAGAGGACAGAATGACAGAAGAGGAGAGAAGATGAGAGAATGACAGAAGAGGACAGAAGATGACAGAAGATGACAGAAGATGACAGAATGAAAGAAGAGGACAGAATGACAGAAGAGGACAGAATGACAGAAGATGACAGAATGACAGAAGATGACAGAAGATGACAGAATGACAGAAGATGACAGAAGATGACAGAATGACAGAAGAGGACAGAATGACAGAAGAGGACAGAATATGACAGAAGATGACACAAGATGACAGAATGACAGAAAATGACAGAATGACAGAAGATGACAGAATGACAGAAGAGGACAGAAGATGACAGAGGATGACGGAAGATGACAGAAGATGACAGAATGACAGAAGAGGACAGAAGATGACAGAATGACAGAAGATGACAGAAGATGACAGAATTACAGAAGAGGACAGAATGACAGAAGAGGACAGAAGATGACAGAATGACAGAAGAGGACAGAAGATGACAGAAGATGACAGAATGACAGAAGAGGACAGAATGACAGAAGAGGACAGAATGACAGAAGATGACAGAATGACAGAAGATGACAGAAGATGACAGAATGACAGAAGATGACAGAAGATGAGAGCAGATGACAGAAGATGACATAAGATGACAGAAGATGACAGAAGTTGACAGAATGCCAGAAGAGGACAGAAGATGACAGAAGATGACAGAAGATGACAGAAGATGACAGAATGACAGAAGAGGACAGAATATGATAGAGGATGACAGAAGATGACAGAAGATGACAGAATGACAGAAGATGACAGAAGATGTCAGAAGGACAGAAGATGACAGAATGACAGAAGATGACAGAAGATGACAGAAGATGACAGAAGATGACAGAATATGACAGAAGAGGACAGAAGATGACAGAAGATGACAGAATGACAGAAAATGACAGAAGAGGACAGAACATGACAGAAGAGGACAGAATGACAGAAGATGACAGAAGATGACAGAAGATGACAGAAGATGACAGAATGACAGAAAATGACAGAAGAGGACAGAACATGACAGAAGAGGACAGAATGACAGAAGATGACAGAAGATGACAGAAGATGACAGAATATGACAGAAGATGACACAAGATGACAGAATGACAGAAAATGACAGAAGAGGACAGAACATGACAGAAGAGGACAGAATGACAGAAGATGACAGAAGATGACAGAAGATGGCAGAAGATGACAGAAGATGACAGAATATGACAGAAGATGACAGAAGATGACAGAAGATGACAGAAGATGAAAGAAGATGACAGAATGACAGAAGAGGACAGAATGACAGATGACAGAATGACAGAAGAGGACAGAAGATGACAGAAGATGACAGAAGATGACAGAAGATGACAGAATGACAGAATTGGACAGAAGATGACAGAAGATGACAGAATGACAGAAGATGACAGAAGATGACAGAAGATGACAGAAGATGACAGAATGACCGAAGAGGACAGAATGCCAGAAGAGGACAGAATGACAGAAGAGGACAGAATATGACAAAAGATGACAGAAGATGACAGAATGACAGAAGATGACAGAAGATGACAGAAAATGACAGAAGATGACAGAAGATGACAGAATGACAGAAGAGGAAAGAATGACAGAAGATGACAGAATGACAGAAGATGACAGAATGACAGATGAGGACAGAAGATGACAGAAGATGACAGAAGATGACAGAAGATGACAGAATGACAGAAGAGGACAGAAGATGACAGAATGACAGAAGAGGACAGAAGAGGACAGAAGATGACAGAAGATGACAGAAGATGACAGAAGATGACAGAATGACAGAAGAGGTCAGAAGATGACAGAAGATGACAGAAGATGACAGAAGATAACAGAAGATGACAGAATGACAGAAGAGGACAGAATGACAGAAGAGGACAGAATGACAGAAGATGACAGAAGATGACAGAAGATGAAAAGATGACAGAATATGACAGAAGATGAAAGAAGATGACAGAATATGACAGAAGATGACAGAATGACAGAAGAGGACAGAATGGCAGAAGAGGACAGAATATGCCAGAAGATGACAGAAGGTGACAGAATGACAGAAGATGACAGAAGATGACAGAAGATCACAGAAGATGACAGAAGATGACAGAATGACAGAAGAGGACAGAATGACAGAAGATGACAGAATGACAGAAGAGGACAGAATGACAGAAGATGACACAAGATGACACAAGATGACAGAATGACAGAAGAGGACAGAATGACAGAAGATGACAGAATGACGGAAGATGACAGAGGATGACAGAAGATGACAGAAGATGACAGAAGATGACAGAATGACAGACGAGGAAAGAAGATGACAGAAGATGGCAGAAGATGACAGAAGATGACAGAATGACAGAAGAGGACAGAATGGCAGAAGATGACAGAATGACAGAAGAGGACAGAATGACAGAAGATGATAGAAGATGACAGAAGATGACAGAATGACAGAAGAGGACAGAATGACAGAAGATGACAGAAGATGACAGAAGATGACAGAATGACAGAAGATGACAGAAGATGACAGAAGATGACAAAATGACAGAAGAGGACAGAATGACAGAAGATGACAGAATGACAGAAGAGGGCAGAAGATGACAGAAGATGACAGAAGATGACAGAAGATGACAGAATGACAGAAGAGGACAGAATGACAGAAGATGACAGAAGATGACAGAAGATGACAGAATATGACAGAAGATGAAAAAGATGACAGAAGATGACAGAAGAGGACAGAATGACAGAAGATGACAAGATGACAGAATGACGGAAGATGACAGAAGATGACGCAAGATGACAGAAGATGACAGAAGATGACAGAATGACAGAAGAGGACATAATGACAGAAGATGACAGAAGATGACAGAAGATGACAGAATGACAGAAGATGACAGAATGACAGAAGAGGACACAATCACATGAGGTGACAGAAGATGACAGAAGATGACAGAATGACAGAAGTGGACAGAATGACAGAAGATGACAGAATGACAGAAGAGGACAGAATGACAGAAGATGACAGAAGATGACAGAATGACAGAAGAGGACAGAATGACAGAAGATGACAGAAGATGACAGAAGATGACAGAATGACAGAAGATGACACAAGATGACACAAGATGACAAAATGACAGAAGAGGACAGAATGACAGAAGATGACAGAGTGACAGAAGAGGACAGAATGACAGAAGATGACAGAAGATGACAGAATGACAGAAGAGGACAGAATGACAGAAGATGACAGACGATGACAGAAGATGACAGAATGACAGAAGATGACACAAGATGACGGAAGATGACAGAAGATGACAGAAGATGACAGAATGACACAAGAGGACAGAATGACAGAAGATGACAGAATGACAGAAGAGGACAGAATGACAGAAGATGACAGAAGATGACAGAAGATGACAGAAGATGACAGGAGATGACAGAATGACAGAAGATATCAGAATGACAGAAGATGACAGAATGACAGAAGAGGACAGAAGATGACAGAAGATGACAGAATGACAGAAGAGGACAGAATGACAGATGATGACAGAATGACAGAAGAGGACAGAAGATGGCAGAAGATGACAGAAGGCGACAGAAGGTGACAGAATGACAGAAGAGGACAGAATGACAGAAGATGACAGAAGATGACAGAAGATGACAAAATGACAGAAGAGGACAGAATGACAGAAGATGACAGAATGACAGAAGAGGGCAGAAGATGACAGAAGATGACAGAATGACAGAAGATGACAGAATGACAGAAGAGGACAGAATATGATAGAGGATGACAGAAGATGACAGAAGATGACAGAATGACAGAAGATGACAGAAGATGTCAGAAGGACAGAAGATGACAGAATGACAGAAGATGACAGAAGATGACAGAAGATGACAGAAGATGACAGAATATGACAGAAGAGGACAGAAGATGACAGAAGATGACAGAATATGACAGAAGATGACAGAATGACAGAAAATGACAGAAGAGGACAGAACATGACAGAAGAGGACAGAATGACAGAAGATGACAGAAGATGACAGAAGATGACAGAAGATGACAGAATGACAGAAAATGACAGAAGAGGACAGAACATGACAGAAGAGGACAGAATGACAGAAGATGACAGAAGATGACAGAAGATGACAGAATATGACAGAAGATGACACAAGATGACAGAATGACAGAAAATGACAGAAGAGGACAGAACATGACGGAAGAGGACAGAATGACAGAAGATGACAGAAGATGACAGAAGATGGCAGAAGATGACAGAAGATGACAGAATATGACAGAAGATGACAGAAGATGACAGAAGATGACAGAAGATGAAAGAAGATGACAGAATGACAGAAGAGGACAGAATGACAGATGACAGAATGACAGAAGAGGACAGAAGATGACAGAAGATGACAGAAGATGACAGAAGATGACAGAATGACAGAAGAGGACAGAAGATGACAGAAGATGACAGAATGACAGAAGATGACAGAAGATGACAGAAGATGACAGAAGATGACAGAATGACCGAAGAGGACAGAATGCCAGAAGAGGACAGAATGACAGAAGAGGACAGAATATGACAAAAGATGACAGAAGATGACAGAATGACAGAAGATGACAGAAGATGACAGAAAATGACAGAAGATGACAGAAGATGACAGAATGACAGAAGAGGAAAGAATGACAGAAGATGACAGAATGACAGAAGATGACAGAATGACAGATGAGGACAGAAGATGACAGAAGATGACAGAAGATGACAGAAGATGACAGAATGACAGAAGAGGACAGAAGATGACAGAATGACAGAAGAGGACAGAAGAGGACAGAAGATGACAGAAGATGACAGAAGATGACAGAATGACAGAAGAGGTCAGAAGATGACAGAAGATGACAGAAGATGACAGAAGATAACAGAAGATGACAGAATGACAGAAGAGGACAGAATGACAGAAGAGGACAGAATGACAGAAGATGACAGAAGATGACAGAAGATGAAAAGATGACAGAATATGACAGAAGATGAAAGAAGATGACAGAATATGACAGAAGATGACAGAATGACAGAAGAGGACAGAATGGCAGAAGAGGACAGAATATGCCAGAAGATGACAGAAGGTGACAGAATGACAGAAGATGACAGAAGATGACAGAAGATCACAGAAGATGACAGAAGATGACAGAATGACAGAAGAGGACAGAATGACAGAAGATGACAGAATGACAGAAGAGGACAGAATGACAGAAGATGACACAAGATGACACAAGATGACAGAATGACAGAAGAGGACAGAATGACAGAAGATGACAGAATGACGGAAGATGACAGAGGATGACAGAAGATGACAGAAGATGACAGAATGACAGACGAGGAAAGAAGATGACAGAAGATGGCAGAAGATGACAGAAGATGACAGAATGACAGAAGAGGACAGAATGGCAGAAGATGACAGAATGACAGAAGAGGACAGAATGACAGAAGATGATAGAAGATGACAGAAGATGACAGAATGACAGAAGAGGACAGAATGACAGAAGATGACAGAAGATGACAGAAGATGACAGAATGACAGAAGATGACAGAAGATGACAGAAGATGACAAAATGACAGAAGAGGACAGAATGACAGAAGATGACAGAATGACAGAAGAGGGCAGAAGATGACAGAAGATGACAGAAGATGACAGAAGATGACAGAATGACAGAAGAGGACAGAATGACAGAAGATGAAAAAGATGACAGAAGATGACAGAAGAGGACAGAATGACAGAAGATGACAAGATGACAGAATGACGGAAGATGACAGAAGATGACGCAAGATGACAGAAGATGACAGAAGATGACAGAATGACAGAAGAGGACATAATGACAGAAGATGACAGAAGATGACAGAAGATGACAGAATGACAGAAGATGACAGAATGACAGAAGAGGACACAATCACATGAGGTGACAGAAGATGACAGAAGATGACAGAATGACAGAAGTGGACAGAATGACAGAAGATGACAGAATGACAGAAGAGGACAGAATGACAGAAGATGACAGAAGATGACAGAATGACAGAAGAGGACAGAATGACAGAAGATGACAGAAGATGACAGAAGATGACAGAATGACAGAAGATGACACAAGATGACACAAGATGACAAAATGACAGAAGAGGACAGAATGACAGAAGATGACAGAGTGACAGAAGAGGACAGAATGACAGAAGATGACAGAAGATGACAGAATGACAGAAGAGGACAGAATGACAGAAGATGACAGACGATGACAGAAGATGACAGAATGACAGAAGATGACACAAGATGACGGAAGATGACAGAAGATGACAGAAGATGACAGAATGACACAAGAGGACAGAATGACAGAAGATGACAGAATGACAGAAGAGGACAGAATGACAGAAGATGACAGAAGATGACAGAAGATGACAGAAGATGACAGGAGATGACAGAATGACAGAAGATATCAGAATGACAGAAGATGACAGAATGACAGAAGAGGACAGAAGATGACAGAAGATGACAGAATGACAGAAGAGGACAGAATGACAGATGATGACAGAATGACAGAAGAGGACAGAAGATGGCAGAAGATGACAGAAGGCGACAGAAGGTGACAGAATGACAGAAGAGGACAGAATGACAGAAGATGACAGAAGATGACAGAAGATGACAAAATGACAGAAGAGGACAGAATGACAGAAGATGACAGAATGACAGAAGAGGGCAGAAGATGACAGAAGATGACAGAATGACAGAAGAGGACAGAATGACAGAAGATGACAGAATGACAGAAGAGGACAGAATGACAGAAGGTGACAGAAGATGATAGAATGACAGAAGAGGACAGAAGATGACAGAAGATGACAAAAGATGACAGAATGACAGAAGATGACAGAAGATGTCAGAAGATGACAAAATGACAGAAGAGGACAGAATGACAGAAGATGACAGAGTGACAGAAGAGGACAGAATGACAGAAGATGACAGAAGATGACAGAATGACAGAAGAGGACAGAATGACAGAAGATGGCAGAATATGACAGAAGATGACAGAATATGACAGAAGATGACAGAAGATGACAGAAGATGACAGAATGACAGAAGAGGACAGAATGACAGAAGATGACAGAAGATGACAGAAGATGACAGAATGACAGAAGATGACAGAAGATGACGGAAGATGACAGAAGATGACAGAAGATGACAGAATGACAGAAGAGGACAGAATGACAGAAGATGACAGAAGATGACAGAAGATGACAGAAGATGACAGAATGACAGAAGATGTCAGAATGACAGAAGATGACAGAATGACAGAAGAGGACAGAATGACAGAAGAGGACAGAATGACAGAAGATGACAGACGATGACAGAAGATGACAGAATGACAGAAGATGACAGAAGATGACAGAATATGACAGAATATGACAGAAGATGACAGAAGATGACAGAATGACAGAAGATGACAGAAGATGACAGTAGATGACTGAAGATGACAGAAGATGACAGAATGACAGAAGAGGACAGAAGATGACAGAAGATGACAGAAGATGACAGAAGATGACAGAATGACAGAAGAGGACAGAATGACAGAAGAGGACAGAATATGATAGAGGATGACAGAAGATGACAGAATGACAGAAGATGACAGAAGATGTCAGAAGATCAGAAGATGACAGAATGACAGAAGATGAAAGAACATGACAGAAGATGACAGAATATGACAGAAGAGGACAGAAGATGACAGAAGATGACAGAATATGACAGAAGATGACAGAAGATGACAGAATGACAGAAGAGGACAGAATGACAGAAGAGGACAGAATATGGCAGAAGATGACACAAGATGACAGAATGACAGAAAATGACAGAAGAGGACAGAATATGACAGAAGAGGACAGAATGACAGAAGATGACAGAAGATGACAGAAGATGACAGAATATGACAGAAGATGACAGAGTATGACAGAAGATGACAGAAGATGACAGAAGATGACAGAATGACAGAAGAGGACAGAATGACAGAAGATGACAGAATGACAGAAGAGGACAGAAGATGACAGAAGATGACAGAAGATCACAGAATGACAGAAGAGGACAGAAGATGACAGAAGATGACAGAATGACAGAAGATGACAGAAGATGACAGAAGATGACAGAAGATGACAGAATGACAGAAGATGACAGAAGATGTCAGAAGATCAGAAGATGACAGAATGACAGAAGATGAAAGAACATGACAGAAGATGACAGAATATGACAGAAGAGGACAGAAGATGACAGAATGACAGAAGAGGACAGAATGACAGAAGATGACAGAATGACAGAAGATGACAGAAGATGACAGAAGATGACAGAATGACAGAAGATGACAGATGATGACAGAATATGACAGAATATGACAGAAGATGACAGAAGATGACAGAAGATGACAGAAGATGACAGAAGATGACAGTAGATGACAGAAGATGACAGAAGATGACAGAAGATGACAGAATGACAGAAGAGGACAGAAGATGACAGAAGATGACAGAATGACAGAAGAGGACAGAATGACAGAAGAGGACAGAATATGAAAGAGGATGACAGAAGATGACAGAATGACAGAAGATGACAGAAGATGTCAGAAGGACAGAAGATGACAGAATGACAGAAGATGACAGAAGATGACAGAAGATGACAGAAGATGACAGAATATGACAGAAGAGGACAGAAGATGACAGAAGATGACAGAATATGACAGAAGATGACAGAAGGTGACAGAATGACAGAAGAGGACAGAATGACAGAAGAGGACAGAATATGACAGAAGATGACACAAGATGACAGAATGACAGAAAATGACAGAATGACAGAAGATGACAGAAGATGACAGAAGATGACAGAAGATGGCAGAAGATGACAGAAGATGACAGAATATGACAGAAGCTGACAGAAGATGACAGAGTATGACAGATGATGACAGAAGATGACAGAAGATGATAGAAGATGACAGAATGACAGAAGAGGACAGAATGACAGAAGATGACAGAATGACAGAAGAGGACAGAAGATGACAGAAGATGACAGAAGATGACAGAAGATGACAGAATGACAGAAGAGGACAGAAGATGAGAGAAGATGACAGAATGACAGAAGATGACAGAAGATGACAGAAGATGACAGAAGATGACAGAATGACCGAAGAGGACAGAATGACAGAAGAGGACAGAATGACAGAAGAGGACAGAATATGACAAAAGATGAGAGAAGATGACAGAATGACAGAAGATGACAGAAAATGACAGAAGATGACAGCAGATGACAGAAGATGACAGAATGACAGAAGAGGACAGAATGACAGAAGATGACAGACGATGACAGAAGATGACAGAATGACAGAAGATGACACAAAATGACGGAAGATGACAGAAGATGACAGAATGACACAAGAGGACAGAATGACAGAAGATGACAGAATGACAGAAGAGGACAGAATGACAGAAGATGACAGAAGATGACAGAAGATGACAGGAGATGACAGAATGACAGAAGATATCAGAATGACAGAAGATGACAGAATGACAGAAGAGGACAGAATGACAGAAGATGACAGAAGATGACAGAAGATGACAGAAGATGACAGAATGACACAAGAGGACAGAATGACAGAAGATGACAGAATGACAGAAGAGGACAGAATGACAGAAGATGACAGAAGATGACAGAAGATGACAGGAGATGACAGAATGACAGAAGATATCAGAATGACAGAAGATGACAGAATGACAGAAGAGGACAGAATGACAGAAGATGACAGAAGATGACAGAAGATGACAGAATGACAGAAGAGGACAGAATGACAGATGATGACAGAATGACAGAAGAGGACAGAAGATGGCAGAAGATGACAGAAGGCGACAGAAGATGACAGAAGGTGACAGAATGACAGAAGAGGACAGAATGACAGAAGATGACAGAAGATGACAAAATGACAGAAGAGGACAGAATGACAGAAGAGGGCAGAGGATGACAGAAGATGACAGAATGACAGAAGAGGACAGAATGACAGAAGATGACAGAATGACAGAAGAGGACAGAATGACAGAAGGTGACAGAAGATGATAGAATGACAGAAGAGGACAGAAGATGACAGAAGATGACAAAAGATGACAGAATGACAGAAGATGACAGAAGATGACAGAAGATGACAAAATGACAGAAGAGGACAGAATGACAGAAGATGACAGAAGATGACAGAATGACAGAAGAGGACAGAATGACAGAAGATGACAGAAGATGACAGAAGATGACAGAATGACAGAAGATGACAGAAGATGACAGAAGATGACAGAATGACAGAAGATGACACAAGATGACGGAAGATGACAGAAGATGACAGAAGATGACAGAATGACACAAGAGGACAGAATGACAGAAGATGACAGAATGACAGAAGAGGACAGAATGACAGAAGATGACAGAAGATGACAGAAGATGACAGAAGATGACAGAAGATGACAGAATGACAGAAGATGTCAGAATGACAGAAGATGACAGAATGACAGAAGAGGACAGAATGACAGAAGATGACAGAAGATGACAGAAGATGACAGAATGACAGAAGAGGACAGAATGACAGATGATGACAGAATGACAGAAGAGGACAGAAGATGACAGAAGATGACAGAAGACGACAGAAGATGACAGAAGGTGACAGAATGACAGAAGAGGACAGAATGACAGAAGATGACAGAAGATGACAGAAGATGACAGAAGATGACAGAAGATGACAGAATGACAGAAGATGACAGAAGATGACAAAATGACAGAAGAGGACAGAATGACAGAAGATGACAGAATGACAGAAGAGGGCAGAAGATGACAGAAGATGACAGAATGACAGAAGAGGACAGAATGACAGAAGGTGACAGAAGATGACAGAATGACAGAAGAGGACAGAAGATGACAGAAGATGACAAAAGATGACAGAATGACAGAAGATGACAGAAGATGACAAAATGACAGAAGAGGACAGAATGACAGAAGATGACAGAGTGACAGAAGAGGACAGAATGACAGAAGATGACAGAAGATGAAAGAAGATGACAGAATGACAGAAGAGGACAGAATGACAGAAGATGACAGAATATGACAGAAGATGACAGAATATGACAGAAGATGACAGAAGATGACAGAGTATGACAGAAGATGACAGAGGATGACAGAAGATGAAAGAAGATGACAGAATGACAGAAGAGGACAGAATGACAGAAGATGACAGAATGACAGAAGAGGACAGAAGATGACAGAAGATGACAGAAGATGACAGAATGACAGAAGATGACAGAAGATGACAGAAGATGACAAAATGACAGAAGAGGACAGAATGACAGAAGATGACAGAGTGACAGAAGAGGACAGAATGACAGAAGATGACAGAAGATGACAGAAGATGACAGAATGACACAAGAGGACAGAATGACAGAAGATGACAGAATGACAGAAGAGGACAGAATGACAGAAGATGACAGAAGATGACAGAAGATGACAAGATGACAGAATGACAGAAGATGTCAGAATGACAGAAGATGACAGAATGACAGAAGAGGACAGAATGACAGAAGATGACAGAAGATGACAGAAGATGATAGAATGACAGAAGAGGACAGAATGACAGATGATGACAGAATGACAGAAGATGACAGAAGAGGACAGAATGACAGAAGATGACAGAATGACAGAAGAGGACAGAATGACAGAAGATGACAGAAGATGACAGAAGATGACAGAAGATGACAGAATGACAGAAGATGACAGAATGACAGAAGAGGACAGAATGACAGAAGATGACAGAAGATGACAGAAGACGACAGAAGATGACAGAAGGTGACAGAATGACAGAAGAGGACAGAATGACAGAAGATGACAGAAGATGACAGAAGAGGACAGAATGACAGAAGATGACAGAAGATGACAGAAGAGGACAGAATGACAGAAGAAGACAGAAAATGACAGAAGATGACAGAAGATGACAGAATGACAGAAGATGACAGAAGATGACAAAATGACAGAAGAGGACAGAATGACAGAAGATGACAGAATGACAGAAGAGGGCAGAAGATGACAGAATGACAGAAGAGGACAGAATGACAGAAGGTGACAGAAGATGACAGAATGACAGAAGAGGACAGAAGATGACAGAAGATGACAAAAGATGACAGAATGACAGAAGATGACAGAAGATGACAAAATGACAGAAGAGGACAGAATGACAGAAGATGACAGAGTGACAGAAGAGGACAGAATGACAGAAGATGACAGAAGATGAAAGAAGATGACAGAATGACAGAAGAGGACAGAATGACAGAAGATGACAGAATATGACAGAAGATGACAGAATATGACAGAAGATGACAGAAGATGACAAAAAGACAGAAGATGACAGAAGATGACAGAAGATGACAAAATGACAGAAGAGGACAGAATGACAGAAGATGACAGAATGACAGAAGAGGGCAGAAGATGACAGAAGATGACAGAATGACAGAAAAGGACAGAATGACAGAAGGTGACAGAAGATGACAGAATGACAGAAGGTGACAAAAGATGACAGAATGACAGAAGATGACAGAAGATGACAAAATGACAGAAGAGGACAGAATGACAGAAGATGACAGAGTGACAGAAGAGGACAGAATGACAGAAGATGACAGAAGATGACAGAAGATGACAGAATGACAGAAGAGGACAGAATGACAGAAGATGACAGAATATGACAGAAGATGACAGAAGATGACAGAAGATGACAGAATGACAGAAGAGGACAGAATGACAGAAGATGACAGAAGATGACAGAAGATGACAGAATGACAGAAGAGGACAGAATGACAGAAGATGACAGAAGATGACAGAAGATGACAGAATGACAGAAGATGTCAGAATGACAGAAGATGACAGAATGACAGAAGAGGACAGAATGACAGAAGATGACAGAAGATGACAGAACATGACAGAACATGACAGAATGACAGAAGATGACAGAAGATGACAGAAGAGGACAGAATGACAGAAGATGACAGGATATGACAGAAGATGACAGAATGAGAGAAGATGACAGAAGATGACAGAAGAGGACAGAATGACAGAAGATAACAGAAGATGACAGAAGAAGACAGAATGACAGAAGAGGACAGAAGATGACAGAATGACAGAAGAGGACAGAATGACAGAAGATGACAGAAGATGACAGAAGATGACAGAAGATGACAGAATATGACAGAAGATGAAAAAGATGACAGAAGATGACAGAAGATGACAGAAGATGACAGAATGACGGAAGATGACAGAAGATGACGCAAGATGACAGAAGATGACAGAAGATGACAGAATGACAGAAGAGGACATAATGACAGAAGATGACAGAAGATGACAGAAGATGACAGAATGACAGAAGATGACAGAATGACAGAAGATGACAGAATGACAGAAGAGGACACAATGACAGAAGATGACAGAAGATGACAGAAGATGACAGAATGACAGAAGAGGACAGAATGACAGAAGATGACAGAATGACAGAAGAGGACAGAATGACAGAAGATGACAGAAGATGACAGAATGACAGAAGAGGACAGAATGACAGAAGATGACAGAAGATGACAGAAGATGACAGAATGACAGAAGATGACAGAAGATGAAACAAGATGACAAAATGACAGAAGAGGACAGAATGACAGAAGATGACAGAGTGACAGAAGAGGACAGAATGACAGAAGATGACAGAAGATGACAGAATGACAGAAGATGACAGAATGACAGAAGATGACACAAGATGATGGAAGATGACAGAAGATGACAGAAGATGACAGAATGACACAAGAGGACAGAATGACAGAAGATGACAGAATGACAGAAGAGGACAGAATGACAGAAGATGACAGAAGATGACAGAAGATGACAGAAGATGACAGAAGATGACAGAATGACAGAAGATGTCAGAATGACAGAAGATGACAGAATGACAGAAGAGGACAGAATGACAGAAGATGACAGAATGACAGAAGAGGACAGAATGACAGAAGATGACAGAAGATGACAGAATGACAGAAGAGGACAGAATGACAGAAGATGACAGAAGATGACAGAAGATGACAGAATGACAGAAGATGACAGAAGATGACACAAGATGACAAAATGACAGAAGAGGACAGAATGACAGAAGATGACAGAGTGACAGAAGAGGACAGAATGACAGAAGATGACAGAAGATGACAGAATGACAGAAGATGACAGAATGACAGAAGATGACACAAGATGATGGAAGATGACAGAAGATGACAGAAGATGACAGAATGACACAAGAGGACAGAATGACAGAAGATGACAGAATGACAGAAGAGGACAGAATGACAGAAGATGACAGAAGATGACAGAAGATGACAGAAGATGACAGAAGATGACAGAATGACAGAAGATGTCAGAATGACAGAAGATGACAGAATGACAGAAGAGGACAGAATGACAGAAGATGACAGAAGATGACAGAAGATGACAGAATGACAGAAGAGGACAGAATGACAGATGATGACAGAATGACAGAAGAGGACACAAGATGACAGAAGATGACAGAAGACGACAGAAGATGACAGAAGGTGACAGAATGACAGAAGAGGACAGAATGACAGAAGATGACAGAAGATGACAGAAGATGACAGAAGATGACAGAAGATGACAGAATGACAGAAGATGAAAGAAGATGACAGAAGATGACAAAATGACAGAAGAGGACAGAATGACAGAAGATGACAGAATGACAGAAGAGGACAGAATGACAGAAGATGTCAGAAGATGAAAGAAGATGACAGAATGACAGAAGAGGACAGAATGACAGAAGATGACAGAATATGACAGAAGATGACAGAATATGACAGAAGATGACAGAAGATGACAGAAGATGACAGAATGACAGAAGAGGACAGAATGACAGAAGATGACAGAAGAGGCACGGTGGCATAGTGGTTAGCACTGTTGCCTCACAGCACCAGGGACCCGGGTTCAAATCCGGCCTCGGGCGACTGTCTGTGTGGAGTTTGCACATTCTCCCTGTGTCGGCGTGGGTTTCCTCCGGGTGCTCCGGTTTCCTCCCACAGTCCAAAGATGTGCAGGTTAGGTTGATTTGGCTATGATAAATTGACCCTTAGTGTTAGGGAATTAAATACGTGGGGTTATGGGGATAGGGTGGGATATGTGTCGCTGTAGGCTCGATGGGCCGAAATGGCCTCTATCTGCACTGTGGGGATTCTGTGATTCTGTGATTCTGTGATGACAGAAGATGACAGAATGACAGAAGATGAAAGAAGATGAAGGAAGATGACAGAAGATGACAGAATGACAGAAGGGGACAGAATATGACAGAACATGACAGAATGACAGAAGAGGACAGAATGACAGAAGGTGACAGAAGATGACAGAATGACAGAAGAGGACAGAAGATGACAGAAGATGACAGAATGACAGAAGATGACAGAAGATGACAAAATGACAGAAGAGGACAGAATGACAGAAGATGATAGAGTGACAGAAGAGGACAGAATGAGAGAAGATGACAGAAGATGAAAGAAGATGACAGAATGACAGAAGAGGACAGAATGACAGAAGATGACAGAAGAGGACAGAAGATGACAGAAGAGGACAGAATGACAGAAGATGACAGAAGATGACAGAACATGACAGAATGACAGAAGATGACAGAAGAGGACAGAATGAGAGAAGATGACAGAATGAGAGAAGATGACAGAAGATGACAGAAGAGGACAGAATGACAGAAGATAACAGAAGATGACAGAAGATGACAGAAGAGGACAGAAGAGGACAGAAGATGACAGAATGACAGAAGAGGACAGAATGACAGAAGATGACAGAAGATGACAGAATATGAAAAAGATGACAGAAGATGACAGAAGAGGACAGAATGACAGAAGATGACAGAAGATGACAGAAGATGACAGAATGACGGAAGATGACAGAAGATGACGCAAGATGACAGAAGATGACAGAAGATGTCAGAATGACAGAAGAGGACATAATGACAGAAGATGACAGAAGATGACAGAAGATGACAGAATGACAGAAGAGGACACAATGACAGAAGATGACAGAATGACAGAAGAGGACATAATGACAGAAGATGACAGAAGATGACAGAAGATGACAGAATGACAGAAGATGACAGAATGACAGAAGAGGACAGAATGACAGAAGATGACAGAAGATCAGAAGATGACACAAGATGACAAAATGACAGAAGATGACAGAAGATGACAGAAGAGGACAGAATGAAAGAAGATGACAGAATGACAGAAGATGACAGAATGACAGAAGATGACACAAGATGACGGAAGATGACACAAGATGACAGAAGATGACAGAATGACACAAGAGGACAGAATGACAGAAGATGACAGAATGACAGAAGAGGACAGAATGACAGAAGATGACAGAAGATGACAGAATGACAGAAGATGTCAGAATGACAGAAGATGACAGAAGATGACAGAATGACAGAAGAGGACAGAATGACAGATGATGACAGAATGACAGAAGAGGACACAAGATGACAGAAGATGACAGAAGGTGACAGAATGACAGAAGAGGACAGAATGACAGAAGATGACAGAAGATGACAGAATGACAGAAGATGAAAGAAGATGACAGAAGATGACAAAATGACAGAAGAGGACAGAATGACAGAAGATGACAGAATGACAGAAGAGGACAGAATGACAGAAGATGTCAGAAGATGAAAGAAGATGACAGAATGACAGAAGAGGACAGAATGACAGAAGATGACAGAAGATGACAGAAGATGACAGAATGACAGAAGAGGACAGAATGACAGAAGATGACAGAAGAGGCACGGTGGCATAGTGGTTAGCACTGTTGCCTCACAGCACCAGGGACCCGGGTTCAAATCCGGCCTCGGGCGACTGTCTGTGTGGAGTTTGCACATTCTCCCTGTGTCGGCGTGGGTTTCCTCCGGGTGCTCCGGTTTCCTCCCACAGTCCAAAGATGTGCAGGTTAGGTTGATTTGGCTATGATAAATTGACCCTTAGTGTTAGGGAATTAAATACGTGGGGTTACGGGGATAGGGTGGGATATGTGTCGGTGTAGGCTCGATGGGCCGAAATGGCCTCTATCTGCACTGTGGGGATTCTGTGATTCTGTGATGACAGAAGATGACAGAATGACAGAAGATGAAAGAAGATGACGGAAGATGACAGAAGATGACAGAAGATGACAGAATGACAGAAGAGGACGGAATGACAGAAGATGACAGAAGATGACAGAAGATGACAGAGAATGACAGAATGACAGAAGATGTCAGAATGACAGAAGATGACAGAATGACAGAAGGGGACAGAATGACAGAAGATGACAGAAGATGACAGAAGATGACAGAATGACAGGAGAGGACAGAATGACAGAAGGTGACAGAAGATGACAGAATGACAGAAGAGGACAGAAGATGACAAAAGATGACAGAATGACAGAAGATGACAGAAGATGACAGAAGATGACAAAATGACAGAAGAGGACAGAATGACAGAAGATGACAGAGTGACAGAAGAGGACAGAATGAGAGAAGATGACAGAAGATCAAAGAAGATGACAGAATGACAGAAGAGGACAGAATGACAGAAGATGACAGAAGAGGACAGAATATGACAGAAGATGACAGAAGATGACAGAATGACAGAAGATGAAAGAAGATGAAGGAAGATGACAGAAGATGACAGAAGATGACAGAATGACAGAAGAGGACGGAATGACAGAAGATGACAGAAGATGACAGAAGATGACAGAATGACAGAAGATGACAGAAGATGACAGAATGACAGAAGGGGACAGAATGACAGAAGATGACAGAAGAAGACAGAATGACAGAAGATGAGAGAAGATGACAGAAGAGGACAGAATGACAGAAGATGACAGAATGACAGAAGAGGACAGAATGACAGAAGATGACAGAAGAAGACAGAATGACAGAAGATGACAGAATGACAGAATGACAGAAGAGGACAGAAGATGACAGAAGATGACAGAATGACAGAAGAGGACAGAATGACAGAAGATGACAGAAGATGACAGAATATGACAGAAGATGACAGAATGACAGAAGATGACAGAAGATGACAGCAGATGGCAGAAGATGACAGAAGATGACAGAATGACAGAAGAGGACAGAATGACAGAAGAGGACAGAATATGATAGAGGATGACAGAAGATGACAGAATGACAGAAGATGACAGAAGATGTCAGAAGGACAGAAGATGACAGAATGACAGAAGATGAAAGAACATGAAAGAACATGACAGAATATGACAGAAGAGGACAGAAGATGACAGAAGATGACAGAAGATGACACAAGATGACAGAATGACAGAAAATGACAGAAGAGGACAGAATATGACAGAAGAGGACAGAATGATAGAAGATGACAGAAGGTGACAGAAGATGGCAGAAGATGACAGAAGATGACAGAATATGACAGAAGATGACAGAGTATGACAGAGTATGACAGAGTATGACAGAAGATGACAGAAGATGACAGAATGACAGAAGAGGACAGAATGACAGAAGAGGACAGAAGATGACAGAGGATGACAGAGGATGACAGAAGATGACAGAAGATGACAGAATGACAGAAGAGGACAGAAGATGACAGAAGATGACAGAATGACAGAAGATGACAGAATTACAGAAGAGGACAGAATGACAGAAGAGGAGAGAAGATGACAGAATGACAGAAGAGGACAGAAGATGACAGAAGATGACAGAAGATGACAGAATGACAGAAGAGGACAGAAGATGACAGAAGATGAGAGTAGATGACAGAAGATGACATAAGATGACAGAAGATGACAGAAGATGACAGAATGACAGAAGAGGACAGAATATGATAGAGGATGACAGAAGATGACAGAATGACAGAAGATGACAGAAGATGTCAGAAGGACAGAAGATGACAGAATGACAAAAGATGACAGAAGATGACAGAAGATGACAGAATATGACAGAATATGACAGAAGATGACAGAATGACAGAAGAGGACAGAATATGACAGAAGATGACACAAGATGACAGAATGAAAGAAAATGACAGAAGAGGACAGAACATGACAGAAGAGGACAGAATGACAGAAGATGACAGAAGATGACAGAATATGACAGAAGATGACAGAAGATGACAGAAGATGACAGAAGATGACAGAATGACAGAAGATGACACAAGATGACGGAAGATGAGAGAAGATGACAGAAGATGACAGAATGACACAAGAGGACAGAATGACAGAAGATGACAGAATGACAGAAGAGGACAGAATGACAGAAGATGACAGAAGATGACAGAAGATGACAGAATGACAGAAGATGTCAGAATGACAGAAGATGACAGAATGACAGAATGACAGAAGATGACAGAATGACAGAAGAGGACAGAATGACAGAAGATGACAGAATGACAGAAGATGACAGAAGATGACAGAATATGACAGAAGATGACAGAATGACAGAAGATGACAGAAGATGACAGCAGATGGCAGAAGATGACAGAAGATGACAGAATGACAGAAGAGGACAGAATGACAGAAGAGGACAGAAGATGACAGAATGACAGAAGATGACAGAAGATGTCAGAAGGACAGAAGATGACAGAATGACAGAAGATGAAGGAACATGACAGAAGATGACAGAATATGACAGAAGAGGACAGAAGATGACAGAAGATGACAGAGGATGACAGAATATGACAGAAGATGACAGAATGACAGAAGAGGACAGAATGACAGAAGAGGACAGAATATGACAGAAGATGACACAAGATGACAGAATGACAGAAAATGACAGAAGAGGACAGAATATGACAGAAGAGGACAGAATGATAGAAGATGACAGAAGGTGACAGAAGATGGCAGAAGATGACAGAAGATGACAGAATATGACAGAAGATGACAGAAGATGACAGAGTATGACAGAAGATGACAGAAGATGACAGAATGACAGAAGAGGACAGAATGACAGAAGATGACAGAATGACAGAAGAGGACAGAAGATGACAGAGGATGACAGAAGATGACAGAAGATGACAGAATGACAGAAGAGGACAGAAGATGACAGAAGATGACAGAATGACAGAAGATGACAGAAGATGACAGAATTACAGAAGAGGACAGAATGACAGAAGAGGACAGAAGATGACAGAATGACAGAAGAGGACAGAATGACAGAAGAGGACAGAATGACAGAAGATGACAGAATGACAGAAGATGACAGAAGATGACAGAAGATGACAGAATGACAGAAGATGACAGAAGATGAGAGTAGATGACAGAAGATGACATAAGATGACAGAAGATGACAGAAGATGACAGAAGATGACAGAATGACAGAAGAGGACAGAAGATGACAGAAGATGACAGAAGATGACAGAAGATGACAGATTGACAGAAGAGGACAGAATGACAGAAGAGGACAGAATATGATAGAGGATGACAGAAGATGACAGAATGACAGAAGATGACAGAAGATGTCAGAAGGACAGAAGATGACAGAATGACAAAAGATGACAGAAGATGACAGAATATGACAGAAGAGGACAGAAGATGACAGAAGATGACAGAAGATGACAGAATGACAGAAGAGGACAGAATGACAGAAGAGGACAGAATATGACAGAAGATGACACAAGATGACAGAATGACAGAAAATGACAGAAGATGACAGAAGAGGACAGAATGACAGAAGATGACAGAAGATGACAGAAGATGACAGAATATGACAGAAGATGACAGAAGATGACAGAAGATGACAGAGAATGACAGAAGATGACAGAAGATGACAGAATGACAGAAGATGACACAAGATGACGGAAGATGACAGAAGATGACAGAAGATGACAGAATGACACAAGAGGACAGAATGACAGAAGATGACAGAATGACAGAAGAGGACAGAATGACAGAAGATGACAGAAGATGACAGAAGATGACAGAATGACAGAAGATGTCAGAATGACAGAAGATGACAGAATGACAGAAGAGGACAGAATGACAGAAGATGACAGAAGATGACAGAAGATGACAGAATATGACAGAAGATGACAGAAGATGACAGAAGATGACAGAGAATGACAGAAGATGACAGAAGATGACAGAATGACAGAAGATGACACAAGATGACGGAAGATGACAGAAGATGACAGAAGATGACAGAATGACACAAGAGGACAGAATGACAGAAGATGACAGAATGACAGAAGAGGACAGAATGACAGAAGATGACAGAAGATGACAGAAGATGACAGAATGACAGAAGATGTCAGAATGACAGAAGATGACAGAAGATGACAGAATGACAGAAGAGGACAGAATGACAGATGATGACAGAATGACAGAAGAGGACAGAAGATGACAGAAGATGACAGAAGACGACAGAAGATGACAGAAGGTGACAGAATGAAAGAAGAGGACAGAATGACAGAAGATGACAGAAGATGACAGAAGATGACAGAAGATGACAGAATGACAGAATATGACAGAAGATGTCAGAAGATGACAGAAGATGACAGAATGACAGAAGAGGACAGAATGACAGAAGATGACAGAAGATGACAGAAGATGACAGAATGACAGAAGAGGACAGAATGACAGAAGATGACAGAAGATGACAGAAGATGACAGAAGATGACAGAATGACAGAAGATGTCAGAATGACAGAAGATGACAGAATGACAGAAGAGGACAGAATGACAGAAGATGACAGAAGATGACAGAACATGACAGAACATGACAGAATGACAGAAGATGACAGAAGAGGACAGAATGACAGAAGATGACAGGATATGACAGAAGATGACAGAATGACAGAAGATGACAGAAGATGACAGAAGAGGACAGAATGACAGAAGATAACAGAAGATGACAGAAGATGACAGAATGACAGAAGAGGACAGAAGATGACAGAATGACAGAAGAGGACAGAATGACAGAAGATGACAGAATATGACAGAAGATGAAAAAGATGACAGAAGAGGACAGAATGACAGAAGATGACAGAAGATGACAGAATGACGGAAGATGACAGAAGATGACGCAAGATGACAGAAGATGACAGAATGACAGAAGAGGACATAATGACAGAAGATGACAGAAGATGACAGAAGATGACAGAATGACAGAAGATGACAGAATGACAGAAGATGACAGAATGACAGAAGAGGACACAATGACAGAAGATGACAGAAGATGACAGAAGATGACAGAATGACAGAAGAGGACAGAATGACAGAAGATGACAGAATGACAGAAGAGGACAGAATGACAGAAGATGACAGAAGATGACAGAATGACAGAAGATGACAGAAGATGACACAAGATGACAAAATGACAGAAGAGGACAGAATTACAGAAGATGACAGAGTGACAGAAGATGACAGAATGAAAGAAGAGGACAGAATGACAGAAGTTGACAGAATATGACAGAAGATGACAGAATATGACAGAAGATGACAGAAGATGACAGAAGATGACAGAATGACAGAAGAGGACAGAATGACAGAAGATGACAGAAGATGACAGAAGATGACAGAATGACAGAAGATGACGGAAGATGACAGAAGATGACAGAAGATGACAGAAGATGACAGAATGACAGAAGATGTCAGAATGACAGAAGATGACAGAATGACAGAAGAGGACAGAATGACAGAAGATGACAGAAGATGACAGAAGATGACAGAATGACAGAAGAGGACAGAATGATAGATGATGACAGAATGACAGAAGAGGACAGAAGATGACAGAAGATGACAGAAGACGACAGAAGATGACAGAATGACAGAAGAGGACAGAATGACAGAAGATGACAGAAGATGACAGAAGATGACAGAAGATGACAGAATGACAGAAGATGAAAGAAGATGACAGAAGATGACAAAATGACAGAAGAGGACAGAATGACAGAAGATGACAGAATGACAGAAGAGGACAGAATGACAGAAGATGACAGAAGATGAAAGAAGATGACAGAATGACAGAAGAGGACAGAATGACAGAAGATGACAGAATATGACAGAAGATGACAGAATATGACAGAAGATGACAGAAGATGACAGAAGATGACAGAATGACAGAAGAGGACAGAATGACAGAAGATGACAGAAGATGACAGAATGACAGAAGATGAAAGAAGATGAAGGAAGATGACAGAAGATGACAGAAGATGACAGAATGACAGAAGAGGACGGAATGACAGAAGATGACAGAAGATGACAGAAGATGACAGAATGACAGAAGATGTCAGAATGACAGAAGATGACAGAATGACAGAAGGGGACAGAATGACAGAAGATGACAGAAGATGACAGAACATGACAGAATGACAGAAGAGGACAGAATGACAGAAGGTGACAGAAGATGACAGAATGACAGAAGAGGACAGAAGATGACAGAAGATGACAAAAGATGACAGAATGACAGAAGATGACAGAAGATGACAAAATGACAGAAGAGGACAGAATGACAGAAGATGACAGAGTGACAGAAGAGGACAGAATGACAGAAGATGACAGCAGATGAAAGAAGATGACAGAATGACAGAAGATGACAGAAGATGACAGAAGAGGACAGAATGACAGAAGATGACAGAATATGACAGAAGATGACAGAATGACAGAAGATGACAGAAGATGACAGAAGAGGACAGAATGACAGAAGATAACAGAAGATGACAGAAGATGACAGAATGACAGAAGAGGACAGAAGATGACAGAATGACAGAAGAGGACAGAATGACAGAAGATGACAGAAGATGACAGAAGAAGACAGAATGACAGAAGAGGACAGAATGACAGAAGATGACAGAAGATGACAGAATGACAGAAGAGGACAGAATGACAGAAGAGGACAGAAGATGACAGAATGACAGGAGAAGACAGAAGAGGACAGAATGACAGAAGATGACAGAAGATGACAGAATGACAGAAGAGGACAGAATGACAGAAGAGGACAGAAGATGACAGAATGACAGAAGAGGACAGAAGATGACAGAAGATGACAGAATGACAGAAGAGGACAGAATGACAGAAGAGGACAGAATGACAGAAGATGACAGAATGACAGAAGATGACAGAAGATGACAGAAGATGACAGAATGACAGAAGATGACAGAAGATGACAGAATATGACAGAATATGACAGAAGATGACAGAAGATGACAGAAGATGACAGAATGACAAAAGATGACAGAAGATGACAGCAGATGGCAGAAGATGACAGAAGATGACAGAATGACAGAAGAGGACAGAAGATGACAGAAGATGACAGAAGATGACAGAAGATGACAGAAGATGACAGAATGACAGAAGAGGACAGAATGACAGAAGAGGACAGAATATGATAGAGGATGACAGAAGATGACAGAATGACAGAAGATGACAGAAGATGTCAGAAGGACAGAAGATGACAGAATGACAGAAGATGAAAGAACATGACAGAAGATGACAGAAGATGACAGAATATGACAGAAGAGGACAGAAGAGGACAGAAGATGACAGAAGATGACAGAATATGACAGAAGATGACAGAAGATGACAGAATGACAGAAGAGGACAGAATGACAGAAGAGGACAGAATATGACAGAAGATGACACAAGATGACAGAATGACAGAAAATGACAGAAGAGGACAGAATATGACAGAAGAGGACAGAATGATAGAAGATGACAGAAGGTGACAGAAGATGACAGAAGATGACAGAATATGACAGAAGATGACAGAAGATGACAGAAGATGACAGAATGACAGAAGAGGACAGAATGACAGAAGATGACAGAATGACAGAAGAGGACAGAAGATGAGAGAGGATGACAGAAGATGACAGAAGATGACAGAATGACAGAAGAGGCAGAAGATGACAGAAGATGACAGAATGACAGAAGATGACAGAAGATGACAGAAGATGACAGAAGATGGCAGAATTACAGAAGAGGACAGAATGACAGAAGAGGACAGAAGATGACAGAATGACAGAAGAGGACAGAAGATGACAGAAGATGACAGAAGATGACAGAAGAGGACAGAATGACAGAAGAGGACAGAATGACAGAAGATGACAGAATGACAGAAGATGACAGAAGATGACAGAAGATGACAGAATGACAGAAGATGACAGAAGATGAGAGTAGATGACAGAAGATGACATAAGATGACAGAAGATGACAGAAGATGACAGAATGACAGAAGAGGACAGAAGATGACAGAAGATGACAGAAGATGACAGAAGATGACAGATTGACAGAAGAGGACAGAATGACAGAAGAGGACAGAATATGATAGAGGATGACAGAAGATGACAGAATGACAGAAGATGACAGAAGATGTCAGAAGGACAGAAGATGACAGAATGACAAAAGATGACAGAAGATGACAGAAGATGACAGAAGATGACAGAAGAGGACAGAAGATGACAGAATATGACAGAAGATGACAGAAGATGACAGAATGACAGAAGAGGACAGAATGACAGAAGAGGACAGAATATGACAGAAGATGACACAAGATGACAGAATGACAGAAAATGACAGAAGAGGACAGAACATGACAGAAGAGGACAGAATGACAGAAGATGACAGAAGATGACAGAAGATGACAGAATATGACAGAAGATGACAGAAGATGACAGAAGATGACAGAAGATGACAGAGTATGACAGAAGATGACAGAAGATGACAGAAGATGACAGAAGATGACAGAATGACAGAAGATGACACAAGATGACGGAAGATGACAGAAGATGACAGAAGATGACAGAATGACACAAGAGGACAGAATGACAGAAGATGACAGAATGACAGAAGAGGACAGAATGACAGAAGATGACAGAAGATGACAGAAGATGACAGAAGATGACAGAATGACAGAAGATGTCAGAATGACAGAAGATGACAGAATGACAGAAGAGGACAGAATGACAGAAGATGACAGAAGATGACAGAAGATGACAGAATCACAGAAGAGGACAGAATGACAGATGATGACAGAATGACAGAAGAGGACAGAAGATGTCAGAAGCTGACAGAAGATGACAGAAGATGACAGAAGATGACAGAATGACCGAAGAGGACAGAATGACCGAAGAGGACAGAATGACAGAAGAGGACAGAATATGACAAAAGATGACAGAAGATGACAGAATGACAGAAGAGGACAGAATGACAGAAGATGACAGAAGATGACAGAAGATGACAGAAGATGAAAGAAGATGACAGAATGACAGAAGAGGACAGAATGACAGATGACAGAATGACAGAAGAGGACAGAAGATGACAGAAGATGACAGAATGACAGAAGAGGACAGAAGATGACAGAAGATGACAGAATGACAGAAGATGACAGAAGATGACAGAAGATGACAGAAGATGACAGAATGACCGAAGAGGACAGAATGCCAGAAGAGGACAGAATGACAGAAGAGGACAGAATATGACAAAAGATGACAGAAGATGACAGAATGACAGAAGATGACAGAAGATGACAGAGAATGACAGAAGATGACAGAAGATGACAGAAGATGACAGAATGACAGAAGATGACAGAAGATGACAGAATGACAGAAGAGGACAGAAGATGACAGAATGACAGAAGAGGACAGAAGATGACAGAAGATGACAGAAGATGACAGAAGATGACAGAATGACAGAAGAGGTCAGAAGATGACAGAAGATGACAGAAGATGACAGAAGATAACAGAAGATGACAGAATGACAGAAGAGGACAGAATGACAGAAGAGGACAGAATGACAGAAGATGACAGAAGATGACAGAAGATGACAGAAGATGAAAAGATGACAGAATATGACAGAAGATGACAGAAGATGACAGAATATGACAGAAGATGACAGAATGACAGAAGAGGACAGAATGGCAGAAGAGGACAGAATATGCCAGAAGATGACAGAAGGTGACAGAATGACAGAAGATGACAGAAGATGACAGAAGATCACAGAAGATGACAGAAGATGACAGAATGACAGAAGAGGACAGAATGACAGAAGATGACAGAATGACAGAAGAGGACAGAATGACAGAAGATGACAGAAGATGACACAAGATGACAGAATGACAGAAGAGGACAGAATGACAGAAGATGACAGAATGACGGAAGATGACAGAGGATGACAGAAGATGACAGAAGATGACAGAAGATGACAGAATGACAGACGAGGAAAGAAGATGACAGAAGATGGCAGAAGATGACAGAAGATGACAGAATGACAGAAGAGGACAGATTGACAGAAGATGACAGAATGACAGAAGAGGACAGAATGACAGAAGATGATAGAAGATGACAGAAGATGACAGAATGACAGAAGAGGACAGAATGACAGAAGATGACAGAAGATGACAGAAGATGACAGAATGACAGAAGATGACAGAAGATGACAGAAGATGACAAAATGACAGAAGAGGACAGAATGACAGAAGATGACAGAATGACAGAAGAGGGCAGAAGATGACAGAAGATGACAGAGTATGACAGAAGATGACAGAAGATGACAGAAGATGAAAGAAGATGACAGAATGACAGAAGAGGACAGAATGACAGAAGATGACAGAATGACAGAAGAGGACAGAAGATGACAGAAGATGACAGAATGACAGAAGAGGACAGAAGATGACAGAAGATGACAGAATGTCAGAAGCTGACAGAAGATGACAGAATGACCGAAGAGGACAGAATGACAGAAGAGGACAGAATGACAGAAGAGGACAGAATATGACAAAAGATGACAGAAGATGACAGAAAATGACAGAGGATGACAGAAGATGACAGAAGATGACAGAATGACAGAAGAGGAAAGAATGACAGAAGATGACAGAATGACAGAAGATGACAGAATGACAGATGAGGACAGAAGATGACAGAAGATGTCAGAAGGACAGAAGATGACAGAATGACAGAAGATGAAAGAACATGACAGAAGATGACAGAAGATGACAGAATATGACAGAAGAGGACAGAAGATGACAGAATATGACAGAAGATGACAGAAGATGACAGAATGACAGAAGAGGACAGAATGACAGAAGAGGACAGAATATGACAGAAGATGACACAAGATGACAGAATGACAGAAAATGACAGAAGAGGACAGAATATGACAGAAGAGGACAGAATGATAGAAGATGAAAGAAGGTGACAGAAGATGGCAGAAGATGACAGAAGATGACAGAATATGACAGAAGATGACAGAAGATGACAGAGTATGACAGAAGATGACAGAAGATGACAGAAGATGACAGAATGACAGAAGAGGACAGAATGACAGAAGATGACAGAATGACAGAAGAGGACAGAAGATGACAGAGGATGACAGAAGATGACAGAAGATGACAGAATGACAGAAGAGGACAGAAGATGACAGAATGACAGAAGATGACAGAAGATGACAGAATTACAGAAGAGGACAGAATGACAGAAGAGGACAGAAGATGACAGAAGATGACAGAATGACAGAAGAGGACAGAATGACAGAAGAGGACAGAATGACAGAAGATGACAGAATGACAGAAGATGACAGAATGACAGAAGATGACAGAAGATGAGAGTAGATGACAGAAGATGACATAAGATGACAGAAGATGACAGAAGATGACAGAATGACAGAAGAGGACAGAAGATGACAGAAGATGACAGAAGATGACAGAATGACAGAAGAGGACAGAATATGATAGAGGATGACAGAAGATGACAGAATGACAGAAGATGACAGAAGATGTCAGAAGGACAGAAGATGACAGAATGACAGAAGATGACAGAAGATGACAGAAGATGACAGAAGATGACAGAAGATGACAGAAGAGGACAGAAGATGACAGAAGATGACAGAATATGACAGAAGATGACAGAATGACAGAAAATGACAGAAGAGGACAGAACATGACAGAAGAGGACAGAATGACAGAAGATGACAGAAGATGACAGAAGATGACAGAAGATGACAGAATGACAGAAAATGACAGAAGAGGACAGAACATGACAGAAGAGGACAGAATGACAGAAGATGACAGAAGATGACAGAAGATGACAGAATATGACAGAAGATGACACAAGATGACAGAATGACAGAAAATGACAGAAGAGGACAGAACATGACAGAAGAGGACAGAATGACAGAAGATGACAGAAGATGACAGAAGATGGCAGAAGATGACAGAAGATGACAGATTATGACAAAAGATGACAGAAGATGACAGAATGACAGAAGAGGACAGAATGACAGAAGATGACAGAAGATGACAGAAGATGACAGAAGATGAAAGAAGATGACAGAATGACAGAAGAGGACAGAATGACAGATGACAGAATGACAGAAGAGGACAGAAGATGACAGAAGATGACAGAAGATGACAGAAGATGACAGAATGACAGAAGAGGACAGAAGATGACAGAAGATGACAGAATGACAGAAGATGACAGAAGATGACAGAAGATGACAGAAGATGACAGAAGATGACAGAATGACCGAAGAGGACAGAATGCCAGAAGAGGACAGAATGACAGAAGAGGACAGAATATGACAAAAGATGACAGAAGATGACAGAATGACAGAAGATGACAGAAGATGACAGAAAATGACAGAAGATGACAGAAGATGACAGAAGATGACAGAATGACAGAAGAGGAAAGAATGACAGAAGATGACAGAATGACAGAAGATGACAGAATGACAGATGAGGACAGAAGATGACAGAAGATGACAGAAGATGACAGAAGATGACAGAATGACAGAAGAGGACAGAAGATGACAGAATGACAGAAGAGGACAGAAGAGGACAGAAGAGGACAGAAGAGGACAGAAGATGACAGAAGATGACAGAAGATGACAGAAGATGACAGAAGATGACAGAATGACAGAAGAGGTCAGAAGATGACAGAAGATGACAGAAGATGACAGAAGATAACAGAAGATGACAGAATGACAGAAGAGGACAGAATGACAGAAGAGGACAGAATGACAGAAGATGACAGAAGATGACAGAAGATGAAAAGATGACAGAATATGACAGAAGATGAAAGAAGATGACAGAATATGACAGAACATGACAGAATGACAGAAGAGGACAGAATGGCAGAAGAGGACAGAATATGCCAGAAGATGACAGAAGGTGACAGAATGACAGAAGATGACAGAAGATGACAGAAGATCACAGAAGATGACAGAAGATGACAGAATGACAGAAGAGGACAGAATGACAGAAGATGACAGAATGACAGAAGAGGACAGAATGACAGAAGATGACACAAGATGACACAAGATGACAGAATGACAGAAGAGGACAGAATGACAGAAGATGACAGAATGACGGAAGATGACAGAGGATGACAGAAGATGACAGAAGATGACAGAATGACAGACGAGGAAAGAAGATGACAGAAGATGGCAGAAGATGACAGAAGATGACAGAATGACAGAAGAGGACAGAATGACAGAAGATGACAGAAGATGACAGAAGATGACAGAAGATGACAGAATGACAGAAGATGACAGAAGATGACAGAAGATGACAAAATGACAGAAGAGGACAGAATGACAGAAGATGACAGAATGACAGAAGAGGGCAGAAGATGACAGAAGATGACAGAAGATGACAGAATGACAGAAGAGGACAGAATGACAGAAGATGACAGAAGATGACAGAAGATGACAGAATATGACAGAAGATGAAAAAGATGACAGAAGATGACAGAAGAGGACAGAATGACAGAAGATGACAGAAGATGACAGAATGATGGAAGATGACAGAAGATGACGCAAGATGACAGAAGATGACAGAATGACAGAAGATGACAGAATGACAGAAGAGGACACAATCACATGAGGTGACAGAAGATGACAGAAGATGACAGAATGACAGAAGAGGACAGAATGACAGAAGATGACAGAATGACAGAAGAGGACAGAATGACAGAAGATGACAGAAGATGACAGAATGACAGAAGAGGACAGAATGACAGAAGATGACAGAAGATGACAGAAGATGACAGAATGACAGAAGATGACACAAGATGACACAAGATGACAAAATGACAGAAGAGGACAGAATGACAGAAGATGACAGAGTGACAGAAGAGGACAGAATGACAGAAGATGACAGAAGATGACAGAAGATGACAGAATGACAGAAGAGGACAGAATGACAGAAGATGACAGACGATGACAGAAGATGACAGAATGACAGAAGATGACACAAGATGACGGAAGATGACAGAAGATGACAGAAGATGACAGAATGACACAAGAGGACAGAATGACAGAAGATGACAGAATGACAGAAGAGGACAGAATGACAGAAGATGACAGAAGATGACAGAAGATGACAGAAGATGACAGGAGATGACAGAATGACAGAAGATATCAGAATGACAGAAGATGACAGAATGACAGAAGAGGACAGAAGATGACAGAAGATGACAGAATGACAGAAGAGGACAGAATGACAGATGATGACAGAATGACAGAAGAGGACAGAAGATGGCAGAAGATGACAGAAGGCGACAGAAGATGACAGAAGGTGACAGAATGACAGAAGAGGACAGAATGACAGAAGATGACAGAAGATGACAGAAGATGACAAAATGACAGAAGAGGACAGAATGACAGAAGATGACAGAATGACAGAAGAGGACAGAATGACAGAAGGTGACAGAAGATGATAGAATGACAGAAGAGGACAGAAGATGACAGAAGATGACAAAAGATGACAGAATGACAGAAGATGACAGAAGATGTCAGAAGATGACAAAATGACAGAAGAGGACAGAATGACAGAAGATGACAGAGTGACAGAAGAGGACAGAATGACAGAAGATGACAGAAGATGACAGAATGACAGAAGAGGAAAGAATGACAGAAGATGGCAGAATATGACAGAAGATGACAGAATATGACAGAAGATGACAGAAGATGACAGAAGATGACAGAATGACAGAAGAGGACAGAATGACAGAAGATGACAGAAGATGACAGAAGATGACAGAATGACAGAAGATGACAGAAGATGACGGAAGATGACAGAAGATGACAGAAGATGACAGAATGACAGAAGAGGACAGAATGACAGAAGATGACAGAAGATGACAGAAGATGACAGAAGATGACAGAATGACAGAAGATGTCAGAATGACAGAAGATGACAGAATGACAGAAGAGGACAGAATGACAGAAGAGGACAGAATGACAGAAGATGACAGACGATGACAGAAGATGACAGAATGACAGAAGATGACAGAAGATGACCGAATATGACAGAAGATGACAGAAGATGACAGAATGACAGAAGATGACAGAAGATGACAGTAGATGACTTAAGATGACAGAAGATGACAGAATGACAGAAGAGGACAGAAGATGACAGAAGATGACAGAAGATGACAGAAGATGACAGAATGACAGAAGAGGACAGAATGACAGAAGAGGACAGAATATGATAGAGGATGACAGAAGATGACAGAATGACAGAAGATGACAGAAGATGTCAGAAGATCAGAAGATGACAGAATGACAGAAGATGAAAGAACATGACAGAAGATGACAGAATATGACAGAAGAGGACAGAAGATGACAGAAGATGACAGAATATGACAGAAGATGACAGAAGATGACAGAATGACAGAAGAGGACAGAATGACAGAAGAGGACAGAATATGGCAGAAGATGACACAAGATGACAGAATGACAGAAAATGACAGAAGAGGACAGAATATGACAGAAGAGGACAGAATGACAGAAGATGACAGAAGATGACAGAAGATGGCAGAAGATGACAGAAGATGACAGAATATGACAGAAGATGACAGAAGATGACAGAATGACAGAAGAGGACAGAATGACAGAAGATGACAGAATGACAGAAGAGGACAGAAGATGACAGAAGATGACAGAAGATGACAGAATGACAGAAGAGGACAGAAGATGACAGAAGATGACAGAATGACAGAAGATGACAGAAGATGACAGAAGATGACAGAAGATGACAGAATTACAGAAGAGGACAGAATGACAGAAGAGGAGAGAAGATGACAGAATGACAGAAGAGGACAGAAGATGACAGAAGATGACAGAAGATGACAGAATGAAAGAAGAGGACAGAATGACAGAAGAGGACAGAATGACAGAAGATGACAGAATGACAGAAGATGACAGAAGATGACAGAAGATGACAGAATGACAGAAGATGACAGATGATGACAGAATATGACAGAATATGACAGAAGATGACAGAAGATGACAGAAGATGACAGAAGATGACAGAAGATGACAGAAGATGACAGAATGACAGAAGAGGACAGAAGATGACAGAAGATGACAGAATGACAGAAGAGGACAGAATGACAGAAGAGGACAGAATATGAAAGAGGATGACAGAAGATGACAGAAGATGTCAGAAGGACAGAAGATGACAGAATGACAGAAGATGACAGAACATGACAGAAGATGACAGAATATGACAGAAGAGGACAGAAGATGACAGAAGATGACAGAATATGACAGAAGATGACAGAAGGTGACAGAATGACAGAAGAGGACAGAATGACAGAAGAGGACAGAATATGACAGAAGATGACACAAGATGACAGAATGACAGAAAATGACAGAATGACAGAAGATGACAGAAGATGACAGAAGATGACAGAAGATGGCAGAAGATGACAGAAGATGACAGAATATGACAGAAGATGACAGAAGATGACAGAGTATGACAGATGATGACAGAAGATGACAGAAGATGATAGAAGATGACAGAATGACAGAAGAGGACAGAATGACAGAAGATGACAGAATGACAGAAGAGGACAGAAGATGACAGAAGATGACAGAAGATGACAGAAGATGACAGAATGACAGAAGAGGACAGAAGATGACAGAAGATGACAGAATGACAGAAGATGACAGAAGATGACAGAAGATGACAGAAGATGACAGAATGACCGAAGAGGACAGAATGACAGAAGAGGACAGAATGACAGAAGAGGACAGAATATGACAAAAGATGAGAGAAGATGACAGAATGACAGAAGATGACAGAAGATGACAGAAAATGACAGAAGATGACAGCAGATGACAGAAGATGACAGAATGACAGAAGAGGACAGAATGACAGAAGATGACAGACGATGACAGAAGATGACAGAATGACAGAAGAAGACACAAGATGACGGAAGATGACAGAAGATGACAGAATGACACAAGAGGACAGAATGACAGAAGATGACAGAATGACAGAAGAGGACAGAATGACAGAAGATGACAGAAGATGACAGAAGATGACAGAATGACAGAAGAGGACAGAATGACAGATGATGACAGAATGACAGAAGAGGACAGAAGATGGCAGAAGATGACAGAATGACAGAAGAGGACAGAATGACAGAAGATGACAGACGATGACAGAAGATGACAGAATGACAGAAGAAGACACAAGATGACGGAAGATGACAGGAGATGACAGAATGACAGAAGATATCAGAATGACAGAAGATGACAGAATGACAGAAGAGGACAGAATGACAGAAGATGACAGAAGATGACAGAATGACAGAAGAGGACAGAATGACAGATGATGACAGAATGACAGAAGAGGACAGAAGATGGCAGAAGATGACAGAAGGCGACAGAAGATGACAGAAGGTGACAGAATGACAGAAGAGGACAGAATGACAGAAGATGACAGAAGATGACAGAAAATGACAAAATGACAGAAGAGGACAGAATGACAGAAGATGACAGAATGACAGAAGAGGGCAGAAGATGACAGAAGGTGACAGAAGATGATAGAATGACAGAAGAGGACAGAAGATGACAGAAGATGACAAAAGATGACAGAATGACAGAAGATGACAGAAGATGACAAAATGACAGAAGAGGACAGAATGACAGAAGATGACAGAAGATGACAGAATGACAGAAGAGGACAGAAGATGACACAAGATGACAAAATGACAGAAGAGGACACAATGACAGAAGATGACAGAGTGACAGAAGAGGACAGAATGACAGAAGATGACAGAAGATGACAGAACGACAGAAGAGGACAGAATGACAGAAGATTACAGAATATGACAGAAGATGACAGAATATGACAGAAGATGACAGAAGATGACAGAAGATGACAGAATGACAGAAGAGGACAGAATGACAGAAGATGACAGAAGATGACAGAAGATGACAGAATGACAGAAGATGACACAAGATGACGGAAGATGACAGAAGATGACAGAAGATGACAGAATGACACAAGAGGACAGAATGACAGAAGATGACAGAATGACAGAAGAGGACAGAATGACAGAAGATGACAGAAGATGACAGAAGATGACAGAAGTTGACAGAAGATGACAGAATGACAGAAGATGTCAGAATGACAGAAGATGACAGAATGACAGAAGAGGACAGAATGACAGAAGATGACAGAAGATGACAGAAGATGACAGAATGACAGAAGAGGACAGAATGACAGATGATGACAGAATGACAGAAGAGGACAGAAGATGACAGAAGGTGACAGAATGAAAGAAGAGGACAGAATGACAGAAGATGACAGAAGATGACAGAAGATGACAGAAGATGACAGAATGACAGAAGATGACAGAAGATGACAGAAGATGACAAAATGACAGAAGAGGACAGAATGACAGAAGATGACAGAATGACAGAAGAGGGCAGAAGATGACAGAAGATGACAGAATGACAGAAGAGGACAGAATGACAGTAGGTGACAGAAGATGACAGAATGACAGAAGAGGACAGAAGATGACAGAAGATGACAAAAGATGACAGAATGACAGAAGATGACAGAAGATGACAGAAGATGACAGAATGACAGAAGAGGACAGAATGACAGAAGATGACAGAATATGACAGAAGATGACAGAATATGACAGAAGATGACAGAAGAGGACAGAGTATGACAGAAGATGACAGAAGATGACAGAAGATGAAAGAAGATGACAGAATGACAGAAGAGGACAGAATGACAGAAGATGACAGAATGACAGAAGAGGACAGAAGATGACAGAAGATGACAGAAGATGACAGAATGACAGAAGATGACAGAAGATGACAGAAGATGACAAAATGACAGAAGAGGGCAGAATGACAGAAGATGATAGAGTGACAGAAGAGGACAGAATGACAGAAGATGACAGAAGATGACAGAAGATGAAAGAAGATGACAGAATGACAGAAGAGGACAGAATGACAGAAGATGACAGAAGATGACAGAATGACAGAAGATGACAGAAGATGACAAAATGACAGAAGAGGACAGAATGACAGAAGATGACAGAGTGACAGAAGAGGACAGAATGACAGAAGATGACAGAAGGTGACAGAAGATGACAGAATGACACAAGAGGACAGAATGACAGAAGATGACAGAATGACAGAAGAGGACAGAATGACAGAAGATGACAGAAGATGACAGAAGATGACAGAAGATGACAAGATGACAGAATGACAGAAGATGTCAGAATGACAGAAGATGACAGAATGACAGAAGAGGACAGAATGACAGAAGATGACAGAAGATGATAGAATGACAGAAGAGGACAGAATGACAGATGATGACAGAATGACAGAAGATGACAGAAGAGGACAGAATGACAGAAGATGACAGAATGACAGAAGAGGACAGAATGACAGAAGATGACAGAAGATGACAGAAGATGACAGAAGATGACAGAATGACAGAAGATGACAGAATGACAGAAGAGGACAGAATGACAGAAGATGACAGAAGATGACAGAAGACGACAGAAGATGACAGAAGGTGACAGAATGACAGAAGAGGACAGAATGACAGAAGATGACAGAAGATGACAGAAGAGGACAGAATGACAGAAGATGACAGAATGACAGAAGAGGACAGAATGACAGAAGATGACAGAAGATGACAGAAGATGACAGAAGATGACAGAATGACAGAAGATGACAGAAGATGACAAAATGACAGAAGAGGACAGAATGACAGAAGATGACAGAATGACAGAAGAGGGCAGAAGATGACAGAAGATGACAGAATGACAGAAGAGGACAGAATGACAGAAGGTGACAGAAGATGACAGAATGACAGAAGAGGACAGAAGATGACAGAAGATGACAATAGATGACAGAATGACAGAAGATGACAGAAGATGACAAAATGACAGAAGAGGACAGAATGACAGAAGATGACAGAGTGACAGAAGAGGACAGAATGACAGAAGATGACAGAAGATGAAAGAAGATGACAGAATGACAGAAGAGGACAGAATGACAGAAGATGACAGAATATGACAGAAGATGACAGAATATGACAGAAGATGACAGAAGATGACAAAAAGACAGAAGATGACAGAAGATGACAAAATGACAGAAGAGGACAGAATGACAGAAGATGACAGAATGACAGAAGAGGGCAGAAGATGACAGAAGATGACAGAATGACAGAAGAGGACAGAATGACAGAAGGTGACAGAAGATGACAGAATGACAGAAGGTGACAAAAGATGACAGAATGACAGAAGATGACAGAAGATGACAGAAGATGACAAAATGACAGAAGAGGACAGAATGACAGAAGATGACAGAGTGACAGAAGAGGACAGAATGACAGAAGATGACAGAAGAGGACAGAAGATGACAGAATGACAGAAGAGGACAGAATGACAGAAGATGACAGAATATGACAGAAGATGACAGAATATGACAGAAGATGACAGAAGATGACAGAAGATGACAGAATGACAGAAGAGGACAGAATGACAGAAGATGACAGAAGATGACAGAAGATGACAGAATGACAGAAGAGGACAGAATGACAGAAGATGACAGAAGATGACAGAATGACAGAAGATGTCAGAATGACAGAAGATGACAGAATGACAGAAGAGGACAGAATGACAGAAGATGACAGAAGATGACAGAACATGACAGAACATGACAGAATGACAGAAGATGACAGAAGATGACAGAAGAGGACAGAATGACAGAAGATGACAGGATATGACAGAAGATGACAGAATGAGAGAAGATGACAGAAGATGACAGAAGAGGACAGAATGACAGAAGATAACAGAAGATGACAGAAGATGACAGAATGACAGAAGAGGACAGAAGATGACAGAATGACAGAAGAGGGCAGAATGACAGAAGATGACAGAAGATGACAGAAGATGACAGAAGATGACAGAATATGACAGAAGATGAAAAAGATGACAGAAGATGACAGAAGAGGACAGAATGACAGAAGAAGACAGAAGATGACAGAATGACGGAAGATGACAGAAGATGACGCAAGATGACAGAAGATGACAGAAGATGACAGAATGACAGAAGAGGACATAATGACAGAAGATGACAGAAGATGACAGAATATGACAGAATGACAGAAGATGACAGAATGACAGAAGATGACAGAATGACAGAAGAGGACACAATGACAGAAGATGACAGAAGATGACAGAATGACAGAAGAGGACAGAATGACAGAAGATGACAGAATGACAGAAGAGGACAGAATGACAGAAGATGACAGAATGACAGAAGAGGACAGAATGACAGAAGATGACAGAAGATGACAGAAGATGACAGAATGACAGAAGATGACAGAAGATGACACACGATGACAGAAGATGACAGAAGATGACAGAATGACAGAAGAGGACAGAATGACAGAAGATGACAGAAGATGACAGAAGATGACAGAATGACAGAAGATGACACAAGATGACGGAAGATGACAGAAGATGACAGAAGATGACAGAATGACACAAGAGGACAGAATGACAGAAGATGACAGAATGACAGAAGAGGACAGAATGACAGAAGATGACAGAAGATGACAGAAGATGACAGAAGATGACAGAAGATGACAGAATGACAGAAGATGTCAGAATGACAGAAGATGACAGAATGACAGAAGAGGACAGAATGACAGAAGATGACAGAAGATGACAGAAGATGACAGAATGACAGAAGAGGACAGAATGACAGATGATGACAGAATGACAGAAGAGGACACAAGATGACAGAAGATGACAGAAGACGACAGAAGATGACAGAAGGTGACAGAATGACAGAAGAGGACAGAATGACAGAAGATGACAGAAGATGACAGAAGATGACAGAAGATGACAGAATGACAGAAGATGAAAGAAGATGACAGAAGATGACAAAATGACAGAAGAGGTCAGAATGACAGAAGATGACAGAATGACAGAAGAGGACAGAATGACAGAAGATGTCAGAAGATGAAAGAAGATGACAGAATGACAGAAGAGGACAGAATGACAGAATATGACAGAATATGACAGAAGATGACAGAATATGACAGAAGATGACAGAAGATGACAGAAGATGACAGAATGACAGAAGAGGACAGAATGACAGAAGATGACAGAAGATGACAGAAGATGACAGAATGACAGAAGATGAAAGAAGATGAAGGAAGATGACAGAAGATGACAGAAGATGACAGAATGACAGAAGAGGACGGAAAGACAGAAGATGACAGAAGATGACAGAAGATGACAGAAGATGACAGAATGACAGAAGATGTCAGAATGACAGAAGATGACAGAATGACAGAAGGGGACAGAATGACAGAAGATGACAGAAGATGACAGAACATGACAGAATGACAGAAGAGGACAGAATGACAGAAGGTGACAGAAGATGACAGAATGACAGAAGAGGACAGAAGATGACAGAAGATGACAAAAGATGACAGAATGACAGAAGATGACAGAAGATGACAGAAGATGACAAAATGACAGAAGAGGACAGAATGACAGAAGATGACAGAGTGACAGAAGAGGACAGAATGAGAGAAGATGACAGAAGATGAAAGAAGATGACAGAATGACAGAAGAGGACAGAATGACAGAAGATGACAGAATATGACAGAAGATGACAGAATATGACAGAAGATGACAGAAGATGACAGAATGACAGAAGAGGACAGAATGACAGAAGATGACAGAAGATGACAGAACATGACAGAATGACAGAAGATGAAAGAAGATGAAGGAAGATGACAGAAGATGACAGAAGATGACAGAATGACAGAAGAGGACGGAATGACAGAAGATGACAGAAGATGACAGAAGATGACAGAAGATGACAGAATGACAGAATATGTCAGAATGACAGAAGATGACAGAATGACAGAAGGGGACAGAATGACAGAAGATGACAGAAGATGACAGAACATGACAGAACATGACAGAATGACAGAAGATGAGAGAAGATGACAGAAGAGGACAGAATGACAGAAGATGACAGAATATGACAGAAGAGGACAGAATGACAGAAGATAACAGAAGATGACAGAAGATGACAGAATGACAGAAGAGGACAGAAGATGACAGAATGACAGAAGAGGACAGAATGACAGAAGATGACAGAAGATGACAGAAGAAGACAGAATGACAGAAGAGGACAGAATGACAGAAGTTGACAGAAGATGACAGAAGATGACAGAAGATGACAGAATGACAGAAGAGGACAGAAGATGACAGAAGATGACAGAATGACAGAAGAGGACAGAATGACAGAAGAGGACAGAATGACAGAAGAGGACAGAAGATGACAGAATGACAGAAGAAGACAGAAGAGGACAGAAGATGACAGAATGACAGAAGAGGACAGAAGATGACAGAAGATGACAGAATGACAGAAGAGGACAGAATGACAGAAGAGGACAGAATGACAGAAGATGACAGAATGACAGAAGATGACAGAAGATGACAGAATGACAGAAGATGACAGAAGATGACAGAATATGACAGAATACGACAGAAGATGACAGAAGATGACAGAAGATGACAGAATGACAGAAGATGACAGAAGATGACAGCAGATGGCAGAAGATGACAGAAGATGACAGAATGACAGAAGAGGACAGAATGACAGAAGAGGACAGAATATGATAGAGGATGACAGAAGATGACAGAATGACAGAAGATGACAGAAGATGTCAGAAGGACAGAAGATGACAGAATGACAGAAGATGACAGAAGATGACAGAATATGACAGAAGATGACAGAAGAGGACAGAATGACAGAAGAGGACAGAATGACAGAAGAGGACAGAATATGACAGAAGATGACACAAGATGACAGAATGACAGAAAATGACAGAAGAGGACAGAATATGACAGAAGAGGACAGAATGATAGAAGATGACAGAAGGTGACAGAAGATGGCAGAAGATGACAGAAGATGACAGAATATGACAGAAGATGACAGAAGATGACAGAGTATGACAGAAGATGACAGAAGATGACAGAAGATGACAGAATGACAGAAGAGGACAGAATGACAGAAGATGACAGAATGACAGAAGAGGACAGAAGATGACAGAGGATGACAGAAGATGACAGAAGATGACAGAATGACAGAAGAGGACAGAAGATGACAGAAGATGACAGAATGACAGAAGATGACAGAAGATGACAGAAGATGACAGAAGATGACAGAATTACAGAAGAGGACAGAATGACAGAAGAGGACAGAAGATGACAGAATGACAGAAGAGGACAGAAGATGACAGAAGACGACAGAAGATGACAGAATGACAGAAGAGGACAGAATGACAGAAGAGGACAGAATGACAGAAGATGACAGAATGACAGAAGATGACAGAAGATGACAGAAGATGACAGAATGACAGAAGATGACAGAAGATGAGAGTAGATGACAGAAGATGACATAAGATGACAGAAGATGACAGAAGATGACAGAATGACAGAAGAGGACAGAAGATGACAGAAGATGACGGAAGATGACAGAAGATGACAGATTGACAGAAGAGGACAGAATGACAGAAGAGGACAGAATATGATAGAGGATGACAGAAGATGACAGAATGACAGAAGATGACAGAAGATGTCAGAAGGACAGAAGATGACAGAATGACAAAAGATGACAGAAGATGACAGAAGATGACAGAAGATGACAGAATATGACAGAAGAGGACAGAAGATGACAGAAGATGACAGAAGATGACAGAAGATGACAGAATGACAGAAGAGGACAGAATGACAGAAGAGGACAGAATATGACAGAAGATGACACAAGATGACAGAATGACAGAAAATGACAGAAGAGGACAGAACATGACAGAAGAGGACAGAATGACAGAAGATGACAGAAGATGACAGAAGATGACAGAATATGACAGAAGATGACAGAATATGACAGAAGATGACAGAAGATGACAGAAGATGACAGAATGACAGAAGATGACACAAGATGACGGAAGATGACAGAAGATGACAGAAGATGACAGAATGACACAAGAGGACAGAATGACAGAAGATGACAGAATGAGAGAAGAGGACAGAATGACAGAAGATGACAGAAGATGATAGAAGATGACAGAAGATGACAGAAGATGACAGAATGACAGAAGATGTCAGAATGACAGAAGATGACAGAATGACAGAAGAGGACAGAATGACAGAAGATGACAGAAGATGACAGAAGATGACAGAATGACAGAAGAGGACAGAATGACAGATGATGACAGAATGACAGAAGAGGACAGAAGATGTCAGAAGATGACAGAAGACGACAGAAGATGACAGAAGGTGACAGAATGACAGAAGATGACAGAAGATGACAGAAGATGACAGAATGACAGAATATGACAGAAGATGTCAGAAGATGACAGAAGATGACAGAATGACAGAAGAGGACAGAATGACAGAAGATGACAGAAGATGACAGAAGATGACAGAATGACAGAAGAGGACAGAATGACAGAAGATGACAGAAGATGACAGAAGATGACAGAAGATGACAGAATGACAGAAGATGTCAGAATGACAGAAGATGACAGAATGACAGAAGAGGACAGAATGACAGAAGATGACAGAAGATGACAGAACATGACAGAACATGACAGAATGACAGAAGATGACAGAAGATGACAGAAGAGGACAGAATGACAGAAGATGACAGGATATGACAGAAGATGACAGAATGACAGAAGATGACAGAAGATGACAGAATAGGACAGAATGACAGAAGAGGACAGAAGATGACAGAATGACAGAAGAGGACAGAATGACAGAAGATGACAGAAGATGACAGAAGATGACAGAAGATGACAGAAGATGACAGAATATGACAGAAGATGAAAAAGATGACAGAAGATGACAGAAGAGGACAGAATGACAGAAGATGACAGAAGATGACAGAAGATGACAGAATGACAGAAGAGGACATAATGACAGAAGATGACAGAAGATGACAGAAGATGACAGAATGACAGAAGATGACAGAATGACAGAAGATGACAGAATGACAGAAGAGGACACAATGACAGAAGATGACAGAAGATGACAGAAGATGACAGAATGACAGAAGAGGACAGAATGACAGAAGATGACAGAATGACAGAAGAGGACAGAATGACAGAAGATGACAGAAGATGACAGAATGACAGAAGAGGACAGAATGACAGAAGATGACAGAAGATGACAGAATGACAGAAGATGACAGAAGATGACACAAGATGACAAAATGACAGAAGAGGACAGAATTACAGAAGATGACAGAGTGACAGAAGATGACAGAATGACAGAAGAGGACAGAATGACAGAAGTTGACAGAATATGACAGAAGATGACAGAATATGACAGAAGATGACAGAAGATGACAGAAGATGACAGAATGACAGAAGAGGACAGAATGACAGAAGATGACAGAAGATGACAGAAGATGACAGAATGACAGAAGATGACGGAAGATGACAGAAGATGACAGAATGACACAAGAGGACAGAATGACAGAAGATGACAGAATGACAGAAGAGGACAGAATGACAGAAGATGACAGAAGATGACAGAAGATGACAGAAGATGACAGAATGACAGAAGATGTCAGAATGACAGAAGATGACAGAATGACAGAAGAGGACAGAATGACAGAAGATGACAGAAGATGACAGAAGATGACAGAATGACAGAAGAGGACAGAATGACAGATGATGACAGAATGACAGAAGAGGACAGAAGATGACAGAAGATGACAGAAGACGACAGAAGATGACAGAAGGTGACAGAATGACAGAAGAGGACAGAATGACAGAAGATGACAGAAGATGACAGAAGATGACAGAAGATGACAGAATGACAGAAGATGAAAGAAGATGACAGAAGATGACAAAATGACAGAAGAGGACAGAATGACAGAAGATGACAGAATGACAGAAGAGGACAGAATGACAGAAGATGACAGAAGATGAAAGAAGATGACAGAATGACAGAAGAGGACAGAATGACAGAAGATGACAGAATATGTCAGAAGATGACAGAATATGACAGAAGATGACAGAAGATGACAGAAGATGACAGAATGACAGAAGAGGACAGAATGACAGAAGATGACAGAAGATGACAGAATGACAGAAGATGAAAGAAGATGAAGGAGGATGACAGAAGATGACAGAAGATGACAGAATGACAGAAGAGGACGGAATGACAGAAGATGACAGAAGATGACAGAATGACAGAAGATGACAGAATGACAGAAGAGGACGGAATGACAGAAGATGACAGAAGATGACAGAAGATGACAGAATGACAGAAGATGTCAGAATGACAGAAGATGACAGAATGACAGAAGAGGACAGAATGACAGAAGATGACAGAAGATGACAGAACATGACAGAACATGACAGAATGACAGAAGATGACAGAAGAGGACAGAATGACAGAAGATGACAGGATATGACAGAAGATGACAGAATGAGAGAAGATGACAGAAGATGACAGAAGAGGACAGAATGACAGAAGATAACAGAAGATGACAGAAGAAGACAGAATGACAGAAGAGGACAGAAGATGACAGAATGACAGAAGAGGACAGAATGACAGAAGTTGACAGAAGATGACAGAAGATGACAGAAGATGACAGAATATGACAGAAGATGAAAAAGATGACAGAAGATGACAGAAGAGGACAGAATGACAGAAGATGACAGAAGATGACAGAAGATGACAGAATGACGGAAGATGACAGAAGATGACGCAAGATGACAGAAGATGACAGAAGATGACAGAATGACAGAAGAGGACATAATGACAGAAGATGACAGAAGATGACAGAAGATGACAGAATGACAGAAGATGACAGAATGACAGAAGATGACAGAATGACAGAAGAGGACACAATGACAGAAGATGACAGAAGATGACAGAAGATGACAGAATGACAGAAGAGGACAGAATGACAGAAGATGACAGAATGACAGAAGAGGACAGAATGACAGAAGATGACAGAATGACAGAAGAGGACAGAATGACAGAAGATGACAGAAGATGACAGAAGATGACAGAATGACAGAAGATGACAGAAGATGACACAAGATGACAAAATGACAGAAGAGGACAGAATGACAGAAGATGACAGAGTGACAGAAGAGGACAGAATGACAGAAGATGACAGAAGATGACAGAATGACAGAAGATGACAGAATGACAGAAGATGACACAAGATGACGGAAGATGACAGAAGATGACAGAAGATGACAGAATGAAACAAGAGGACAGAATGACAGAAGATGACAGAATGACAGAAGAGGACAGAATGACAGAAGATGACAGAAGATGACAGAAGATGACAGAAGATGACAGAAGATGACAGAATGACAGAAGATGTCAGAATGACAGAAGATGACAGAAGATGACAGAAGATGACAGAAGATGACAGAATGACAGAAGAGGACAGAATGACAGATGATGACAGAATGACAGAAGAGGACACAAGATGACAGAAGATGACAGAAGACGACAGAAGGTGACAGAATGACAGAAGAGGACAGAATGACAGAAGATGACAGAAGATGACAGAAGATGACAGAAGATGACAGAATGACAGAAGATGAAAGAAGATGACAGAAGATGACAAAATGACAGAAGAGGACAGAATGACAGAAGATGACAGAATGACAGAAGAGGACAGAATGACAGAAGATGTCAGAAGATGAAAGAAGATGACAGAATGACAGAAGAGGACAGAATGACAGAAGATGACAGAATATGACAGAAGATGACAGAATATGACAGAAGATGACAGAAGATGACAGAAGATGACAGAATGACAGAAGAGGACAGAATGACAGAAGATGACAGAAGAGGCACGGTGGCATAGTGGTTAGCACTGTTGCCTCACAGCACCAGGGACCCGGGTTCAAATCCGGCCTCGGGCGACTGTCTGTGTGGAGTTTGCACATTCTCCCTGTGTCGGCGTGGGTTTCCTCCGGGTGCTCCGGTTTCCTCCCACAGTCCAAAGATGTGCAGGTTAGGTTGATTTGGCTATGATAAATTGACCCTTAGTGTTAGGGAATTAAATACGTGGGGTTACGGGGATAGGGTGGGATATGTGTCGGTGTAGGCTCGATGGGCCGAAATGGCCTCTATCTGCACTGTGGGGATTCTGTGATTCTGTGATTCTGTGATGACAGAAGATGACAGAATGACAGAAGATGAAAGAAGATGAAGGAAGATGACAGAAGATGACAGAAGATGACAGAATGACAGAAGAGGACGGAATGACAGAAGATGACAGAAGATGACAGAATGACAGAAGATGTCAGAATGACAGAATGACAGAAGGGGACAGAATGACAGAAGATGACAGAAGATGACAGAAGAGGACAGAATGACAGAAGGTGACAGAAGATGACAAAAGATGACAGAATGACAGAAGATGACAGAAGATGACAGAAGATGACAAAATGACAGAAGAGGACAGAATGACAGAAGATGACAGAGTGACAGAAGAGGACAGAATGAGAGAAGATGACAGAAGATGAAAGAAGATGACAGAATGACAGAAGAGGACAGAATGACAGAAGATGACAGAAGATGACAGAAGATGACAGAAGAGGACAGAATGACAGAAGAGGACAGAATGACAGAACATGACAGAACATGACAGAACATGACAGAATGACAGAAGATGACAGAAGAGGACAGAATGACAGAAGATGACAGGATATGACAGAAGATGACAGAAGAGGACAGAATGACAGAAGATGACAGGATATGACAGAAGATGACAGAATGAGAGAAGATGACAGAAGATGACAGAAGAGGACAGAATGACAGAAGATAACAGAAGATGACAGAAGATGACAGAATGACAGAAGAGGACAGAATGACAGAAGATGACAGAAGATGACAGAATGACGGAAGATGACAGAAGATGACGCAAGATGACAGAAGATGACAGAATGACAGAAGAGGACATAATGACAGAAGATGACAGAAGATGACAGAAGATGACAGAATGACAGAAGATGACAGAATGACAGAAGATGACAGAATGACAGAAGAGGACACAATGACAGAAGATGACAGAAGATGACAGAATGACAGAAGATGACAGAATGACAGAAGAGGACAGAATGACAGAAGATGACAGAAGATCAGAAGATGACACAAGATGACAAAATGACAGAAGAGGACAGAAGATGACAGAGTGACAGAAGAGGACAGAATGACAGAAGATGACAGAAGATGACAGAATGACAGAAGATGACAGAATGACAGAAGATGACACAAGATGACGGAAGATGACAGAAGATGACAGAAGATGACAGAATGACACAAGAGGACAGAATGACAGAAGATGACAGAATGACAGAAGAGGACAGAATGACAGAAGATGACAGAATGACAGAAGATGACAGAATGACAGAAGATGACAGAAGATGACAGAAGATGACAGAATGACAGAAGAGGACAGAATGACAGAATGACAGAAGAGGACACAAGATGACAGAAGATGACAGAAGACGACAGAAGATGACAGAAGGTGACAGAATGACAGAAGAGGACAGAATGACAGAAGATGACAGAAGATGAAAGAAGATGACAGAAGATGACAAAATGACAGAAGAGGACAGAATGACAGAAGATGACAGAATGACAGAAGAGGACAGAATGACAGAAGATGAAAGAAGATGACAGAATGACAGAAGAGGACAGAATGACAGAAGATGACAGAAGATGACAGAAGATGACAGAAGAGGACAGAATGACAGAAGATGACAGAAGAGGCACGGTGGCATAGTGGTTAGCACTGTTGCCTCACAGCACCAGGGACCCGGGTTCAAATCCGGCCTCGGGCGACTGTCTGTGTGGAGTTTGCACATTCTCCCTGTGTCGGCGTGGGTTTCCTCCGGGTGCTCCGGTTTCCTCCCACAGTCCAAAGATGTGCAGGTTAGGTTGATTTGGCTATGATAAATTGACCCTTAGTGTTAGGGAATTAAATACGTGGGGTTACGGGGATAGGGTGGGATATGTGTCGGTGTAGGCTCGATGGGCCGAAATGGCCTCTATCTGCACTGTGGGGATTCTGTGATTCTGTGATTCTGTGATGACAGAAGATGACAGAATGACAGAAGATGAAAGAAGATGAAGGAAGATGACAGAAGATGACAGAAGATGACAGAATGACAGAAGAGGACGGAATGACAGAAGATGACAGAAGATGACAGAATGACAGAAGATGTCAGAATGACAGAAGATGACAGAATGACAGAATGACAGAAGATGACAGAAGATGACAGAACATGACAGAATGACAGAAGAGGACAGAATGACAGAAGGTGACAGAATGACAGAAGGTGACAGAAGATGACAGAATGACAGAAGAGGACAGAAGATGACAAAAGATGACAGAATGACAGAAGATGACAGAAGATGACAGAAGATGACAAAATGACAGAAGAGGACAGAATGACAGAAGATGACAGAGTGATAGAAGAGGACAGAATGAGAGAAGATGACAGAAGATGAAAGAAGATGACAGAATGACAGAAGAGGACAGAATGACAGAAGATGACAGAAGATGACAGAATGACAGAAGAGGACAGAATGACAGAAGATGACAGAAGATGACAGAATGACAGAAGATGACAGAAGATGACAGAATGACAGAAGATGAAAGAAGATGAAGGAAGATGACAGAAGATGACAGAAGATGACAGAATGACAGAAGAGGACGGAATGACAGAAGATGACAGAAGATGACAGAATGACAGAAGGGGACAGAATGACAGAAGATGACAGAAGATGACAGAATAACAGAAGATGAGAGAAGATGACAGAAGAGGACAGAATGACAGAAGATGACAGAAGATGACAGAATGACAGAAGATGACAGAATGACAGAAGATGACAGAAGATGACAGAATGACAGAACAGGACGGAATGACAGAAGATGACAGAAGATGACAGAAGGGGACAGAATGACAGAAGATGACAGAAGATGACAGAATAACAGAAGATGAGAGAAGATGACAGAAGAGGACAGAATGACAGAAGATAACAGAAGATGACAGAATGACAGAAGAGGACAGAAGATGACAGAATGACAGAAGAGGACAGAATGACAGAAGATGACAGAAGATGACAGAAGAAGACAGAAGATGACAGAATGACAGAAGAGGACAGAATGACAGAAGAGGACAGAAGATGACAGAATGACAGAAGAGGACAGAAGATGACAGAATGACAGAAGAGGACAGAATGACAGAAGATGACAGAATGACAGAAGATGACAGAATATGACAGAATATGACAGAAGATGACAGAATGACAGAAGATGACAGCAGATGGCAGAAGATGACAGAAGATGACAGAATGACAGAAGAGGACAGAATGACAGAAGAGGACAGAATATGATAGAGGATGACAGAAGATGACAGAATGACAGAAGATGACAGAAGATGACAGAATGACAGAAGATGAAAGAAGATGACAGAAGATGACAGAATATGACAGAAGAGGACAGAAGATGACAGAAGATGACAGAATATGACAGAAGATGACAGAATGACAGAAGAGGACAGAATGACAGAAGAGGACAGAAGATGACAGAAGATGACACAAGATGACAGAATGACAGAAAATGACAGAAGAGGACAGAATATGACAGAAGAGGACAGAATGATAGAAGATGACAGAATGACAGAAGAGGACAGAAGATGACAGAGGATGACAGAAGATGACAGAAGATGACAGAATGACAGAATGACAGAAGATGACAGAAGATGACAGAATGACAGAAGATGACAGAAGATGACAGAATTACAGAAGAGGACAGAATGACAGAAGAGGACAGAAGATGACAGAATGACAGAAGAGGACAGAAGATGACAGAAGATGACAGAAGATGACAGAATGACAGAAGAGGACAGAATGACAGAAGAGGACAGAAGATGACAGAAGATGACAGAATGACAGAAGATGACAGAAGATGAGAGTAGATGACAGAAGATGACATAAGATGACAGAAGATGACAGAAGATGACAGAATGACAGAAGAGGACAGAAGATGACAGAAGATGACAGATTGACAGAAGAAGACAGAATGACAGAAGAGGACAGAATATGATAGAGGATGACAGAAGATGACAGAATGACAGAAGATGACAGAAGATGTCAGACGGACAGAAGATGACAGAATGACAAAAGATGACAGAAGAGGACAGAAGATGACAGAAGATGACAGAAGATGACAGAAGATGACAGAATGACAGAAGAGGACAGAATCACAGAAGATGACACAAGATGACAGAATGACAGAAAATGACAGAAGAGGACAGAACATGACAGAAGAGGACAGAATGACAGAAGATGACAGAAGATGAAAGAACATGACAGAATATGACAGAAGAGGACAGAAGATGACAGAAGATGACAGAGGATGACAGAATATGACAGAAGATGACAGAATGACAGAAGAGGACAGAATGACAGAAGAGGACAGAATATGACAGAAGATGACACAAGGTGACAGAATGACAGAAAATGACAGAAGAGGACAGAATATGACAGAAGAGGACAGAATGATAGAAGATGACAGAAGGTGACAGAAGATGGCAGAAGATGACAGAAGATGACAGAATATGACAGAAGATGACAGAAGATGACAGAGTATGACAGAAGATGACAGAAGATGACAGAAGATGACAGAATGACAGAAGAGGACAGAATGACAGAAGATGACAGAATGACAGAAGAGGACAGAAGATGACAGAGGATGACAGAAGATGACAGAAGATGACAGAATGACAGAAGAGGACAGAAGATGACAGAAGATGACAGAATGACAGAAGATGACAGAAGATGACAGAATTACAGAAGAGGACAGAATGACAGAAGAGGACAGAAGATGACAGAATGACAGAAGAGGACAGAAGATGACAGAAGATGACAGAAGATGACAGAATGACAGAAGAGGACAGAATGACAGAAGAGGACAGAATGACAGAAGATGACAGAATGACAGAAGATGACAGAAGATGACAGAAGATGACAGAATGACAGAAGATGACAGAAGATGAGAGTAGATGACAGAAGATGACATAAGATGACAGAAGATGACAGAAGATGACAGAATGACAGAAGAGGACAGAAGATGACAGAAGATGACAGAAGATGACAGAAGATGACAGATTGACAGAAGAGGACAGAATGACAGAAGAGGACAGAATATGATAGAGGATGACAGAAGATGACAGAATGACAGAAGATGACAGAAGATGTCAGAAGGACAGAAGATGACAGAATGACAAAAGATGACAGAAGATGAGAGAAGATGACAGAATATGACAGAAGAGGACAGAAGATGACAGAAGATGACAGAAGATGACAGAATGACAGAAGAGGACAGAATGACAGAAGAGGACAGAATATGACAGAAGATGACACAAGATGACAGAATGACAGAAAATGACAGAAGAGGACAGAACATGACAGAAGAGGACAGAATGACAGAAGATGACAGAAGATGACAGAAGATGACAGAATATGACAGAAGATGACAGAAGATGACAGAAGATGACAGAATGACAGAAGATGACACAAGATGACGGAAGATGACAGAAGATGACAGAAGATGACAGAATGACACAAGAGGACAGAATGACAGAAGATGACAGAAGATGACAGAAGATGACAGAAGATGACAGAATGACAGAAGATGTCAGAATGACAGAAGATGACAGAATGACAGAAGAGGACAGAATGACAGAAGATGACAGAAGATGACAGAAGATGACAGAATGACAGAAGAGGACAGAATGACAGATGATGACAGAATGACAGAAGAGGACAGAAGATGACAGAAGATGACAGAAGACGACAGAAGATGACAGAAGGTGACAGAATGAAAGAAGAGGACAGAATGACAGAAGATGACAGAAGATGACAGAAGATGACAGAAGATGACAGAATGACAGAATATGACAGAAGATGTCAGAAGATGACAGAAGATGACAGAATGACAGAAGAGGACAGAATGACAGAAGATGACAGAAGATGACAGAAGATGACAGAATGACAGAAGAGGACAGAATGACAGAAGATGACAGAAGATGACAGAACATGACAGAACATGACAGAATGACAGAAGATGACAGAAGATGACAGAAGAGGACAGAATGACAGAAGATGACAGGATATGACAGAAGATGACAGAATGACAGAAGATGACAGAAGATGACAGAAGAGGACAGAATGACAGAAGATAACAGAAGATGATAGAAGATGACAGAATGACAGAAGAGGACAGAAGATGACAGAATGACAGAAGAGGACAGAATGACAGAAGATGACAGAAGATGACAGAAGATGACAGAATATGACAGAAGATGAAAAAGATGACAGAAGAGGACAGAATGACAGAAGATGACAGAAGATGACAGAAGATGACAGAATGACGGAAGATGACAGAAGATGACGCAAGATGACAGAAGATGACAGAAGATGACAGAATGACAGAAGAGGACATAATGACAGAAGATGACAGAAGATGACAGAAGATGACAGAATGACAGAAGATGACAGAATGACAGAAGATGACAGAATGACAGAAGAGGACACAATGACAGAAGATGACAGAAGATGACAGAAGATGACAGAATGACAGAAGAGGACAGAATGACAGAAGATGACAGAATGACAGAAGAGGACAGAATGACAGAAGATGACAGAAGATGACAGAATGACAGAAGATGACAGAAGATGACACAAGATGACAAAATGACAGAAGAGGACAGAATTACAGAAGATGACAGAGTGACAGAAGATGACAGAATGAAAGAAGAGGACAGAATGACAGAAGTTGACAGAATATGACAGAAGATGACAGAATATGACAGAAGATGACAGAAGATGACAGAAGATGACAGAAGATGACAGAAGATGACAGAATGACAGAAGATGACGGAAGATGACAGAAGATGACAGAATGACAGAAGATGACGGAAGATGACAGAAGATGACAGAAGATGACAAAATGACACAAGAGGACAGAATGACAGAAGATGACAGAATGACAGAAGAGGACAGAATGACAGAAGATGACAGAAGATGACAGAAGATGACAGAAGATGACAGAAGATGACAGAATGACAGAAGATGTCAGAATGACAGAAGATGACAGAATGACAGAAGAGGACAGAATGACAGAAGATGACAGAAGATGACAGAAGATGACAGAATGACAGAAGAGGACAGAATGACAGATGATGACAGAATGACAGAAGAGGACAGAAGATGACAGAAGATGACAGAAGACGACAGAAGATGACAGAAGGTGACAGAATGACAGAAGAGGACAGAATGACAGAAGATGACAGAAGATGACAGAAGATGACAGAAGATGACAGAATGACAGAAGATGAAAGAAGATGACAGAAGATGACAAAATGACAGAAGAGGACAGAATGACAGAAGATGACAGAATGACAGAAGAGGACAGAATGACAGAAGATGACAGAAGATGAAAGAAGATGACAGAATGACAGAAGAGGACAGAATGACAGAAGATGACAGAATATGACAGAAGATGACAGAATATGACAGAAGATGACAGAAGATGACAGAAGATGACAGAATGACAGAAGATGACAGAATGACAGAAGAGGACAGAATGACAGAAGATGACAGAAGATGACAGAATGACAGAAGATGAAAGAAGATGAAGGAAGATGACAGAAGATGACATAAGATGACAGAATGACAGAAGAGGACGGAATGACAGAAGATGACAGAAGATGACAGAAGATGACAGAATGACAGAAGATGTCAGAATGACAGAAGATGACAGAATGACAGAAGGGGACAGAATGACAGAAGATGACAGAAGATGACAGAACATGACAGAATGACAGAAGAGGACAGAATGACAGAAGGTGACAGAAGATGACAGAATGACAGAAGAGGACAGAAGATGACAGAAGATGACAAAAGATGACAGAATGACAGAAGATGACAGAAGATGACAAAATGACAGAAGAGGACAGAATGACAGAAGATGACAGAGTGACAGAAGAGGACAGAATGACAGAAGATGACAGCAGATGAAAGAAGATGACAGAATGACAGAAGATGACAGAAGATGACAGAAGAGGACAGAATGACAGAAGATGACAGAATATGACAGAAGATGACAGAATGACAGAAGATGACAGAAGATGACAGAAGAGGACAGAATGACAGAAGATAACAGAAGATGACAGAAGATGACAGAATGACAGAAGAGGACAGAAGATGACAGAATGACAGAAGAGGACAGAATGACAGAAGATGACAGAAGATGACAGAAGAAGACAGAATGACAGAAGAGGACAGAATGACAGAAGATGACAGAAGATGACAGAAGATGACAGAATGACAGAAGAGGACAGAATGACAGAAGAGGACAGAAGATGACAGAATGACAGGAGAAGACAGAAGAGGACAGAATGACAGAAGATGACAGAAGATGACAGAAGATGACAGAATGACAGAAGAGGACAGAATGACAGAAGAGGACAGAAGATGACAGAATGACAGAAGAGGACAGAAGTTGACAGAAGATGACAGAATGACAGAAGAGGACAGAATGACAGAAGAGGACAGAATGACAGAAGATGACAGAATGACAGAAGATGACAGAAGATGACAGAAGATGACAGAATGACAGAAGATGACAGAAGATGACAGAATATGACAGAATATGACAGAAGATGACAGAAGATGACAGAAGATGACAGAATGACAAAAGATGACAGAAGATGACAGCAGATGGCAGAAGATGACAGAAGATGACAGAATGACAGAAGAGGACAGAAGATGACAGAAGATGACAGAAGATGACAGAAGATGACAGAAGATGACAGAATGACAGAAGAGGACAGAATGACAGAAGAGGACAGAATATGATAGAGGATGACAGAAGATGACAGAATGACAGAAGATGACAGAAGATGTCAGAAGGACAGAAGATGACAGAATGACAGAAGATGAAAGAACATGACAGAAGATGACAGAAGATGACAGAATATGACAGAAGATGACAGAATATGACAGAAGATGACAGAAGATGACAGAATGACAGAAGAGGACAGAATGACAGAAGAGGACAGAATATGACAGAAGATGACACAAGATGACAGAATGACAGAAAATGACAGAAGAGGACAGAATATGACAGAAGAGGACAGAATGATAGAAGATGACAGAAGGTGACAGAAGATGGCAGAAGATGACAGAAGATGACAGAATATGACAGAAGATGACAGAAGATGACAGAGTATGACAGAAGATGACAGAAGATGACAGAAGATGACAGAATGACAGAAGAGGACAGAATGACAGAAGATGACAGAATGACAGAAGAGGACAGAAGATGAGAGAGGATGACAGAAGATGACAGAAGATGACAGAATGACAGAAGAGGACAGAAGATGACAGAAGATGACAGAATGACAGAAGATGACAGAAGATGACAGAAGATGACAGAATTACAGAAGAGGACAGAATGACAGAAGAGGACAGAAGATGACAGAATGACAGAAGAGGACAGAAGATGACAGAAGATGACAGAAGATGACAGAAGAGGACAGAATGACAGAAGAGGACAGAATGACAGAAGATGACAGAATGACAGAAGATGACAGAAGATGACAGAAGATGACAGAATGACAGAAGATGACAGAAGATGAGAGTAGATGACAGAAGATGACATAAGATGACAGAAGATGACAGAAGATGACAGAATGACAGAAGAGGACAGAAGATGACAGAAGATGACAGAAGATGACAGAAGATGACAGATTGACAGAAGAGGACAGAATGACAGAAGAGGACAGAATATGATAGAGGATGACAGAAGATGACAGAATGACAGAAGATGACAGAAGATGTCAGAAGGACAGAAGATGACAGAATGACAAAAGATGACAGAAGATGACAGAAGATGACAGAAGATGACAGAATATGACAGAAGAGGACAGAAGATGACAGAATATGACAGAAGATGACAGAAGATGACAGAATGACAGAAGAGGACAGAATGACAGAAGAGGACAGAATATGACAGAAGATGACACAAGATGACAGAATGACAGAAAATGACAGAAGAGGACAGAACATGACAGAAGAGGACAGAATGACAGAAGATGACAGAAGATGACAGAAGATGACAGAATATGACAGAAGATGACAGAAGGTGACAGAAGATGACAGAACATGACAGAGTATGACAGAAGATGACAGAAGATGACAGAAGATGACAGAAGATGACAGAAGATGACAGAATGACAGAAGATGACACAAGATGACAGAAGATGACAGAATGACAGAAGATGTCAGAATGACAGAAGATGACAGAATGACAGAAGAGGACAGAATGACAGAAGATGACAGAAGATGACAGAAGATGACAGAATCACAGAAGAGGACAGAATGACAGATGATGACAGAATGACAGAAGAGGACAGAAGATGTCAGAAGCTGACAGAAGATGACAGAAGATGACAGAAGATGACAGAATGACCGAAGAGGACAGAATGACCGAAGAGGACAGAATGACAGAAGAGGACAGAATATGACAAAAGATGACAGAAGATGACAGAATGACAGAAGATGACAGAATGACAGAAGATGACAGAAGATGACAGAAGATGACAGAAGATGAAAGAAGATGACAGAATGAGAGAAGAGGACAGAATGACAGATGACAGAATGACAGAAGAGGACAGAAGATGACAGAAGATGACAGAAGATGACAGAATGACAGAAGAGGACAGAAGATGACAGAAGATGACAGAATGACAGAAGATGACAGAAGATGACAGAAGATGACAGAAGATGACAGAATGACCGAAGAGGACAGAATGCCAGAAGAGGACAGAATGACAGAAGAGGACAGAATATGACAAAAGATGACAGAAGATGACAGAATGACAGAAGATGACAGAAGATGACAGAGAATGACAGAAGATGACAGAAGATGACAGAAGATGACAGAATGACAGAAGAGGAAAGAATGACAGAAGATGACAGAATGACAGAAGATGACAGAATGACAGATGAGGACAGAAGATGACAGAAGATGACAGAAGATGACAGAAGATGACAGAATGACAGAAGAGGACAGAAGATGACAGAATGACAGAAGAGGACAGAAGATGACAGAAGATGACAGAAGATGACAGAAGATGACAGAATGACAGAAGAGGTCAGAAGATGACAGAAGATGACAGAAGATGACAGAAGATAACAGAAGATGACAGAATGACAGAAGAGGACAGAATGACAGAAGAGGACAGAATGACAGAAGATGACAGAAGATGACAGAAGATGAAAAGATGACAGAATATGACAGAAGATGACAGAAGATGACAGAATATGACAGAAGATGACAGAATGACAGAAGAGGACAGAATGGCAGAAGAGGACAGAATATGCCAGAAGATGACAGAAGGTGACAGCATGACAGAAGATGACAGAAGATGACAGAAGATCACAGAAGATGACACAAGATGACAAAATGACAGAAGAGGACAGAATGACAGAAGATGACAGAGTGACAGAAGAGGACAGAATGACAGAAGGTGACAGAAGATGACAGAATGACAGAAGAGGACAGAATGACAGAAGATGACAGAATATGACAGAAGATGACAGAAGATGACAGAAGATGACAGAATGACAGAAGAGGACAGAATGACAGAAGATGACAGAAGATGACAGAAGATGACAGAATGACAGAAGATGACACAAGATGACGGAAGATGACAGAAGATGACAGAAGATGACAGAATGACACAAGAGGACAGAATGACAGAAGATGACAGAATGACAGAAGAGGACAGAATGACAGAAGATGACAGAAGATGACAGAAGATGACAGAAGATGACAGAAGATGACAGATTGACAGAAGATGTCAGAATGACAGAAGATGACAGAATGACAGAAGAGGACAGAATGACAGAAGATGACAGAAGATGACAGAAGATGACAGAATGACAGAAGAGGACAGAATGACAGATGATGACAGAATGACAGAAGAGGACACAAGATGACAGAAGATGACAGAAGACGACAGAAGATGACAGAAGGTGACAGAATGACAGAAGAGGACAGAATGACAGAAGATGACAGAAGATGACAGAAGATGACAGAAGATGACAGAAGATGACAGAATGACAGAAGATGAAAGAAGATGACAGAAGATGACAAAATGACAGAAGAGGACAGAATGACAGAAGATGACAGAATGACAGAAGAGGACAGAATGACAGAAGATGTCAGAAGATGAAAGAAGATGACAGAATGACAGAAGAGGACAGAATGACAGAATATGACAGAATATGACAGAAGATGACAGAATATGACAGAAGATGACAGAAGATGACAGAATGACAGAAGAGGACAGAATGACAGAAGATGACAGAAGATGACAGAATGACAGAAGATGAAAGAAGATGAAGGAAGATGACAGAAGATGACAGAAGATGACAGAATGACAGAAGAGGACGGAATGACAGAAGATGACAGAAGATGACAGAAGATGACAGAATGACAGAAGATGTCAGAATGACAGAAGATGACAGAATGACAGAAGGGGACAGAATGACAGAAGATGACAGAAGATGACAGAACATGACAGAATGACAGAAGAGGACAGAATGACAGAAGGTGACAGAAGATGACAGAATGACAGAAGAGGACAGAAGATGAAAGAAGATGACAAAAGATGACAGAATGACAGAAGATGACAGAAGATGACAGAAGATGACAAAATGACAGAAGAGGACAGAATGACAGAAGATGACAGAGTGACAGAAGAGGACAGAATGAGAGAAGATGACAGAAGATGAAAGAAGATGACAGAATGACAGAAGAGGACAGAATGACAGAAGATGACAGAATATGACAGAAGATGACAGAATATGACAGAAGATGACAGAAGATGACAGAAGATGACAGAATGACAGAAGAGGACAGAATGACAGAAGATGACAGAAGATGACAGAAGATGACAGAATGACAGAAGATGAAAGAAGATGAAGGAAGATGACAGAAGATGACAGAAGATGACAGAATGACAGAAGAGGACGGAATGACAGAAGATGACAGAAGATGACAGAAGATGACAGAAGATGACAGAATGACAGAAGAGGACAGAATGACAGAAGATGACAGAATGACAGAAGAGGACAGAAGATGAGAGAGGATGACAGAAGATGACAGAAGATGACAGAATGACAGAAGAGGACAGAAGATGACAGAAGATGACAGAATGACAGAAGATGACAGAAGATGACAGAAGATGACAGAATTACAGAAGAGGACAGAATGACAGAAGAGGACAGAAGATGACAGAATGACAGAAGAGGACAGAAGATGACAGAAGATGACAGAAGATGACAGAAGAGGACAGAATGACAGAAGAGGACAGAATGACAGAAGATGACAGAATGACAGAAGATGACAGAAGATGACAGAAGATGACAGAATGACAGAAGATGACAGAAGATGAGAGTAGATGACAGAAGATGACATAAGATGACAGAAGATGACAGAAGATGACAGAATGACAGAAGAGGACAGAAGATGACAGAAGATGACAGAAGATGACAGAAGATGACAGATTGACAGAAGAGGACAGAATGACAGAAGAGGACAGAATATGATAGAGGATGACAGAAGATGACAGAATGACAGAAGATGACAGAAGATGTCAGAAGGACAGAAGATGACAGAATGACAAAAGATGACAGAAGATGACAGAAGATGACAGAAGATGACAGAATATGACAGAAGAGGACAGAAGATGACAGAATATGACAGAAGATGACAGAAGATGACAGAATGACAGAAGAGGACAGAATGACAGAAGAGGACAGAATATGACAGAAGATGACACAAGATGACAGAATGACAGAAAATGACAGAAGAGGACAGAACATGACAGAAGAGGACAGAATGACAGAAGATGACAGAAGATGACAGAAGATGACAGAATATGACAGAAGATGACAGAAGGTGACAGAAGATGACAGAACATGACAGAGTATGACAGAAGATGACAGAAGATGACAGAAGATGACAGAAGATGACAGAAGATGACAGAATGACAGAAGATGACACAAGATGACAGAAGATGACAGAATGACAGAAGATGTCAGAATGACAGAAGATGACAGAATGACAGAAGAGGACAGAATGACAGAAGATGACAGAAGATGACAGAAGATGACAGAATCACAGAAGAGGACAGAATGACAGATGATGACAGAATGACAGAAGAGGACAGAAGATGTCAGAAGCTGACAGAAGATGACAGAAGATGACAGAAGATGACAGAATGACCGAAGAGGACAGAATGACCGAAGAGGACAGAATGACAGAAGAGGACAGAATATGACAAAAGATGACAGAAGATGACAGAATGACAGAAGATGACAGAATGACAGAAGATGACAGAAGATGACAGAAGATGACAGAAGATGAAAGAAGATGACAGAATGAGAGAAGAGGACAGAATGACAGATGACAGAATGACAGAAGAGGACAGAAGATGACAGAAGATGACAGAAGATGACAGAATGACAGAAGAGGACAGAAGATGACAGAAGATGACAGAATGACAGAAGATGACAGAAGATGACAGAAGATGACAGAAGATGACAGAATGACCGAAGAGGACAGAATGCCAGAAGAGGACAGAATGACAGAAGAGGACAGAATATGACAAAAGATGACAGAAGATGACAGAATGACAGAAGATGACAGAAGATGACAGAGAATGACAGAAGATGACAGAAGATGACAGAAGATGACAGAATGACAGAAGAGGAAAGAATGACAGAAGATGACAGAATGACAGAAGATGACAGAATGACAGATGAGGACAGAAGATGACAGAAGATGACAGAAGATGACAGAAGATGACAGAATGACAGAAGAGGACAGAAGATGACAGAATGACAGAAGAGGACAGAAGATGACAGAAGATGACAGAAGATGACAGAAGATGACAGAATGACAGAAGAGGTCAGAAGATGACAGAAGATGACAGAAGATGACAGAAGATAACAGAAGATGACAGAATGACAGAAGAGGACAGAATGACAGAAGAGGACAGAATGACAGAAGATGACAGAAGATGACAGAAGATGAAAAGATGACAGAATATGACAGAAGATGACAGAAGATGACAGAATATGACAGAAGATGACAGAATGACAGAAGAGGACAGAATGGCAGAAGAGGACAGAATATGCCAGAAGATGACAGAAGGTGACAGCATGACAGAAGATGACAGAAGATGACAGAAGATCACAGAAGATGACACAAGATGACAAAATGACAGAAGAGGACAGAATGACAGAAGATGACAGAGTGACAGAAGAGGACAGAATGACAGAAGGTGACAGAAGATGACAGAATGACAGAAGAGGACAGAATGACAGAAGATGACAGAATATGACAGAAGATGACAGAAGATGACAGAAGATGACAGAATGACAGAAGAGGACAGAATGACAGAAGATGACAGAAGATGACAGAAGATGACAGAATGACAGAAGATGACACAAGATGACGGAAGATGACAGAAGATGACAGAAGATGACAGAATGACACAAGAGGACAGAATGACAGAAGATGACAGAATGACAGAAGAGGACAGAATGACAGAAGATGACAGAAGATGACAGAAGATGACAGAAGATGACAGAAGATGACAGATTGACAGAAGATGTCAGAATGACAGAAGATGACAGAATGACAGAAGAGGACAGAATGACAGAAGATGACAGAAGATGACAGAAGATGACAGAATGACAGAAGAGGACAGAATGACAGATGATGACAGAATGACAGAAGAGGACACAAGATGACAGAAGATGACAGAAGACGACAGAAGATGACAGAAGGTGACAGAATGACAGAAGAGGACAGAATGACAGAAGATGACAGAAGATGACAGAAGATGACAGAAGATGACAGAAGATGACAGAATGACAGAAGATGAAAGAAGATGACAGAAGATGACAAAATGACAGAAGAGGACAGAATGACAGAAGATGACAGAATGACAGAAGAGGACAGAATGACAGAAGATGTCAGAAGATGAAAGAAGATGACAGAATGACAGAAGAGGACAGAATGACAGAATATGACAGAATATGACAGAAGATGACAGAATATGACAGAAGATGACAGAAGATGACAGAATGACAGAAGAGGACAGAATGACAGAAGATGACAGAAGATGACAGAATGACAGAAGATGAAAGAAGATGAAGGAAGATGACAGAAGATGACAGAAGATGACAGAATGACAGAAGAGGACGGAATGACAGAAGATGACAGAAGATGACAGAATGACAGAAGATGTCAGAATGACAGAAGATGACAGAATGACAGAAGGGGACAGAATGACAGAAGATGACAGAAGATGACAGAACATGACAGAATGACAGAAGAGGACAGAATGACAGAAGGTGACAGAAGATGACAGAATGACAGAAGAGGACAGAAGATGACAGAAGATGACAAAAGATGACAGAATGACAGAAGATGACAGAAGATGACAGAAGATGACAAAATGACAGAAGAGGACAGAATGACAGAAGATGACAGAGTGACAGAAGAGGACAGAATGAGAGAAGATGACAGAAGATGAAAGAAGATGACAGAATGACAGAAGAGGACAGAATGACAGAAGATGACAGAATATGACAGAAGATGACAGAATATGACAGAAGATGACAGAAGATGACAGAATGACAGAAGAGGACAGAATGACAGAAGATGACAGAAGATGACAGAAGATGACAGAATGACAGAAGATGAAAGAAGATGAAGGAAGATGACAGAAGATGACAGAAGATGACAGAATGACAGAAGAGGACGGAATGACAGAAGATGACAGAAGATGACAGAAGATGACAGAAGATGACAGAATGAAAGAATATGTCAGAATGACAGAAGATGACAGAATGACAGAAGGGGACAGAATGACAGAAGATGACAGAAGATGACAGAACATGACAGAACATGACAGAATGACAGAAGATGAGAGAAGATGACAGAAGAGGACAGAATGACAGAAGATGACAGAATATGACAGAAGAGGACAGAATGACAGAAGATAACAGAAGATGACAGAAGATGACAGAATGACAGAAGAGGACAGAAGATGACAGAATGACAGAAGAGGACAGAATGACAGAAGATGACAGAAGATGACAGAAGAAGACAGAATGACAGAAGAGGACAGAATGACAGAAGTTGACAGAAGATGACAGAAGATGACAGAAGATGACAGAAGATGACAGAATGACAGAAGAGGACAGAAGATGACAGAAGATGACAGAATGACAGAAGAGGACAGAATGACAGAAGAGGACAGAATGACAGAAGAGGACAGAATGACAGAAGAGGACAGAAGATGACAGAATGACAGAAGAAGACAGAAGAGGACAGAAGATGACAGAATGACAGAAGAGGACAGAAGATGACAGAAGATGACAGAATGACAGAAGAGGACAGAATGACAGAAGAGGACAGAATGACAGAAGATGACAGAATGACAGAAGATGACAGAAGATGACAGAATGACAGAAGATGACAGAAGATGACAGAATATGACAGAATATGACAGAAGATGACAGAAGATGACAGAAGATGACAGAATGACAGAAGATGACAGAAGATGACAGCAGATGGCAGAAGATGACAGAAGATGACAGAAGATGACAGAATGACAGAAGAGGACAGAATGACAGAAGAGGACAGAATATGACAGAAGATGACACAAGATGACAGAAGATGACAGAAGATGACAGAATATGACAGAAGATGACAGAAGATGACAGAATGACAGAAGAGGACAGAATGACAGAAGAGGACAGAATATGACAGAAGATGACACAAGATGACAGAATGACAGAAAATGACAGAAGAGGACAGAATATGACAGAAGAGGACAGAATGATAGAAGATGACAGAAGGTGACAGAAGATGGCAGAAGATGACAGAAGATGACAGAATATGACAGAAGATGACAGAAGATGACAGAGTATGACAGAAGATGACAGAAGATGACAGAAGATGACAGAATGACAGAAGAGGACAGAATGACAGAAGATGACAGAATGACAGAAGAGGACAGAAGATGACAGAGGATGACAGAAGATGACAGAAGATGACAGAATGACAGAAGAGGACAGAAGATGACAGAAGATGACAGAATGACAGAAGATGACAGAAGATGACAGAAGATGACAGAATTACAGAAGAGGACAGAATGACAGAAGAGGACAGAAGATGACAGAATGACAGAAGAGGACAGAAGATGACAGAAGATGACAGAAGATGACAGAATGACAGAAGAGGACAGAATGACAGAAGAGGACAGAATGACAGAAGATGACAGAATGACAGAAGATGACAGAAGATGACAGAAGATGACAGAATGACAGAAGATGACAGAAGATGAGAGTAGATGACAGAAGATGACATAAGATGACAGAAGATGACAGAAGATGACAGAAGAGGACAGAATGACAGAAGATGACAGAATGACAGAAGAGGACAGAATGAAAGAAGATGACAGAAGATGACAGAAGATGACAGAAGATGACAGAATGACAGAAGATGACAGAAGATGACAAAATGACAGAAGAGGACAGAATGACAGAAGATGACAGAATGACAGAAGAGGGCAGAAGATGACAGAAGATGACAGAATGACAGAAGAGGACAGAATGACAGAAGGTGACAGAAGATGACAGAATGACAGAAGAGGACAGAAGATGACAGAAGATGACAAAAGATGACAGAATGACAGAAGATGACAGAAGATGACAGAAGATGACAAAATGACAGAAGAGGACAGAATGACAGAAGATGACAGAGTGACAGAAGAGGACAGAATGACAGAAGATGACAGAAGATGAAAGAAGATGACAGAATGACAGAAGAGGACAGAATGACAGAAGATGACAGAATATGACAGAAGATGACAGAATATGACAGAAGATGACAGAAGATGACAAAAAGACAGAAGATGACAGAAGATGACAAAATGACAGAAGAGGGCAGAATGACAGAAGATGACAGAATGACAGAAGAGGGCAGAAGATGACAGAAGATGACAGAATGACAGAAGAGGACAGAATGACAGAAGGTGACAGAAGATGACAGAATGACAGAAGGTGACAAAAGATGACAGAATGACAGAAGATGACAGAAGATGACAGAAGATGACAAAATGACAGAAGAGGACAGAATGACAGAAGATGACAGAGTGACAGAAGAGGACAGAATGACAGAAGATGACAGAAGAGGACAGAAGATGACAGAATGACAGAAGAGGACAGAATGACAAGATGACAGAATATGACAGAAGATGACAGAATATGACAGAAGATGACAGAAGATGACAGAAGATGACAGAATGACAGAAGAGGACAGAATGACAGAAGATGACAGAAGATGACAGAAAATGACAGAAGATGACAGAATGACAGAAGATGTCAGAATGACAGAAGATGACAGAATGACAGAAGAGGACAGAATGACAGAAGATGACAGAAGATGACAGAACATGACAGAACATGACAGAATGACAGAAGATGACAGAAGATGACAGAAGAGGACAGAATGACAGAAGATGACAGGATATGACAGAAGATGACAGAATGAGAGAAGATGACAGAAGATGACAGAAGAGGACAGAATGACAGAAGATAACAGAAGATGACAGAAGATGACAGAATGACAGAAGAGGACAGAAGATGACAGAATGACAGAAGAGGGCAGAATGACAGAAGATGACAGAAGATGACAGAAGATGACAGAAGATGACAGAATATGACAGAAGATGAAAAAGATGACAGAAGATGACAGAAGAGGACAGAATGACAGAAGATGACAGAAGATGACAGAATGACGGAAGATGACAGAAGATGACGCAAGATGACAGAAGATGACAGAAGATGACAGAATGACAGAAGAGGACATAATGACAGAAGATGACAGAAGATGACAGAAGATGACAGAATGACAGAAGATGACAGAATGACAGAAGATGACAGAATGACAGAAGAGGACACAATGACAGAAGATGACAGAAGATGACAGAAGATGACAGAATGACAGAAGAGGACAGAATGACAGAAGATGACAGAATGACAGAAGAGGACAGAATGACAGAAGATGACAGAAGATGACAGAATGACAGAAGAGGACAGAATGACAGAAGATGACAGAAGATGACAGAATGACAGAAGAGGACAGAATGACAGAAGATGACAGAATATGACAGAAGATGACAGAAGATGACAGAAGATGACAGAATGACAGAAGAGGACAGAATGACAGAAGATGACAGAAGATGACAGAAGATGACAGAAGATGACAGAATGACAGAAGATGTCAGAATGACAGAAGATGACAGAATGACAGAAGAGGACAGAATGACAGAAGATGACAGAATGACACAAGAGGACAGAATGACAGAAGATGACAGAATGACAGAAGAGGACAGAATGACAGAAGATGACAGAAGATGACAGAAGATGACAGAAGATGACAGAATGACAGAAGATGTCAGAATGACAGAAGATGACAGAATGACAGAAGAGGACAGAATGACAGAAGATGACAGAAGATGACAGAAGATGACAGAATGACAGAAGAGGACAGAATGACAGATGATGACAGAATGACAGAAGAGGACACAAGATGACAGAAGATGACAGAAGACGACAGAAGATGACAGAATGACAGAAGATGAAAGAAGATGACAGAAGATGACAAAATGACAGAAGAGGACAGAATGACAGAAGATGACAGAATGACAGAAGAGGACAGAATGACAGAAGATGTCAGAAGATGAAAGAAGATGACAGAATGACAGAAGAGGACAGAATGACAGAATATGACAGAATATGACAGAAGATGACAGAATATGACAGAAGATGACAGAAGATGACAGAAGATGACAGAATGACAGAAGAGGACAGAATGACAGAAGATGACAGAAGATGACAGAAGATGACAGAATGACAGAAGATGAAAGAAGATGAAGGAAGATGACAGAAGATGACAGAAGATGACAGAATGACAGAAGAGGACGGAAAGACAGAAGATGACAGAAGATGACAGAAGATGACAGAATGACAGAAGATGTCAGAATGACAGAAGATGACAGAATGACAGAAGGGGACAGAATGACAGAAGATGACAGAAGATGACAGAATGACAGAAGAGGACAGAAGATGACAAAAGATGACAAAAGATGACAGAATGACAGAAGATGACAGAAGATGACAGAAGATGACAAAATGACAGAAGAGGACAGAATGACAGAAGATGACAGAGTGACAGAAGAGGACAGAATGAGAGAAGATGACAGAAGATGAAAGAAGATGACAGAATGACAGAAGAGGACAGAATGAAGAAGATGACAGAATATGACAGAAGATGACAGAATATGACAGAAGATGACAGAAGATGACAGAATGACAGAAGAGGACAGAATGACAGAAGATGACAGAAGATGACAGAATGACAGAAGATGAAAGAAGATGAAGGAAGATGACAGAAGATGACAGAAGATGACAGAATGACAGAAGAGGACGGAATGACAGAAGATGACAGAAGATGACAGAAGATGACAGAAGATGACAGAATGACAGAATATGTCAGAATGACAGAAGATGACAGAATGACAGAAGGGGACAGAATGACAGAAGATGACAGAACATGACAGAACATGACAGAACATGACAGAATGACAGAAGATGAGAGAAGATGACAGAAGAGGACAGAATGACAGAAGATGACAGAATATGACAGAAGAGGACAGAATGACAGAAGATAACAGAAGATGACAGAAGATGACAGAATGACAGAAGAGGACAGAAGATGACAGAATGACAGAAGAGGACAGAATGACAGAAGATGACAGAAGATGACAGAAGAAGACAGAATGACAGAAGAGGACAGAATGACAGAAGTTGACAGAAGATGACAGAAGATGACAGAAGATGACAGAAGATGACAGAATGAAAGAAGAGGACAGAAGATGACAGAAGATGACAGAATGACAGAAGAGGACAGAATGACAGAAGAGGACAGAATGACAGAAGAGGACAGAATGACAGAAGAGGACAGAAGATGACAGAATGACAGAAGAAGACAGAAGAGGACAGAAGATGACAGAATGACAGAAGAGGACAGAAGATGACAGAAGATGACAGAATGACAGAAGAGGACAGAATGACAGAAGAGGACAGAATGACAGAAGATGACAGAACGACAGAAGATGACAGAAGATGACAGAATGACAGAAGATGACAGAAGATGACAGAATATGACAGAATATGACAGAAGATGACAGAAGATGACAGAAGATGACAGAATGACAGAAGATGACAGAAGATGACAGCAGATGGCAGAAGATGACAGAAGATGACAGAAGATGACAGAATGACAGAAGAGGACAGAATGACAGAAGAGGACAGAATATGATAGAGGATGACAGAAGATGACAGAAGATGTCAGAAGGACAGAAGATGACAGAATGACAGAAGATGAAAGAACATGACAGAAGATGACAGAAGATGACAGAATATGACAGAAGAGGACAGAAGATGACAGAAGATGACAGAAGATGACAGAAGATGACAGAATATGACAGAAGATGACAGAAGATGACAGAATGACAGAAGAGGACAGAATGACAGAAGAGGACAGAATATGACAGAAGATGACACAAGATGACAGAATGACAGAAAATGACAGAAGAGGACAGAATATGACAGAAGAGGACAGAATGATAGAAGATGACAGAAGGTGCCAGAAGATGGCAGAAGATGACAGAAGATGACAGAATATGACAGAAGATGACAGAAGATGACAGAGTATGACAGAAGATGACAGAAGATGACAGAAGATGACAGAATGACAGAAGAGGACAGAATGACAGAAGATGACAGAATGACAGAAGAGGACAGAAGATGACAGAGGATGACAGAAGATGACAGAAGATGACAGAATGACAGAAGAGGACAGAAGATGACAGAAGATGACAGAATGACAGAAGATGACAGAAGATGACAGAAGATGACAGAAGATGACAGAATTACAGAAGAGGACAGAATGACAGAAGAGGACAGAAGATGACAGAATGACAGAAGAGGACAGAAGATGACAGAAGATGACAGAAGATGACAGAATGACAGAAGAGGACAGAATGACAGAAGAGGACAGAATGACAGAAGATGACAGAATGACAGAAGATGACAGAAGATGACAGAAGATGACAGAATGACAGAAGATGACAGAAGATGAGAGTAGATGACAGAAGATGACATAAGATGACAGAAGATGACAGAAGATGACAGAATGACAGAAGAGGACAGAAGATGACAGAAAATGACGGAAGATGACAGAAGATGACAGATTGACAGAAGAGGACAGAATGACAGAAGAGGACAGAATATGATAGAGGATGACAGAAGATGACAGAATGACAGAAGATGACAGAAGATGTCAGAAGGACAGAAGATGACAGAATGACAAAAGATGACAGAAGATGACAGAAGATGACAGAATATGACAGAAGAGGACAGAAGATGACAGAAGATGACAGAAGATGACAGAAGATGACAGAAGATGACAGAATGACAGAAGAGGACAGAATGACAGAAGAGGACAGAATATGACAGAAGATGACACAAGATGACAGAATGACAGAAAATGACAGAAGAGGACAGAACATGACAGAAGAGGACAGAATGACAGAAGATGACAGAAGATGACAGAAGATGACAGAAGATGACAGAAGATGACAGAATATGACAGAAGATGACAGAAGATGACAGAAAATGACAGAAGATGACAGAATGACAGAAGATGACACAAGATGACGGAAGATGACAGAAGATGACAGAAGATGACAGAATGACACAAGAGGACAGAATGACAGAAGATGACAGAATGACAGAAGAGGACAGAATGACAGAAGATGACAGAAGATGACAGAAGATGACAGAAGATGACAGAAGATGACAGAATGACAGAAGATGTCAGAATGACAGAAGATGACAGAATGACAGAAGAGGACAGAATGACAGAAGATGACAGAAGATGACAGAAGATGACAGAATGACAGAAGAGGACAGAATGACAGATGATGACAGAATGACAGAAGAGGACAGAAGATGACAGAAGATGACAGAAGACGACAGAAGATGACAGAAGGTGACAGAATGACAGAAGAGGACAGAATGACAGAAGATGACAGAAGATGACAGAAGATGACAGAAGATGACAGAATGACAGAATATGACAGAAGATGTCAGAAGATGACAGAAAATGACAGAATGACAGAAGAGGACAGAATGACAGAAGATGACAGAAGATGACAGAAGATGACAGAATGACAGAAGAGGACAGAATGACAGAAGATGACAGAAGATGACAGAAGATGACAGAATGACAGAAGATGTCAGAATGACAGAAGATGACAGAATGACAGAAGAGGACAGAATGACAGAAGATGACAGAAGATGACAGAACATGACAGAACATGACAGAATGACAGAAGATGACAGAAGATGACAGAAGAGGACAGAATGACAGAAGATGACAGGATATGACAGAAGATGACAGAATGACAGAAGATGACAGAAGATGACAGAATAGGACAGAATGACAGAAGATAACAGAAGATGACAGAAGATGACAGAATGACAGAAGAGGACAGAAGATGACAGAATGACAGAAGAGGACAGAATGACAGAAGATGACAGAAGATGACAGAAGATGACAGAAGATGACAGAATATGACAGAAGATGAAAAAGGTGACAGAAGATGACAGAAGAGGACAGAATGACAGAAGATGACAGAAGATGACAGAATGACGGAAGATGACAGAAGATGACGCAAGATGACAGAAGATGACAGAAGATGACAGAATGACAGAAGAGGACATAATGACAGAAGATGACAGAAGATGACAGAAGATGACAGAATGACAGAAGATGACAGAATGACAGAAGATGACAGAATGACAGAAGAGGACACAATGACAGAAGATGACAGAAGATGACAGAAGATGACAGAATGACAGAAGAGGACAGAATGACAGAAGATGACAGAATGACAGAAGAGGACAGAATGACAGAAGATGACAGAAGATGACAGAATGACAGAAGAGGACAGAATGACAGAAGATGACAGAAGATGACAGAATGACAGAAGATGACAGAAGATGACACAAGATGACAAAATGACAGAAGAGGACAGAATTACAGAAGATGACAGAGTGACAGAAGATGACAGAATGACAGAAGAGGACAGAATGACAGAAGTTGACAGAATATGACAGAAGATGACAGAAGATGACAGAAGATGACAGAAGATGACAGAAGATGACAGAAGACGACAGAATGACAGAAGAGGACAGAATGACAGAAGATGACAGAAGATGACAGAAGATGACAGAATGACAGAAGATGACGGAAGATGACAGAAGATGACAGAATGACACAAGAGGACAGAATGACAGAAGATGACAGAATGACAGAAGAGGACAGAATGACAGAAGATGACAGAAGATGACAGAAGATGACAGAAGATGACAGAAGATGACAGAATGACAGAAGATGTCAGAATGACAGAAGATGACAGAATGACAGAAGAGGACAGAATGACAGAAGATGACAGAAGATGACAGAAGATGACAGAATGACAGAAGAGGACAGAATGACAGATGATGACAGAATGACAGAAGAGGACAGAAGATGACAGAAGATGACAGAAGACGACAGAAGATGACAGAAGGTGACAGAATGACAGAAGAGGACAGAATGACAGAAGATGACAGAAGATGACAGAAGATGACAGAAGATGACAGAATGACAGAAGATGAAAGAAGATGACAGAAGATGACAAAATGACAGAAGAGAACAGAATGACAGAAGATGACAGAATGACAGAAGAGGACAGAATGACAGAAGATGACAGAAGATGAAAGAAGATGACAGAATGACAGAAGAGGACAGAATGACAGAAGATGACAGAATATGTCAGAAGATGACAGAATATGACAGAAGATGACAGAAGATGACAGAAGATGACAGAATGACAGAAGAGGACAGAATGACAGAAGATGACAGAAGATGACAGAATGACAGAAGATGAAAGAAGATGAAGGAAGATGACAGAAGATGACAGAAGATGACAGAATGACAGAAGAGGACGGAATGACAGAAGATGACAGAAGATGACAGAAGATGACAGAATGACAGAAGATGACAGAATGACAGAAGAGGACGGAATGACAGAAGATGACAGAAGATGACAGAAGATGACAGAATGACAGAAGATGTCAGAATGACAGAAGATGACAGAATGACAGAAGAGGACAGAATGACAGAAGATGACAGAAGATGACAGAACATGACAGAACATGACAGAATGACAGAAGATGACAGAAGATGACAGAAGAGGACAGAATGACAGAAGATGACAGGATATGACAGAAGATGACAGAATGAGAGAAGATGACAGAAGATGACAGAAGAGGACAGAAGATAACAGAAGATGACAGAAGAAGACAGAATGACAGAAGAGGACAGAAGATGACAGAATGACAGAAGAGGACAGAATGACAGAAGATGACAGAAGATGACAGAAGATGACAGAAGATGACAGAATATGACAGAAGATGAAAAAGATGACAGAAGATGACAGAAGAGGACAGAATGACAGAAGATGACAGAAGATGACAGAAGATGACAGAATGACGGAAGATGACAGAAGATGACGCAAGATGACAGAAGATGACAGAAGATGACAGAATGACAGAAGAGGACATAATGACAGAAGATGACAGAAGATGACAGAAGATGACAGAATGACAGAAGATGACAGAATGACAGAAGATGACAGAATGACAGAAGAGGACACAATGACAGAAGATGACAGAAGATGACAGAAGATGACAGAATGACAGAAGAGGACAGAATGACAGAAGATGACAGAATGACAGAAGAGGACAGAATGACAGAAGATGACAGAAGATGACAGAATGACAGAAGAGGACAGAATGACAGAAGATGACAGAAGATGACAGAATGACAGAAGATGACAGAAGATGACACAAGATGACAAAATGACAGAAGAGGACAGAATGACAGAAGATGACAGAGTGACAGAAGAGGACAGAATGACAGAAGATGACAGAAGATGACAGAATGACAGAAGATGACAGAATGACAGAAGATGACACAAGATGACGGAAGATGACGGAAGATGACAGAAGATGACAGAAGATGACAGAATGACACAAGAGGACAGAATGACAGAAGATGACAGAATGACAGAAGAGGACAGAATGACAGAAGATGACAGAAGATGACAGAAGATGACAGAAGATGACAGAAGATGACAGAATGACAGAAGATGTCAGAATGACAGAAGATGACAGAATGACAGAAGAGGACAGAATGACAGAAGATGACAGAAGATGACAGAAGATGACAGAATGACAGAAGAGGACAGAATGACAGATGATGACAGAATGACAGAAGAGGACACAAGATGACAGAAGATGACAGAAGACGACAGAAGATGACAGAAGGTGACAGAATGACAGAAGAGGACAGAATGACAGAAGATGACAGAAGATGACAGAAGATGACAGAAGATGACAGAAGATGACAGAATGACAGAAGATGAAAGAAGATGACAGAAGATGACAAAATGACAGAAGAGGACAGAATGACAGAAGATGACAGAATGACAGAAGAGGACAGAATGACAGAAGATGTCAGAAGATGAAAGAAGATGACAGAATGACAGAAGAGGACAGAATGACAGAAGATGACAGAATATGACAGAAGATGACAGAATATGACAGAAGATGACAGAAGATGACAGAAGATGACAGAATGACAGAAGAGGACAGAATGACAGAAGATGACAGAAGAGGCACGGTGGCATAGTGGTTAGCACTGTTGCCTCACAGCACCAGGGACCCGGGTTCAAATCCGGCCTCGGGCGACTGTCTGTGTGGAGTTTGCACATTCTCCCTGTGTCGGCGTGGGTTTCCTCCGGGTGCTCCGGTTTCCTCCCACAGTCCAAAGATGTGCAGGTTAGGTTGATTTGGCTATGATAAATTGACCCTTAGTGTTAGGGAATTAAATACGTGGGGTTACGGGGATAGGGTGGGATATGTGTCGGTGTAGGCTCGATGGGCCGAAATGGCCTCTATCTGCACTGTGGGGATTCTGTGATTCTGTGATTCTGTGATGACAGAAGATGACAGAATGACAGAAGATGAAAGAAGATGAAGGAAGATGACAGAAGATGACAGAAGATGACAGAATGACAGAAGAGGACGGAATGACAGAAGATAACAGAAGATGACAGAAGATGACAGAATGACAGAAGAGGACAGAAGATGACAGAATGACAGAAGAGGACAGAATGACAGAAGATGACAGAAGATGACAGAAGATGACAGAAGGTGACAGAATATGACAGAAGATGAAAAAGGTGACAGAAGATGACAGAAGAGGACAGAATGACAGAAGATGACAGAAGATGACAGAATGACGGAAGATGACAGAAGATGACGCAAGATGACAGAAGATGACAGAAGATGACAGAATGACAGAAGAGGACATAATGACAGAAGATGACAGAAGATGACAGAAGATGACAGAATGACAGAAGATGACAGAATGACAGAAGATGACAGAATGACAGAAGAGGACACAATGACAGAAGATGACAGAAGATGACAGAAGATGACAGAATGACAGAAGAGGACAGAATGACAGAAGATGACAGAAGATGACAGAATGACAGAAGAGGACAGAATGACAGAAGATGACAGAAGATGACAGAATGACAGAAGATGACAGAAGATGACAGAAGATGACAGAATGACAGAAGAGGACAGAATGACAGAAGATGACAGAAGATGACAGAATGACAGAAGAGGACAGAATGACAGAAGATGACAGAAGATGACAGAATGACAGAAGATGACAGAAGATGACACAAGATGACAAAATGACAGAAGAGGACAGAATTACAGAAGATGACAGAGTGACAGAAGATGACAGAATGACAGAAGAGGACAGAATGACAGAAGTTGACAGAATATGACAGAAGATGACAGAAGATGACAGAAGATGACAGAAGACGACAGAATGACAGAAGAGGACAGAATGACAGAAGATGACAGAAGATGACAGAAGATGACAGAATGACAGAAGATGACGGAAGATGACAGAAGATGACAGAATGACACAAGAGGACAGAATGACAGAAGATGACAGAATGACAGAAGAGGACAGAATGACAGAAGATGACAGAAGATGACAGAAGATGACAGAAGATGACAGAAGATGACAGAATGACAGAAGATGTCAGAATGACAGAAGATGACAGAATGACAGAAGAGGACAGAATGACAGAAGATGACAGAAGATGACAGAAGATGACAGAATGACAGAAGAGGACAGAATGACAGATGATGACAGAATGACAGAAGAGGACAGAAGATGACAGAAGATGACAGAAGACGACAGAAGATGACAGAAGGTGACAGAATGACAGAAGAGGACAGAATGACAGAAGATGACAGAAGATGACAGAAGATGACAGAAGATGACAGAATGACAGAAGATGAAAGAAGATGACAGAAGATGACAAAATGACAGAAGAGAACAGAATGACAGAAGATGACAGAATGACAGAAGAGGACAGAATGACAGAAGATGACAGAAGATGAAAGAAGATGACAGAATGACAGAAGAGGACAGAATGACAGAAGATGACAGAATATGTCAGAAGATGACAGAATATGACAGAAGATGACAGAAGATGACAGAAGATGACAGAATGACAGAAGAGGACAGAATGACAGAAGATGACAGAAGATGACAGAATGACAGAAGATGAAAGAAGATGAAGGAAGATGACAGAAGATGACAGAAGATGACAGAATGACAGAAGAGGACGGAATGACAGAAGATGACAGAAGATGACAGAAGATGACAGAATGACAGAAGATGACAGAATGACAGAAGAGGACGGAATGACAGAAGATGACAGAAGATGACAGAATGACAGAAGATGTCAGAATGACAGAAGATGACAGAATGACAGAAGAGGACAGAATGACAGAAGATGACAGAAGATGACAGAACATGACAGAACATGACAGAATGACAGAAGATGACAGAAGATGACAGAAGAGGACAGAATGACAGAAGATGACAGGATATGACAGAAGATGACAGAATGAGAGAAGATGACAGAAGATGACAGAAGAGGACAGAAGATAACAGAAGATGACAGAAGAAGACAGAATGACAGAAGAGGACAGAAGATGACAGAATGACAGAAGAGGACAGAATGACAGAAGATGACAGAAGATGACAGAAGATGACAGAAGATGACAGAATATGACAGAAGATGAAAAAGATGACAGAAGATGACAGAAGAGGACAGAATGACAGAAGATGACAGAAGATGACAGAAGATGACAGAATGACGGAAGATGACAGAAGATGACGCAAGATGACAGAAGATGACAGAAGATGACAGAATGACAGAAGAGGACATAATGACAGAAGATGACAGAAGATGACAGAAGATGACAGAATGACAGAAGATGACAGAATGACAGAAGATGACAGAATGACAGAAGAGGACACAATGACAGAAGATGACAGAAGATGACAGAAGATGACAGAATGACAGAAGAGGACAGAATGACAGAAGATGACAGAATGACAGAAGAGGACAGAATGACAGAAGATGACAGAAGATGACAGAATGACAGAAGAGGACAGAATGACAGAAGATGACAGAAGATGACAGAATGACAGAAGATGACAGAAGATGACACAAGATGACAAAAAGACAGAAGAGGACAGAATGACAGAAGATGACAGAGTGACAGAAGAGGACAGAATGACAGAAGATGACAGAAGATGACAGAATGACAGAAGATGACAGAATGACAGAAGATGACACAAGATGACGGAAGATGACGGAAGATGACAGAAGATGACAGAAGATGACAGAATGACACAAGAGGACAGAATGACAGAAGATGACAGAATGACAGAAGAGGACAGAATGACAGAAGATGACAGAAGATGACAGAAGATGACAGAAGATGACAGAAGATGACAGAATGACAGAAGATGTCAGAATGACAGAAGATGACAGAATGACAGAAGAGGACAGAATGACAGAAGATGACAGAAGATGACAGAAGATGACAGAATGACAGAAGAGGACAGAATGACAGATGATGACAGAATGACAGAAGAGGACACAAGATGACAGAAGATGACAGAAGACGACAGAAGATGACAGAAGGTGACAGAATGACAGAAGAGGACAGAATGACAGAAGATGACAGAAGATGACAGAAGATGACAGAAGATGACAGAAGATGACAGAATGACAGAAGATGAAAGAAGATGACAGAAGATGACAAAATGACAGAAGAGGACAGAATGACAGAAGATGACAGAATGACAGAAGAGGACAGAATGACAGAAGATGTCAGAAGATGAAAGAAGATGACAGAATGACAGAAGAGGACAGAATGACAGAAGATGACAGAATATGACAGAAGATGACAGAATATGACAGAAGATGACAGAAGATGACAGAAGATGACAGAATGACAGAAGAGGACAGAATGACAGAAGATGACAGAAGAGGCACGGTGGCATAGTGGTTAGCACTGTTGCCTCACAGCACCAGGGACCCGGGTTCAAATCCGGCCTCGGGCGACTGTCTGTGTGGAGTTTGCACATTCTCCCTGTGTCGGCGTGGGTTTCCTCCGGGTGCTCCGGTTTCCTCCCACAGTCCAAAGATGTGCAGGTTAGGTTGATTTGGCTATGATAAATTGACCCTTAGTGTTAGGGAATTAAATACGTGGGGTTACGGGGATAGGGTGGGATATGTGTCGGTGTAGGCTCGATGGGCCGAAATGGCCTCTATCTGCACTGTGGGGATTCTGTGATTCTGTGATTCTGTGATGACAGAAGATGACAGAATGACAGAAGATGAAAGAAGATGAAGGAAGATGACAGAAGATGACAGAAGATGACAGAATGACAGAAGAGGACGGAATGACAGAAGATGACAGAAGATGACAGAATGACAGAATGACAGAAGATGTCAGAATGACAGAATGACAGAAGGGGACAGAAGATGACAGAAGATGACAGAATGACAGAACATGACAGAATGACAGAAGAGGACAGAATGACAGAAGGTGACAGAAGATGACAGAATGACAGAAGATGACAGAAGAGGACAGAATGACAGAAGATGACAGAGTGACAGAAGAGGACAGAATGAGAGAAGATGACAGAAGATGAAAGAAGATGACAGAATGACAGAAGAGGACAGAATGACAGAAGATGACAGAAGATGACAGAAGATGACAGAAGAGGACAGAATGACAGAAGGACAGAAGATGACAGAAGAGGACAGAATGACAGAAGATGACAGAAGATGACAGAAGATGACAGAATGAGAGAAGATGACAGAAGATGACAGAAGAGGACAGAATGACAGAAGATAACAGAAGATGACAGAAGATGACAGAATGACAGAAGAGGACAGAAGATGACAGAATGACAGAAGAGGACAGAATGACAGAAGATGACAGAATATGAAAAAGATGACAGAAGATGACAGAAGAGGACAGAATGACAGAAGATGACAGAAGATGACAGAAGATGACAGAATGACGGAAGATGACAGAAGATGACGCAAGATGACAGAAGATGACAGAAGATGACAGAATGACAGAAGAGGACATAATGACAGAAGATGACAGAAGATGACAGAATGACAGAAGATGACAGAATGACAGAAGAGGACACAATGACAGAAGATGACAGAAGATGACAGAATGACAGAAGAGGACAGAATGACAGAAGATGACAGAATGACAGAAGAGGACAGAATGACAGAAGATGACAGAAGATGACAGAATGACAGAAGAGGACAGAATGACAGAAGATGACAGAAGATGACAGAAGATCAGAAGATGACACAAGATGACAAAATGACAGAAGAGGACAGAATGACAGAAGATGACAGAGTGACAGAAGAGGACAGAATGACAGAAGATGACAGAAGATGACAGAATGACAGAAGATGACAGAAGATGACGGAAGATGACAGAAGATGACGGAAGATGACAGAAGATGACAGAAGATGACAGAATGACAGAAGAGGACAGAATGACAGAAGATGACAGAATGACAGAAGAGGACAGAATGACAGAAGATGACAGAAGATGACAGAAGATGACAGAATGACAGAAGATGTCAGAATGACAGAAGATGTCAGAATGACAGAAGATGACAGAATGACAGAAGAGGACAGAAGAGGACAGAATGACAGAAGATGACAGAAGATGACAGAATGACGGAAGATGACAGAAGATGACGCAAGATGACAGAAGATGACAGAAGATGACAGAATGACAGAAGAGGACATAATGACAGAAGATGACAGAAGATGACAGAAGATGACAGAATGACAGAAGATGACAGAATGACAGAAGATGACAGAATGACAGAAGAGGACACAATGACAGAAGATGACAGAAGATGACAGAAGATGACAGAATGACAGAAGAGGACAGAATGACAGAAGATGACAGAAGATGACAGAATGACAGAAGAGGACAGAATGACAGAAGATGACAGAAGATGACAGAATGACAGAAGATGACAGAAGATGACACAAGATGACAAAATGACAGAAGAGGACAGAATTACAGAAGATGACAGAGTGACAGAAGATGACAGAATGACAGAAGAGGACAGAATGACAGAAGTTGACAGAATATGACAGAAGATGACAGAAGATGACAGAAGATGACAGAAGATGACAGAAGATGACAGAAGACGACAGAATGACAGAAGAGGACAGAATGACAGAAGATGACAGAAGATGACAGAAGATGACAGAATGACAGAAGATGACGGAAGATGACAGAAGATGACAGAATGACACAAGAGGACAGAATGACAGAAGATGACAGAATGACAGAAGAGGACAGAATGACAGAAGATGACAGAAGATGACAGAAGATGACAGAAGATGACAGAAGATGACAGAATGACAGAAGATGTCAGAATGACAGAAGATGACAGAATGACAGAAGAGGACAGAATGACAGAAGATGACAGAAGATGACAGAAGATGACAGAATGACAGAAGAGGACAGAATGACAGATGATGACAGAATGACAGAAGAGGACAGAAGATGACAGAAGATGACAGAAGACGACAGAAGATGACAGAAGGTGACAGAATGACAGAAGAGGACAGAATGACAGAAGATGACAGAAGATGACAGAAGATGACAGAAGATGACAGAATGACAGAAGATGAAAGAAGATGACAGAAGATGACAAAATGACAGAAGAGAACAGAATGACAGAAGATGACAGAATGACAGAAGAGGACAGAATGACAGAAGATGACAGAAGATGAAAGAAGATGACAGAATGACAGAAGAGGACAGAATGACAGAAGATGACAGAATATGTCAGAAGATGACAGAATATGACAGAAGATGACAGAAGATGACAGAAGATGACAGAATGACAGAAGAGGACAGAATGACAGAAGATGACAGAAGATGACAGAATGACAGAAGATGAAAGAAGATGAAGGAAGATGACAGAAGATGACAGAAGATGACAGAATGACAGAAGAGGACGGAATGACAGAAGATGACAGAAGATGACAGAAGATGACAGAATGACAGAAGATGACAGAATGACAGAAGAGGACGGAATGACAGAAGATGACAGAAGATGACAGAATGACAGAAGATGTCAGAATGACAGAAGATGACAGAATGACAGAAGAGGACAGAATGACAGAAGATGACAGAAGATGACAGAACATGACAGAACATGACAGAATGACAGAAGATGACAGAAGATGACAGAAGAGGACAGAATGACAGAAGATGACAGGATATGACAGAAGATGACAGAATGAGAGAAGATGACAGAAGATGACAGAAGAGGACAGAAGATAACAGAAGATGACAGAAGAAGACAGAATGACAGAAGAGGACAGAAGATGACAGAATGACAGAAGAGGACAGAATGACAGAAGATGACAGAAGATGACAGAAGATGACAGAAGATGACAGAATATGACAGAAGATGAAAAAGATGACAGAAGATGACAGAAGAGGACAGAATGACAGAAGATGACAGAAGATGACAGAAGATGACAGAATGACGGAAGATGACAGAAGATGACGCAAGATGACAGAAGATGACAGAAGATGACAGAATGACAGAAGAGGACATAATGACAGAAGATGACAGAAGATGACAGAAGATGACAGAATGACAGAAGATGACAGAATGACAGAAGATGACAGAATGACAGAAGAGGACACAATGACAGAAGATGACAGAAGATGACAGAAGATGACAGAATGACAGAAGAGGACAGAATGACAGAAGATGACAGAATGACAGAAGAGGACAGAATGACAGAAGATGACAGAAGATGACAGAATGACAGAAGAGGACAGAATGACAGAAGATGACAGAAGATGACAGAATGACAGAAGATGACAGAAGATGACACAAGATGACAAAAAGACAGAAGAGGACAGAATGACAGAAGATGACAGAGTGACAGAAGAGGACAGAATGACAGAAGATGACAGAAGATGACAGAATGACAGAAGATGACAGAATGACAGAAGATGACACAAGATGACGGAAGATGACGGAAGATGACAGAAGATGACAGAAGATGACAGAATGACACAAGAGGACAGAATGACAGAAGATGACAGAATGACAGAAGAGGACAGAATGACAGAAGATGACAGAAGATGACAGAAGATGACAGAAGATGACAGAAGATGACAGAATGACAGAAGATGTCAGAATGACAGAAGATGACAGAATGACAGAAGAGGACAGAATGACAGAAGATGACAGAAGATGACAGAAGATGACAGAATGACAGAAGAGGACAGAATGACAGATGATGACAGAATGACAGAAGAGGACACAAGATGACAGAAGATGACAGAAGACGACAGAAGATGACAGAAGGTGACAGAATGACAGAAGAGGACAGAATGACAGAAGATGACAGAAGATGACAGAAGATGACAGAAGATGACAGAAGATGACAGAATGACAGAAGATGAAAGAAGATGACAGAAGATGACAAAATGACAGAAGAGGACAGAATGACAGAAGATGACAGAATGACAGAAGAGGACAGAATGACAGAAGATGTCAGAAGATGAAAGAAGATGACAGAATGACAGAAGAGGACAGAATGACAGAAGATGACAGAATATGACAGAAGATGACAGAATATGACAGAAGATGACAGAAGATGACAGAAGATGACAGAATGACAGAAGAGGACAGAATGACAGAAGATGACAGAAGAGGCACGGTGGCATAGTGGTTAGCACTGTTGCCTCACAGCACCAGGGACCCGGGTTCAAATCCGGCCTCGGGCGACTGTCTGTGTGGAGTTTGCACATTCTCCCTGTGTCGGCGTGGGTTTCCTCCGGGTGCTCCGGTTTCCTCCCACAGTCCAAAGATGTGCAGGTTAGGTTGATTTGGCTATGATAAATTGACCCTTAGTGTTAGGGAATTAAATACGTGGGGTTACGGGGATAGGGTGGGATATGTGTCGGTGTAGGCTCGATGGGCCGAAATGGCCTCTATCTGCACTGTGGGGATTCTGTGATTCTGTGATTCTGTGATGACAGAAGATGACAGAATGACAGAAGATGAAAGAAGATGAAGGAAGATGACAGAAGATGACAGAAGATGACAGAATGACAGAAGAGGACGGAATGACAGAAGATGACAGAAGATGACAGAATGACAGAATGACAGAAGATGTCAGAATGACAGAATGACAGAAGGGGACAGAAGATGACAGAAGATGACAGAATGACAGAACATGACAGAATGACAGAAGAGGACAGAATGACAGAAGGTGACAGAAGATGACAGAATGACAGAAGATGACAGAAGAGGACAGAATGACAGAAGATGACAGAGTGACAGAAGAGGACAGAATGAGAGAAGATGACAGAAGATGAAAGAAGATGACAGAATGACAGAAGAGGACAGAATGACAGAAGATGACAGAAGATGACAGAAGATGACAGAAGAGGACAGAATGACAGAAGGACAGAAGATGACAGAAGAGGACAGAATGACAGAAGATGACAGAAGATGACAGAAGATGACAGAATGAGAGAAGATGACAGAAGATGACAGAAGAGGACAGAATGACAGAAGATAACAGAAGATGACAGAAGATGACAGAATGACAGAAGAGGACAGAAGATGACAGAATGACAGAAGAGGACAGAATGACAGAAGATGACAGAATATGAAAAAGATGACAGAAGATGACAGAAGAGGACAGAATGACAGAAGATGACAGAAGATGACAGAAGATGACAGAATGACGGAAGATGACAGAAGATGACGCAAGATGACAGAAGATGACAGAAGATGACAGAATGACAGAAGAGGACATAATGACAGAAGATGACAGAAGATGACAGAATGACAGAAGATGACAGAATGACAGAAGAGGACACAATGACAGAAGATGACAGAAGATGACAGAATGACAGAAGAGGACAGAATGACAGAAGATGACAGAATGACAGAAGAGGACAGAATGACAGAAGATGACAGAAGATGACAGAATGACAGAAGAGGACAGAATGACAGAAGATGACAGAAGATGACAGAAGATCAGAAGATGACACAAGATGACAAAATGACAGAAGAGGACAGAATGACAGAAGATGACAGAGTGACAGAAGAGGACAGAATGACAGAAGATGACAGAAGATGACAGAATGACAGAAGATGACACAAGATGACGGAAGATGACAGAAGATGACGGAAGATGACAGAAGATGACAGAAGATGACAGAATGACAGAAGAGGACAGAATGACAGAAGATGACAGAATGACAGAAGAGGACAGAATGACAGAAGATGACAGAAGATGACAGAAGATGACAGAATGACAGAAGATGTCAGAATGACAGAAGATGTCAGAATGACAGAAGATGACAGAATGACAGAAGAGGACAGAATGACAGAAGATGACAGAAGATGACAGAAGATGACAGAATGACAGAAGAGGACAGAATGACAGATGATGACAGAATGACAGAAGAGGACACAAGATGACAGAAGATGACAGAAGACGACAGAAGATGACAGAAGGTGACAGAATGACAGAAGAGGACAGAATGACAGAAGATGACAGAAGATGAAAGAAGATGACAGAATGACAGAAGAGGACAGAATGACAGAAGATGACAGAAGATGACAGAAGATGACAGAAGATGACAGAATGACAGAAGAGGACAGAATGACAGAAGATGACAGAAGAGGCACGGTGGCATAGTGGTTAGCACTGTTGCCTCACAGCACCAGGGACCCGGTTTCAAATCCGGCCTCGGGCGACTGTCTGTGTGGAGTTTGCACATTCTCCCTGTGTCGGCGTGGGTTTCCTCCGGGTGCTCCGGTTTCCTCCCACAGTCCAAAGATGTGCAGGTTAGGTTGATTTGGCTATGATAAATTGACCCTTAGTGTTAGGGAATTAAATACGTGGGGTTACGGGGATAGGGTGGGATATGTGTCGGTGTAGGCTCGATGGGCCGAAATGGCCTCTATCTGCACTGTGGGGATTCTGTGATTCTGTGCTTCTGTGATGACAGAAGATGACAGAATGACAGAAGATGAAAGAAGATGAAGGAAGATGACAGAAGATGACAGAAGATGACAGAATGACAGAAGAGGACGGAATGACAGAAGATGACAGAAGATGACAGAATGACAGAAGATGTCAGAATGACAGAAGATGACAGAATGACAGAAGGGGACAGAATGACAGAAGATGACAGAAGATGACAGAACATGACAGAATGACAGAAGAGGACAGAATGACAGAAGGTGACAGAAGATGACAGAATGACAGAAGAGGACAGAAGATGACAAAAGATGACAGAATGACAGAAGATGACAGAAGATGACAGAAGATGACAAAATGACAGAAGAGGACAGAATGACAGAAGATGACAGAAGATGACAGAAGAGGACAGAATGACAGAAGAGGACAGAATGACAGAAGATGACAGAAGATGACAGAAGATGACAGAAGATGACAGAATGACAGAAGAGGACAGAATGACAGAAGATGACAGAAGATGACAGAAGATGACAGAATGACAGAAGATGAAAGAAGATGAAGGAAGATGACAGAAGATGACAGAAGATGACAGAATGACAGAAGAGGACGGAATGACAGAAGATGACAGAATGACAGAAGATGACAGAAGATGACAGAATGACAGAAGGGGACAGAATGACAGAAGATGACAGAAGATGACAGAAGATGACAGAATGACAGAAGATGAGAGAAGATGACAGAAGAGGACAGAATGACAGAAGATGACAGAATATGACAGAAGATGACAGAATGACAGAAGATGACAGAAGATGACAGAAGAGGACAGAATGACAGAAGATAACAGAAGATGACAGAAGAGGACAGAAGATGACAGAATGACAGAAGAGGACAGAATGACAGAAGATGACAGAAGAAGACAGAATGACAGAAGAGGACAGAATGACAGAAGTTGACAGAAGATGACAGAAGATGACAGAATGACAGAAGAGGACAGAATGACAGAAGAGGACAGAAGATGACAGAATGACAGAATGACAGAAGAGGACAGAAGATGACAGAAGATGACAGAATGACAGAAGAGGACAGAATGACAGAAGATGACAGAATGACAGAAGATGACAGAAGATGACAGAAGATGACAGAAGATGACAGAAGATGACAGAAGATGACAGAATGACAGAAGATGACAGAAGATGACAGCAGATGGCAGAAGATGACAGAAGATGACAGAATGACAGAAGAGGACAGAATGACAGAAGAGGACAGAATATGATAGAGGATGACAGAAGATGACAGAATGACAGAAGATGTCAGAAGGACAGAAGATGACAGAATGACAGAAGATGAAAGAACATGAAAGAACATGACAGAAGATGACAGAATATGACAGAAGAGGACAGAAGATGACAGAAGATGACAGAATATGACAGAATGACAGAAGAGGACAGAATGACAGAATATGACAGAAGATGACACAAGATGACAGAATGACAGAAAATGACAGAAGAGGACAGAATATGACAGAAGAGGACAGAATGATAGAAGATGACAGAAGGTGACAGAAGATGGCAGAAGATGACAGAATATGACAGAAGATGACAGAAGATGACAGAAGATGACAGAATGACAGAAGAGGACAGAATGACAGAAGAGGACAGAAGATGACAGAGGATGACAGAAGAGGACAGAAGATGACAGAAGATGACAGAATGACAGAAGATGACAGAAGATGACAGAATTACAGAAGAGGATAGAATGACAGAAGAGGACAGAAGATGACAGAATGACAGAAGAGGACAGAAGATGACAGAAGATGACAGAAGATGACAGAATGACAGAAGAGGACAGAATGACAGAAGAGGACAGAATGACAGAAGATGACAGAATGACAGAAGATGACAGAAGATGACAGAATGACAGAAGATGACAGAAGATGAGAGTAGATGACAGAAGATGACATAAGATGACAGAAGATGACAGAAGATGACAGAATGACAGAAGAGGACAGAAGATGACAGAAGATGACAGAAGATGACAGATTGACAGAAGAGGACAGAATGACAGAAGAGGACAGAATATGATAGAGGATGACAGAAGATGACAGAATGACAGAAGATGACAGAAGATGTCAGAAGGACAGAAGATGACAGAATGACAAAAGATGACAGAAGATGACAGAAGATGACAGAATGACAGAAGAGGACAGAATGACAGAAGAGGACAGAATATGACAGAAGATGACACAAGATGACAGAATGACAGAAAATGACAGAAGAGGACAGAACATGACAGAAGAGGACAGAATGACAGAAGATGACAGAAGATGACAGAATATGACAGAAGATGACAGAATATGACAGAAGATGACAGAAGATGACAGAAGATGACAGAATGACAGAAGATGACACAAGATGACGGAAGATGACAGAAGATGACAGAAGATGACAGAATGACACAAGAGGACAGAATGACAGAAGATGACAGAATGACAGAAGAGGACAGAATGACAGAAGATGACAGAAGATGACAGAATGACAGAAGATGTCAGAATGACAGAAGATGACAGAATGACAGGAGAGGACAGAATGACAGAAGATGACAGAATGACAGAAGAGGACAGAATGACAGAAGAGGACAGAATGACAGAATATGACAGAAGATGACAGAAGATGACAGAAGATGACAGAATGACAGAAGATGACAGAAGATGACAGCAGATGGCAGAAGATGACAGAAGATGACAGAAGATGACAGAATGACAGAAGAGGACAGAATGACAGAAGAGGACAGAATATGATAGAGGATGACAGAAGATGACAGAATGACAGAAGATGACAGAAGATGTCAGAAGGACAGAAGAGGACAGAATGACAGAAGAGGACAGAATATGACAGAAGATGACACAAGATGACAGAATGACAGAAAATGACAGAAGAGGACAGAATATGACAGAAGAGGACAGAATGATAGAAGATGACAGAAGGTGACAGAAGATGGCAGAAGATGACAGAAGATGACAGAATATGACAGAAGATGACAGAAGATGACAGAGTATGACAGAAGATGACAGAAGATGACAGAAGATGACAGAATGACAGAAGAGGACAGAATGACAGAAGATGACAGAATGACAGAAGAGGACAGAAGATGACAGAGGATGACAGAAGATGACAGAAGATGACAGAATGACAGAAGAGGACAGAAGATGACAGAAGATGACAGAATGACAGAAGATGACAGAAGATGACAGAATTACAGAAGAGGAAAGAATGACAGAAGAGGACAGAAGATGACAGAATGACAGAAGAGGACAGAAGATGACAGAAGATGACAGAATGACAGAAGAGGACAGAATGACAGAAGAGGACAGAATGACAGAAGATGACAGAATGACAGAAGATGACAGAAGATGACAGAAGATGACAGAATGACAGAAGATGAGAGTAGATGACAGAAGATGACATAAGATGACAGAAGATGACAGAAGATGACAGAATGACAGAAGAGGACAGAAGATGACAGAAGATGACAGAAGATGACAGAAGATGACAGAAGATGACAGATTGACAGAAGAGGACAGAATGACAGAAGAGGACAGAATATGATAGAGGATGACAGAAGATGACAGAATGACAGAAGATGACAGAAGATGTCAGAAGGACAGAAGATGACAGAATGACAAAAGATGACAGAAGATGACAGAAGATGACAGAATATGACAGAAGAGGACAGAAGATGACAGAAGATGACAGAAGATGACAGAAGATGACAGAATGACAGAAGAGGACAGAATGACAGAAGAGGACAGAATATGACAGAAGATGACACAAGATGACAGAATGACAGAAAATGACAGAAGAGGACAGAACATGACAGAAGAGGACAGAATGACAGAAGATGACAGAAGATGACAGAAGATGACAGAATATGACAGAAGATGACAGAAGATGACAGAAGATGACAGAAGATGACAGAAGATGACAGAATGACAGAAGATGACACAAGATGACGGAAGATGACAGAAGATGACAGAAGATGACAGAATGACACAAGAGGACAGAATGACAGAAGATGACAGAATGACAGAAGAGGACAGAATGACAGAAGATGACAGAAGATGACAGAAGATGACAGAAGATGACAGAATGACAGAAGATGTCAGAATGACAGAAGATGACAGAATGACAGAAGAGGACAGAATGACAGAAGATGACAGAAGATGACAGAAGATGACAGAATGACAGAAGAGGACAGAATGACAGATGATGACAGAATGACAGAAGAGGACAGAAGATGACAGAAGATGACAGAAGACGACAGAAGATGACAGAAGGTGACAGAATGAAAGAAGAGGACAGAATGACAGAAGATGACAGAAGATGACAGAAGATGACAGAAGATGACAGAAGATGACAGAAGATGTCAGAAGATGACAGAAGATGACAGAATGACAGAAGAGGACAGAATGACAGAAGATGACAGAAGATGACAGAAGATGACAGAATGACAGAAGAGGACAGAATGACAGAAGATGACAGAAGATGACAGAAGATGACAGAAGATGACAGAATGACAGAAGATGTCAGAATGACAGAATGACAGAAGAGGACAGAATGACAGAAGATGACAGAAGATGACAGAACATGACAGAACATGACAGAATGACAGAAGATGACAGAATGACAGAAGATGACAGAAGATGACAGAAGAGGACAGAATGACAGAAGATAACAGAAGATGACAGAAGATGACAGAATGACAGAAGAGGACAGAAGATGACAGAATGACAGAAGAGGACAGAATGACAGAAGATGACAGAAGATGACAGAAGATGACAGAATATGACAGAAGATGAAAAAGATGACAGAAGAGGACAGAATGACAGAAGATGACAGAAGATGACAGAAGATGACAGAATGACGGAAGATGACAGAAGATGACGCAAGATGACAGAAGATGACAGAAGATGACAGAATGACAGAAGAGGACATAATGACAGAAGATGACAGAAGATGACAGAAGATGACAGAATGACAGAAGATGACAGAAGATGACAGAAGATGACAGAATGACAGAAGAGGACAGAAGATGACAGAATGACAGAAGAGGACAGAATGACAGAAGATGACAGAAGATGACAGAAGATGACAGAAGATGACAGAATATGACAGAAGATGAAAAAGATGACAGAAGAGGACAGAATGACAGAAGATGACAGAAGATGACAGAAGATGACAGAATGACGGAAGATGACAGAAGATGACGCAAGATGACAGAAGATGACAGAAGATGACAGAATGACAGAAGAGGACATAATGACAGAAGATGACAGAAGATGACAGAAGATGACAGAATGACAGAAGATGACAGAATGACAGAAGATGACAGAATGACAGAAGAGGACACAATGACAGAAGATGACAGAAGATGACAGAAGATGACAGAATGACAGAAGAGGACAGAATGACAGAAGATGACAGAATGACAGAAGAGGACAGAATGACAGAAGATGACAGAAGATGACAGAATGACAGAAGATGACAGAAGATGACACAAGATGACAAAATGACAGAAGAGGACAGAATTACAGAAGATGACAGAGTGACAGAAGATGACAGAATGAAAGAAGAGGACAGAATGACAGAAGTTGACAGAATATGACAGAAGATGACAGAATATGACAGAAGATGACAGAAGATGACAGAAGATGACAGAATGACAGAAGAGGACAGAATGACAGAAGATGACAGAAGATGACAGAAGATGACAGAATGACAGAAGATGACGGAAGATGACAGAAGATGACAGAAGATGACAGAATGACACAAGAGGACAGAATGACAGAAGATGACAGAATGACAGAAGAGGACAGAATGACAGAAGATGACAGAAGATGACAGAAGATGACAGAAGATGACAGAAGATGACAGAATGACAGAAGATGTCAGAATGACAGAAGATGACAGAATGACAGAAGAGGACAGAATGACAGAAGATGACAGAAGATGACAGAAGATGACAGAATGACAGAAGAGGACAGAATGACAGATGATGACAGAATGACAGAAGAGGACAGAAGATGACAGAAGATGACAGAAGACGACAGAAGATGACAGAAGGTGACAGAATGACAGAAGAGGACAGAATGACAGAAGATGACAGAAGATGACAGAAGATGACAGAAGATGACAGAATGACAGAAGATGAAAGAAGATGACAGAAGATGACAAAATGACAGAAGAGGACAGAATGACAGAAGATGACAGAATGACAGAAGAGGACAGAATGACAGAAGATGACAGAAGATGAAAGAAGATGACAGAATGACAGAAGAGGACAGAATGACAGAAGATGACAGAATATGACAGAAGATGACAGAATATGACAGAAGATGACAGAAGATGACAGAAGATGACAGAATGACAGAAGAGGACAGAATGACAGAAGATGACAGAAGATGACAGAATGACAGAAGATGAAAGAAGATGAAGGAAGATGACAGAAGATGACAGAAGATGACAGAATGACAGAAGAGGACGGAATGACAGAAGATGACAGAAGATGACAGAAGATGACAGAATGACAGAAGATGTCAGAATGACAGAAGATGACAGAATGACAGAAGGGGACAGAATGACAGAAGATGACAGAAGATGACAGAACATGACAGAATGACAGAAGAGGACAGAATGACAGAAGGTGACAGAAGATGACAGAATGACAGAAGAGGACAGAAGATGACAGAAGATGACAAAAGATGACAGAATGACAGAAGATGACAGAAGATGACAAAATGACAGAAGAGGACAGAATGACAGAAGATGACAGAGTGACAGAAGATGACAGAATGACAGAAGATGACAGAAGATGACAGAAGATGACAGAATGACAGAAGAGGACAGAAGATGACAGAATGACAGAAGAGGACAGAATGACAGAAGATGACAGAAGATGACAGAAGATGACAGAAGATGACAGAATATGACAGAAGATGAAAAAGATGACAGAAGAGGACAGAATGACAGAAGATGACAGAAGATGACAGAAGATGACAGAATGACGGAAGATGACAGAAGATGACGCAAGATGACAGAAGATGACAGAAGATGACAGAATGACAGAAGAGGACATAATGACAGAAGATGACAGAAGATGACAGAAGATGACAGAATGACAGAAGATGACAGAATGACAGAAGATGACAGAATGACAGAAGAGGACACAATGACAGAAGATGACAGAAGATGACAGAAGATGACAGAATGACAGAAGAGGACAGAATGACAGAAGATGACAGAATGACAGAAGAGGACAGAATGACAGAAGATGACAGAAGATGACAGAATGACAGAAGATGACAGAAGATGACACAAGATGACAAAATGACAGAAGAGGACAGAATTACAGAAGATGACAGAGTGACAGAAGATGACAGAATGAAAGAAGAGGACAGAATGACAGAAGTTGACAGAATATGACAGAAGATGACAGAATATGACAGAAGATGACAGAAGATGACAGAAGATGACAGAATGACAGAAGAGGACAGAATGACAGAAGATGACAGAAGATGACAGAAGATGACAGAATGACAGAAGATGACGGAAGATGACAGAAGATGACAGAAGATGACAGAATGACACAAGAGGACAGAATGACAGAAGATGACAGAATGACAGAAGAGGACAGAATGACAGAAGATGACAGAAGATGACAGAAGATGACAGAAGATGACAGAATGACAGAAGATGTCAGAATGACAGAAGATGACAGAATGACAGAAGAGGACAGAATGACAGAAGATGACAGAAGATGACAGAAGATGACAGAATGACAGAAGAGGACAGAATGACAGATGATGACAGAATGACAGAAGAGGACAGAAGATGACAGAAGATGACAGAAGACGACAGAAGATGACAGAAGGTGACAGAATGACAGAAGAGGACAGAATGACAGAAGATGACAGAAGATGACAGAAGATGACAGAATGACAGAAGATGAAAGAAGATGACAGAAGATGACAAAATGACAGAAGAGGACAGAATGACAGAAGATGACAGAATGACAGAAGAGGACAGAATGACAGAAGATGACAGAAGATGAAAGAAGATGACAGAATGACAGAAGAGGACAGAATGACAGAAGATGACAGAATATGACAGAAGATGACAGAATATGACAGAAGATGACAGAAGATGACAGAAGATGACAGAATGACAGAAGAGGACAGAATGACAGAAGATGACAGAAGATGACAGAATGACAGAAGATGAAAGAAGATGAAGGAAGATGACAGAAGATGACAGAAGATGACAGAATGACAGAAGAGGACGGAATGACAGAAGATGACAGAAGATGACAGAAGATGACAGAATGACAGAAGATGTCAGAATGACAGAAGATGACAGAATGACAGAAGGGGACAGAATGACAGAAGATGACAGAAGATGACAGAACATGACAGAATGACAGAAGAGGACAGAATGACAGAAGGTGACAGAAGATGACAGAATGACAGAAGAGGACAGAAGATGACAGAAGATGACAAAAGATGACAGAATGACAGAAGATGACAGAAGATGACAAAATGACAGAAGAGGACAGAATGACAGAAGATGACAGAGTGACAGAAGAGGACAGAATGACAGAAGATGACAGCAGATGAAAGAAGATGACAGAATGACAGAAGATGACAGAAGATGACAGAAGAGGACAGAATGACAGAAGATGACAGAATATGACAGAAGATGACAGAATGACAGAAGATGACAGAAGATGACAGAAGAGGACAGAATGACAGAAGATAACAGAAGATGACAGAAGATGACAGAATGACAGAAGAGGACAGAAGATGACAGAATGACAGAAGAGGACAGAATGACAGAAGATGACAGAAGATGACAGAAGAAGACAGAATGACAGAAGAGGACAGAATGACAGAAGAGGACAGAAGATGACAGAATGACAGGAGAAGACAGAAGAGGACAGAATGACAGAAGATGACAGAAGATGACAGAAGATGACAGAATGACAGAAGAGGACAGAATGACAGAAGAGGACAGAAGATGACAGAATGACAGAAGAGGACAGAAGATGACAGAAGATGACAGAATGACAGAAGAGGACAGAATGACAGAAGAGGACAGAATGACAGAAGATGACAGAATGACAGAAGATGACAGAAGATGACAGAAGATGACAGAATGACAGAAGATGACAGAAGATGACAGAATATGACAGAAGATGACAGAAGATGACAGAAGATGACAGAAGATGACAGAATGACAAAAGATGACAGAAGATGACAGCAGATGGCAGAAGATGACAGAAGATGACAGAATGACAGAAGAGGACAGAAGATGACAGAAGATGACAGAAGATGACAGAAGATGACAGAAGATGACAGAAGATGACAGAATGACAGAAGAGGACAGAATGACAGAAGAGGACAGAATATGATAGAGGATGACAGAAGATGACAGAATGACAGAAGATGACAGAAGATGTCAGAAGGACAGAAGATGACAGAATGACAGAAGATGAAAGAACATGACAGAAGATGACAGAAGATGACAGAATATGACAGAAGAGGACAGAAGATGACAGAAGATGACAGAATATGACAGAAGATGACAGAAGATGACAGAATGACAGAAGAGGACAGAATGACAGAAGAGGACAGAATATGACAGAAGATGACACAAGATGACAGAATGACAGAAAATGACAGAAGAGGACAGAATATGACAGAAGAGGACAGAATGATAGAAGATGACAGAAGGTGACAGAAGATGGCAGAAGATGGCAGAAGATGACAGAATATGACAGAAGATGACAGAAGATGACAGAGTATGACAGAAGATGACAGAAGATGACAGAAGATGACAGAATGACAGAAGAGGACAGAAGATGAGAGAGGATGACAGAAGATGACAGAAGATGACAGAATGACAGAAGAGGACAGAAGATGACAGAAGATGACAGAATGACAGAAGATGACAGAAGATGACAGAAGATGACAGAAGATGACAGAATTACAGAAGAGGACAGAATGACAGAAGAGGACAGAAGATGACAGAATGACAGAAGAGGACAGAAGATGACAGAAGATGACAGAAGAGGACAGAATGACAGAAGAGGACAGAATGACAGAAGATGACAGAATGACAGAAGATGACAGAAGATGACAGAAGATGACAGAATGACAGAAGATGACAGAAGATGAGAGTAGATGACAGAAGATGACATAAGATGACAGAAGATGACAGAAGATGACAGAATGACAGAAGAGGACAGAAGATGACAGAAGATGACAGAAGATGACAGAAGATGACAGATTGACAGAAGAGGACAGAATGACAGAAGAGGACAGAATATGATAGAGGATGACAGAAGATGACAGAATGACAGAAGATGACAGAAGATGTCAGAAGGACAGAAGATGACAGAATGACAAAAGATGACAGAAGATGACAGAAGATGACAGAAGATGACAGAATATGACAGAAGAGGACAGAAGATGACAGAATATGACAGAAGATGACAGAAGATGACAGAATGACAGAAGAGGACAGAATGACAGAAGAGGACAGAATATGACAGAAGATGACACAAGATGACAGAATGACAGAAAATGACAGAAGATGACAGAACATGACAGAAGAGGACAGAATGACAGAAGATGACAGAAGATGACAGAAGATGACAGAATATGACAGAAGATGACAGAAGATGACAGAAGATGACAGAACATGACAGAGTATGACAGAAGATGACAGAAGATGACAGAAGATGACAGAAGATGACAGAAGATGACAGAATGACAGAAGATGACACAAGATGACGGAAGATGACAGAAGATGACAGAAGATGACAGAATGACACAAGAGGACAGAATGACAGAAGATGACAGAATGACAGAAGAGGACAGAATGACAGAAGATGACAGAAGATGACAGAAGATGACAGAAGATGACAGAATGACAGAAGATGTCAGAATGACAGAAGATGACAGAATGACAGAAGAGGACAGAATGACAGAAGATGACAGAAGATGACAGAAGATGACAGAATCACAGAAGAGGACAGAATGACAGATGATGACAGAATGACAGAAGAGGACAGAAGCTGTCAGAAGCTGACAGAAGATGACAGAAGATGACAGAAGATGACAGAATGACCGAAGAGGACAGAATGACCGAAGAGGACAGAATGACAGAAGAGGACAGAATATGACAAAAGATGACAGAAGATGACAGAATGACAGAAGAGGACAGAATGACAGAAGATGACAGAAGATGACAGAAGATGACAGAAGATGAAAGAAGATGACAGAATGACAGAAGAGGACAGAATGACAGATGACAGAATGACAGAAGAGGACAGAAGATGACAGAAGATGACAGAAGATGACAGAAGATGACAGAATGACAGAAGAGGACAGAAGATGACAGAAGATGACAGAATGACAGAAGATGACAGAAGATGACAGAAGATGACAGAAGATGACAGAATGACCGAAGAGGACAGAATGCCAGAAGAGGACAGAATGACAGAAGAGGACAGAATATGACAAAAGATGACAGAAGATGACAGAATGACAGAAGATGACAGAAGATGACAGAGAATGACAGAAGATGACAGAAGATGACAGAAGATGACAGAATGACAGAAGAGGAAAGAATGACAGAAGATGACAGAATGACAGAAGATGACAGAATGACAGATGAGGACAGAAGATGACAGAAGATGACAGAAGATGACAGAAGATGACAGAATGACAGAAGAGGACAGAAGATGACAGAATGACAGAAGAGGACAGAAGATGACAGAAGATGACAGAAAATGACAGAAGATGACAGAATGACAGAAGAGGTCAGAAGATGACAGAAGATGACAGAAGATGACAGAAGATAACAGAAGATGACAGAATGACAGAAGAGGACAGAATGACAGAAGAGGACAGAATGACAGAAGATGACAGAAGATGACAGAAGATGACAGAAGATGAAAAGATGGCAGAAGATGACAGAAGATGACAGAAGATGACAGAATATGACAGAAGATGACAGAATGACAGAAGAGGACAGAATGGCAGAAGAGGACAGAATATGCCAGAAGATGACAGAAGGTGACAGCATGACAGAAGATGACAGAAGATGACAGAATGACAGAAGAGGACAGAATGACAGAAGATGACAGAATGACGGAAGATGACAGAGGATGACAGAAGATGACAGAAGATGAAAGAAGATGACAGAATGACAGACGAGGAAAGAAGATGACAGAAGATGGCAGAAGATGACAGAAGATGACAGAATGACAGAAGAGGACAGATTGACAGAAGATGACAGAATGACAGAAGAGGACAGAATGACAGAAGATGATAGAAGATGACAGAAGATGACAGAATGACAGAAGAGGACAGAATGACAGAAGATGACAGAAGATGACAGAAGATGACAGAAGATGACAGAAGATGACAAAATGACAGAAGAGGACAGAATGACAGAAGATGACAGAATGACAGAAGAGGGCAGAAGATGACAGAAGATGACAGAAGATGACAGAAGATGACAGAATGACAGAAGAGGACAGAATGACAGAAGATGACAGAATGACAGAAGAGGACAGAAGATGACAGAAGATGACAGAAGATGACAGAATGACAGAAGAGGACAGAAGATGACAGAAGATGACAGAATGTCAGAAGCTGACAGAAGATGACAGAAGATGTCAGAATGACCGAAGAGGACAGAATGACAGAAGAGGACAGAATGACAGAAGAGGACAGAATATGACAAAAGATGACAGAAGATGACAGAAAATGACAGAGGATGACAGAAGATGACAGAAGATGACAGAATGACAGAAGAGGAAAGAATGACAGAAGATGACAGAATGACAGAAGATGACAGAATAACAGATGAGGACAGAAGATGACAGAAGATGTCAGAAGGACAGAAGATGACAGAATGACAGAAGATGAAAGAACATGACAGAAGATGACAGAAGATGACAGAATATGACAGAAGAGGACAGAAGATGACAGAATATGACAGAAGATGACAGAAGATGACAGAATGACAGAAGAGGACAGAATGACAGAAGAGGACAGAAGAGGACAGAAGAGGACAGAAGAGGACAGAATGATAGAAGATGACAGAAGGTGACAGAAGATGGCAGAAGATGACAGAAGATGACAGAATATGACAGAAGATGACAGAAGATGACAGAGTATGACAGAAGAGGACAGAATGACAGAAGATGACAGAATGACAGAAGAGGACAGAAGATGACAGAGGATGACAGAAGATGACAGAAGATGACAGAATGACAGAAGAGGACAGAAGATGACAGAATGGCAGAAGATGACAGAAGATGACAGAAGATGACAGAATTACAGAAGAGGACAGAATGACAGAAGAGGACAGAAGATGACAGAATGACAGAAGAGGACAGAAGATGACAGAAGATGACAGAATGACAGAAGAGGACAGAATGACAGAAGAGGACAGAATGACAGAAGATGACAGAATGACAGAAGATGACAGAAGATGACAGAATGACAGAAGATGACAGAAGATGAGAGTAGATGACAGAAGATGACATAAGATGACAGAAGATGACAGAAGATGACAGAATGACAGAAGAGGACAGAAGATGACAGAAGATGACAGAAGATGACAGAATGACAGAAGAGGACAGAATATGATAGAGGATGACAGAAGATGACAGAATGACAGAAGATGACAGAAGATGTCAGAAGGACAGAAGATGACAGAATGACAGAAGATGACAGAAGATGACAGAATATGACAGAAGAGGACAGAAGATGACAGAAGATGACAGAATATGACAGAAGATGACAGAATGACAGAAAATGGCAGAAGAGGACAGAACATGACAGAAGAGGACAGAATGACAGAAGATGACAGTAGATGACAGAAGATGACAGAAGATGACAGAATGACAGAAAATGACAGAAGAGGACAGAACATGACTGAAGAGGACAGAATGACAGAAGATGACAGAAGATGACAGAAGATGACAGAATATGACAGAAGATGACACAAGATGACAGAATGACAGAAAATGACAGAAGAGGACAGAACATGACAGAAGAGGACAGAATGACAGAAGATGACAGAAGATGACAGAAGATGGCAGAAGATGACAGAAGATGACAGATTATGACAAAAGATGACAGAAGATGACAGAATGACAGAAGAGGACAGAATGACAGAAGATGACAGAAGATGACAGAAGATGACAGAAGATGAAAGAAGATGACAGAATGACAGAAGAGGACAGAATGACAGATGACAGAATGACAGAAGAGGACAGAAGATGACAGAAGATGACACAAGATGACAGAATGACAGAAGAGGACAGAAGATGACAGAAGATGACAGAATGACAGAAGATGACAGAAGATGACAGAAGATGACAGAAGATGACAGAAGATGACAGAATGACCGAAGAGGACAGAATGCCAGAAGAGGACAGAATGACAGAAGAGGACAGAATATGACAAAAGATGACAGAAGATGACAGAATGACAGAAGATGACAGAAGATGACAGAAAATGACAGAAGATGACAGAAGATGACAGAAGATGACAGAATGACAGAAGAGGAAAGAATGACAGAAGATGACAGAATGACAGAATGACAGAAGAGGACAGAAGATGACAGAATGACAGAAGAGGACAGAAGAGGACAGAAGAGGACAGAAGAGGACAGAAGATGACAGAAGATGACAGAAGATGACAGAAGATGACAGAATGACAGAAGAGGTCAGAAGATGACAGAAGATGACAGAAGATGACAGAAGATAACAGAAGATGACAGAATGACAGAAGAGGACAGAATGACAGAAGAGGACAGAATGACAGAAGATGACAGAAGATGAAAAGATGACAGAATATGACAGAAAATGAAAGAAGATGACAGAATATGACAGAACATGACAGAATGACAGAAGAGGACAGAATGGCAGAAGAGGACAGAATATGCCAGAAGATGACAGAAGGTGACAGAATGACAGAAGATGACAGAAGATGACAGAAGATCACAGAAGATGACAGAAGATGACAGAATGACAGAAGAGGACAGAATGACAGAAGATGACAGAATGACAGAAGAGGACAGAATGACAGAAGATGACACAAGATGACACAAGATGACAGAATGACAGAAGAGGACAGAATGACAGAAGATGACAGAATGATGGAAGATGACAGAGGATGACAGAAGATGACAGAAGATGACAGAATGACAGACGAGGAAAGAAGATGACAGAAGATGGCAGAAGATGACAGAAGATGACAGAATGACAGAAGAGGACAGAATGACAGAAGATGACAGAATGACAGAAGAGGACAGAATGACAGAAGATGATAGAAGATGACAGAAGATGACAGAATGACAGAAGAGGACAGAATGACAGAAGATGACAGAAGATGACAGAAGATGACAGAAGATGACAGAATGACAGAAGATGACAGAAGATGACAGAAGATGACAAAATGACAGAAGAGGACAGAATGACAGAAGATGACAGAATGACAGAAGAGGGCAGAAGATGACAGAAGATGACAGAAGATGACAGAATGACAGAAGAGGACAGAATGACAGAAGATGACAGAAGATGACAGAAGATGACAGAAGATGACAGAATATGACAGAAGATGAAAAAGATGACAGAAGATGACAGAAGAGGACAGAATGACAGAAGATGACAGAACATGACAGAATGATGGAAGATGACAGAAGATGACGCAAGATGACAGAAGATGACAGAATGACAGAAGAGGACATAATGACAGAAGATGACAGAAGATGACAGAAGATGACAGAATGACAGAAGATGACAGAATGACAGAAGAGGACACAATCACATGAGGTGACAGAAGATGACAGAAGATGACAGAATGACAGAAGAGGACAGAATGACAGAAGATGACAGAATGACAGAAGAGGACAGAATGACAGAAGATGACAGAAGATGACAGAATGACAGAAGAGGACAGAATGACAGAAGATGACAGAAGATGACAGAAGATGACAGAAGATGACAGAATGACAGAAGATGACACAAGATGACACAAGATGACAAAATGACAGAAGAGGACAGAATGACAGAAGATGACAGAGTTACAGAAGAGGACAGAATGACAGAAGATGACAGAAGATGACAGAAGATGACAGAATGACAGAAGAGGACAGAATGACAGAAGATGACAGACGATGACAGAAGATGACAGAATGACAGAAGATGACACAAGATGACGGAAGATGACAGAAGATGACAGAAGATGACAGAATGACAGAAGAGGACAGAATGACAGAAGATGACAGAAGATGACAGAAGATGACAGAAGATGACAGGAGATGACAGAATGACAGAAGATATCAGAATGACAGAAGATGACAGAATGACAGAAGAGGACAGAAGATGACAGAAGATGACAGAATGACAGAAGAGGACAGAATGACAGATGATGACAGAATGACAGAAGAGGACAGAAGATGGCAGAAGATGACAGAAGGCGACAGAAGATGACAGAAGGTGACAGAATGACAGAAGAGGACAGAATGACAGAAGATGACAGAAGATGACAAAATGACAGAAGAGGACAGAATGACAGAAGATGACAGAATGACAGAAGAGGGCAGAAGATGACAGAAGATGACAGAATGACAGAAGAGGACAGAATGACAGAAGATGACAGAATGACAGAAGAGGACAGAATGACAGAAGGTGACAGAAGATGATAGAATGACAGAAGAGGACAGAAGATGACAGAAGATGACAAAAGATGACAGAATGACAGAAGATGACAGAAGATGTCAGAAGATGACAAAATGACAGAAGAGGACAGAATGACAGAAGATGACAGAGTGACAGAAGAGGACAGAATGACAGAAGATGACAGAAGATGACAGAAGATGACAGAATGACAGAAGAGGAAAGAATGACAGAAGATGGCAGAATATGACAGAAGATGACAGAATATGACAGAAGATGACAGAAGATGACAGAAGATGACAGAATGACAGAAGAGGACAGAATGACAGAAGATGACAGAAGATGAGAGAATGACAGAAGATGACAGAAGATGACGGAAGATGACAGAAGATGACAGAAGATGACAGAATGACAGAAGAGGACAGAATGACAGAAGATGACAGAAGATGACAGAAGATGACAGAAGATGACAGAATGACAGAAGATGTCAGAATGACAGAAGATGACAGAATGACAGAAGAGGACAGAATGACAGAAGAGGACAGAATGACAGAAGATGACAGACGATGACAGAAGATGACAGAATGACAGAAGATGACAGAAGATGACAGAATATGACAGAAGATGACAGAAGATGACAGAATGACAGAAGATGACAGAAGATGACAGTAGATGACTTAAGATGACAGAAGATGACAGAATGACAGAAGAGGACAGAAGATGACAGAAGATGACAGAAGATGACAGAAGATGACAGAATGACAGAAGAGGACAGAATGACAGAAGAGGACAGAATATGATAGAGGATGACAGAAGATGACAGAATGACAGAAGATGACAGAAGATGACAGAAGATGACAGAAGATGACAGGAGATGACAGAATGACAGAAGATATCAGAATGACAGAAGATGACAGAATGACAGAAGAGGACAGAAGATGACAGAAGATGACAGAATGACAGAAGAGGACAGAATGACAGATGATGACAGAATGACAGAAGAGGACAGAAGATGGCAGAAGATGACAGAAGGCGACAGAAGATGACAGAAGGTGACAGAATGACAGAAGAGGACAGAATGACAGAAGATGACAGAAGATGACAGAAGATGACAGAAGATGACAGAATGACAGAAGAGGACAGAATGACAGATGATGACAGAATGACAGAAGAGGACAGAAGATGGCAGAAGATGACAGAAGGCGACAGAAGATGACAGAAGGTGACAGAATGACAGAAGAGGACAGAATGACAGAAGATGACAGAAGATGACAGAAGATGACAAAATGACAGAAGAGGACAGAATGACAGAAGATGACAGAATGACAGAAGAGGGCAGAAGATGACAGAAGATGACAGAATGACAGAAGAGGACAGAATGACAGAAGATGACAGAATGACAGAAGAGGACAGAATGACAGAAGGTGACAGAAGATGATAGAATGACAGAAGAGGACAGAAGATGACAGAAGATGACAAAAGATGACAGAATGACAGAAGATGACAGAAGATGTCAGAAGATGACAAAATGACAGAAGAGGACAGAATGACAGAAGATGACAGAGTGACAGAAGAGGACAGAATGACAGAAGATGACAGAAGATGACAGAAGATGACAGAATGACAGAAGAGGAAAGAATGACAGAAGATGGCAGAATATGACAGAAGATGACAGAATATGACAGAAGATGACAGAAGATGACAGAATGACAGAAGAGGACAGAATGACAGAAGATGACAGAAGATGACAGAAGATGACAGAATGACAGAAGATGACGGAAGATGACAGAAGATGACAGAAGATGACAGAATGACAGAAGAGGACAGAATGACAGAAGATGACAGAAGATGACAGAAGATGACAGAAGATGACAGAATGACAGAAGATGTCAGAATGACAGAAGATGACAGAATGACAGAAGAGGACAGAATGACAGAAGAGGACAGAATGACAGAAGATGACAGACGATGACAGAAGATGACAGAATGACAGAAGATGACAGAAGATGACAGAATATGACAGAAGATGACAGAAGATGACAGAATGACAGAAGATGACAGAAGATGACAGTAGATGACTTAAGATGACAGAAGATGACAGAATGACAGAAGAGGACAGAAGATGACAGAAGATGACAGAAGATGACAGAAGATGACAGAATGACAGAAGAGGACAGAATGACAGAAGAGGACAGAATATGATAGAGGATGACAGAAGATGACAGAATGACAGAAGATGACAGAAGATGTCAGAAGATCAGAAGATGACAGAATGACAGAAGATGAAAGAACATGACAGAAGATGACAGAATATGACAGAAGAGGACAGAAGATGACAGAAGATGACAGAATATGACAGAAGATGACAGAAGATGACAGAATGACAGAAGAGGACAGAATGACAGAAGAGGACAGAATATGGCAGAAGATGACACAAGATGACAGAATGACAGAAAATGACAGAAGAGGACAGAATATGACAGAAGAGGACAGAATGACAGAAGATGACAGAAGATGGCAGAAGATGACAGAAGATGACAGAATATGACAGAAGATGACAGAAGATGACAGAATGACAGAAGAGGACAGAATGACAGAAGATGACAGAATGACAGAAGAGGACAGAAGATGACAGAAGATGACAGAAGATGACAGAAGAGGACAGAAGATGACAGAAGATGACAGAATGACAGAAGATGACAGAAGATGACAGAAGATGACAGAAGATGACAGAATTACAGAAGAGGACAGAATGACAGAAGAGGAGAGAAGATGACAGAATGACAGAAGAGGACAGAAGATGACAGAAGATGACAGAAGATGACAGAATGAAAGAAGAGGACAGAATGACAGAAGATGACAGAAGATGACAGAAGATGACAGAATGACAGAAGATGACAGATGATGACAGAATATGACAGAATATGACAGAAGATGACAGAAGATGACAGAAGATGACAGAAGATGACAGAAGATGACAGAAGATGACAGAATGACAGAAGAGGACAGAAGATGACAGAAGATGACAGAATGACAGAAGAGGACAGAATGACAGAAGAGGACAGAATGTGAAAGAGGATGACAGAAGATGACAGAATGACAGAAGATGACAGAAGATGTCAGAAGGACAGAAGATGACAGAATGACAGAAGATGACAGAACATGACAGAAGATGACAGAAGATGACAGAATATGACAGAAGAGGACAGAAGATGACAGAAGATGACAGAATATGACAGAAGATGACAGAAGGTGACAGAATGACAGAAGAGGACAGAATGACAGAAGAGGACAGAATATGACAGAAGATGACACAAGATGACAGAATGACAGAAAATGACAGAATGACAGAAGATGACAGAAGATGACAGAAGATGGCAGAAGATGACAGAAGATGACAGAATATGACAGAAGATGACAGAAGATGACAGAGTATGACAGATGATGACAGAAGATGACAGAAGATGATAGAAGATGACAGAATGACAGAAGAGGACAGAATGACAGAAGATGACAGAATGACAGAAGAGGACAGAAGATGACAGAAGATGACAGAAGATGACAGAAGATGACAGAATGACAGAAGAGGACAGAAGATGACAGAAGATGACAGAATGACAGAAGATGACAGAAGATGACAGAAGATGACAGAAGATGACAGAATGACCGAAGAGGACAGAATGACAGAAGAGGACAGAATGACAGAAGAGGACAGAATATGACAAAAGATGAGAGAAGATGACAGAATGACAGAAGATGACAGAAGATGACAGAAAATGACAGAAGATGACAGCAGATGACAGAAGATGACAGAATGACAGAAGAGGACAGAATGACAGAAGATGACAGACGATGACAGAAGATGACAGAATGACAGAAGAAGACACAAGATGACGGAAGATGACAGAAGATGACAGAATGACACAAGAGGACAGAATGACAGAAGATGACAGAATGACAGAAGAGGACAGAATGACAGAAGATGACAGAAGATGACAGAAGATGACAGAAGATGACAGGAGATGACAGAATGACAGAAGATATCAGAATGACAGAAGATGACAGAATGACAGAAGAGGACAGAATGACAGAAGATGACAGAAGATGACAGAATGACAGAAGAGGACAGAATGACAGATGATGACAGAATGACAGAAGAGGGCAGAAGATGACAGAAGGCGACAGAAGATGACAGAAGGTGACAGAATGACAGAAGAGGACAGAATGACAGAAGATGACAGAAGATGACAGAAGATGACAAAATGACAGAAGAGGACAGAATGACAGAAGATGACAGAATGACAGAAGAGGGCAGAAGATGACAGAAGATGACAGAATGACAGAAGAGGACAGAATGACAGAAGATGACAGAATGACAGAAGAGGACAGAATGACAGAAGGTGACAGAAGATGATAGAATGACAGAAGAGGACAGAAGATGACAGAAGATGACAAAAGATGACAGAATGACAGAAGATGACAGAAGATGACAAAATGACAGAAGAGGACAGAATGACAGAAGATGACAGAAGATGACAGAATGACAGAAGAGGACAGAATGACAGAAGATGACAGAAGATGACAGAAGATGACAGAATGACAGAAGATGACAGAAGATGACACAAGATGACAAAATGACAGAAGAGGACACAATGACAGAAGATGACAGAGTGACAGAAGAGGACAGAATGACAGAAGATGACAGAAGATGACAGAACGACAGAAGAGGACAGAATGACAGAAGATTACAGAATATGACAGAAGATGACAGAATATGACAGAAGATGACAGAAGATGACAGAAGATGACAGAATGACAGAAGAGGACAGAATGACAGAAGATGACAGAAGATGACAGAAGATGACAGAATGACAGAAGATGACACAAGATGACGGAAGATGACGGAAGATGACAGAAGATGACAGAAGATGACAGAATGACACAAGAGGACAGAATGACAGAAGATGACAGAATGACAGAAGAGGACAGAATGACAGAAGATGACAGAAGATGACAGAAGATGACAGAAGATGACAGAATGACAGAAGATGTCAGAATGACAGAAGATGACAGAATGACAGAAGAGGACAGAATGACAGAAGATGACAGAAGATGACAGAAGATGACAGAATGACAGAAGAGGACAGAATGACAGATGATGACAGAATGACAGAAGAGGACAGAAGATGACAGAAGATGACAGAAGATGACAGAAGATGACAGAAGGTGACAGAATGAAAGAAGAGGACAGAATGACAGAAGATGACAGAAGATGACAGAATGACAGAAGAGGACAGAATGACAGAAGATGACAGAAGATGACAGAAGATGACAAAATGACAGAAGAGGACAGAATGACAGAAGATGACAGAATGACAGAAGAGGGCAGAAGATGACAGAAGATGACAGAATGACAGAAGAGGACAGAATGACAGAAGGTGACAGAAGATGACAGAATGACAGAAGAGGACAGAAGATGACAGAAGATGACAAAAGATGACAGAATGACAGAAGATGACAGAAGATGACAGAAGATGACAGAATGACAGAAGAGGACAGAATGACAGAAGATGACAGAGTGACAGAAGAGGACAGAATGACAGAAGATGACAGAAGATGAAAGAAGATGACAGAATGACAGAAGAGGACAGAATGACAGAAGATGACAGAATATGACAGAAGATGACAGAATATGACAGAAGATGACAGAAGATGACAGAGTATGACAGAAGATGACAGAAGATGACAGAAGATGAAAGAAGATGACAGAATGACAGAAGAGGACAGAATGACAGAAGATGACAGAATGACAGAAGAGGACAGAAGATGACAGAAGATGACAGAAGATGACAGAATGACAGAAGATGACAGAAGATGACAGAAGATGACAATGACAGAAGAGGACAGAATGACAGAAGATGACAGAGTGACAGAAGAGGACAGAATGACAGAAGATGACAGAAGGTGACAGAAGATGACAGAATGACACAAGAGGACAGAATGACAGAAGATGACAGAATGACAGAAGAGGACAGAATGACAGAAGATGACAGAAGATGACAGAAGATGACAGAAGATGACAGAAGATGACAAGATGACAGAATGACAGAAGATGTCAGAATGACAGAAGATGACAGAAGATGACAGAAGATGACAGAAGATGACAGAATGACAGAAGATGACAGAATGACAGAAGAGGACAGAATGACAGAAGATGACAGAAGATGACAGAAGACGACAGAAGATGACAGAAGGTGACAGAATGACAGAAGAGGACAGAATGACAGAAGATGACAGAAGAGGACAGAATGACAGAAGAGGACAGAATGACAGAAGATGACAGAAGATGACAGAAGATGACAGAATGACAGAAGATGACAGAAGATGACAAAATGACAGAAGAGGACAGAATGACAGAAGATGACAGAATGACAGAAGAGGGCAGAAGATGACAGAAGATGACAGAATGACAGAAGAGGACAGAATGACAGAAGGTGACAGAAGATGACAAAATGACAGAAGAGGACAGAATGACAGAAGATGACAGAATGACAGAAGAGGGCAGAAGATGACAGAAGATGACAGAATGACAGAAGGTGACAGAAGATGACAGAATGACAGAAGAGGACAGAAGATGACAGAAGATGACAAAAGATGACAGAATGACAGAAGATGACAGAAGATGACAGAAGATGACAAAATGACAGAAGAGGACAGAATGACAGAAGATGACAGAGTGACAGAAGAGGACAGAATGACAGAAGATGACAGAAGATGAAAGAAGATGACAGAATGACAGAAGAGGACAGAATGACAGAAGATGACAGAATATGACAGAAGATGACAGAATATGACAGAAGATGACAGAAGATGACAAAAAGACAGAAGATGACAGAAGATGACAAAATGACAGAAGAGGACAGAATGACAGAAGATGACAGAATGACAGAAGAGGGCAGAAGATGACAGAAGATGACAGAATGACAGAAGAGGACAGAATGACAGAAGGTGACAGAAGATGACAGAATGACAGAAGGTGACAAAAGATGACAGAATGACAGAAGATGACAGAAGATGACAGAAGATGACAAAATGACAGAAGAGGACAGAATGACAGAAGATGACAGAGTGACAGAAGAGGACAGAATGACAGAAGATGACAGAAGAGGACAGAAGATGACAGAATGACAGAAGAGGACAGAATGACAGAAGATGACAGAATATGACAGAAGATGACAGAATATGACAGAAGATGACAGAAGATGACAGAAGATGACAGAATGACAGAAGAGGACAGAATGACAGAAGATGACAGAAGATGACAGAATGACAGAAGAGGACAGAATGACAGAAGATGACAGAAGATGACAGAAGATGACAGAAGATGACAGAATGACAGAAGATGTCAGAATGACAGAAGATGACAGAATGACAGAAGAGGACAGAATGACAGAAGATGACAGAAGATGACAGAACATGACAGAACATGACAGAATGACAGAAGATGACAGAAGATGACAGAAGAGGACAGAATGACAGAAGATGACAGGATATGACAGAAGATGACAGAATGAGAGAAGATGACAGAAGATGACAGAAGAGGACAGAATGACAGAAGATAACAGAAGATGACAGAAGATGACAGAATGACAGAAGAGGACAGAAGATGACAGAATGACAGAAGAGGGCAGAATGACAGAAGATGACAGAAGATGACAGAAGATGACAGAATATGACAGAAGATGAAAAAGATGACAGAAGATGACAGAAGAGGACAGAATGACAGAAGATGACAGAAGATGACGCAAGATGACAGAAGATGACAGAAGATGACAGAATGACAGAAGAGGACATAATGACAGAAGATGACAGAAGATGACAGAAGATGACAGAATGACAGAAGATGACAGAATGACAGAAGATGACAGAATGACAGAAGAGGACACAATGACAGAAGATGACAGAAGATGACAGAATGACAGAAGAGGACAGAATGACAGAAGATGACAGAATGACAGAAGAGGACAGAATGACAGAAGATGACAGAAGATGACAGAATGACAGAAGAGGACAGAATGACAGAAAATGACAGAAGATGACAGAAGATGACAGAATGACAGAAGATGACAGAAGATGAAACAAGATGACAAAATGACAGAAGAGGACAGAATGACAGAAGATGACAGAGTGACAGAAGAGGACAGAATGACAGAAGATGACAGAAGATGACAGAATGACAGAAGAGGACAGAATGACAGAAGATGACAGAATATGACAGAAGATGACAGAAGATGACAGAAGATGACAGAATGACAGAAGAGGACAGAATGACAGAAGATGACAGAAGATGACAGAAGATGACAGAATGACAGAAGATGACACAAGATGACGGAAGATGACAGAAGATGACAGAAGATGACAGAATGACACAAGAGGACAGAATGACAGAAGATGACAGAATGACAGAAGAGGACAGAATGACAGAAGATGACAGAAGATGACAGAAGATGACAGAAGATGACAGAAGATGACAGAATGACAGAAGATGTCAGAATGACAGAAGATGACAGAATGACAGAAGAGGACAGAATGACAGAAGATGACAGAAGATGACAGAAGATGACAGAATGACAGAAGAGGACAGAATGACAGATGATGACAGAATGACAGAAGAGGACACAAGATGACAGAAGATGACAGAAGACGACAGAAGATGACAGAAGGTGACAGAATGACAGAAGAGGACAGAATGACAGAAGATGACAGAAGATGACAGAAGATGACAGAAGATGACAGAAGATGACAGAATGACAGAAGATGAAAGAAGATGACAGAAGATGACAAAATGACAGAAGAGGACAGAATGACAGAAGATGACAGAATGACAGAAGAGGACAGAATGACAGAATATGACAGAATATGACAGAAGATGACAGAATATGACAGAAGATGACAGAAGATGACAGAAGATGACAGAATGACAGAAGAGGACAGAATGACAGAAGATGACAGAAGATGACAGAAGATGACAGAATGACAGATGATGAAAGAAGATGAAGGAAGATGACAGAAGATGACAGAAGATGACAGAATGACAGAAGAGGACGGAATGACAGAAGATGACAGAAGATGACAGAAGATGACAGAAGATGACAGAATGACAGAAGATGTCAGAATGACAGAAGATGACAGAATGACAGAAGGGGACAGAATGACAGAAGATGACAGAAGATGACAGAACATGACAGAATGACAGAAGAGGACAGAATGACAGAAGGTGACAGAAGATGACAGAATGACAGAAGAGGACAGAAGATGACAGAAGATGACAAAAGATGACATAATGACAGAAGATGACAGAAGATGACAGAAGATGACAAAATGACAGAAGAGGACAGAATGACAGAAGATGACAGAGTGACAGAAGAGGACAGAATGAGAGAAGATGACAGAAGATGAAAGAAGATGACAGAATGACAGAAGAGGACAGAATGACAGAAGATGACAGAATATGACAGAAGATGACAGAATATGACAGAAGATGACAGAAGATGACAGAAGATGACAGAATGACAGAAGAGGACAGAATGACAGAAGATGACAGAAGATGACAGAATGACAGAAGATGAAAGAAGATGAAGGAAGATGACAGAAGATGACAGAAGATGACAGAATGACAGAAGAGGACGGAATGACAGAAGATGACAGAAGATGACAGAAGATGACAGAAGATGACAGAATGACAGAATATGTCAGAATGACAGAAGATGACAGAATGACAGAAGGGGACAGAATGACAGAAGATGACAGAAGATGACAGAACATGACAGAACATGACAGAATGACAGAAGATGAGAGAAGATGACAGAAGAGGACAGAATGACAGAAGATGACAGAATATGACAGAAGAGGACAGAATGACAGAAGATAACAGAAGATGACAGAAGATGACAGAATGACAGAAGAGGACAGAAGATGACAGAAGATGACGGAAGATGACAGAATGACAGAAGAGGACAGAAGATGACAGAAGATGACAGAATGACAGAAGAGGACAGAATGACAGAAGAGGACAGAATGACAGAAGAGGACAGAATGACAGAAGAGGACAGAAGATGACAGCATGACAGAAGAAGACAGAAGAGGACAGAAGATGACAGAATGACAGAAGAGGACAGAAGATGACAGAAGATGACAGAATGACAGAAGAGGACAGAATGACAGAAGAGGACAGAATGACAGAAGATGACAGAATGACAGAAGATGACAGAAGATGACAGAAGATGACAGAATGACAGAAGATGACAGAAGATGACAGAATATGACAGAATATGACAGAAGATGACAGAAGATGACAGAATGACAGAAGATGACAGAAGATGACAGCAGATGGCAGAAGATGACAGAAGATGACAGAAGATGACAGAATGACAGAAGAGGACAGAATGACAGAAGAGGACAGAATATGATAGAGGATGACAGAAGATGACAGAATGACAGAAGATGACAGAAGATGTCAGAAGGACAGAAGATGACAGAATGACAGAAGATGAAAGAAGATGACAGAAGATGACAGAAGAGGACAGAAGATGACAGAAGATGACAGAAGATGACAGAAGATGACAGAATATGACAGAAGATGACAGAAGATGACAGAATGACAGAAGAGGACAGAATGACAGAAGAGGACAGAATATGACAGAAGATGACACAAGATGACAGAATGACAGAAAATGACAGAAGAGGACAGAATATGACAGAAGAGGACAGAATGATAGAAGATGACAGAAGGTGACAGAAGATGGCAGAAGATGACAGAAGATGACAGAATATGACAGAAGATGACAGAAGATGACAGAGTATGACAGAAGATGACAGAAGATGACAGAAGATGACAGAATGACAGAAGAGGACAGAATGACAGAAGATGACAGAATGACAGAAGAGGACAGAAGATGACAGAGGATGACAGAAGATGACAGAAGATGACAGAATGACAGAAGAGGACAGAAGATGACAGAAGATGACAGAATGACAGAAGATGACAGAAGATGACAGAAGATGACAGAAGATGACAGAATTACAGAAGAGGACAGAATGACAGAAGAGGACAGAAGATGACAGAATGACAGAAGAGGACAGAAGATGACAGAAGATGACAGAAGATGACAGAAGATGACAGAATGACAGAAGAGGACAGAATGACAGAAGAGGACAGAATGACAGAAGATGACAGAATGACAGAAGATGACAGAAGATGACAGAAGATGACAGAATGACAGAAGATGACAGAAGATGAGAGTAGATGACAGAAGATGACATAAGATGACATAAGATGACAGAAGATGACAGAATGACAGAAGAGGACAGAAGATGACAGAAGATGACGGAAGATGATAGAAGATGACAGATTGACAGAAGAGGACAGAATGACAGAAGAGGACAGAATGACAGAAGATGACAGAAGATGTCAGAAGGACAGAAGATGACAGAATGACAAAAGATGACAGAAGATGACAGAAGATGACAGAAGATGACAGAATATGACAGAAGAGGACAGAAGATGACAGAAGATGACAGAAGATGACAGAAGATGACAGAATGACAGAAGAGGACAGAATGACAGAAGAGGACAGAATATGACAGAAGATGACACAAGATGACAGAATGACAGAAAATGACAGAAGAGGACAGAACATGACAGAAGAGGACAGAATGACAGAAGATGACAGAAGATGACAGAAGATGACAGAATATGACAGAAGATGACAGAATATGACAGAAGATGACAGAAGATGACAGAAGATGACAGAAGATGACAGAATGACAGAAGATGACACAAGATGACGGAAGATGACAGAAGATGACAGAAGATGACAGAATGACACAAGAGGACAGAATGACAGAAGATGACAGAATGACAGAAGAGGACAGAATGACAGAAGATGACAGAAGATGACAGAAGATGACAGAAGATGACAGAAGATGACAGAATGACAGAAGATGTCAGAATGACAGAAGATGACAGAATGACAGAAGAGGACAGAATGACAGAAGATGACAGAAGATGACAGAAGATGACAGAATGACAGAAGAGGACAGAATGACAGATGATGACAGAATGACAGAAGAGGACAGAAGATGACAGAAGATGACAGAAGACGACAGAAGATGACAGAAGGTGACAGAATGACAGAAGAGGACAGAATGACAGAAGATGACAGAAGATGACAGAAGATGACAGAAGATGACAGAATGACAGAATATGACAGAAGATGTCAGAAGATGACAGAAGATGACAGAAGATGACAGAAGATGACAGAATGACAGAAGAGGACAGAATGACAGAAGATGACAGAAGATGACAGAAGATGACAGAAGATGACAGAATGACAGAAGATGTCAGAATGACAGAAGATGACAGAATGACAGAAGAGGACAGAATGACAGAAGATGACAGAAGATGACAGAACATGACAGAACATGACAGAATGACAGAAGATGACAGAAGATGACAGAAGAGGAAAGAATGACAGAAGATGACAGGATATGACAGAAGATGACAGAATGACAGAAGATGACAGAAGATGACAGAATAGGACAGAATGACAGAAGATAACAGAAGATGACAGAAGATGACAGAATGACAGAAGAGGACAGAAGATGACAGAATGACAGAAGAGGACAGAATGACAGAAGATGACAGAAGATGACAGAAGATGACAGAAGATGACAGAAGATGACAGAATATGACAGAAGATGAAAAAGATGACAGAAGATGACAGAAGAGGACAGAATGACAGAAGATGACAGAAGATGACAGAATGACGGAAGATGACAGAAGATGACGCAAGGTGACAGAAGATGACAGAAGATGACAGAATGACAGAAGAGGACATAATGACAGAAGATGACAGAAGATGACAGAATGACAGAAGATGACAGAATGACAGAAGATGACAGAATGACAGAAGAGGACAGAATGACAGAAGATGACAGAAGATGACAGAAGATGACAGAATGACAGAAGAGGACAGAATGACAGATGATGACAGAATGACAGAAGAGGACACAAGATGACAGAAGATGACAGAAGACGACAGAAGATGACAGAAGGTGACAGAATGACAGAAGAGGACAGAATGACAGAAGATGACAGAAGATGACAGAAGATGACAGAAGATGACAGAAGATGACAGAATGACAGAAGATGAAAGAAGATGACAGAAGATGACAAAATGACAGAAGAGGACAGAATGACAGAAGATGACAGAATGACAGAAGAGGACAGAATGACAGAAGATGTCAGAAGATGAAAGAAGATGACAGAATGACAGAAGAGGACAGAATGACAGAATATGACAGAATATGACAGAAGATGACAGAATATGACAGAAGGTGACAGAAGATGACAGAAGATGACAGAATGACAGAAGAGGACAGAATGACAGAAGATGACAGAAGATGACAGAAGATGACAGAATGACAGAAGATGAAAGAAGATGAAGGAAGATGACAGAAGATGACAGAAGATGACAGAATGACAGAAGAGGACGGAATGACAGAAGATGACAGAAGATGACAGAAGATGACAGAAGATGACAGAATGACAGAAGATGTCAGAATGACAGAAGATGACAGAATGACAGAAGGGGACAGAATGACAGAAGATGACAGAAGATGACAGAACATGACAGAATGACAGAAGAGGACAGAATCACAGAAGGTGACAGAAGATGACAGAATGACAGAAGAGGACAGAAGATGACAGAAGATGACAAAAGATGACAGAATGACAGAAGATGACAGAAGATGACAGAAGATGACAAAATGACAGAAGAGGACAGAATGACAGAAGATGACAGAGTGACAGAAGAGGACAGAATGAGAGAAGATGACAGAAGATGAAAGAAGATGACAGAATGACAGAAGAGGACAGAATGACAGAAGATGACAGAATATGACAGAAGATGACAGAATATGACAGAAGATGACAGAAGATGACAGAAGATGACAGAATGACAGAAGAGGACAGAATGACAGAAGATGACAGAAGATGACAGAAGATGACAGAATGACAGAAGATGAAAGAAGATGAAGGAAGATGACAGAAGATGACAGAAGATGACAGAATGACAGAAGAGGATGGAATGACAGAAGATGACAGAAGATGACAGAAGATGACAGAATGACAGAATATGTCAGAATGACAGAAGATGACAGAATGACAGAAGGGGACAGAATGACAGAAGATGACAGAAGATGACAGAACATGACAGAACATGACAGAATGACAGAAGATGAGAGAAGATGACAGAAGAGGACAGAATGACAGAAGATGACAGAATATGACAGAAGAGGACAGAATGACAGAAGATAACAGAAGATGACAGAAGATGACAGAATGACAGAAGAGGACAGAAGATGACAGAATGACAGAAGAGGGCAGAATGACAGAAGATGACAGAAGATGACAGAAGAAGACAGAATGACAGAAGAGGACAGAATGACAGAAGTTGACAGAAGATGACAGAAGATGACAGAAGATGACGGAAGATGACAGAATGACAGAAGAGGACAGAAGATGACAGAAGATGACAGAATGACAGAAGAGGACAGAATGACAGAAGAGGACAGAATGACAGAAGAGGACAGAATGACAGAAGAGGACAGAAGATGACAGAATGACAGAAGAAGACAGAAGATGACAGAATGACAGAAGAGGACAGAAGATGACAGAAGATGACAGAATGACAGAAGAGGACAGAATGACAGAAGAGGACAGAATGACAGAAGATGACAGAATGACAGAAGATGACAGAAGATGACAGAAGATGACAGAATGACAGAAGATCACAGAATATGACAGAATATGACAGAAGATGACAGAAGATGACAGAAGATGACAGAATGACAGAAGATGACAGAAGATGACAGCAGATGGCAGAAGATGACAGAAGATGACAGAAGATGACAGAATGACAGAAGAGGACAGAATGACAGAAGAGGACAGAATATGATAGAGGATGACAGAAGATGACAGAATGACAGAAGATGACAGAAGATGTCAGAAGGACAGAAGATGACAGAATGACAGAAGATGAAAGAACATGACAGAAGAGGACAGAATATGACAGAAGAGGACAGAAGATGACAGAAGATGACAGAAGATGACAGAAGATGACAGAATATGACAGAAGATGACAGAAGATGACAGAATGACAGAAGAGGACAGAATGACAGAAGAGGACAGAATATGACAGAAGATGACACAAGATGACAGAATGACAGAAAATGACAGAAGAGGACAGAATATGACAGAAGAGGACAGAATGATAGAAGATGACAGAAGGTGACAGAAGATGGCAGAAGATGACAGAAGATGACAGAATATGACAGAAGATGACAGAAGATGACAGAGTATGACAGAAGATGACAGAAGATGACAGAAGATGACAGAATGACAGAAGAGGACAGAATGACAGAAGATGACAGAATGACAGAAGAGGACAGAAGATGACAGAGGATGACAGAAGATGACAGAAGATGACAGAATGACAGAAGAGGACAGAAGATGACAGAAGATGACAGAATGACAGAAGATGACAGAAGATGACAGAAGATGACAGAAGATGACAGAATTACAGAAGAGGACAGAATGACAGAAGAGGACAGAAGATGACAGAATGACAGAAGAGGACAGAAGATGACAGAAGATGACAGAAGATGACAGAATGACAGAAGAGGACAGAATGACAGAAGAGGACAGAATGACAGAAGATGACAGAATGACAGAAGATGACAGAAGATGACAGAAGATGACAGAATGACAGAAGATGACAGAAGATGAGAGTAGATGACAGAAGATGACATAAGATGACAGAAGATGACAGAAGATGACAGAATGACAGAAGAGGACAGAAGATGACAGAAGATGACGGAAGATGACAGAAGATGACAGATTGACAGAAGAGGACAGAATGACAGAAGAGGACAGAATATGATAGAGGATGACAGAAGATGACAGAATGACAGAAGATGACAGAAGATGTCAGAAGGACAGAAGATGACAGAATGACAAAAGATGACAGAAGATGACAGAAGATGACAGAAGATGACAGAATATGACAGAAGAGGACAGAAGATGACAGAAGATGACAGAAGATGACAGAAGATGACAGAATGACAGAAGAGGACAGAATGACAGAAGAGGACAGAATATGACAGAAGATGACACAAGATGACAGAATGACAGAAAATGACAGAAGAGGACAGAACATGACAGAAGAGGACAGAATGACAGAAGATGACAGAAGATGACAGAATATGACAGAAGATGACAGAATATGACAGAAGATGACAGAAGATGACAGAAGATGACAGAAGATGACAGAATGACAGAAGATGACACAAGATGACGGAAGATGAAAGAAGATGACAGAAGATGACAGAATGACACAAGAGGACAGAATGACAGAAGATGACAGAATGACAGAAGAGGACAGAATGACAGAAGATGACAGAAGATGACAGAAGATGACAGAAGATGACAGAAGATGACAGAATGACAGAAGATGTCAGAATGACAGAAGATGACAGAATGACAGAAGAGGACAGAATGACAGAAGATGACAGAAGATGACAGAAGATGACAGAATGACAGAAGAGGACAGAATGACAGATGATGACAGAATGACAGAAGAGGACAGAAGATGACAGAAGATGACAGAAGACGACAGAAGATGACAGAAGGTGACAGAATGACAGAAGAGGACAGAATGACAGAAGATGACAGAAGATGACAGAAGATGACAGAAGATGACAGAATGACAGAATATGACAGAAGAGGTCAGAAGATGACAGAAGATGACAGAATGACAGAAGAGGACAGAATGACAGAAGATGACAGAAGATGACAGAAGATGACAGAATGACAGAAGAGGACAGAATGACAGAAGATGACAGAAGATGACAGAAGATGACAGAAGATGACAGAATGACAGAAGATGTCAGAATGACAGAAGATGACAGAATGACAGAAGAGGACAGAATGACAGAAGATGACAGAAGATGACAGAACATGACAGAACATGACAGAATGACAGAAGATGACAGAAGATGACAGAAGAGGACAGAATGACAGAAGATGACAGGATATGACAGAAGATGACAGAATGACAGAAGATGACAGAAGATGACAGAATAGGACAGAATGACAGAAGATAACAGAAGATGACAGAAGATGACAGAATGACAGAAGAGGACAGAAGATGACAGAATGACAGAAGAGGACAGAATGACAGAAGATGACAGAAGATGACAGAAGATGACAGAAGATGACAGAATATGACAGAAGATGAAAAAGATGACAGAAGATGACAGAAGAGGACAGAATGACAGAAGATGACAGAAGATGACAGAATGACGGAAGATGACAGAAGATGACGCAAGATGACAGAAGATGACAGAAGATGACAGAATGACAGAAGAGGACATAATGACAGAAGATGACAGAAGATGACAGAAGATGACAGAATGACAGAAGATGACAGAATGACAGAAGATGACAGAATGACAGAAGAGGACACAATGACAGAAGATGACAGAAGATGACAGAATGACAGAAGAGGACAGAATGACAGAAGATGACAGAATGACAGAAGAGGACAGAATGACAGAAGATGACAGAAGATGACAGAATGACAGAAGAGGACAGAATGACAGAAGATGACAGAAGATGACAGAATGACAGAAGATGACAGAAGATGACACAAGATGACAAAATGACAGAAGAGGACAGAATTACAGAAGATGACAGAGTGACAGAAGATGACAGAATGACAGAAGAGGACAGAATGACAGAAGTTGACAGAATATGACAGAAGATGACAGAATATGACAGAAGATGACAGAAGATGACAGAAGATGACAGAATGACAGAAGAGGACAGAATGACAGAAGATGACAGAAGATGACAGAAGATGACAGAATGACAGAAGATGACAGAAGATGACAGAAGATGACAGAATGACACAAGAGGACAGAATGACAGAAGATGACAGAATGACAGAAGAGGACAGAATGACAGAAGATGACAGAAGATGACAGAAGATGACAGAAGATGACAGAAGATGACAGAATGACAGAAGATGTCAGAATGACAGAAGATGACAGAATGACAGAAGAGGACAGAATGACAGAAGATGACAGAAGATGACAGAAGATGACAGAATGACAGAAGAGGACAGAATGACAGATGATGACAGAATGACAGAAGAGGACAGAAGATGACAGAAGATGACAGAAGACGACAGAAGATGACAGAAGGTGACAGAATGACAGAAGAGGACAGAATGACAGAAGATGACAGAAGATGACAGAAGATGACAGAATGACAGAAGATGAAAGAAGATGACAGAAGATGACAAAATGACAGAAGAGGACAGAATGACAGAAGATGACAGAATGACAGAAGAGGACAGAATGACAGAAGATGAAAGAAGATGACAGAATGACAGAAGAGGACAGAATGACAGAAGATGACAGAATATGTCAGAAGATGACAGAATATGACAGAAGATGACAGAAGATGACAGAATGACAGAAGATGAAAGAAGATGAAGGAAGATGACAGAAGATGACAGAAGATGACAGAATGACAGAAGAGGACGGAATGACAGAAGATGACAGAAGATGACAGAAGATGACAGAATGACAGAAGATGTCAGAATGACAGAAGATGACAGAATGACAGAAGGGGACAGAATGACAGAAGATGACAGAACATGACAGAACATGACAGAATGACAGAAGAGGACAGAATGACAGAAGGTGACAGAAGATGACAGAATGACAGAAGAGGACAGAAGATGACAGAAGATGACAAAAGATGACAGAATGACAGAAGATGACAGAAGATGACAAAATGACAGAAGAGGACAGAATGACAGAAGATGACAGAGTGACAGAAGAGGACAGAATGACAGAAGATGACAGAAGATGAAAGAAGATGACAGAATGACAGAAGATGACAGAAGATGACAGAAGAGGACAGAATGACAGAAGATGACAGAATATGACAGAAGATGACAGAATGACAGAAGATGACAGAAGATGACAGAAGAGGACAGAATGACAGAAGATAACAGAAGATGACAGAAGATGACAGAATGACAGAAGAGGACAGAAGATGACAGAATGACAGAAGAGGACAGAATGACAGAAGATGACAGAAGATGACAGAAGAAGACAGAATGACAGAAGAGGACAGAATGACAGAAGATGACAGAAGATGACAGAAGATGACAGAATGACAGAAGAGGACAGAATGACAGAAGAGGAGAGAAGATGACAGAATGACAGGAGAAGACAGAAGAGGACAGAATGACAGAAGATGACAGAAGATGACAGAAGATGACAGAATGACAGAAGAGGACAGAATGACAGAAGAGGACAGAAGATGACAGAATGACAGAAGAGGACAGAAGATGACAGAAGATGACAGAATGACAGAAGAGGACAGAATGACAGAAGAGGACAGAATGACAGAAGATGACAGAAGATGACAGAAGATGACAGAATGACAGAAGATGACAGAAGATGACAGAATATGACAGAATATGACAGAAGATGACAGAAGATGACAGAAGATGACAGAATGACAGAAGATGACAGAAGATGACAGCAGATGGCAGAAGATGACAGAATGACAGAAGAGGACAGAAGATGACAGAAGATGACAGAAGATGACAGCAGATGACAGAAGATGACAGAATGACAGAAGAGGACAGAATGACAGAAGAGGACAGAATATGATAGAGGATGACAGAAGATGACAGAATGACAGAAGATGACAGAAGATGTCAGAAGGACAGAAGATGACAGAATGACAGAAGATGAAAGAACATGACAGAAGATGACAGAAGATGACAGAAGATGTCAGAAGGACAGAAGATGACAGAATGACAGAAGATGAAAGAACATGACAGAAGAGGACAGAATATGACAGAAGAGGACAGAAGATGACAGAAGATGACAGAAGATGACAGAAGATGACAGAATATGACAGAAGATGACAGAAGATGACAGAATGACAGAAGAGGACAGAATGACAGAAGAGGACAGAATATGACAGAAGATGACACAAGATGACAGAATGACAGAAAATGACAGAAGAGGACAGAATATGACAGAAGAGGACAGAATGATAGAAGATGACAGAAGGTGACAGAAGATGGCAGAAGATGACAGAAGATGACAGAATATGACAGAAGATGACAGAAGATGACAGAGTATGACAGAAGATGACAGAAGATGACAGAAGATGACAGAATGACAGAAGAGGACAGAATGACAGAAGATGACAGAATGACAGAAGAGGACAGAAGATGACAGAGGATGACAGAAGATGACAGAAGATGACAGAATGACAGAAGAGGACAGAAGATGACAGAAGATGACAGAATGACAGAAGATGACAGAAGATGACAGAAGATGACAGAAGATGACAGAATTACAGAAGAGGACAGAATGACAGAAGAGGACAGAAGATGACAGAATGACAGAAGAGGACAGAAGATGACAGAAGATGACAGAAGATGACAGAATGACAGAAGAGGACAGAATGACAGAAGAGGACAGAATGACAGAAGATGACAGAATGACAGAAGATGACAGAAGATGACAGAAGATGACAGAATGACAGAAGATGACAGAAGATGAGAGTAGATGACAGAAGATGACATAAGATGACAGAAGATGACAGAAGATGACAGAATGACAGAAGAGGACAGAAGATGACAGAAGATGACGGAAGATGACAGAAGATGACAGATTGACAGAAGAGGACAGAATGACAGAAGAGGACAGAATATGATAGAGGATGACAGAAGATGACAGAATGACAGAAGATGACAGAAGATGTCAGAAGGACAGAAGATGACAGAATGACAAAAGATGACAGAAGATGACAGAAGATGACAGAAGATGACAGAATATGACAGAAGAGGACAGAAGATGACAGAAGATGACAGAAGATGACAGAAGATGACAGAATGACAGAAGAGGACAGAATGACAGAAGAGGACAGAATATGACAGAAGATGACACAAGATGACAGAATGACAGAAAATGACAGAAGAGGACAGAACATGACAGAAGAGGACAGAATGACAGAAGATGACAGAAGATGACAGAATATGACAGAAGATGACAGAATATGACAGAAGATGACAGAAGATGACAGAAGATGACAGAAGATGACAGAATGACAGAAGATGACACAAGATGACGGAAGATGAAAGAAGATGACAGAAGATGACAGAATGACACAAGAGGACAGAATGACAGAAGATGACAGAATGACAGAAGAGGACAGAATGACAGAAGATGACAGAAGATGACAGAAGATGACAGAAGATGACAGAAGATGACAGAATGACAGAAGATGTCAGAATGACAGAAGATGACAGAATGACAGAAGAGGACAGAATGACAGAAGATGACAGAAGATGACAGAAGATGACAGAATGACAGAAGAGGACAGAATGACAGATGATGACAGAATGACAGAAGAGGACAGAAGATGACAGAAGATGACAGAAGACGACAGAAGATGACAGAAGGTGACAGAATGACAGAAGAGGACAGAATGACAGAAGATGACAGAAGATGACAGAAGATGACAGAAGATGACAGAATGACAGAATATGACAGAAGAGGTCAGAAGATGACAGAAGATGACAGAATGACAGAAGAGGACAGAATGACAGAAGATGACAGAAGATGACAGAAGATGACAGAATGACAGAAGAGGACAGAATGACAGAAGATGACAGAAGATGACAGAAGATGACAGAAGATGACAGAATGACAGAAGATGTCAGAATGACAGAAGATGACAGAATGACAGAAGAGGACAGAATGACAGAAGATGACAGAAGATGACAGAACATGACAGAACATGACAGAATGACAGAAGATGACAGAAGATGACAGAAGAGGACAGAATGACAGAAGATGACAGGATATGACAGAAGATGACAGAATGACAGAAGATGACAGAAGATGACAGAATAGGACAGAATGACAGAAGATAACAGAAGATGACAGAAGATGACAGAATGACAGAAGAGGACAGAAGATGACAGAATGACAGAAGAGGACAGAATGACAGAAGATGACAGAAGATGACAGAAGATGACAGAAGATGACAGAATATGACAGAAGATGAAAAAGATGACAGAAGATGACAGAAGAGGACAGAATGACAGAAGATGACAGAAGATGACAGAATGACGGAAGATGACAGAAGATGACGCAAGATGACAGAAGATGACAGAAGATGACAGAATGACAGAAGAGGACATAATGACAGAAGATGACAGAAGATGACAGAAGATGACAGAATGACAGAAGATGACAGAATGACAGAAGATGACAGAATGACAGAAGAGGACACAATGACAGAAGATGACAGAAGATGACAGAATGACAGAAGAGGACAGAATGACAGAAGATGACAGAATGACAGAAGAGGACAGAATGACAGAAGATGACAGAAGATGACAGAATGACAGAAGAGGACAGAATGACAGAAGATGACAGAAGATGACAGAATGACAGAAGATGACAGAAGATGACACAAGATGACAAAATGACAGAAGAGGACAGAATTACAGAAGATGACAGAGTGACAGAAGATGACAGAATGACAGAAGAGGACAGAATGACAGAAGTTGACAGAATATGACAGAAGATGACAGAATATGACAGAAGATGACAGAAGATGACAGAAGATGACAGAATGACAGAAGAGGACAGAATGACAGAAGATGACAGAAGATGACAGAAGATGACAGAATGACAGAAGATGACAGAAGATGACAGAAGATGACAGAATGACACAAGAGGACAGAATGACAGAAGATGACAGAATGACAGAAGAGGACAGAATGACAGAAGATGACAGAAGATGACAGAAGATGACAGAAGATGACAGAAGATGACAGAATGACAGAAGATGTCAGAATGACAGAAGATGACAGAATGACAGAAGAGGACAGAATGACAGAAGATGACAGAAGATGACAGAAGATGACAGAATGACAGAAGAGGACAGAATGACAGATGATGACAGAATGACAGAAGAGGACAGAAGATGACAGAAGATGACAGAAGACGACAGAAGATGACAGAAGGTGACAGAATGACAGAAGAGGACAGAATGACAGAAGATGACAGAAGATGACAGAAGATGACAGAATGACAGAAGATGAAAGAAGATGACAGAAGATGACAAAATGACAGAAGAGGACAGAATGACAGAAGATGACAGAATGACAGAAGAGGACAGAATGACAGAAGATGAAAGAAGATGACAGAATGACAGAAGAGGACAGAATGACAGAAGATGACAGAATATGTCAGAAGATGACAGAATATGACAGAAGATGACAGAAGATGACAGAATGACAGAAGATGAAAGAAGATGAAGGAAGATGACAGAAGATGACAGAAGATGACAGAATGACAGAAGAGGACGGAATGACAGAAGATGACAGAAGATGACAGAAGATGACAGAATGACAGAAGATGTCAGAATGACAGAAGATGACAGAATGACAGAAGGGGACAGAATGACAGAAGATGACAGAACATGACAGAACATGACAGAATGACAGAAGAGGACAGAATGACAGAAGGTGACAGAAGATGACAGAATGACAGAAGAGGACAGAAGATGACAGAAGATGACAAAAGATGACAGAATGACAGAAGATGACAGAAGATGACAAAATGACAGAAGAGGACAGAATGACAGAAGATGACAGAGTGACAGAAGAGGACAGAATGACAGAAGATGACAGAAGATGAAAGAAGATGACAGAATGACAGAAGATGACAGAAGATGACAGAAGAGGACAGAATGACAGAAGATGACAGAATATGACAGAAGATGACAGAATGACAGAAGATGACAGAAGATGACAGAAGAGGACAGAATGACAGAAGATAACAGAAGATGACAGAAGATGACAGAATGACAGAAGAGGACAGAAGATGACAGAATGACAGAAGAGGACAGAATGACAGAAGATGACAGAAGATGACAGAAGAAGACAGAATGACAGAAGAGGACAGAATGACAGAAGATGACAGAAGATGACAGAAGATGACAGAATGACAGAAGAGGACAGAATGACAGAAGAGGAGAGAAGATGACAGAATGACAGGAGAAGACAGAAGAGGACAGAATGACAGAAGATGACAGAAGATGACAGAAGATGACAGAATGACAGAAGAGGACAGAATGACAGAAGAGGACAGAAGATGACAGAATGACAGAAGAGGACAGAAGATGACAGAAGATGACAGAATGACAGAAGAGGACAGAATGACAGAAGAGGACAGAATGACAGAAGATGACAGAAGATGACAGAAGATGACAGAATGACAGAAGATGACAGAAGATGACAGAATATGACAGAATATGACAGAAGATGACAGAAGATGACAGAAGATGACAGAATGACAGAAGATGACAGAAGATGACAGCAGATGGCAGAAGATGACAGAATGACAGAAGAGGACAGAAGATGACAGAAGATGACAGAAGATGACAGCAGATGACAGAAGATGACAGAATGACAGAAGAGGACAGAATGACAGAAGAGGACAGAATATGATAGAGGATGACAGAAGATGACAGAATGACAGAAGATGACAGAAGATGTCAGAAGGACAGAAGATGACAGAATGACAGAAGATGAAAGAACATGACAGAAGATGACAGAAGATGACAGAATATGACAGAAGAGGACAGAAGATGACAGAAGATGACAGAATATGACAGAAGATGACAGAAGATGACAGAATGACAGAAGAGGACAGAATGACAGAAGAGGACAGAATATGACAGAAGATGACACAAGATGACAGAATGAAAGAAAATGACAGAAGAGGACAGAATATGACAGAAGAGGACAGAATGATAGAAGATGACAGAAGGTGACAGAAGATGGCAGAAGATGACAGAAGATGACAGAATATGACAGAAGATGACAGAAGATGACAGAGTATGACAGAAGATGACAGAAGATGACAGAAGATGACAGAATGACAGAAGAGGACAGAATGACAGAAGATGACAGAATGACAGAAGAGGACAGAAGATGAGAGAGGATGACAGAAGATGACAGAATGACAGAAGAGGACAGAAGATGACAGAAGATGACAGAATGACAGAAGATGACAGAAGATGACAGAAGATGACAGAAGATGACAGAATTACAGAAGAGGACAGAATGACAGAAGAGGACAGAAGATGACAGAATGACAGAAGAGGACAGAAGATGGCAGAAGATGACAGAAGATGACAGAATGACAGAAGAGGACAGAATGACAGAAGAGGACAGAATGACAGAAGATGACAGAATGACAGAAGATGACAGAAGATGACAGAAGATGACAGAATGACAGAAGATGACAGAAGATGAGAGTAGATGACAGAAGATGACAAAAGATGACAGAAGATGACAGAAGATGACAGAATGACAGAAGAGGACAGAAGATGACAGAAGATGACAGAAGATGACAGAAGATGACAGATTGACAGAAGAGGACAGAATGACAGAAGAGGACAGAATATGATAGAGGATGACAGAAGATGACAGAATGACAGAAGATGACAGAAGATGTCAGAAGGACAGAAGATGACAGAATGACAAAAGATGACAGAAGATGACAGAAGATGACAGAAGATGACAGAATATGACAGAAGAGGACAGAAGATGACAGAATATGACAGAAGATGACAGAAGATGACAGAATGACAGAAGAGGACAGAATGACAGAAGAGGACAGAAGATGACAGAATATGACAGAAGATGACAGAATATGACAGAGTATGACAGAGTATGACAGAGTATGACAGAAGATGACAGAAGATGACAGAAGATGACAGAAGATGACAGAAGATGACAGAATGACAGAAGATGACACAAGATGACGGAAGATGACAGAAGATGACAGAAGATGACAGAATGACACAAGAGGACAGAATGACAGAAGATGACAGAATGACAGAAGAGGACAGAATGACAGAAGATGACAGAAGATGACAGAAGATGACAGAAGATGACAGAATGACAGAAGATGTCAGAATGACAGAAGATGACAGAATGACAGAAGAGGACAGAATGACAGAAGATGACAGAAGATGACAGAATCACAGAAGAGGACAGAATGACAGATGATGACAGAATGACAGAAGAGGACAGAAGATGACAGAAGATGACAGAAGACGACAGAAGATGACAGAAGGTGACAGAATGACAGAAGAGGACAGAATGACAGAAGATGACAGAAGATGACAGAAGATGACAGAAGATGACAGAAGATGACAGAAGATGACAAAATGACAGAAGAGGACAGAATGACAGAAGATGACAGAATGACAGAAGAGGGCAGAAGATGACAGAAGATGACAGAATGACAGAAGAGGACAGAATGACAGAAGGTGACAGAAGATGACAGAATGACAGAAGAGGACAGAAGATGACAGAAGATGACAAAAGATGACAGAATGACAGAAGATGACAGAAGATGACAGAAGATGACAAAATGACAGAAGAGGACAGAATGACAGAAGATGACAGAGTGACAGAAGAGGACAGAATGACAGAAGATGACAGAAGATGGAAGAAAATGACAGAATGACAGAAGAGGACAGAATGACAGAAGATGACAGAATATGACAGAAGATGACAGAATATGACAGAAGATGACAGAAGATGACAGAAGATGACAGAATGACAGAAGAGGACAGAATGACAGAAGATGACAGAAGATGACAGAATGACAGAAGATGAAAGAAGGTGAAGGAAGATGACAGAAGATGACAGAAGATGACAGAATGACAGAAGAGGACGGAATGACAGAAGATGACAGAAGATGACAGAAGATGACAGAAGATGACAGAATGACAGAAGATGTCAGAATGACAGAAGATGACAGAATGACAGAAGAGGACAGAATGACAGAAGATGACAGAAGATGACAGAACATGACAGAATGACAGAAGATGACAGAAGATGACAGAAGAGGACAGAATGACAGAAGATGACAGAATATGACAGAAGATGACAGAATGACAGAAGATGACAGAAGATGACAGAAGAGGACAGAATGACAGAAGATAACAGAAGATGACAGAAGATGACAGAATGACAGAAGAGGACAGAAGATGACAGAATGACAGAAGAGGACAGAATGACAGAAGATGACAGAAGATGACAGAAGAAGACAGAATGACAGAAGAGGACAGAATGACAGAAGATGACAGAAGATGACAGAAGATGACAGAAGATGACAGAATGACAGAAGAGGACAGAATGACAGAAGAGGACAGAAGATGACAGAATGACAGAAGAAGACAGAAGAGGACAGAATGACAGAAGATGACAGAAGATGACAGAAGATGACAGAATTACAGAAGAGGACAGAATGACAGAAGAGGACAGAAGATGACAGAATGACAGAAGAGGACAGAAGATGACAGAAGATGACAGAATGACAGAAGAGGACAGAATGACAGAAGAGGACAGAATGACAGAAGATGACAGAATGACAGAAGATGACAGAAGATGACAGAAGATGACAGAATGACAGAAGATGACAGAAGATGACAGAATATGACAGAAGATGACAGAAGATGACAGAAGATGACAGAATGACAGAAGATGACAGAAGATGACAGTAGATGGCAGAAGATGACAGAATGACAGAAGAGGACAGAAGATGACAGAAGATGACAGAAGATGACAGAATGACAGAAGAGGACAGAATATGATAGAGGATGACAGAAGATGACAGAATGACAGAAGATGACAGAAGATGACAGAATGACAGAAGATGAAAGAACATGACAGAAGATGACAGAAGATGACAGAATATGACAGAAGGGGACAGAAGATGACAGAAGATGACAGAAGATGACAGAAGATGACAGAAGATGACAGAATGACAGAAGAGGACAGAATGACAGAAGAGGACAGAATATGACAGAAGATGACACAAGATGACAGAATGACAGAAAATGACAGAAGAGGACAGAATATGACAGAAGAGGACAGAATGATAGAAGATGACAGAAGGTGACAGAAGATGGCAGAAGATGACAGAAGATGACAGAATATGACAGAAGATGACAGAAGATGACAGAGTATAACAGAAGATGACAGAAGATGACAGAATGACAGAAGAGGACAGAATGACAGAAGATGACAGAATGACAGAAGAGGACAGAAGATGACAGAGGATGACAGAAGATGACAGAAGATGACAGAATGACAGAAGAGGACAGAAGATGACAGAAGATGACAGAATGACAGAAGATGACAGAAGATGACAGAAGATGACAGAATTACAGAAGAGGACAGAATGACAGAAGAGGACAGAAGATGACAGAATGACAGAAGAGGACAGAAGATGACAGAAGATGACAGAAGATGACAGAATGACAGAAGAGGACAGAATGACAGAAGAGGACAGAATGACAGAAGATGACAGAATGACAGAAGATGACAGAAGATGACAGAAGATGACAGAATGACAGAAGATGACAGAAGATGAGAGTAGATGACAGAAGATGACATAAGATGACAGAAGATGACAGAAGATGACAGAATGACAGAAGAGGACAGAAGATGACAGAAGATGACAGAAGATGACAGAAGATGACAGATTGACAGAAGAGGACAGAATGACAGAAGAGGACAGAATATGATAGAGGATGACAGAAGATGACAGAATGACAGAAGATGACAGAAGATGTCAGAAGGACAGAAGATGACAGAATGACAAAAGATGACAGAAGATGACAGAAGATGACAGAATATGACAGAAGAGGACAGAAGATGACAGAATATGACAGAAGATGACAGAAGAGGACAGAATGACAGAAGAGGACAGAATATGACAGAAGATGACACAAGATGACAGAATGACAGAAAATGACAGAAGAGGACAGAACATGACAGAAGAGGACAGAATGACAGAAGATGACAGAAGATGGCAGAAGATGGCAGAAGATGACAGAAGATGACAGAATATGACAGAAGATGACAGAAGATGACAGAGTATGACAGAAGATGACAGAAGATGACAGAAGATGAAAGAAGATGACAGAATGACAGAAGAGGACAGAATGACAGAAGATGACAGAATGACAGAAGAGGACAGAAGATGACAGAAGATGACAGAAGATGACAGAATGACAGAAGAGGACAGAAGATGACAGAAGATGACAGAATGACAGAAGATGACAGAAGATGACAGAAGATGACAGAAGATGACAGAATGACCGAAGAGGACAGAATGACAGAAGAGGACAGAATGACAGAAGAGGACAGAATATGACAAAAGATGACAGAAGATGACAGAATGACAGGAGATGACAGAAGATGACAGAAAATGACAGAGGATGACAGAAGATGACAGAAGATGTCAGAATGACAGAAGAGGAAAGAATGACAGAAGATGACAGAATGACAGAAGATGACAGAATGACAGATGAGGACAGAAGATGACAGAAGATGTCAGAAGGACAGAAGATGACAGAATGACAGAAGATGAAAGAACATGACAGAAGATGACAGAAGATGACAGAATATGACAGAAGAGGACAGAAGATGACAGAAGATGACAGAATATGACAGAAGATGACAGAAGATGACAGAATGACAGAAGAGGACAGAATGACAGAAGAGGACAGAATATGACAGAAGATGACACAAGATGACAGAATGACAGAAAATGACAGAAGAGGACAGAATATGACAGAAGAGGACAGAATGATAGAAGATGACAGAAGGTGACAGAAGATGGCAGAAGATGACAGAAGATGACAGAATATGACAGAAGATGACAGAAGATGACAGAGTATGACAGAAGATGACAGAAGATGACAGAAGATGACAGAATGACAGAAGAGGACAGAATGACAGAAGATGACAGAATGACAGAAGAGGACAGAAGATGACAGAGGATGACAGAAGATGACAGAAGATGACAGAATGACAGAAGAGGACAGAAGATGACAGAAGATGACAGAATGACAGAAGAGGACAGAAGATGACAGAAGATGACAGAAGATGACAGAAGATGACAGAATTACAGAAGAGGACAGAATGACAGAAGAGGACAGAAGATGACAGAATGACAGAAGAGGACAGAAGATGACAGAAGATGACAGAAGATGACAGAATGACAGAAGAGGACAGAATGACAGAAGAGGACAGAATGACAGAAGATGACAGAAGATGACAGAAGATGACAGAATGACAGAAGATGACAGAAGATGAGAGTAGATGACAGAAGATGACATAAGATGACAGAAGATGACAGAAGATGACAGAATGACAGAAGAGGACAGAAGATGACAGAAGATGACAGAATGACAGAAGAGGACAGAATGACAGAAGAGGACAGAATATGATAGAGGATGACAGAAGATGACAGAATGACAGAAGATGACAGAAGATGACAGAAGAGGACAGAATGACAGAAGATGACAGAAGATGACAAAAGATGACAGAAGATGGCAGAAGATGACAGAAGATGACAGAATATGACAAAAGATGACAGAAGATGACAGAATGACAGAAGAGGACAGAATGACAGAAGATGACAGAAGATGACAGAAGATGACAGAAGATGAAAGAAGATGACAGAATGACAGAAGAGGACAGAATGACAGATGACAGAATGACAGAAGAGGACAGAAGATGACAGAAGATGACAGAAGATGACAGAATGACAGAAGATGACAGAAGATGACAGAAAATGACAGAAGATGACAGAAGATGACAGAAGATGACAGAATGACAGAAGAGGACAGAATGACAGAAGAGGACAGAATGACAGAAGATGACAGAAGATGACAGAAGATGACAGAATGACAGAAGATGACAGAAGATGAGAGTAGATGACAGAAGATGACATAAGATGACAGAAGATGACAGAAGATGACAGAATGACAGAAGAGGACAGAAGATGACAGAAGATGACGGAAGATGACAGAAGATGACAGATTGACAGAAGAGGACAGAATGACAGAAGAGGACAGAATATGATAGAGGATGACAGAAGATGACAGAATGACAGAAGATGACAGAAGATGTCAGAAGGACAGAAGATGACAGAATGACAGATGAGGACAGAAGATGACAGAAGATGACAGAAGATGACAGAATGACAGAAGAGGACAGAAGATGACAGAATGACAGAAGAGGAGAGAAGAGGACAGAAGATGACAGAAGATGACAGAAGATGACAGAAGAGGACAGAATGACAGAAGAGGACAGAATGACAGAAGATGACAGAAGATGACAGAAGATGACAGAAGATGAAAAGATGACAGAATATGACAGAAGATGACAGAAGATGACAGAATATGACAGAAGATGACAGAATGACAGAAGAGGACAGAATATGCCAGAAGATGACAGAAGGTGACAGAATGACAGAAGATGACAGAAGATGACAGAAGATCACAGAGGATGACAGAAGATGACAGAATGACAGAAGAGGACAGAATGACAGAAGATGACAGAATGACAGAAGAGGACAGAATGACAGAAGAGGACAGAATGACAGAAGATGACAGAAGATGACACAAGATGACAGAATGACAGAAGAGGACAGAATGACAGAAGATGACAGAATGACGGAAGATGACAGAGGATGACAGAAGATGACGGAAGATGACAGAAGATGACAGAATGACAGACGAGGAAAGAAGATGACAGAAGATGGCAGAAGATGACAGAAGATGACAGAATGACAGAAGAGGACAGAATGACAGAAGATGACAGAATGACAGAAGAGGACAGAATGACAGAAGATGATAGAAGATGACAGAAGATGACAGAATGACAGAAGATGACAGAAGATGACAGAAGATGACAAAATGACAGAAGAGGACAGAATGACAGAAGATGACAGAATGACAGAAGAGGGCAGAAGATGACAGAAGATGACAGAGTATGACAGAAGATGACAGAAGATGACAGAAGATGAAAGAAGATGACAGAATGACAGAAGAGGACAGAATGACAGAAGATGACAGAATGACAGAAGAGGACAGAAGATGACAGAAGATGACAGAATGACAGAAGAGGATAGAAGATGACAGAAGATGACAGAATGTCAGAAGCTGACAGAAGATGACAGAAGATGACAGAAGATGACAGAATGACCGAAGAGGACAGAATGACAGAAGAGGACAGAATGACAGAAGAGGACAGAATATGACAAAAGATGACAGAAGATGACAGAATGACAGAAGATGACAGAAGATGACAGAAGATCACAGAGGATGACAGAAGATGACAGAATGACAGAAGAGGACAGAATGACAGAAGATGACAGAATGACAGAAGAGGACAGAATGACAGAAGATGACAGAAGATGACACAAGATGACAGAATGACAGAAGAGGACAGAATGACAGAAGATGACAGAATGACGGAAGATGACAGAGGATGACAGAAGATGACGGAAGATGACAGAAGATGACAGAATGACAGACGAGGAAAGAAGATGACAGAAGATGGCAGAAGATGACAGAAGATGACAGAATGACAGAAGAGGACAGAATGACAGAAGATGACAGAATGACAGAAGAGGACAGAATGACAGAAGATGATAGAAGATGACAGAAGATGACAGAATGACAGAAGATGACAGAAGATGACAGAAGATGACAAAATGACAGAAGAGGACAGAATGACAGAAGATGACAGAATGACAGAAGAGGGCAGAAGATGACAGAAGATGACAGAGTATGACAGAAGATGACAGAAGATGACAGAAGATGAAAGAAGATGACAGAATGACAGAAGAGGACAGAATGACAGAAGATGACAGAATGACAGAAGAGGACAGAAGATGACAGAAGATGACAGAAGATGACAGAATGACAGAAGAGGATAGAAGATGACAGAAGATGACAGAATGTCAGAAGCTGACAGAAGATGACAGAAGATGACAGAAGATGACAGAATGACCGAAGAGGACAGAATGACAGAAGAGGACAGAATGACAGAAGAGGACAGAATATGACAAAAGATGACAGAAGATGACAGAATGACAGAAGATGACAGAAGATGACAGAAAATGACAGAAGATGACAGAAGATGACAGAATGACAGAAGAGGAAAGAATGACAGAAGATGACAGAATGACAGAAGATGACAGAATGACAGATGAGGACAGAAGATGACAGAAGATGTCAGAAGGACAGAAGATGACAGAATGACAGAAGATGAAAGAACATGACAGAAGATGACAGAAGATGACAGAATATGACAGAAGAGGACAGAAGAGGACAGAAGATGACAGAAGATGACAGAATATGACAGAAGAAGACAGAAGATGACAGAATGACAGAAGAGGACAGAATGACAGAAGATGACAGAAGATGACAGAAGATGGCAGAAGATGACAGAAGATGACAGAATATGACAAAAGATGACAGAAGATGACAGAATGACAGAAGAGGACAGAATGACAGAAGATGACAGAAGATGACAGAAGATGACAGAAGATGAAAGAAGATGACAGAATGACAGAAGAGGACAGAATGACAGATGACAGAATGACAGAAGAGGACAGAAGATGACAGAAGATGACAGAAGATGACAGAAGATGACAGAATGACAGAAGAGGACAGAAGATGACAGAAGATGACAGAATGACAGAAGATGACAGAAGATGACAGAAGATGACAGAATGACCGAAGAGGACAGAATGCCAGAAGAGGACAGAATGACAGAAGAGGACAGAATATGACAAAAGATGACAGAAGATGACAGAATGACAGAAGATGACAGAAGATGACAGAAAATGACAGAAGATGACAGAAGATGACAGAAGATGACAGAATGACAGAAGAGGAAAGAATGACAGAAGATGACAGAATGACAGAAGATGACAGAATGACAGATGAGGACAGAAGATGACAGAAGATGACAGAAGATGACAGAATGACAGAAGAGGACAGAAGATGACAGAATGACAGAAGAGGACAGAAGAGGACAGAAGATGACAGAAGATGACAGAATGACAGAAGAGGTCAGAAGATGACAGAAGATGACAGAAGATAACAGAAGATGACAGAATGACAGAAGAGGACAGAATGACAGAAGAGGACAGAATGACAGAAGATGACAGAAGATGACAGAAGATGAAAAGATGACAGAATATGACAGAAGATGAAAGAAGATGACAGAATATGACAGAAGGTGACAGAATGACAGAAGAGGACAGAATGGCAGAAGAGGACAGAATATGCCAGAAGATGACAGAAGGTGACAGAATGACAGAAGATGACAGAAGATGACAGAAGATCACAGAAGATGACAGAAGATGACAGAATGACAGAAGAGGACAGAATGACAGAAGATGACAGAATGACAGAAGAGGACAGAATGACAGAAGATGACAGAAGATGACACAAGATGACAGAATGACAGAAGAGGACAGAATGACAGAAGATGACAGAATGACGGAAGATGACAGAGGATGACAGAAGATGACAGAAGATGACAGAAGATGACAGAATGACAGACGAGGAAAGAAGATGACAGAAGATGGCAGAAGATGACAGAAGATGACAGAATGACAGAAGAGGACAGAATGACAGAAGATGACAGAATGACAGAAGAGGACAGAATGACAGAAGATGATAGAAGATGACAGAAGATGACAGAATGACAGAAGAGGACAGAATGACAGAAGATGACAGAAGATGACAGAAGATGACAGAAGATGACAGAATGACAGAAGATGACAGAAGATGACAGAAGATGACAAAATGACAGAAGAGGACAGAATGACAGAAGATGACAGAATGACAGAAGAGGGCAGAAGATGACAGAAGATGACAGAAGATGACAGAAGATGACAGAATGACAGAAGAGGACAGAATGACAGAAGATGACAGAAGATGACAGAAGATGACAGAATATGACAGAAGATGAAAAAGATGACAGAAGATGACAGAAGAGGACAGAATGACAGAAGATGACAGAAGATGACAGAATGACGGAAGATGACAGAAGATGACGCAAGATGACAGAAGATGACAGAAGATGACAGAATGACAGAAGAGGACATAATGACAGAAGATGACAGAAGATGACAGAAGATGACAGAATGACAGAAGATGACAGAATGACAGAAGAGGACACAATCACATGAGGTGACAGAAGATGACAGAAGATGACAGAATGACAGAAGAGGACAGAATGACAGAAGATGACAGAATGACAGAAGATGACAGAATGACAGAAGAGGACAGAATGACAGAAGATGACAGAAGATGACAGAAGATGACAGAATGACAGAAGATGACACAAGATGACACAAGATGACAAAATGACAGAAGAGGACAGAATGACAGAAGATGACAGAGTGACAGAAGAGGACAGAATGACAGAAGATGACAGAAGATGACAGAAGATGACAGAATGACAGAAGAGGACAGAATGACAGAAGATGACAGACGATGACAGAAGATGACAGAATGACAGAAGATGACACAAGATGACGGAAGATGACAGAAGATGACAGAAGATGACAGAATGACACAAGAGGACAGAATGACAGAAGATGACAGAATGACAGAAGAGGACAGAATGACAGAAGATGACAGAAGATGACAGAAGATGACAGAAGATGACAGGAGATGACAGAATGACAGAAGATATCAGAATGACAGAAGATGACAGAATGACAGAAGAGGACAGAAGATGACAGAAGATGACAGAATGACAGAAGAGGACAGAATGACAGATGATGACAGAATGACAGAAGAGGACAGAAGATGGCAGAAGATGACAGAAGGCGACAGAAGATGACAGAAGGTGACAGAATGACAGAAGAGGACAGAATGACAGAAGATGACAGAAGATGACAGAAGATGACAAAATGACAGAAGAGGACAGAATGACAGAAGATGACAGAATGACAGAAGAGGGCAGAAGATGACAGAAGATGACAGAATGACAGAAGAGGACAGAATGACAGAAGATGACAGAATGACAGAAGAGGACAGAATGACAGAAGGTGACAGAAGATGATAGAATGACAGAAGAGGACAGAAGATGACAGAAGATGACAAAAGATGACAGAATGACAGAAGATGACAGAAGATGTCAGAAGATGACAAAATGACAGAAGAGGACAGAATGACAGAAGATGACAGAAGATGACAGAAGATGACAGAATGACAGAAGAGGACAGAATGACAGAAGATGGCAGAATATGACAGAAGATGACAGAATATGACAGAAGATGACAGAAGATGACAGAATGACAGAAGAGGACAGAATGACAGAAGATGACAGAAGATGACAGAAGATGACAGAATGACAGAAGATGACAGAAGATGACGGAAGATGACAGAAGATGACAGAAGATGACAGAATGACAGAAGAGGACAGAATGACAGAAGATGACAGAAGATGACAGAAGATGACAGAAGATGACAGAATGACAGAAGATGTCAGAATGACAGAAGATGACAGAATGACAGAAGAGGACAGAATGAAAGAAGAGGACAGAATGACAGAAGATGACAGACGATGACAGAAGATGACAGAATGACAGAAGATGACAGAAGATGACAGAATATGACAGAAGATGACAGAAGATGACAGAATGACAGAAGATGACAGAAGATGACAGTAGATGACTGAAGATGACAGAAGATGACAGAATGACAGAAGAGGACAGAAGATGACAGAAGATGACAGAAGATGACAGAAGATGACAGAATGACAGAAGAGGACAGAATGACAGAAGAGGACAGAATATTATAGAGGATGACAGAAGATGACAGAATGACAGAAGATGACAGAAGATGTCAGAAGATCAGAAGATGACAGAATGACAGAAGATGAAAGAACATGACAGAAGATGACAGAATATGACAGAAGAGGACAGAAGATGACAGAAGATGACAGAATATGACAGAAGATGACAGAAGATGACAGAATGACAGAAGAGGACAGAATGACAGAAGAGGACAGAATATGGCAGAAGATGACACAAGATGACAGAATGACAGAAAATGACAGAAGAGGACAGAATATGACAGAAGAGGACTGAATGACAGAAGATGACAGAAGATGACAGAAGATGACAGAAGATGGCAGAAGATGACAGAAGATGACAGAATATGACAGAAGATGACAGAGTATGACAGAAGATGACAGAAGATGACAGAAGATGACAGAATGACAGAAGAGGACAGAATGACAGAAGATGACAGAATGACAGAAGAGGACAGAAGATGACAGAAGATGACAGAAGATGACAGAATGACAGAAGAGGACAGAAGATGACAGAAGATGACAGAATGACAGAAAATGACAGAAGATGACAGAAGATGACAGAATTACAGAAGAGGACAGAATGACAGAAGAGGAGAGAAGATGACAGAATGACAGAAGAGGACAGAAGATGACAGAAGATGACAGAAGATGACAGAATGAAAGAAGAGGACAGAATGACAGAAGAGGACAGAATGACAGAAGATGACAGAATGACAGAAGATGACAGAAGATGACAGAAGATGACAGAATGACAGAAGATGACAGATGATGACAGAATATGACAGAATATGACAGAAGATGACAGAAGATGACAGAAGATGACAGAAGATGACAGTAGATGACAGAAGATGACAGAAGATGACAGAATGACAGAAGAGGACAGAAGATGACAGAAGATGACAGAATGACAGAAGAGGACAGAATGACAGAAGAGGACAGAATATGAAAGAGGATGACAGAAGATGACAGAATGACAGAAGATGACAGAAGATGTCAGAAGGACAGAAGATGACAGAATGACAGAAGATGACAGAACATGACAGAAGATGACAGAAGATGACAGAATATGACAGAAGAGGACAGAAGATGACAGAAGATGACAGAATATGACAGAAGATGACAGAAGGTGACAGAATGACAGAAGAGGACAGAATGACAGAAGAGGACAGAATATGACAGAAGATGACACAAGATGACAGAATGACAGAAAATGACAGAATGACAGAAGATGACAGAAGATGACAGAAGATGGCAGAAGATGACAGAAGATGACAGAATATGACAGAAGATGACAGAAGATGACAGAGTATGACAGATGATGACAGAAGATGACAGAAGATGATAGAAGATGACAGAATGACAGAAGAGGACAGAATGACAGAAGATGACAGAATGACAGAAGAGGACAGAAGATGACAGAAGATGACAGAAGATGACAGAAGATGACAGAATGACAGAAGAGGACAGAAGATGAGAGAAGATGACAGAATGACAGAAGATGACAGAAGATGACAGAAGATGACAGAAGATGACAGAATGACCGAAGAGGACAGAATGACAGAAGAGGACAGAATGACAGAAGAGGACAGAATATGACAAAAGATGAGAGAAGATGACAGAATGACAGAAGATGACAGAAGATGACAGAAAATGACAGAAGATGACAGCAGATGACAGAAGATGACAGAATGACAGAAGAGGACAGAATGACAGAAGATGACAGACGATGACAGAAGATGACAGAATGACAGAAGATGACACAAAATGACGGAAGATGACAGAAGATGACAGAATGACACAAGAGGACAGAATGACAGAAGATGACAGAATGACAGAAGAGGACAGAATGACAGAAGATGACAGAAGATGACAGAAGATGACAGAAGATGACAGGAGATGACAGAATGACAGAAGATATCAGAATGACAGAAGATGACAGAATGACAGAAGATGACAGAATGACAGAAGATGACAGAATGACAGAAGATGACAGAAGATGACAGAAGATGACAGAATGACAGAAGAGGACAGAATGACAGATGATGACAGAATGACAGAAGAGGACAGAAGATGGCAGAAGATGACAGAAGGCGACAGAAGATGACAGAAGGTGACAGAATGACAGAAGAGGACAGAATGACAGAAGATGACAGAAGATGACAGAAGATGACAAAATGACAGAAGAGGACAGAATGACAGAAGATGACAGAATGACAGAAGAGGGCAGAAGATGACAGAAGATGACAGAATGACAGAAGAGGACAGAATGACAGGAGATGACAGAATGACAGAAGAGGACAGAATGACAGAAGGTGACAGAAGCTGATAGAATGACAGAAGAGGACAGAAGATGACAGAAGATGACAAAAGATGACAGAATGACAGAAGATGACAGAAGATGACAGAAGATGACAAAATGACAGAAGAGGACAGAATGACAGAAGATGACAGAAGATGACAGAATGACAGAAGAGGACAGAATGACAGAAGATGACAGAAGATGACAGAATGACAGAAGATGACAGAAGATGACACAAGATGACAAAATGACAGAAGAGGACAGAATGACAGAAGATGACAGAGTGACAGAAGAGGACAGAATGACAGAAGATGACAGAAGATGACAGAACGACAGAAGAGGACAGAATGACAGAAGATTACAGAATATGACAGAAGATGACAGAATATGACAGAAGATGACAGAAGATGACAGAATGACAGAAGAGGACAGAATGACAGAAGATGACAGAAGATGACAGAAGATGACAGAATGACAGAAGATGACACAAGATGACGGAAGATGACAGAAGATGACAGAAGATGACAGAATGACACAAGAGGACAGAATGACAGAAGATGACAGAATGACAGAAGAGGACAGAATGACAGAAGATGACAGAAGATGACAGAAGATGACAGAAGATGACAGAAGATGACAGAATGACAGAAGATGTCAGAATGACAGAAGATGACAGAATGACAGAAGAGGACAGAAGATGACAGAAGATGACAGAAGACGACAGAAGATGACAGAAGGTGACAGAATGACAGAAGAGGACAGAATGACAGAAGATGACAGAAGATGACAGAAGATGACAGAAGATGACAGAAGATGACAGAATGACAGAAGATGACAGAAGATGACAGAAGATGACAAAATGACAGAAGAGGACAGAATGACAGAAGATGACAGAATGACAGAAGAGGGCAGAAGATGACAGAAGATGACAGAATGACAGAAGAGGACAGAATGACAGAAGGTGACAGAAGATGACAGAATGACAGAAGAGGACAGAAGATGACAGAAGATGACAAAAGATGACAGAATGACAGAAGATGACAGAAGATGACAGAAGATGACAAAATGACAGAAGAGGACAGAATGACAGAAGATGACAGAGTGACAGAAGAGGACAGAATGACAGAAGATGACAGAAGATGAAAGAAGATGACAGAATGACAGAAGAGGACAGAATGACAGAAGATGACAGAATATGACAGAAGATGACAGAATATGACAGAAGATGACAGAAGATGACAGAGTATGACAGAAGATGACAGAAGATGACAGAAGATGAAAGAAGATGACAGAATGACAGAAGAGGACAGAATGACAGAAGATGACAGAATGACAGAAGAGGACAGAAGATGACAGAAGATGACAGAAGATGACAGAATGACAGAAGATGACAGAAGATGACAGAAGATGACAAAATGACAGAAGAGGACAGAATGACAGAAGATGACAGAGTGACAGAAGAGGACAGAATGACAGAAGATGACAGAAGATGACAGAAGATGACAGAATGACACAAGAGGACAGAATGACAGAAGATGACAGAATGACAGAAGAGGACAGAATGACAGAAGATGACAGAAGATGACAAGATGACAGAATGACAGAAGATGTCAGAATGACAGAAGATGACAGAATGACAGAAGAGGACAGAATGACAGAAGATGACAGAAGATGACAGAAGATGATAGAATGACAGAAGAGGACAGAATGACAGATGATGACAGAATGACAGAAGATGACAGAAGAGGACAGAATGACAGAAGATGACAGAATGACAGAAGAGGACAGAATGACAGAAGATGACAGAAGATGACAGAAGATGACAGAATGACAGAAGATGACAGAATGACAGAAGAGGACAGAATGACAGAAGATGACAGAAGATGACAGAAGACGACAGAAGATGACAGAAGGTGACAGAATGACAGAAGAGGACAGAATGACAGAAGATGACAGAAGATGACAGAAGAGGACAGAATGACAGAAGATGACAGAATGACAGAAGAGGACAGAATGACAGAAGATGACAGAAAATGACAGAAGATGACAGAAGATGACAGAATGACAGAAGATGACAGAAGATGACAAAATGACAGAAGAGGACAGAATGACAGAAGATGACAGAATGACAGAAGAGGGCAGAAGATGACAGAATGACAGAAGAGGACAGAATGACAGAAGGTGACAGAAGATGACAGAATGACAGAAGAGGACAGAAGATGACAGAAGATGACAAAAGATGACAGAATGACAGAAGATGACAGAAGATGACAGAAGATGACAAAATGACAGAAGAGGACAGAATGACAGAAGATGACAGAAGATGAAAGAAGATGACAGAGTGACAGAAGAGGACAGAATGACAGAAGATGACAGAATATGACAGAAGATGACAGAAGATGACAAAAAGACAGAAGATGACAGAAGATGACAGAAGATGACAAAATGACAGAAGAGGACAGAATGACAGAAGATGACAGAATGACAGAAGAGGGCAGAAGATGACAGAAGATGACAGAATGACAGAAAAGGACAGAATGACAGAAGGTGACAGAAGATGACAGAATGACAGAAGGTGACAAAAGATGACAGAATGACAGAAGATGACAGAAGATGACAGAAGATGACAAAATGACAGAAGAGGACAGAATGACAGAAGATGACAGAGTGACAGAAGAGGACAGAATGACAGAAGATGACAGAAGATGACAGAAGATGACAGAATGACAGAAGAGGACAGAATGACAGAAGATGACAGAATATGACAGAAGATGACAGAATATGACAGAAGATGACAGAAGATGACAGAATGACAGAAGAGGACAGAATGACAGAAGATGACAGAAGATGACAGAAGATGACAGAATGACAGAAGAGGACAGAATGACAGAAGATGACAGAAGATGACAGAAGATGACAGAATGACAGAAGATGTCAGAATGACAGAAGATGACAGAATGACAGAAGAGGACAGAATGACAGAAGATGACAGAAGATGACAGAAGATGACAGAACATGACAGAATGACAGAAGATGACAGAAGAGGACAGAATGACAGAAGATGACAGGATATGACAGAAGATGACAGAATGAGAGAAGATGACAGAAGATGACAGAAGAGGACAGAATGACAGAAGATAACAGAAGATGACAGAAGATGACAGAATGACAGAAGAGGACAGAAGATGACAGAATGACAGAAGAGGACAGAATGACAGAAGATGACAGAAGATGACAGAGTATGACAGAAGATGACAGAAGATGACAGAAGATGAAAGAAGATGACAGAATGACAGAAGAGGACAGAATGACAGAAGATGACAGAATGACAGAAGAGGACAGAAGATGACAGAAGATGACAGAATGACAGAAGAGGATAGAAGATGACAGAAGATGACAGAATGTCAGAAGCTGACAGAAGATGACAGAAGATGACAGAAGATGACAGAATGACCGAAGAGGACAGAATGACAGAAGAGGACAGAATGACAGAAGAGGACAGAATATGACAAAAGATGACAGAAGATGACAGAATGACAGAAGATGACAGAAGATGACAGAAGATCACAGAGGATGACAGAAGATGACAGAATGACAGAAGAGGACAGAATGACAGAAGATGACAGAATGACAGAAGAGGACAGAATGACAGAAGATGACAGAAGATGACACAAGATGACAGAATGACAGAAGAGGACAGAATGACAGAAGATGACAGAATGACGGAAGATGACAGAGGATGACAGAAGATGACGGAAGATGACAGAAGATGACAGAATGACAGACGAGGAAAGAAGATGACAGAAGATGGCAGAAGATGACAGAAGATGACAGAATGACAGAAGAGGACAGAATGACAGAAGATGACAGAATGACAGAAGAGGACAGAATGACAGAAGATGATAGAAGATGACAGAAGATGACAGAATGACAGAAGATGACAGAAGATGACAGAAGATGACAAAATGACAGAAGAGGACAGAATGACAGAAGATGACAGAATGACAGAAGAGGGCAGAAGATGACAGAAGATGACAGAGTATGACAGAAGATGACAGAAGATGACAGAAGATGAAAGAAGATGACAGAATGACAGAAGAGGACAGAATGACAGAAGATGACAGAATGACAGAAGAGGACAGAAGATGACAGAAGATGACAGAAGATGACAGAATGACAGAAGAGGATAGAAGATGACAGAAGATGACAGAATGTCAGAAGCTGACAGAAGATGACAGAAGATGACAGAAGATGACAGAATGACCGAAGAGGACAGAATGACAGAAGAGGACAGAATGACAGAAGAGGACAGAATATGACAAAAGATGACAGAAGATGACAGAATGACAGAAGATGACAGAAGATGACAGAAAATGACAGAAGATGACAGAAGATGACAGAATGACAGAAGAGGAAAGAATGACAGAAGATGACAGAATGACAGAAGATGACAGAATGACAGATGAGGACAGAAGATGACAGAAGATGTCAGAAGGACAGAAGATGACAGAATGACAGAAGATGAAAGAACATGACAGAAGATGACAGAAGATGACAGAATATGACAGAAGAGGACAGAAGAGGACAGAAGATGACAGAAGATGACAGAATATGACAGAAGAAGACAGAAGATGACAGAATGACAGAAGAGGACAGAATGACAGAAGATGACAGAAGATGACAGAAGATGGCAGAAGATGACAGAAGATGACAGAATATGACAAAAGATGACAGAAGATGACAGAATGACAGAAGAGGACAGAATGACAGAAGATGACAGAAGATGACAGAAGATGACAGAAGATGAAAGAAGATGACAGAATGACAGAAGAGGACAGAATGACAGATGACAGAATGACAGAAGAGGACAGAAGATGACAGAAGATGACAGAAGATGACAGAAGATGACAGAATGACAGAAGAGGACAGAAGATGACAGAAGATGACAGAATGACAGAAGATGACAGAAGATGACAGAAGATGACAGAATGACCGAAGAGGACAGAATGCCAGAAGAGGACAGAATGACAGAAGAGGACAGAATATGACAAAAGATGACAGAAGATGACAGAATGACAGAAGATGACAGAAGATGACAGAAAATGACAGAAGATGACAGAAGATGACAGAAGATGACAGAATGACAGAAGAGGAAAGAATGACAGAAGATGACAGAATGACAGAAGATGACAGAATGACAGATGAGGACAGAAGATGACAGAAGATGACAGAAGATGACAGAATGACAGAAGAGGACAGAAGATGACAGAATGACAGAAGAGGACAGAAGAGGACAGAAGATGACAGAAGATGACAGAATGACAGAAGAGGTCAGAAGATGACAGAAGATGACAGAAGATAACAGAAGATGACAGAATGACAGAAGAGGACAGAATGACAGAAGAGGACAGAATGACAGAAGATGACAGAAGATGACAGAAGATGAAAAGATGACAGAATATGACAGAAGATGAAAGAAGATGACAGAATATGACAGAAGGTGACAGAATGACAGAAGAGGACAGAATGGCAGAAGAGGACAGAATATGCCAGAAGATGACAGAAGGTGACAGAATGACAGAAGATGACAGAAGATGACAGAAGATCACAGAAGATGACAGAAGATGACAGAATGACAGAAGAGGACAGAATGACAGAAGATGACAGAATGACAGAAGAGGACAGAATGACAGAAGATGACAGAAGATGACACAAGATGACAGAATGACAGAAGAGGACAGAATGACAGAAGATGACAGAATGACGGAAGATGACAGAGGATGACAGAAGATGACAGAAGATGACAGAAGATGACAGAATGACAGACGAGGAAAGAAGATGACAGAAGATGGCAGAAGATGACAGAAGATGACAGAATGACAGAAGAGGACAGAATGACAGAAGATGACAGAATGACAGAAGAGGACAGAATGACAGAAGATGATAGAAGATGACAGAAGATGACAGAATGACAGAAGAGGACAGAATGACAGAAGATGACAGAAGATGACAGAAGATGACAGAAGATGACAGAATGACAGAAGATGACAGAAGATGACAGAAGATGACAAAATGACAGAAGAGGACAGAATGACAGAAGATGACAGAATGACAGAAGAGGGCAGAAGATGACAGAAGATGACAGAAGATGACAGAAGATGACAGAATGACAGAAGAGGACAGAATGACAGAAGATGACAGAAGATGACAGAAGATGACAGAATATGACAGAAGATGAAAAAGATGACAGAAGATGACAGAAGAGGACAGAATGACAGAAGATGACAGAAGATGACAGAATGACGGAAGATGACAGAAGATGACGCAAGATGACAGAAGATGACAGAAGATGACAGAATGACAGAAGAGGACATAATGACAGAAGATGACAGAAGATGACAGAAGATGACAGAATGACAGAAGATGACAGAATGACAGAAGAGGACACAATCACATGAGGTGACAGAAGATGACAGAAGATGACAGAATGACAGAAGAGGACAGAATGACAGAAGATGACAGAATGACAGAAGATGACAGAATGACAGAAGAGGACAGAATGACAGAAGATGACAGAAGATGACAGAAGATGACAGAATGACAGAAGATGACACAAGATGACACAAGATGACAAAATGACAGAAGAGGACAGAATGACAGAAGATGACAGAGTGACAGAAGAGGACAGAATGACAGAAGATGACAGAAGATGACAGAAGATGACAGAATTACAGAAGAGGACAGAATGACAGAAGATGACAGACGATGACAGAAGATGACAGAATGACAGAAGATGACACAAGATGACGGAAGATGACAGAAGATGACAGAAGATGACAGAATGACACAAGAGGACAGAATGACAGAAGATGACAGAATGACAGAAGAGGACAGAATGACAGAAGATGACAGAAGATGACAGAAGATGACAGAAGATGACAGGAGATGACAGAATGACAGAAGATATCAGAATGACAGAAGATGACAGAATGACAGAAGAGGACAGAAGATGACAGAAGATGACAGAATGACAGAAGAGGACAGAATGACAGATGATGACAGAATGACAGAAGAGGACAGAAGATGGCAGAAGATGACAGAAGGCGACAGAAGATGACAGAAGGTGACAGAATGACAGAAGAGGACAGAATGACAGAAGATGACAGAAGATGACAGAAGATGACAAAATGACAGAAGAGGACAGAATGACAGAAGATGACAGAATGACAGAAGAGGGCAGAAGATGACAGAAGATGACAGAATGACAGAAGAGGACAGAATGACAGAAGATGACAGAATGACAGAAGAGGACAGAATGACAGAAGGTGACAGAAGATGATAGAATGACAGAAGAGGACAGAAGATGACAGAAGATGACAAAAGATGACAGAATGACAGAAGATGACAGAAGATGTCAGAAGATGACAAAATGACAGAAGAGGACAGAATGACAGAAGATGACAGAAGATGACAGAAGATGACAGAATGACAGAAGAGGACAGAATGACAGAAGATGGCAGAATATGACAGAAGATGACAGAATATGACAGAAGATGACAGAAGATGACAGAATGACAGAAGAGGACAGAATGACAGAAGATGACAGAAGATGACAGAAGATGACAGAATGACAGAAGATGACAGAAGATGACGGAAGATGACAGAAGATGACAGAAGATGACAGAATGACAGAAGAGGACAGAATGACAGAAGATGACAGAAGATGACAGAAGATGACAGAAGATGACAGAATGACAGAAGATGTCAGAATGACAGAAGATGACAGAATGACAGAAGAGGACAGAATGAAAGAAGAGGACAGAATGACAGAAGATGACAGACGATGACAGAAGATGACAGAATGACAGAAGATGACAGAAGATGACAGAATATGACAGAAGATGACAGAAGATGACAGAATGACAGAAGATGACAGAAGATGACAGTAGATGACTGAAGATGACAGAAGATGACAGAATGACAGAAGAGGACAGAAGATGACAGAAGATGACAGAAGATGACAGAAGATGACAGAATGACAGAAGAGGACAGAATGACAGAAGAGGACAGAATATTATAGAGGATGACAGAAGATGACAGAATGACAGAAGATGACAGAAGATGTCAGAAGATCAGAAGATGACAGAATGACAGAAGATGAAAGAACATGACAGAAGATGACAGAATATGACAGAAGAGGACAGAAGATGACAGAAGATGACAGAATATGACAGAAGATGACAGAAGATGACAGAATGACAGAAGAGGACAGAATGACAGAAGAGGACAGAATATGGCAGAAGATGACACAAGATGACAGAATGACAGAAAATGACAGAAGAGGACAGAATATGACAGAAGAGGACTGAATGACAGAAGATGACAGAAGATGACAGAAGATGACAGAAGATGGCAGAAGATGACAGAAGATGACAGAATATGACAGAAGATGACAGAGTATGACAGAAGATGACAGAAGATGACAGAAGATGACAGAATGACAGAAGAGGACAGAATGACAGAAGATGACAGAATGACAGAAGAGGACAGAAGATGACAGAAGATGACAGAAGATGACAGAATGACAGAAGAGGACAGAAGATGACAGAAGATGACAGAATGACAGAAAATGACAGAAGATGACAGAAGATGACAGAATTACAGAAGAGGACAGAATGACAGAAGAGGAGAGAAGATGACAGAATGACAGAAGAGGACAGAAGATGACAGAAGATGACAGAAGATGACAGAATGAAAGAAGAGGACAGAATGACAGAAGAGGACAGAATGACAGAAGATGACAGAATGACAGAAGATGACAGAAGATGACAGAAGATGACAGAATGACAGAAGATGACAGATGATGACAGAATATGACAGAATATGACAGAAGATGACAGAAGATGACAGAAGATGACAGAAGATGACAGTAGATGACAGAAGATGACAGAAGATGACAGAATGACAGAAGAGGACAGAAGATGACAGAAGATGACAGAATGACAGAAGAGGACAGAATGACAGAAGAGGACAGAATATGAAAGAGGATGACAGAAGATGACAGAATGACAGAAGATGACAGAAGATGTCAGAAGGACAGAAGATGACAGAATGACAGAAGATGACAGAACATGACAGAAGATGACAGAAGATGACAGAATATGACAGAAGAGGACAGAAGATGACAGAAGATGACAGAATATGACAGAAGATGACAGAAGGTGACAGAATGACAGAAGAGGACAGAATGACAGAAGAGGACAGAATATGACAGAAGATGACACAAGATGACAGAATGACAGAAAATGACAGAATGACAGAAGATGACAGAAGATGACAGAAGATGGCAGAAGATGACAGAAGATGACAGAATATGACAGAAGATGACAGAAGATGACAGAGTATGACAGATGATGACAGAAGATGACAGAAGATGATAGAAGATGACAGAATGACAGAAGAGGACAGAATGACAGAAGATGACAGAATGACAGAAGAGGACAGAAGATGACAGAAGATGACAGAAGATGACAGAAGATGACAGAATGACAGAAGAGGACAGAAGATGAGAGAAGATGACAGAATGACAGAAGATGACAGAAGATGACAGAAGATGACAGAAGATGACAGAATGACCGAAGAGGACAGAATGACAGAAGAGGACAGAATGACAGAAGAGGACAGAATATGACAAAAGATGAGAGAAGATGACAGAATGACAGAAGATGACAGAAGATGACAGAAAATGACAGAAGATGACAGCAGATGACAGAAGATGACAGAATGACAGAAGAGGACAGAATGACAGAAGATGACAGACGATGACAGAAGATGACAGAATGACAGAAGATGACACAAAATGACGGAAGATGACAGAAGATGACAGAATGACACAAGAGGACAGAATGACAGAAGATGACAGAATGACAGAAGAGGACAGAATGACAGAAGATGACAGAAGATGACAGAAGATGACAGAAGATGACAGGAGATGACAGAATGACAGAAGATATCAGAATGACAGAAGATGACAGAATGACAGAAGATGACAGAATGACAGAAGATGACAGAATGACAGAAGATGACAGAAGATGACAGAAGATGACAGAATGACAGAAGAGGACAGAATGACAGATGATGACAGAATGACAGAAGAGGACAGAAGATGGCAGAAGATGACAGAAGGCGACAGAAGATGACAGAAGGTGACAGAATGACAGAAGAGGACAGAATGACAGAAGATGACAGAAGATGACAGAAGATGACAAAATGACAGAAGAGGACAGAATGACAGAAGATGACAGAATGACAGAAGAGGGCAGAAGATGACAGAAGATGACAGAATGACAGAAGAGGACAGAATGACAGGAGATGACAGAATGACAGAAGAGGACAGAATGACAGGAGATGACAGAATGACAGAAGAGGACAGAATGACAGAAGGTGACAGAAGCTGATAGAATGACAGAAGAGGACAGAAGATGACAGAAGATGACAAAAGATGACAGAATGACAGAAGATGACAGAAGATGACAGAAGATGACAAAATGACAGAAGAGGACAGAATGACAGAAGATGACAGAAGATGACAGAATGACAGAAGAGGACAGAATGACAGAAGATGACAGAAGATGACAGAATGACAGAAGATGACAGAAGATGACACAAGATGACAAAATGACAGAAGAGGACAGAATGACAGAAGATGACAGAGTGACAGAAGAGGACAGAATGACAGAAGATGACAGAAGATGACAGAACGACAGAAGAGGACAGAATGACAGAAGATTACAGAATATGACAGAAGATGACAGAATATGACAGAAGATGACAGAAGATGACAGAATGACAGAAGAGGACAGAATGACAGAAGATGACAGAAGATGACAGAAGATGACAGAATGACAGAAGATGACACAAGATGACGGAAGATGACAGAAGATGACAGAAGATGACAGAATGACACAAGAGGACAGAATGACAGAAGATGACAGAATGACAGAAGAGGACAGAATGACAGAAGATGACAGAAGATGACAGAAGATGACAGAAGATGACAGAAGATGACAGAATGACAGAAGATGTCAGAATGACAGAAGATGACAGAATGACAGAAGAGGACAGAAGATGACAGAAGATGACAGAAGACGACAGAAGATGACAGAAGGTGACAGAATGACAGAAGAGGACAGAATGACAGAAGATGACAGAAGATGACAGAAGATGACAGAAGATGACAGAAGATGACAGAATGACAGAAGATGACAGAAGATGACAGAAGATGACAAAATGACAGAAGAGGACAGAATGACAGAAGATGACAGAATGACAGAAGAGGGCAGAAGATGACAGAAGATGACAGAATGACAGAAGAGGACAGAATGACAGAAGGTGACAGAAGATGACAGAATGACAGAAGAGGACAGAAGATGACAGAAGATGACAAAAGATGACAGAATGACAGAAGATGACAGAAGATGACAGAAGATGACAAAATGACAGAAGAGGACAGAATGACAGAAGATGACAGAGTGACAGAAGAGGACAGAATGACAGAAGATGACAGAAGATGAAAGAAGATGACAGAATGACAGAAGAGGACAGAATGACAGAAGATGACAGAATATGACAGAAGATGACAGAATATGACAGAAGATGACAGAAGATGACAGAGTATGACAGAAGATGACAGAAGATGACAGAAGATGAAAGAAGATGACAGAATGACAGAAGAGGACAGAATGACAGAAGATGACAGAATGACAGAAGAGGACAGAAGATGACAGAAGATGACAGAAGATGACAGAATGACAGAAGATGACAGAAGATGACAGAAGATGACAAAATGACAGAAGAGGACAGAATGACAGAAGATGACAGAGTGACAGAAGAGGACAGAATGACAGAAGATGACAGAAGATGACAGAAGATGACAGAATGACACAAGAGGACAGAATGACAGAAGATGACAGAATGACAGAAGAGGACAGAATGACAGAAGATGACAGAAGATGACAAGATGACAGAATGACAGAAGATGTCAGAATGACAGAAGATGACAGAATGACAGAAGAGGACAGAATGACAGAAGATGACAGAAGATGACAGAAGATGATAGAATGACAGAAGAGGACAGAATGACAGATGATGACAGAATGACAGAAGATGACAGAAGAGGACAGAATGACAGAAGATGACAGAATGACAGAAGAGGACAGAATGACAGAAGATGACAGAAGATGACAGAAGATGACAGAATGACAGAAGATGACAGAATGACAGAAGAGGACAGAATGACAGAAGATGACAGAAGATGACAGAAGACGACAGAAGATGACAGAAGGTGACAGAATGACAGAAGAGGACAGAATGACAGAAGATGACAGAAGATGACAGAAGAGGACAGAATGACAGAAGATGACAGAATGACAGAAGAGGACAGAATGACAGAAGATGACAGAAAATGACAGAAGATGACAGAAGATGACAGAATGACAGAAGATGACAGAAGATGACAAAATGACAGAAGAGGACAGAATGACAGAAGATGACAGAATGACAGAAGAGGGCAGAAGATGACAGAATGACAGAAGAGGACAGAATGACAGAAGGTGACAGAAGATGACAGAATGACAGAAGAGGACAGAAGATGACAGAAGATGACAAAAGATGACAGAATGACAGAAGATGACAGAAGATGACAGAAGATGACAAAATGACAGAAGAGGACAGAATGACAGAAGATGACAGAAGATGAAAGAAGATGACAGAGTGACAGAAGAGGACAGAATGACAGAAGATGACAGAATATGACAGAAGATGACAGAAGATGACAAAAAGACAGAAGATGACAGAAGATGACAGAAGATGACAAAATGACAGAAGAGGACAGAATGACAGAAGATGACAGAATGACAGAAGAGGGCAGAAGATGACAGAAGATGACAGAATGACAGAAAAGGACAGAATGACAGAAGGTGACAGAAGATGACAGAATGACAGAAGGTGACAAAAGATGACAGAATGACAGAAGATGACAGAAGATGACAGAAGATGACAAAATGACAGAAGAGGACAGAATGACAGAAGATGACAGAGTGACAGAAGAGGACAGAATGACAGAAGATGACAGAAGATGACAGAAGATGACAGAATGACAGAAGAGGACAGAATGACAGAAGATGACAGAATATGACAGAAGATGACAGAATATGACAGAAGATGACAGAAGATGACAGAATGACAGAAGAGGACAGAATGACAGAAGATGACAGAAGATGACAGAAGATGACAGAATGACAGAAGAGGACAGAATGACAGAAGATGACAGAAGATGACAGAAGATGACAGAATGACAGAAGATGTCAGAATGACAGAAGATGACAGAATGACAGAAGAGGACAGAATGACAGAAGATGACAGAAGATGACAGAAGATGACAGAACATGACAGAATGACAGAAGATGACAGAAGAGGACAGAATGACAGAAGATGACAGGATATGACAGAAGATGACAGAATGAGAGAAGATGACAGAAGATGACAGAAGAGGACAGAATGACAGAAGATAACAGAAGATGACAGAAGATGACAGAATGACAGAAGAGGACAGAAGATGACAGAATGACAGAAGAGGACAGAATGACAGAAGATGACAGAAGATGACAGAATGACAGAAGAGGACAGAATGACAGAAGATGAAAGAAGATGACAGAAGATGACAGAATGACAGAAGATGACAGAAGATGACACAAGATGACAAAATGACAGAAGAGGACAGAATGACAGAAGATGACAGAGTGACAGAAGAGGACAGAATGACAGAAGATGACAGAAGATGACAGAATGACAGAAGATGACAGAATGACAGAAGATGACACAAGATGACGGAAGATGACAGAAGATGACAGAAGATGACAGAATGACACAAGAGGACAGAATGACAGAAGATGACAGAATGACAGAAGAGGACAGAATGACAGAAGATGACAGAAGATGACAGAAGATGACAGAAGATGACAGAATGACAGAAGATGTCAGAATGACAGAAGATGACAGAATGACAGAAGAGGACAGAATGACAGAAGATGACAGAAGATGACAGAAGATGACAGAATGACAGAAGAGGACAGAATGACAGATGATGACAGAATGACAGAAGAGGACACAAGATGACAGAAGATGACAGAAGACGACAGAAGATGACAGAAGGTGACAGAATGACAGAAGAGGACAGAATGACAGAAGAGGACAGAATGACAGAAGATGTCCGAAGATGAAAGAAGATGACAGAATGACAGAAGAGGACAGAATGACAGAAGATGACAGAATATGACAGAAGATGACAGAATATGACAGAAGATGACAGAAGATGACAGAAGATGACAGAATGACAGAAGAGGACAGAATGACAGAAGATGACAGAAGAGGCACGGTGGCATAGTGGTTAGCACTGTTGCCTCACAGCACCAGGGACCCGGGTTCAAATCCGGCCTCGGGCGACTGTCTGTGTGGAGTTTGCACATTCTCCCTGTGTCGGCGTGGGTTTCCTCCGGGTGCTCCGGTTTCCTCCCACAGTCCAAAGATGTGCAGGTTAGGTTGATTTGGCTATGATAAATTGACCCTTAGTGTTAGGGAATTAAATACGTGGGGTTACGGGGATAGGGTGGGATATGTGTCGGTGTAGGCTCGATGGGCCGAAATGGCCTCTATCTGCACTGTGGGGATTCTGTGATTCTGTGATTCTGTGATGACAGAAGATGACAGAATGACAGAAGATGAAAGAAGATGACAGAAGAGGACAGAATGACAGAAGATGACAGAATATGACAGAATATGACAGAATATGACAGAAGATGAAAAAGATGACAGAAGATGACAGAAGAGGACAGAATGACAGAAGATGACAGAAGATGACAGAAGATGACAGAATGACGGAAGATGACAGAAGATGACGCAAGATGACAGAATGACAGAAGAGGACATAATGACAGAAGATGACAGAAGATGACAGAATGACAGAAGATGACAGAATGACAGAAGATGACAGAATGACAGAAGAGGACACAATGACAGAAGATGACAGAAGATGACAGAATGACAGAAGAGGACAGAATGACAGAAGAGGACAGAATGACAGAAGATGACAGAAGATGACAGAATGACAGAAGAGGACAGAAGATGACAGAAGATGACAGAAGATGACAGAATGACAGAAGATGACAGAAGATGACACAAGATGACAAAATGACAGAAGAGGACAGAATGACAGAAGATGACAGAGTGACCGAAGAGGACAGAATGACAGAAGATGACAGAATGACAGAAGATGACAGAATGACAGAAGATGACACAAGATGACGGAAGATGACAGAAGATGACAGAAGATGACAGAATGACAGAAGATGACAGAATGACAGAAGAGGACAGAATGACAGAAGATGACAGAAGATGACAGAAGATGTCAGAATGACAGAAGATGACAGAATGACAGAAGAGGACAGAATGACAGAAGATGACAGAATGACAGAAGAGGACAGAATGACAGATGATGACAGAATGACAGAAGAGGACACAAGATGACAGAAGATGACAGAAGACGACAGAAGATGACAGAAGGTGACAGAATGACAGAAGAGGACAGAATGACAGAAGATGACAGAAGATGACAGAATGACAGAAGATGAAAGAAGATGACAGAAGATGACAAAATGACAGAAGAGGACAGAATGACAGAAGATGACAGAATGACAGAAGAGGACAGAATGACAGAAGATGTCAGAAGATGTCAGAAGATGAAAGAAGATGACAGAATGACAGAAGAGGACAGAATGACAGAAGATGACAGAAGATGACAGAAGATGACAGAATGACAGAAGAGGACAGAATGACAGAAGATGACAGAAGAGGCACGGTGGCATAGTGGTTAGCACTGTTGCCTCACAGCACCAGGGACCCGGGTTCAAATCCGGCCTCGGGCGACTGTCTGTGTGGAGTTTGCACATTCTCCCTGTGTCGGCGTGGGTTTCCTCCGGGTGCTCCGGTTTCCTCCCACAGTCCAAAGATGTGCAGGTTAGGTTGATTTGGCTATGATAAATTGACCCTTAGTGTTAGGGAATTAAATACGTGGGGTTACGGGGATAGGGTGGGATATGTGTCGGTGTAGGCTCGATGGGCCGAAATGGCCTCTATCTGCACTGTGGGGATTCTGTGATTCTGTGATTCTGTGATGACAGAAGATGACAGAATGACAGAAGATGAAAGAAGATGAAGGAAGATGACAGAAGATGACAGAATGACAGAAGAGGACGGAATGACAGAAGATGACAGAAGATGACAGAATGACAGAAGATGTCAGAATGACAGAAGATGACAGAATGACAGAAGGGGACAGAATGACAGAAGATGACAGAACATGACAGAATGACAGAACATGACAGAATGACAGAAGAGGACAGAATGACAGAAGGTGACAGAAGATGACAGAATGACAGAAGAGGACAGAAGATGACAAAAGATGACAGAATGACAGAAGATGACAGAAGATGACAGAAGATGACAAAATGACAGAAGAGGACAAAATGACAGAAGAGGACAGAATGACAGATGACAGAGTGACAGAAGAGGACAGAATGAGAGAAGATGACAGAAGATGAAAGAAGATGACAGAATGACAGAAGATGACAGAAGATGACAGAATGACAGAAGATGACAGAATGACAGAAGATGAAAGAAGATGAAGGAAGATGACAGAAGATGACAGAATGACAGAAGAGGACAAGATGACAGAAGATGACAGAAGGGGACAGAATGACAGAAGATGACAGAATGACAGAAGATGAGAGAAGATGACAGAAGAGGACAGAATGACAGAAGATGACAGAAGATGACAGAAGAGGACAGAATGACAGAAGATAACAGAAGATGACAGAATGACAGAAGAGGACAGAAGATGACAGAATGACAGAAGAGGACAGAATGACAGAAGATGACAGAAGATGACAGAAGAAGACAGAATGACAGAAGAGGACAGAATGACAGAAGATGACAGAATGACAGAAGAAGACAGAAGAGGACAGAAGATGACAGAATGACAGAAGAGGACAGAAGATGACAGAAGAGGACAGAATGACAGAAGATGACAGAATGACAGAAGATGACAGAAGATGACAGAATATGACAGAAGATGACAGAAGATGACAGCAGATGGCAGAAGATGACAGAAGATGACAGAATGACAGAAGAGGACAGAATGACAGAAGAGGACAGAATATGATAGAGGATGACAGAAGATGACAGAATGACAGAAGATGACAGAAGATGTCAGAAGGACAGAAGATGACAGAATGACAGAAGATGAAAGAACATGACAGAATATGACAGAAGATGACAGAAGATGACAGAAGATGACAGAATGACAGAAGAGGACAGAATATGACAGAAGATGACACAAGATGACAGAATGACAGAAAATGACAGAAGAGGACAGAATATGACAGAAGAGGACAGAATGATAGAAGATGACAGAAGGTGACAGAAGATGGCAGAAGATGACAGAAGATGACAGAATATGACAGAAGGTGACAGAAGATGACAGAGTATGACAGAAGATGACAGAAGATGACAGAAGATGACAGAATGACAGAAGAGGACAGAATGACAGAAGATGACAGAATGACAGAAGAGGACAGAAGATGACAGAGGATGACAGAAGATGACAGAAGATGACAGAATGACAGAAGATGACAGAATTACAGAAGAGGACAGAATGACAGAATGACAGAAGAGGACAGAATGACAGAAGATGTCAGAAGATGAAAGACGATGACAGAATGACAGAAGAGGACAGAATGACAGAAGATGACAGAAGATGACAGAAGATGACAGAAGATGACAGAATGACAGAAGAGGACAGAATGACAGAAGATGACAGAAGAGGCACGGTGGCATAGTGGTTAGCACTGTTGCCTCACAGCACCAGGGACCCGGGTTCAAATCCGGCCTCGGGCGACTGTCTGTGTGGAGTTTGCACATTCTCCCTGTGTCGGCGTGGGTTTCCTCCGGGTGCTCCGGTTTCCTCCCACAGTCCAAAGATGTGCAGGTTAGGTTGATTTGGCTATGATAAATTGACCCTTAGTGTTAGGGAATTAAATACGTGGGGTTACGGGGATAGGGTGGGATATGTGTCGGTGTAGGCTCGATGGGCCGAAATGGCCTCTATCTGCACTGTGGGGATTCTGTGATTCTGTGATTCTGTGATGACAGAAGATGACAGAATGACAGAAGATGAAAGAAGATGAAGGAAGATGACAGAAGATGACAGAAGATGACAGAATGACAGAAGAGGACGGAATGACAGAAGATGACAGAAGATGACAGAATGACAGAAGATGTCAGAATAACAGAAGATGACAGAATGACAGAAGGGGACAGAATGACAGAAGATGACAGAACATGACAGAACATGACAGAAGGTGACAGAAGAGGACAGAATGACAGAAGGTGACAGAAGAGGACAGAATGACAGAAGAGGACAGAAGATGACAAAAGATGACAGAATGACAGAAGAGGACAGAATGACAGAAGATGACAGAATATGACAGAAGATGACAGAATGACAGAAGATGACAGAAGATGAAGGAAGATGACAGAAGATGACAGAAGATGACAGAATGACAGAAGAGGACGGAATGACAGAAGATGACAGAAGATGACAGAATGACAGAAGATGACAGAAGGGGACAGAATGACAGAAGGGGACAGAATGACAGAAGATGACAGAATGACAGAAGATGAGAGAAGATGACAGAAGAGGACAGAATGACAGAAGATGACAGAATATGACAGATGATGACAGAATGACAGAAGATGACAGAATGACAGAAGATGACAGAAGATGACAGAAGAGGACAGAATGACAGAAGATGACAGAAGAGGACAGAAGAGGACAGAATGACAGAAGATGACAGAAGAAGACAGAATGACAGAAGAAGACAGAATGACAGAAGAGGACAGAATGACAGAAGAGGACAGAATGACAGAAGAGGACAGAAGATGACAGAATGACAGAAGAGGACAGAAGATGACAGAAGATGACAGAATGACAGAAGAGGACAGAATGACAGAAGAGGACAGAATGACAGAAGATGACAGAAGATGACAGAAGATGACAGAATGACAGAAGATGACAGAATATGACAGAATATGACAGAAGATGACAGAAGATGACAGCAGATGACAGAAGATGACAGAATGACAGAAGAGGACAGAATGACAGAAGAGGACAGAATATGATAGAGGATGACAGAAGATGACAGAATGACAGAAGATGACAGAAGATGTCAGAAGGACAGAAGATGACAGAATGACAGAAGATGAAAGAACATGACAGAAGATGACAGAATATGACAGAATATGACAGAAGAGGACAGAAGAGGACAGAAGATGACAGAAGAGGACAGAATGACAGAAGAGGACAGAATGACAGAAGAGGACAGAATATGACAGAAGATGACACAAGATGACAGAATGACAGAAAATGACAGAAGAGGACAGAATATGACAGAAGAGGACAGAATGATAGAAGATGACAGAAGGTGACAGAAGATGGCAGAAGATGACAGAATATGACAGAATATGACAGAAGATGACAGAAGATGACAGAGTATGACAGAAGATGACAGAAGATGACAGAATGACAGAAGAGGACAGAATGACAGAAGATGACAGAATGACAGAAGAGGACAGAAGATGACAGAGGATGACAGAAGATGACAGAAGATGACAGAATGACAGAAGAGGACAGAAGATGACAGAAGATGACAGAATGACAGAAGATGACAGAAGATGACAGAATTACAGAAGAGGACAGAATGACAGAAGAGGACAGAAGATGACAGAATGACAGAAGAGGACAGAAGATGACAGAAGATGACAGAATGACAGAAGAGGACAGAATGACAGAAGAGGACAGAATGACAGAAGATGACAGAATGACAGAAGATGACAGAAGATGACAGAATGACAGAAGATGACAGAAGATGAGAGTAGATGACAGAAGATGACAGAAGATGACAGAATGACAGAAGAGGACAGAAGATGACAGAAGATGACAGATTGACAGAAGAGGACAGAATGACAGAAGAGGACAGAATATGATAGAGGATGACAGAAGATGACAGAATGACAGAAGATGACAGAAGATGTCAGAAGGACAGAAGATGACAGAATGACAAAAGATGACAGAAGATGACAGAATATGACAGAAGAGGACAGAAGATGACAGAAGATGAAAGAATGACAGAAGAGGACAGAATGACAGAAGAGGACAGAATATGACAGAAGATGACACAAGATGACAGAATGACAGAAAATGACAGAAGAGGACAGAACATGACAGAAGAGGACAGAATGACAGAAGATGACAGAAGATGACAGAATATGACAGAAGATGACAGAAGATGACAGAAGATGACAGAATGACAGAAGACGACACAAGATGACGGAAGATGACAGAAGATGACAGAATGACACAAGAGGACAGAATGACAGAAGATGACAGAATGACAGAAGAGGACAGAATGACAGAAGATGACAGAAGATGACAGAAGATGACAGAATGACAGAAGATGTCAGAATGACAGAAGATGACAGAATGACAGAAGAGGACAGAATGACAGAAGATGACAGAAGATGACAGAAGATGACAGAATGACAGAAGAGGACAGAATGACAGAAGAGGACAGAAGATGACAGAAGATGACAGAAGACGACAGAAGATGACAGAAGGTGACAGAATGAAAGAAGAGGACAGAATGACAGAAGATGACAGAAGATGACAGAAGATGACAGAAGATGACAGAATGACAGAATATGACAGAAGATGTCAGAAGATGACAGAAGATGACAGAATGACAGAAGAGGACAGAATGACAGAAGATGACAGAAGATGACAGAAGATGACAGAATGACAGAAGAGGACAGAATGACAGAAGATGACAGAAGATGACAGAATGACAGAAGATGTCAGAATGACAGAAGATGACAGAATGACAGAAGAGGACAGAATGACAGAAGATGACAGAAGATGACAGAACATGACAGAACATGACAGAATGACAGAAGATGACAGAAGATGACAGAAGAGGACAGAATGACAGAAGATGACAGGATATGACAGAAGATGACAGAATGACAGAAGATGACAGAAGAGGACAGAATGACAGAAGATAACAGAAGATGACAGAATGACAGAAGAGGACAGAAGATGACAGAATGACAGAAGAGGACAGAATGACAGAAGATGACAGAAGATGACAGAAGATGACAGAATATGACAGAAGATGAAAAAGATGACAGAAGAGGACAGAATGACAGAAGATGACAGAATGACGGAAGATGACAGAAGATGACGCAAGATGACAGAAGATGACAGAAGATGACAGAATGACAGAAGATGACAGAATGACAGAAGATGACAGAATGACAGAAGATGACAGAATGACAGAAGAGGACACAATGACAGAAGATGACAGAAGATGACAGAAGATGACAGAATGACAGAAGAGGACAGAATGACAGAAGATGACAGAATGACAGAAGAGGACAGAATGACAGAAGATGACAGAATATGACAGAATGACAGAAGATGACACAAGATGACACAAGATGACAAAATGACAGAAGAGGACAGAATTACAGAAGATGACAGAGTGACAGAAGATGACAGAATGACAGAAGAGGACAGAATGACAGAAGTTGACAGAATATGACAGAAGATGACAGAATATGACAGAAGATGACAGAAGATGACAGAAGATGACAGAATGACAGAAGAGGACAGAATTACAGAAGATGACAGAGTGACAGAAGATGACAGAATGACAGAAGAGGACAGAATGACAGAAGTTGACAGAATATGACAGAAGATGACAGAATGACAGAAGATGACAGAATGACAGAAGATGACAGAATGACAGAAGAGGACAGAAGATGACAGAAGATGACAGAAGATGACAGAAGATGACAGAATGACAGAAGATGTCAGAATGACAGAAGATGACAGAATGACAGAAGAGGACAGAATGACAGAAGATGACAGAAGATGACAGAAGATGACAGAATGACAGAAGAGGACAGAATGACAGATGATGACAGAATGACAGAAGAGGACAGAAGATGACAGAAGATGACAGAAGACGACAGAAGATGACAGAAGGTGACAGAATGACAGAAGAGGACAGAATGACAGAAGATGACAGAAGATGACAGAAGATGACAGAATGACAGAAGATGAAAGAAGATGACAGAAGATGACAAAATGACAGAAGAGGACAGAATGACAGAAGATGACAGAATGACAGAAGAGGACAGAATGACAGAAGATGACAGAAGATGAAAGAAGATGACAGAATGACAGAAGAGGACAGAATGACAGAAGATGACAGAATATGACAGAAGATGACAGAATATGACCGAAGATGACAGAAGATGACAGAATGACAGAAGAGGACAGAATGACAGAAGATGACAGAAGATGACAGAATGACAGAAGATGAAAGAAGATGAAGGAAGATGACAGAAGATGACAGAAGATGACAGAATGACAGAAGAGGACGGAATGACAGAAGATGACAGAAGATGACAGAAGATGACAGAATGACAGAAGATGTCAGAATGACAGAAGATGACAGAATGACAGAAGGGGACAGAATGACAGAAGATGACAGAAGATGACAGAACATGACAGAATGACAGAAGAGGACAGAATGACAGAAGGTGACAGAAGATGACAGAATGACAGAAGAGGACAGAAGATGACAGAAGATGACAAAAGATGACAGAATGACAGAAGATGACAGAAGATGACAAAATGACAGAAGAGGACAGAATGACAGAAGATGACAGAGTGACAGAAGAGGACAGAATGACAGAAGATGACAGCAGATGAAAGAAGATGACAGAATGACAGAAGATGACAGAAGATGACAGAAGAGGACAGAATGACAGAAGATGACAGAATATGACAGAAGATGACAGAATGACAGAAGATGACAGAAGAGGACAGAATGACAGAAGATAACAGAAGATGACAGAAGATGACAGAATGACAGAAGAGGACAGAAGATGACAGAATGACAGAAGAGGACAGAATGACAGAAGATGACAGAAGATGACAGAAGAAGACAGAATGACAGAAGAGGACAGAATGACAGAAGATGACAGAAGATGACAGAAGATGACAGAATGACAGAAGAGGACAGAATGACAGAAGAGGACAGAAGATGACAGAATGACAGGAGAAGACAGAAGAGGACAGAATGACAGAAGATGACAGAAGATGACAGAAGATGACAGAATGACAGAAGAGGACAGAATGACAGAAGAGGACAGAAGATGACAGAATGACAGAAGAGGACAGAAGATGACAGAAGATGACAGAATGACAGAAGAGGACAGAATGACAGAAGAGGATAGAATGACAGAAGATGACAGAATGACAGAAGATGACAGAAGATGACAGAATGACAGAAGATGACAGAAGATGACAGAATATGACAGAATATGACAGAAGATGACAGAAGATGACAGAAGATGACAGAATGACAAAAGATGACAGAAGATGACAGCAGATGGCAGAAGATGACAGAAGATGACAGAATGACAGAAGAGGAGAGAAGATGACAGAAGATGACAGAAGATGACAGAAGATGACAGAAGATGACAGAAGATGACAGAATGACAGAAGAGGACAGAATGACAGAAGAGGACAGAATATGATAGAGGATGACAGAAGATGACAGAATGACAGAAGATGACAGAAGATGTCAGAAGGACAGAAGATGACAGAATGACAGAAGATGAAAGAACATGACAGAAGATGACAGAAGATGACAGAATATGACAGAAGAGGACAGAAGATGACAGAAGATGACAGAATATGACAGAAGATGACAGAAGATGACAGAATGACAGAAGAGGACAGAATGACAGAAGAGGACAGAATATGACAGAAGATGACACAAGATGACAGAATGACAGAAAATGACAGAAGAGGACAGAATATGACAGAAGAGGACAGAATGATAGAAGATGACAGAAGGTGACAGAAGATGGCAGAAGATGACAGAAGATGACAGAATATGACAGAAGATGACAGAAGATGACAGAGTATGACAGAAGATGACAGAAGATGACAGAAGATGACAGAATGACAGAAGAGGACAGAATGACAGAAGATGACAGAATGACAGAAGAGGACAGAAGATGAGAGAGGATGACAGAAGATGACAGAAGATGACAGAATGACAGAAGAGGACAGAAGATGACAGAATGACAGAAGATGACAGAAGATGACAGAAGATGACAGAAGATGACAGAATTACAGAAGAGGACAGAATGACAGAAGAGGACAGAAGATGACAGAATGACAGAAGAGGACAGAAGATGACAGAAGATGACAGAAGATGACAGAAGAGGACAGAATGACAGAAGAGGACAGAATGACAGAAGATGACAGAATGACAGAAGATGACAGAAGATGACAGAAGATGACAGAATGACAGAAGATGACAGAAGATGAGAGTAGATGACAGAAGATGACAGAAGATGACAGAAGATGACAGAATGACAGAAGAGGACAGAAGAGGACAGAAGATGACAGAAGATGACAGAAGATGACAGAAGATGACAGATTGACAGAAGAGGACAGAATGACAGAAGAGGACAGAATATGATAGAGGATGACAGAAGATGACAGAGTGACAGAAGATGACAGAAGATGTCAGAAGGACAGAAGATGACAGAATGACAAAAGATGACAGAAGATGACAGAAGATGACAGAATATGACAGAAGAGGACAGAAGATGACAGAATATGACAGAAGATGACAGAAGATGACAGAATGACAGAAGAGGACAGAATGACAGAAGAGGACAGAATATGACAGAAGATGACACAAGATGACAGAATGACAGAAAATGACAGAAGAGGACAGAACATGACAGAAGAGGACAGAATGACAGAAGATGACAGAAGATGACAGAAGATGACAGAATATGACAGAAGATGACAGAAGATGACAGAAGATGACAGAACATGACAGAGTATGACAGAAGATGACAGAAGATGACAGAAGATGACAGAAGATGACAGAAGATGACAGAATGACAGAAGATGACACAAGATGACGGAAGATGACAGAAGATGACAGAAGATGACAGAATGACACAAGAGGACAGAATGACAGAAGATGACAGAATGACAGAAGAGGACAGAATGACAGAAGATGACAGAAGATGACAGAAGATGACAGAAGATGACAGAATGACAGAAGATGTCAGAATGACAGAAGATGACAGAATGACAGAAGAGGACAGAAGATGACAGAAGATGACAGAAGATGACAGAAGATGACAGAATCACAGAAGAGGACAGAATGACAGATGATGACAGAATGACAGAAGAGGACAGAAGATGTCAGAAGCTGACAGAAGATGACAGAAGATGACAGAAGATGACAGAATGACCGAAGAGGACAGAATGACAGAAGAGGACAGAATGACAGAAGAGGACAGAATATGACAAAAGATGACAGAAGATGACAGAATGACAGAAGAGGACAGAATGACAGAAGATGACAGAAGATGACAGAAGATGACAGAAGATGAAAGAAGATGACAGAATGACAGAAGAGGACAGAATGACAGATGACAGAATGAGAGAAGAGGACAGAAGATGACAGAAGATGACAGAAGATGACAGAAGATGACAGAATGACAGAAGAGGACAGAAGATGACAGAAGATGACAGAATGACAGAAGATGACAGAAGATGACAGAAGATGACAGAAGATGACAGAATGACCGAAGAGGACAGAATGCCAGAAGAGGACAGAATGACAGAAGAGGACAGAATATGACAAAAGATGACAGAAGATGACAGAATGACAGAAGATGACAGAAGATGACAGAGAATGACAGAAGATGACAGAAGATGACAGAAGATGACAGAATGACAGAAGAGGAAAGAATGACAGAAGATGACAGAATGACAGAAGATGACAGAATGACAGATGAGGACAGAAGATGACAGAAGATGACAGAAGATGACAGAAGATGACAGAATGACAGAAGAGGACAGAAGATGACAGAATGACAGAAGAGGACAGAAGATGACAGAAGATGACAGAAGATGACAGAAGATGACAGAATGACAGAAGAGGTCAGAAGATGACAGAAGATGACAGAAGATGACAGAAGATAACAGAAGATGACAGAATGACAGAAGAGGACAGAATGACAGAAGAGGACAGAATGACAGAAGATGACAGAAGATGACAGAAGATGACAGAATGACAGAAGAGGACAGAATGACAGAAGATGACAGAAGATGACAGAAGATGACAGAATATGACAGAAGATGAAAAAGATGACAGAAGAGGACAGAATGACAGAAGATGACAGAATGACGGAAGATGACAGAAGATGACGCAAGATGACAGAAGATGACAGAAGATGACAGAATGACAGAAGATGACAGAATGACAGAAGATGACAGAATGACAGAAGATGACAGAATGACAGAAGAGGACACAATGACAGAAGATGACAGAAGATGACAGAAGATGACAGAATTACAGAAGAGGACAGAATGACAGAATGACAGAAGAGGACAGAATGACAGAAGATGTCAGAAGATGAAAGACGATGACAGAATGACAGAAGAGGACAGAATGACAGAAGATGACAGAAGATGACAGAAGATGACAGAAGATGACAGAATGACAGAAGAGGACAGAATGACAGAAGATGACAGAAGAGGCACGGTGGCATAGTGGTTAGCACTGTTGCCTCACAGCACCAGGGACCCGGGTTCAAATCCGGCCTCGGGCGACTGTCTGTGTGGAGTTTGCACATTCTCCCTGTGTCGGCGTGGGTTTCCTCCGGGTGCTCCGGTTTCCTCCCACAGTCCAAAGATGTGCAGGTTAGGTTGATTTGGCTATGATAAATTGACCCTTAGTGTTAGGGAATTAAATACGTGGGGTTACGGGGATAGGGTGGGATATGTGTCGGTGTAGGCTCGATGGGCCGAAATGGCCTCTATCTGCACTGTGGGGATTCTGTGATTCTGTGATTCTGTGATGACAGAAGATGACAGAATGACAGAAGATGAAAGAAGATGAAGGAAGATGACAGAAGATGACAGAAGATGACAGAATGACAGAAGAGGACGGAATGACAGAAGATGACAGAAGATGACAGAATGACAGAAGATGTCAGAATAACAGAAGATGACAGAATGACAGAAGGGGACAGAATGACAGAAGATGACAGAACATGACAGAACATGACAGAAGGTGACAGAAGAGGACAGAATGACAGAAGGTGACAGAAGAGGACAGAATGACAGAAGAGGACAAAAGATGACAGAATGACAAAAGATGACAGAATGACAGAAGAGGACAGAATGACAGAAGATGACAGAATATGACAGAAGATGACAGAATGACAGAAGATGACAGAAGATGAAGGAAGATGACAGAAGATGACAGAAGATGACAGAATGACAGAAGAGGACGGAATGACAGAAGATGACAGAAGATGACAGAATGACAGAAGATGACAGAAGGGGACAGAATGACAGAAGGGGACAGAATGACAGAAGATGACAGAATGACAGAAGATGAGAGAAGATGACAGAAGAGGACAGAATGACAGAAGATGACAGAATATGACAGATGATGACAGAATGACAGAAGATGACAGAATGACAGAAGATGACAGAAGATGACAGAAGAGGACAGAATGACAGAAGATGACAGAAGAGGACAGAAGAGGACAGAATGACAGAAGATGACAGAAGAAGACAGAATGACAGAAGAAGACAGAATGACAGAAGAGGACAGAATGACAGAAGAGGACAGAATGACAGAAGAGGACAGAAGATGACAGAATGACAGAAGAGGACAGAAGATGACAGAAGATGACAGAATGACAGAAGAGGACAGAATGACAGAAGAGGACAGAATGACAGAAGATGACAGAAGATGACAGAAGATGACAGAATGACAGAAGATGACAGAATATGACAGAAGATGACAGAAGATGACAGCAGATGACAGAAGATGACAGAATGACAGAAGAGGACAGAATGACAGAAGAGGACAGAATATGATAGAGGATGACAGAAGATGACAGAATGACAGAAGATGACAGAAGATGTCAGAAGGACAGAAGATGACAGAATGACAGAAGATGAAAGAACATGACAGAAGATGACAGAATATGACAGAATATGACAGAAGAGGACAGAAGAGGACAGAAGATGACAGAAGAGGACAGAATGACAGAAGAGGACAGAATGACAGAAGAGGACAGAATATGACAGAAGATGACACAAGATGACAGAATGACAGAAAATGACAGAAGAGGACAGAATATGACAGAAGAGGACAGAATGATAGAAGATGACAGAAGGTGACAGAAGATGGCAGAAGATGACAGAATATGACAGAATATGACAGAAGATGACAGAAGATGACAGAGTATGACAGAAGATGACAGAAGATGACAGAAGATGACAGAATGACAGAAGAGGACAGAATGACAGAAGATGACAGAATGACAGAAGAGGACAGAAGATGACAGAAGATGACAGAATGACAGAAGAGGACAGAAGATGACAGAAGATGACAGAATGACAGAAGATGACAGAAGATGACAGAATTACAGAAGAGGACAGAATGACAGAAGAGGACAGAAGATGACAGAATGACAGAAGAGGACAGAAGATGACAGAAGATGACAGAATGACAGAAGAGGACAGAATGACAGAAGAGGACAGAATGACAGAAGATGACAGAATGACAGAAGATGACAGAAGATGACAGAATGACAGAAGATGACAGAAGATGAGAGTAGATGACAGAAGATGACAGAAGATGACAGAATGACAGAAGAGGACAGAAGATGACAGAAGATGACAGATTGACAGAAGAGGACAGAATGACAGAAGAGGACAGAATATGATAGAGGATGACAGAAGATGACAGAATGACAGAAGATGACAGAAGATGTCAGAAGGACAGAAGATGACAGAATGACAAAAGATGACAGAAGATGACAGAATATGACAGAAGAGGACAGAAGATGACAGAAGATGAAAGAATGACAGAAGAGGACAGAATGACAGAAGAGGACAGAATATGACAGAAGATGACACAAGATGACAGAATGACAGAAAATGACAGAAGAGGACAGAACATGACAGAAGAGGACAGAATGACAGAAGATGACAGAAGATGACAGAATATGACAGAAGATGACAGAAGATGACAGAAGATGACAGAATGACAGAAGACGACACAAGATGACGGAAGATGACAGAAGATGACAGAATGACACAAGAGGACAGAATGACAGAAGATGACAGAATGACAGAAGAGGACAGAATGACAGAAGATGACAGAAGATGACAGAAGATGACAGAATGACAGAAGATGTCAGAATGACAGAAGATGACAGAATGACAGAAGAGGACAGAATGACAGAAGATGACAGAAGATGACAGAAGATGACAGAATGACAGAAGAGGACAGAATGACAGAAGAGGACAGAAGATGACAGAAGATGACAGAAGACGACAGAAGATGACAGAAGGTGACAGAATGAAAGAAGAGGACAGAATGACAGAAGATGACAGAAGATGACAGAAGATGACAGAAGATGACAGAATGACAGAATATGACAGAAGATGTCAGAAGATGACAGAAGATGACAGAATGACAGAAGAGGACAGAATGACAGAAGATGACAGAAGATGACAGAAGATGACAGAATGACAGAAGAGGACAGAATGACAGAAGATGACAGAAGATGACAGAAGATGACAGAATGACAGAAGATGTCAGAATGACAGAAGATGACAGAATGACAGAAGAGGACAGAATGACAGAAGATGACAGAACATGACAGAACATGACAGAATGACAGAAGATGACAGAAGATGACAGAAGAGGACAGAATGACAGAAGATGACAGGATATGACAGAAGATGACAGAATGACAGAAGATGACAGAAGAGGACAGAATGACAGAAGATAACAGAAGATGACAGAATGACAGAAGAGGACAGAAGATGACAGAATGACAGAAGAGGACAGAATGACAGAAGATGACAGAAGATGACAGAAGATGACAGAATATGACAGAAGATGAAAAAGATGACAGAAGAGGACAGAATGACAGAAGATGACAGAATGACGGAAGATGACAGAAGATGACGCAAGATGACAGAAGATGACAGAAGATGACAGAATGACAGAAGATGACAGAATGACAGAAGATGACAGAATGACAGAAGATGACAGAATGACAGAAGAGGACACAATGACAGAAGATGACAGAAGATGACAGAAGATGACAGAATGACAGAAGAGGACAGAATGACAGAAGATGACAGAATGACAGAAGAGGACAGAATGACAGAAGATGACAGAATATGACAGAATGACAGAAGATGACACAAGATGACACAAGATGACAAAATGACAGAAGAGGACAGAATTACAGAAGATGACAGAGTGACAGAAGATGACAGAATGACAGAAGAGGACAGAATGACAGAAGTTGACAGAATATGACAGAAGATGACAGAATATGACAGAAGATGACAGAAGATGACAGAAGATGACAGAATGACAGAAGAGGACAGAATTACAGAAGATGACAGAGTGACAGAAGATGACAGAATGACAGAAGAGGACAGAATGACAGAAGTTGACAGAATATGACAGAAGATGACAGAATGACAGAAGATGACAGAATGACAGAAGATGACAGAATGACAGAAGAGGACAGAAGATGACAGAAGATGACAGAAGATGACAGAAGATGACAGAATGACAGAAGATGTCAGAATGACAGAAGATGACAGAATGACAGAAGAGGACAGAATGACAGAAGATGACAGAAGATGACAGAAGATGACAGAATGACAGAAGAGGACAGAATGACAGATGATGACAGAATGACAGAAGAGGACAGAAGATGACAGAAGATGACAGAAGACGACAGAAGATGACAGAAGGTGACAGAATGACAGAAGAGGACAGAATGACAGAAGATGACAGAAGATGACAGAAGATGACAGAATGACAGAAGATGAAAGAAGATGACAGAAGATGACAAAATGACAGAAGAGGACAGAATGACAGAAGATGACAGAATGACAGAAGAGGACAGAATGACAGAAGATGACAGAAGATGAAAGAAGATGACAGAATGACAGAAGAGGACAGAATGACAGAAGATGACAGAATATGACAGAAGATGACAGAATATGACCGAAGATGACAGAAGATGACAGAATGACAGAAGAGGACAGAATGACAGAAGATGACAGAAGATGACAGAATGACAGAAGATGAAAGAAGATGAAGGAAGATGACAGAAGATGACAGAAGATGACAGAATGACAGAAGAGGACGGAATGACAGAAGATGACAGAAGATGACAGAAGATGACAGAATGACAGAAGATGTCAGAATGACAGAAGATGACAGAATGACAGAAGGGGACAGAATGACAGAAGATGACAGAAGATGACAGAACATGACAGAATGACAGAAGAGGACAGAATGACAGAAGGTGACAGAAGATGACAGAATGACAGAAGAGGACAGAAGATGACAGAAGATGACAAAAGATGACAGAATGACAGAAGATGACAGAAGATGACAAAATGACAGAAGAGGACAGAATGACAGAAGATGACAGAGTGACAGAAGAGGACAGAATGACAGAAGATGACAGCAGATGAAAGAAGATGACAGAATGACAGAAGATGACAGAAGATGACAGAAGAGGACAGAATGACAGAAGATGACAGAATATGACAGAAGATGACAGAATGACAGAAGATGACAGAAGAGGACAGAATGACAGAAGATAACAGAAGATGACAGAAGATGACAGAATGACAGAAGAGGACAGAATGACAGAAGATGACAGAAGATGACAGAAGAAGACAGAATGACAGAAGAGGACAGAATGACAGAAGATGACAGAAGATGACAGAAGATGACAGAATGACAGAAGAGGACAGAATGACAGAAGAGGACAGAAGATGACAGAATGACAGGAGAAGACAGAAGAGGACAGAATGACAGAAGATGACAGAAGATGACAGAAGATGACAGAATGACAGAAGAGGACAGAATGACAGAAGAGGACAGAAGATGACCGAATGACAGAAGAGGACAGAAGATGACAGAAGATGACAGAATGACAGAAGAGGACAGAATGACAGAAGAGGATAGAATGACAGAAGATGACAGAATGACAGAAGATGACAGAAGATGACAGAATGACAGAAGATGACAGAAGATGACAGAATATGACAGAATATGACAGAAGATGACAGAAGATGACAGAATGACAAAAGATGACAGAAGATGACAGCAGATGGCAGAAGATGACAGAAGATGACAGAATGACAGAAGAGGAGAGAAGATGACAGAAGATGACAGAAGATGACAGAAGATGACAGAAGATGACAGAAGATGACAGAATGACAGAAGAGGACAGAATGACAGAAGAGGACAGAATATGATAGAGGATGACAGAAGATGACAGAATGACAGAAGATGACAGAAGATGTCAGAAGGACAGAAGATGACAGAATGACAGAAGATGAAAGAACATGACAGAAGATGACAGAAGATGACAGAATATGACAGAAGAGGACAGAAGATGACAGAAGATGACAGAATATGACAGAAGATGACAGAAGATGACAGAATGACAGAAGAGGACAGAATGACAGAAGAGGACAGAATATGACAGAAGATGACACAAGATGACAGAATGACAGAAAATGACAGAAGAGGACAGAATATGACAGAAGAGGACAGAATGATAGAAGATGACAGAAGGTGACAGAAGATGGCAGAAGATGACAGAAGATGACAGAATATGACAGAAGATGACAGAAGATGACAGAGTATGACAGAAGATGACAGAAGATGACAGAAGATGACAGAATGACAGAAGAGGACAGAATGACAGAAGATGACAGAATGACAGAAGAGGACAGAAGATGAGAGAGGATGACAGAAGATGACAGAAGATGACAGAATGACAGAAGAGGACAGAAGATGACAGAATGACAGAAGATGACAGAAGATGACAGAAGATGACAGAAGATGACAGAATTATAGAAGAGGACAGAATGACAGAAGAGGACAGAAGATGACAGAATGACAGAAGAGGACAGAAGATGACAGAAGATGACAGAAGATGACAGAAGAGGACAGAATGACAGAAGAGGACAGAATGACAGAAGATGACAGAATGACAGAAGATGACAGAAGATGACAGAAGATGACAGAATGACAGAAGATGACAGAAGATGAGAGTAGATGACAGAAGATGACAGAAGATGACAGAAGATGACAGAATGACAGAAGAGGACAGAAGAGGACAGAAGATGACAGAAGATGACAGAAGATGACAGAAGATGACAGATTGACAGAAGAGGACAGAATGACAGAAGAGGACAGAATATGATAGAGGATGACAGAAGATGACAGAGTGACAGAAGATGACAGAAGATGTCAGAAGGACAGAAGATGACAGAATGACAAAAGATGACAGAAGATGACAGAAGATGACAGAATATGACAGAAGAGGACAGAAGATGACAGAATATGACAGAAGATGACAGAAGATGACAGAATGACAGAAGAGGACAGAATGACAGAAGAGGACAGAATATGACAGAAGATGACACAAGATGACAGAATGACAGAAAATGACAGAAGAGGACAGAACATGACAGAAGAGGACAGAATGACAGAAGATGACAGAAGATGACAGAAGATGACAGAATATGACAGAAGATGACAGAAGATGACAGAAGATGACAGAACATGACAGAGTATGACAGAAGATGACAGAAGATGACAGAAGATGACAGAAGATGACAGAAGATGACAGAATGACAGAAGATGACACAAGATGACGGAAGATGACAGAAGATGACAGAAGATGACAGAATGACACAAGAGGACAGAATGACAGAAGATGACAGAATGACAGAAGAGGACAGAATGACAGAAGATGACAGAAGATGACAGAAGATGACAGAAGATGACAGAATGACAGAAGATGTCAGAATGACAGAAGATGACAGAATGACAGAAGAGGACAGAAGATGACAGAAGATGACAGAAGATGACAGAAGATGACAGAATCACAGAAGAGGACAGAATGACAGATGATGACAGAATGACAGAAGAGGACAGAAGATGTCAGAAGCTGACAGAAGATGACAGAAGATGACAGAAGATGACAGAATGACCGAAGAGGACAGAATGACAGAAGAGGACAGAATGACAGAAGAGGACAGAATATGACAAAAGATGACAGAAGATGACAGAATGACAGAAGAGGACAGAATGACAGAAGATGACAGAAGATGACAGAAGATGACAGAAGATGAAAGAAGATGACAGAATGACAGAAGAGGACAGAATGACAGATGACAGAATGAGAGAAGAGGACAGAAGATGACAGAAGATGACAGAAGATGACAGAAGATGACAGAATGACAGAAGAGGACAGAAGATGACAGAAGATGACAGAATGACAGAAGATGACAGAAGATGACAGAAGATGACAGAAGATGACAGAATGACCGAAGAGGACAGAATGCCAGAAGAGGACAGAATGACAGAAGAGGACAGAATATGACAAAAGATGACAGAAGATGACAGAATGACAGAAGATGACAGAAGATGACAGAGAATGACAGAAGATGACAGAAGATGACAGAAGATGACAGAATGACAGAAGAGGAAAGAATGACAGAAGATGACAGAATGACAGAAGATGACAGAATGACAGATGAGGACAGAAGATGACAGAAGATGACAGAAGATGACAGAAGATGACAGAATGACAGAAGAGGACAGAAGATGACAGAATGACAGAAGAGGACAGAAGATGACAGAAGATGACAGAAGATGACAGAAGATGACAGAATGACAGAAGAGGTCAGAAGATGACAGAAGATGACAGAAGATGACAGAAGATAACAGAAGATGACAGAATGACAGAAGAGGACAGAATGACAGAAGAGGACAGAATGACAGAAGATGACAGAAGATGACAGAAGATGAAAAGATGACAGAATATGACAGAAGATGACAGAAGATGACAGAATATGACAGAAGATGACAGAATGACAGAAGAGGACAGAATGGCAGAAGAGGACAGAATATGCCAGAAGATGACAGAAGGTGACAGAATGACAGAAGATGACAGAAGATGACAGAAGATCACAGAAGATGACAGAAGATGACAGAATGACAGAAGAGGACAGAATGACAGAAGATGACAGAATGACAGAAGAGGACAGAATGACAGAAGATGACAGAAGATGACACAAGATGACAGAATGACAGAAGAGGACAGAATGACAGAAGATGACAGAATGACGGAAGATGACAGAGGATGACAGAAGATGACAGAAGATGACAGAAGATGACAGAATGACAGACGAGGAAAGAAGATGACAGAAGATGGCAGAAGATGACAGAAGATGACAGAATGACAGAAGAGGACAGATTGACAGAAGATGACAGAATGACAGAAGAGGACAGAATGACAGAAGATGATAGAAGATGACAGAAGATGACAGAATGACAGAAGAGGACAGAATGACAGAAGATGACAGAAGATGACAGAAGATGACAGAAGATGACAGAAAATGACAGAGGATGACAGAAGATGACAGAAGATGACAGAATGACAGAAGAGGAAAGAATGACAGAAGATGACAGAATGACAGAAGATGACAGAATGACAGATGAGGACAGAAGATGACAGAAGATGTCAGAAGGACAGAAGATGACAGAATGACAGAAGATGAAAGAACATGACAGAAGATGACAGAAGATGACAGAATATGACAGAAGAGGACAGAAGATGACAGAATATGACAGAAGATGACAGAAGATGACAGAATGACAGAAGAGGACAGAATGACAGAAGAGGACAGAATATGACAGAAGATGACACAAGATGACAGAATGACAGAAAATGACAGAAGAGGACAGAATATGACAGAAGAGGACAGAATGATAGAAGATGACAGAAGGTGACAGAAGATGGCAGAAGATGACAGAAGATGACAGAATATGACAGAAGATGACAGAAGATGACAGAGTATGACAGAAGATGACAGAAGATGACAGAAGATGACAGAATGACAGAAGAGGACAGAATGACAGAAGATGACAGAATGACAGAAGAGGACAGAAGATGACAGAGGATGACAGAAGATGACAGAAGATGACAGAATGACAGAAGAGGACAGAAGATGACAGAATGACAGAAGATGACAGAAGATGACAGAAGATGACAGAATTACAGAAGAGGACAGAATGACAGAAGAGGACAGAAGATGACAGAATGACAGAAGATGACAGAATGACAGAAGATGACAGAAGATGACAGAATGACAGAAGATGACAGAAGATGAGAGTAGATGACAGAAGATGACATAAGATGACAGAAGATGACAGAAGATGACAGAATGACAGAAGAGGACAGAAGATGACAGAAGATGACAGAAGATGACAGAATGACAGAAGAGGACAGAATATGATAGAGGATGACAGAAGATGACAGAATGACAGAAGATGACAGAAGATGTCAGAAGGACAGAAGATGACAGAATGACAGAAGATGACAGAAGATGACAGAAGATGACAGAAGATGACAGAATATGACAGAAGAGGACAGAAGATGACAGAAGATGACAGAATATGACAGAAGATGACAGAATGACAGAAAATGACAGAAGAGGACAGAACATGACAGAAGAGGACAGAATGACAGAAGATGACAGAAGATGACAGAAGATGACAGAAGATGACAGAATGACAGAAAATGACAGAAGAGGACAGAACATGACAGAAGAGGACAGAATGACAGAAGATGACAGAAGATGACAGAAGATGACAGAATATGACAGAAGATGACACAAGATGACAGAATGACAGAAAATGACAGAAGAGGACAGAACATGACAGAAGAGGACAGAATGACAGAAGATGACAGAAGATGACAGAAGATGGCAGAAGATGACAGAAGATGACAGAATATGACAAAAGATGACAGAAGATGACAGAATGACAGAAGAGGACAGAATGACAGAAGATGACAGAAGATGACAGAAGATGACAGAAGATGAAAGAAGATGACAGAATGACAGAAGAGGACAGAATGACAGATGACAGAATGACAGAAGAGGACAGAAGATGACAGAAGATGACAGAATGACAGAAGATGACAGAAGATGACAGAAGATGACAGAAGATGACAGAAGATGACAGAATGACCGAAGAGGACAGAATGCCAGAAGAGGACAGAATGACAGAAGAGGACAGAATATGACAAAAGATGACAGAAGATGACAGAATGACAGAAGATGACAGAAGATGACAGAAAATGACAGAAGATGACAGAAGATGACAGAAGATGACAGAATGACAGAAGAGGAAAGAATGACAGAAGATGACAGAATGACAGAAGATGACAGAATGACAGATGAGGACAGAAGATGACAGAAGATGACAGAAGATGACAGAAGATGACAGAATGACAGAAGAGGACAGAAGATGACAGAATGACAGAAGAGGACAGAAGAGGACAGAAGATGACAGAAGATGACAGAAGATGACAGAAGATGACAGAATGACAGAAGAGGTCAGAAGATGACAGAAGATGACAGAAGATGACAGAAGATAACAGAAGATGACAGAATGACAGAAGAGGACAGAATGACAGAAGAGGACAGAATGACAGAAGATGACAGAAGATGACAGAAGATGAAAAGATGACAGAATATGACAGAAGATGAAAGAAGATGACAGAATATGACAGAAGATGACAGAATGACAGAAGAGGACAGAATGGCAGAAGAGGACAGAATATGCCAGAAGATGACAGAAGGTGACAGAATGACAGAAGATGACAGAAGATGACAGAAGATCACAGAAGATGACAGAAGATGACAGAATGACAGAAGAGGACAGAATGAAAGAAGATGGCAGAATGACAGAAGAGGACAGAATGACAGAAGATGACACAAGATGACACAAGATGACAGAATGACAGAAGAGGACAGAATGACAGAAGATGACAGAATGACGGAAGATGACAGAGGATGACAGAAGATGACAGAAGATGACAGAATGACAGACGAGGAAAGAAGATGACAGAAGATGGCAGAAGATGACAGAAGATGACAGAATGACAGAAGAGGACAGAATGACAGAAGATGACAGAATGACAGAAGAGGACAAAATGACAGAAGATGATAGAAGATGACAGAAGATGACAGAATGACAGAAGAGGACAGAATGACAGAAGATGACAGAAGATGACAGAAGATGACAGAAGATGACAGAATGACAGAAGATGACAGAAGATGACAGAAGATGACAAAATGACAGAAGAGGACAGAATGACAGAAGATGACAGAATGACAGAAGAGGGCAGAAGATGACAGAAGATGACAGAAGATGACAGAAGATGACAGAATGACAGAAGAGGACAGAATGACAGAAGATGACAGAAGATGACAGAAGATGACAGAATATGACAGAAGATGAAAAAGATGACAGAAGATGACAGAAGAGGACAGAATGACAGAAGATGACAGAAGATGACAGAATGACGGAAGATGACAGAAGATGACGCAAGATGACAGAAGATGACAGAAGATGACAGAATGACAGAAGAGGACATAATGACAGAAGATGACAGAAGATGACAGAAGATGACAGAATGACAGAAGATGACAGAATGACAGAAGAGGACACAATCACATGAGGTGACAGAAGATGACAGAAGATGACAGAATGACAGAAGAGGACAGAATGACAGAAGATGACAGAATGACAGAAGAGGACAGAATGACAGAAGATGACAGAAGATGACAGAATGACAGAAGAGGACAGAATGACAGAAGATGACAGAAGATGACAGAAGATGACAGAATGACAGAAGATGACACAAGATGACACAAGATGACAAAATGACAGAAGAGGACAGAATGACAGAAGATGACAGAGTGACAGAAGAGGACAGAATGACAGAAGATGACAGAAGATGACAGAAGATGACAGAATGACAGAAGAGGACAGAATGACAGAAGATGACAGACGATGACAGAAGATGACAGAATGACAGAAGATGACACAAGATGACGGAAGATGACAGAAGATGACAGAAGATGACAGAATGACACAAGAGGACAGAATGACAGAAGATGACAGAATGACAGAAGAGGACAGAATGACAGAAGATGACAGAAGATGACAGAAGATGACAGAAGATGACAGGAGATGACAGAATGACAGAAGATATCAGAATGACAGAAGATGACAGAATGACAGAAGAGGACAGAAGATGACAGAAGATGACAGAATGACAGAAGAGGACAGAATGACAGATGATGACAGAATGACAGAAGAGGACAGAAGATGGCAGAAGATGACAGAAGGCGACAGAAGATGACAGAAGGTGACAGAATGACAGAAGAGGACAGAATGACAGAAGATGACAGAAGATGACAGAAGATGACAAAATGACAGAAGAGGACAGAATGACAGAAGATGACAGAATGACAGAAGAGGGCAGAAGATGACAGAAGATGACAGAATGACAGAAGAGGACAGAATGACATAAGATGACAGAATGACAGAAGAGGACAGAATGACAGAAGGTGACAGAAGATGATAGAATGACAGAAGAGGACAGAAGATGACAGAAGATGACAAAAGATGACAGAATGAGAGAAGATGACAGAAGATGTCAGAAGATGACAAAATGACAGAAGAGGACAGAATGACAGAAGATGACAGAGTGACAGAAGAGGACAGAATGACAGAAGATGACAGAAGATGACAGAAGATGACAGAAGATGACAGAATGACAGAAGAGGACAGAATGACAGAAGATGGCAGAATATGACAGAAGATGACAGAATATGACAGAAGATGACAGAAGATGACAGAAGATGACAGAATGACAGAAGAGGACAGAATGACAGAAGATGACAGAAGATGACAGAAGATGACAGAATGACAGAAGATGACAGAAGATGACGGAAGATGACAGAAGATGACAGAAGATGACAGAATGACAGAAGAGGACAGAATGACAGAAGATGACAGAAGATGACAGAAGATGACAGACGATGACAGAAGATGACAGAATGACAGAAGATGACAGAAGATGACAGAATATGACAGAAGATGACAGAAGATGGCAGAATGACAGAAGATGACAGAAGATGACAGTAGATGACTTAAGATGACAGAAGATGACAGAATGACAGAAGAGGACAGAAGATGACAGAAGATGACAGAATGACAGAAGATGACAGAAGATGACGGAAGATGACAGAAGATGACAGAAGATGACAGAAGAGGACAGAATGACAGAAGATGACAGAAGATGACAGAAGATGACAGAAGATGACAGAATGACAGAAGAGGACAGAATGACAGAAGAGGACAGAATGACAGAAGATGACAGACGATGACAGAAGATGACAGAATGACAGAAGATGACAGAATGACAGAAGATGACAGAAGATGTCAGAAGATCAGAAGATGACAGAATGACAGAAGATGAAAGAACATGACAGAAGATGACAGAATATGACAGAAGAGGACAGAAGATGACAGAAGATGACAGAATATGACAGAAGATGACAGAAGATGAAAGAATGACAGAAGAGGACAGAATGACAGAAGAGGACAGAATATGGCAGAAGATGACACAAGATGACAGAATGACAGAAAATGACAGAAGAGGACAGAATATGACAGAAGAGGACAGAATGACAGAAGATGACAGAAGATGACAGAATGACAGAAGAGGACAGAAGATGACAGAAGATGACAGAATGACAGAAGATGACAGAAGATGACAGAAGATGACAGAAGATGACAGAATTACAGAAGAGGACAGAATGACAGAAGAGTAGAGAAGATGACAGAATGACAGAAGAGGACAGAAGATGACAGAAGATGACAGAAGATGACAGAATGAAAGAAGAGGACAGAATGACAGAAGAGGACAGAATGACAGAAGATGACAGAATGACAGAAGATGACAGAAGATGACAGAAGATGACAGAATGACAGAAGATGACAGATGATGACAGAATATGACAGAATATGACAGAATATGACAGAAGATGACAGAAGATGACAGAAGATGACAGAAGATGACAGAAGATGACAGAATGACAGAAGATGACAGAAGATGACAGGAGATGACAGAATGACAGAAGATATCAGAATGACAGAAGATGACAGAATGACAGAAGAGGACAGAAGATGACAGAAGATGACAGAATGACAGAAGAGGACAGAATGACAGATGATGACAGAATGACAGAAGAGGACAGAAGATGGCAGAAGATGACAGAAGGCGACAGAAGATGACAGAAGGTGACAGAATGACAGAAGGGGACAGAATGACAGAAGATGACAGAAGATGACAGAAGATGACAAAATGACAGAAGAGGACAGAATGACAGAAGATGACAGAATGACAGAAGAGGGCAGAAGATGACAGAAGATGACAGAATGACAGAAGAGGACAGAATGACATAAGATGACAGATTGACAGAAGAGGACAGAATGACAGAAGGTGACAGAAGATGATAGAATGACAGAAGAGGACAGAAGATGACAGAAGATGACAAAAGATGACAGAATGAGAGAAGATGACAGAAGATGTCAGAAGATGACAAAATGACAGAAGAGGACAGAATGACAGAAGATGACAGAGTGACAGAAGAGGACAGAATGACAGAAGATGACAGAAGATGACAGAAGATGACAGAATGACAGAAGAGGACAGAATGACAGAAGATGGCAGAATATGACAGAAGATGACAGAATATGACAGAAGATGACAGAAGATGACAGAAGATGACAGAATGACAGAAGAGGACAGAATGACAGAAGATGACAGAAGATGACAGAAGATGACAGAATGACAGAAGATGACAGAAGATGACGGAAGATGACAGAAGATGACAGAAGATGACAGAATGACAGAAGAGGACAGAATGACAGAAGATGACAGAAGATGACAGAAGATGACAGACGATGACAGAAGATGACAGAATGACAGAAGAGGACAGAAGATGACAGAAGATGACAGAATGACAGAAGATGACAGAAGATGACGGAAGATGACAGAAGATGACAGAAGATGACAGAATGACAGAAGAGGACAGAATGACAGAAGATGACAGAAGATGACAGAAGATGACAGAAGATGACAGAATGACAGAAGAGGACAGAATGACAGAAGAGGACAGAATGACAGAAGATGACAGACGATGACAGAAGATGACAGAATGACAGAAGATGACAGAATGACAGAAGATGACAGAAGATGTCAGAAGATCAGAAGATGACAGAATGACAGAAGATGAAAGAACATGACAGAAGATGACAGAATATGACAGAAGAGGACAGAAGATGACAGAAGATGACAGAATATGACAGAAGATGACAGAAGATGACAGAATGACAGAAGAGGACAGAATGACAGAAGAGGACAGAATATGGCAGAAGATGACACAAGATGACAGAATGACAGAAAATGACAGAAGAGGACAGAATATGACAGAAGAGGACAGAATGACAGAAGATGACAGAAGATGACAGAAGATGACAGAAGATGGCAGAAGATGACAGAAGATGACAGAATATGACAGAAGATGACAGAAGATGACAGAATGACAGAAGAGGACAGAATGACAGAAGATGACAGAATGACAGAAGAGGACAGAAGATGACAGAAGATGACAGAAGATGACAGAATGACAGAAGAGGACAGAAGATGACAGAAGATGACAGAATGACAGAAGATGACAGAAGATGACAGAAGATGACAGAAGATGACAGAATTACAGAAGAGGACAGAATGACAGAAGAGGAGAGAAGATGACAGAATGACAGAAGAGGACAGAAGATGACAGAAGATGACAGAAGATGACAGAATGAAAGAAGAGGACAGAATGACAGAAGAGGACAGAATGACAGAAGATGACAGAATGACAGAAGATGACAGAAGATGACAGAAGATGACAGAATGACAGAAGATGACAGATGATGACAGAATATGACAGAATATGACAGAATATGACAGAAGATGACAGAAGATGACAGAAGATGACAGAAGATGACAGAATGACAGAAGAGGACAGAAGATGACAGAAGATGACAGAATGACAGAAGAGGACAGAATGACAGAAGAGGACAGAATATGAAAGAGGATGACAGAAGATGACAGAATGACAGAAGATGACAGAAGATGTCAGAAGGACAGAAGATGACAGAATGACAGAAGATGACAGAACATGACAGAAGATGACAGAAGATGACAGAATATGACAGAAGAGGACAGAAGATGACAGAAGATGACAGAATATGACAGAAGATGACAGAAGGTGACAGAATGACAGAAGAGGACAGAATGACAGAAGAGGACAGAATATGACAGAAGATGACACAAGATGACAGAATGACAGAAAATGACAGAATGACAGAAGATGACAGAAGATGACAGAAGATGACAGAAGATGGCAGAAGATGACAGAAGATGACAGAATATGACAGAAGATGACAGAAGATGACAGAGTATGACAGATGATGACAGAAGATGACAGAAGATGACAGAAGATGACAGAAGATGACAGAATGACAGAAGAGGACAGAAGATGACAGAAGATGACAGAATGACAGAAGATGACAGAAGATGACAGAAGATGACAGAAGATGACAGAATGACCGAAGAGGACAGAATGACAGAAGAGGACAGAATATGACAAAAGATGAGAGAAGATGACAGAATGACAGAAGATGACAGAAGATGACAGAAAATGACAGAAGATGACAGCAGATGACAGAAGATGACAGAATGACAGAAGAGGACAGAATGACAGAAGATGACAGACGATGACAGAAGATGACAGAATGACAGAAGAAGACACAAGATGACGGAAGATGACAGAAGATGACAGAATGACACAAGAGGACAGAATGACAGAAGATGACAGAATGACAGAAGAGGACAGAATGACAGAAGATGACAGAAGATGACAGAAGATGACAGAAGATGACAGAATGACAGAAGATATCAGAATGACAGAAGATGACAGAATGACAGAAGAGGACAGAATGACAGAAGATGACAGAAGATGACAGAATGACAGAAGAGGACAGAATGACAGATGATGACAGAATGACAGAAGAGGACAGAAGATGGCAGAAGATGACAGAAGGCGACAGAAGATGACAGAAGGTGACAGAATGACAGAAGAGGACAGAATAACAGAAGATGACAGAAGATGACAGAAGATGACAAAATGACAGAAGAGGACAGAATGACAGAAGATGACAGAATGACAGAAGAGGGCAGAAGATGACAGAAGATGACAGAATGACAGAAGAGGACAGAATGACAGAAGATGACAGAATGACAGAAGAGGACAGAATGACAGAAGGTGACAGAAGATGATAGAATGACAGAAGAGGACAGAAGATGACAGAAGATGACAAAAGATGACAGAATGACAGAAGATGACAGAAGATGACAGACGATGACAAAATGACAGAAGAGGACAGAATGACAGAAGATGACAGAAGATGACAGAATGACAGAAGAGGACAGAATGACGGAAGATGACAGAAGATGACAGAAGATGACAGAATGACAGAAGATGACAGAAGATGACACAAGATGACAAAATGACAGAAGAGGACAGAATGACAGAAGATGACAGAGTGACAGAAGAGGACAGAATGACAGAAGATGACAGAAGATGACAGAACGACAGAAGAGGACAGAATGACAGAAGATTACAGAATATGACAGAAGATGACAGAATATGACAGAAGATGACAGAAGATGACAGAAGATGACAGAATGACAGAAGAGGACAGAATGACAGAAGATGACAGAAGATGACAGAATGACAGAAGATGACACAAGATGACGGAAGATGACAGAAGATGACAGAAGATGACAGAATGACACAAGAGGACAGAATGACAGAAGATGACAGAATGACAGAAGAGGACAGAATGACAGAAGATGACAGAAGATGACAGAAGATGACAGAATGACAGAGGAGGACAGAATGACAGATGATGACAGAATGACAGAAGAGGACAGAAGATGACAGAAGATGACAGAAGACGACAGAAGATGACAGAAGGTGACAGAATGAAAGAAGAGGACAGAATGACAGAAGATGACAGAAGATGACAGAAGATGACAGAAGATGACAGAAGATGACAGAATGACAGAAGATGACAGAAGATGACAAAATGACAGAAGAGGACAGAATGACAGAAGATGACAGAATGACAGAAGAGGGCAGAAGATGACAGAAGATGACAGAATGACAGAAGAGGACAGAATGACAGAAGGTGACAGAAGATGACAGAATGACAGAAGAGGACAGAAGATGACAGAAGATGACAAAAGATGACAGAATGACAGAAGATGACAGAAGATGACAGAAGATGACAAAATGACAGAAGAGGACAGAATGACAGAAGATGACAGAGTGACAGAAGAGGACAGAATGACAGAAGATGACAGAAGATGAAAGAAGATGACAGAATGACAGAAGAGGACAGAATGACAGAAGATGACAGAATATGACAGAAGATGACAGAATATGACAGAAGATGACAGAAGATGACAGAATATGACAGAAGATGACAGAAGATGACAGAAGATGAAAGAAGATGACAGAATGACAGAAGAGGACAGAATGACAGAAGATGACAGAATGACAGAAGAGGACAGAAGATGACAGAAGATGACAGAAGATGACAGAATGACAGAAGATGACAGAAGATGACAGAAGATGACAAAATGACAGAAGAGGACAGAATGACAGAAGATGACAGAGTGACAGAAGAGGACAGAATGACAGAAGATGACAGAAGATGACAGAAGATGAAAGAAGATGACAGAATGACAGAAGAGGACAGAATGACAGAAGATGACAGAATGACAGAAGAGGACAGAAGATGACAGAAGATGACAGAAGATGACAGAATGACAGAAGATGACAGAAGATGACAGAAGATGACAAAATGACAGAAGAGGACAGAATGACAGAAGATGACAGAGTGACAGAAGAGGACAGAATGACAGAAGATGACAGAAGATGACAGAAGATGACAGAATGACACAAGAGGACAGAATGACAGAAGATGACAGAATGACAGAAGAGGACAGAATGACAGAAGATGACAGAAGATGACAGAAGATGACAGAAGATGACAAGATGACAGAATGACAGAAGATGTCAGAATGACAGAAGATGACAGAATGACAGAAGAGGACAGAATGACAGAAGATGACAGAAGATGACAGAAGATGATAGAATGACAGAAGAGGACAGAATGACAGATGATGACAGAATGACAGAAGATGACAGAAGAGGACAGAATGACAGAAGATGACAGAATGACAGAAGAGGACAGAATGACAGAAGATGACAGAAGATGACAGAAGATGACAGAATGACAGAAGATGACAGAATGACAGAAGAGGACAGAATGACAGAAGATGACAGAAGATGACAGAAGACGACAGAAGATGACAGAAGGTGACAGAATGACAGAAGAGGACAGAATGACAGAAGATGACAGAAGATGACAGAAGAGGACAGAATGACAGAAGATGACAGAATGACAGAAGAGGACAGAATGACAGAAGATGACAGAAGATGACAGAAGATGACAGAATGACAGAAGATGACAAAATGACAGAAGAGGACAGAATGACAGAAGATGACAGAATGACAGAAGAGGGCAGAAGATGACAGAAGATGACAGAATGACAGAAGAGGACAGAATGACAGAAGGTGACAGAAGATGACAGAATGACAGAAGAGGACAGAAGATGACAGAAGATGACAGAAGATGACAAAAGATGACAGAATGACAGAAGATGACAGAAGATGACAAAATGACAGAAGAGGACAGAATGACAGAAGATGACAGAGTGACAGAAGAGGACAGAATGACAGAAGATGACAGAAGATGAAAGAAGATGACAGAATGACAGAAGAGGACAGAATGACAGAAGATGACAGAATATGACAGAAGATGACAGAATATGACAGAAGATGACAGAAGATGACAAAAAGACAGAAGAGGACAGAATGACAGAAGGTGACAGAAGATGACAGAATGACAGAAGGTGACAAAAGATGACAGAATGACAGAAGATGACAGAAGATGACAGAAGATGACAAAATGACAGAAGAGGACAGAATGACAGAAGATGACAGAGTGACAGAAGAGGACAGAATGACAGAAGAGGACAGAAGATGACAGAATGACAGAAGAGGACAGAATGACAGAAGATGACAGAATATGACAGAAGATGACAGAATATGACAGAAGATGACAGAAGATGACAGAAGATGACAGAATGACAGAAGAGGACAGAATGACAGAAGATGACAGAAGATGACAGAAGATGACAGAATGACAGAAGAGGACAGAATGACAGAAGATGACAGAAGATGACAGAAGATGACAGAAGATGACAGAATGACAGAAGATGTCAGAATGACAGAAGATGACAGAATGACAGAAGAGGACAGAATGACAGAAGATGACAGAAGATGACAGAACATGACAGAACATGACAGAATGACAGAAGATGACAGAAGATGACAGAAGAGGACAGAATGACAGAAGATGACAGGATATGACAGAAGATGACAGAATGAGAGAAGATGACAGAAGATGACAGAAGAGGACAGAATGACAGAAGATAACAGAAGATGACAGAAGATGACAGAATGACAGAAGAGGACAGAAGATGACAGAATGACAGAAGAGGGCAGAATGACAGAAGATGACAGAAGATGACAGAAGATGACAGAAGATGACAGAATATGACAGAAGATGAAAAAGATGACAGAAGATGACAGAAGAGGACAGAATGACAGAAGATGACAGAAGATGACAGAAGATGACAGAATGACGGAAGATGACAGAAGATGACGCAAGATGACAGAAGATGACAGAAGATGACAGAATGACAGAAGAGGACATAATGACAGAAGATGACAGAAGATGACAGAAGATGACAGAATGACAGAAGATGACAGAATGACAGAAGATGACAGAATGACAGAAGAGGACACAATGACAGAAGATGACAGAAGATGACAGAAGATGACAGAATGACAGAAGAGGACAGAATGACAGAAGATGACAGAATGACAGAAGAGGACAGAATGACAGAAGATGACAGAAGATGACAGAATGACAGAAGAGGACAGAATGACAGAAGATGACAGAAGATGACAGAAGATGACAGAATGACAGAAGATGACAGAAGATGACACAAGATGACAAAATGACAGAAGAGGACAGAATGACAGAAGATGACAGAGTGACAGAAGAGGACAGAATGACAGAAGATGACAGAAGATGACAGAATGACAGAAGAGGACAGAATGACAGAAGATGACAGAATATGACAGAAGATGACAGAAGATGACAGAAGATGACAGAATGACAGAAGAGGACAGAATGACAGAAGATGACAGAAGATGACAGAATGACAGAAGATGACACAAGATGACGGAAGATGACAGAAGATGACAGAATGACACAAGAGGACAGAATGACAGAAGATGACAGAATGACAGAAGAGGACAGAATGACAGAAGATGACAGAAGATGACAGAAGATGAGAGAAGATGACAGAAGATGACAGAATGACAGAAGATGTCAGAATGACAGAAGATGACAGAATGACAGAAGAGGACAGAATGACAGAAGATGACAGAAGATGACAGAAGATGACAGAATGACAGAAGAGGACAGAATGACAGAAGATGACAGAATGACAGAAGAGGACAGAATGACAGAAGATGTCAGAAGATGAAAGAAGATGACAGAATGACAGAAGAGGACAGAATGACAGAATATGACAGAATATGACAGAAGATGACAGAATAGGACAGAAGATGACAGAAGATGACAGAAGATGACAGAATGACAGAAGAGGACAGAATGACAGAAGATGACAGAAGATGACAGAAGATGACAGAATGACAGAAGATGAAAGAAGATGAAGGAAGATGACAGAAGATGACAGAAGATGACAGAATGACAGAAGAGGACGGAATGACAGAAGATGACAGAAGATGACAGAAGATGACAGAAGATGACAGAATGACAGAAGATGTCAGAATGACAGAAGATGACAGAATGACAGAAGGGGACAGAATGACAGAAGATGACAGAAGATGACAGAACATGACAGAATGACAGAAGAGGACAGAATGACAGAAGGTGACAGAAGATGACAGAATGATAGAAGAGGACAGAAGATGACAGAAGATGACAAAAGATGACAGAATGACAGAAGATGACAGAAGATGACAGAAGATGACAAAATGACAGAAGAGGACAGAATGACAGAAGATGACAGAGTGACAGAAGAGGACAGAATGAGAGAAGATGACAGAAGATGAAAGAAGATGACAGAATGACAGAAGAGGACAGAATGACAGAAGATGACAGAATATGACAGAAGATGATAGAATATGACAGAAGATGACAGAAGATGACAGAAGATGACAGAATGACAGAAGAGGACAGAATGACAGAAGATAACAGAAGATGACAGAAGATGACAGAATGACAGAAGATGAAAGAAGATGAAGGAAGATGACAGAAGATGACAGAAGATGACAGAATGACAGAAGAGGACGGAATGACAGAAGATGACAGAAGATGACAGAAGATGACAGAAGATGACAGAATGACAGAAGATGTCAGAATGACAGAAGATGACAGAATGACAGAAGGGGACAGAATGACAGAAGATGACAGAAGATGACAGAACATGACAGAACATGACAGAATGACAGAAGATGAGAGAAGATGACAGAAGAGGACAGAATGACAGAAGATGACAGAATATGACAGAAGAGGACAGAATGACAGAAGATAACAGAAGATGACAGAAGATGACAGAATGACAGAAGAGGACAGAAGATGACAGAATGACAGAAGAGGACAGAATGACAGAAGATGACAGAAGATGACAGAAGAAGACAGAATGACAGAAGAGGACAGAATGACAGAAGATGACAGAAGATGACAGAAGATGACAGAATGACAGAAGAGGACAGAATGACAGAAGAGGACAGAAGATGACAGAATGACAGAAGAAGACAGAAGAGGACAGAAGATGACAGAATGACAGAAGAGGACAGAAGATGACAGAAGATGACAGAATGACAGAAGAGGACAGAATGACAGAAGAGGACAGAATGACAGAAGATGACAGAATGACAGAAGATGACAGAAGATGACAGAAGATGACAGAATGACAGAAGATGACAGAAGATGACAGAATATGACAGAATATGACAGAAGATGACAGAAGATGACAGAAGATGACAGAATGACAGAAGATGACAGCAGATGGCAGAAGATGACAGAAGATGACAGAAGATGACAGAATGACAGAAGAGGACAGAATGACAGAAGAGGACAGAATATGATAGAGGATGACAGAAGATGACAGAATGACAAAAGATGACAGAAGATGTCAGAAGGACAGAAGATGACAGAATGACAGAAGATGAAAGAACATGACAGAAGATGACAGAAGATGACAGAATATGACAGAAGAGGACAGAAGATGACAGAAGATGACAGAAGATGACAGAAGATGACAGAATATGACAGAAGATGACAGAAGATGACAGAATGACAGAAGAGGACAGAATGACAGAAGAGGACAGAATATGACAGAAGATGACACAAGATGACAGAATGACAGAAAATGACAGAAGAGGACAGAATATGACAGAAGAGGACAGAATGATAGAAGATGACAGAAGGTGACAGAAGATGGCAGAAGATGACAGAAGATGACAGAATATGACAGAAGATGACAGAAGATGACAGAGTATGACAGAAGATGACAGAAGATGACAGAAGATGACAGAATGACAGAAGAGGACAGAATGACAGAAGATGACAGAATGACAGAAGAGGACAGAAGATGACAGAGGATGACAGAAGATGACAGAAGATGACAGAATGACAGAAGAGGACAGAAGATGACAGAAGATGACAGAATGACAGAAGATGACAGAAGATGACAGAAGATGACAGAAGATGACAGAATTACAGAAGAGGACAGAATGACAGAAGAGGACAGAAGATGACAGAATGACAGAAGAGGACAGAAGATGACAGAAGATGACAGAAGATGACAGAATGACAGAAGAGGACAGAATGACAGAAGAGGACAGAATGACAGAAGATGACAGAATGACAGAAGATGACAGAAGATGACAGAAGATGACAGAATGACAGAAGATGACAGAAGATGAGAGTAGATGACAGAAGATGACATAAGATGACAGAAGATGACAGAAGATGACAGAATGACAGAAGAGGACAGAAGATGACAGAAGATGACAGAAGATGACAGAAGATGACAGATTGACAGAAGAGGACAGAATGACAGAAGAGGACAGAATATGATAGAGGATGACAGAAGATGACAGAATGACAGAAGATGACAGAAGATGTCAGAAGGACAGAAGATGACAGAATGACAAAAGATGACAGAAGATGACAGAAGATGACAGAATATGACAGAAGAGGACAGAAGATGACAGAAGATGACAGAAGATGACAGAAGATGACAGAATGACAGAAGAGGACAGAATGACAGAAGAGGACAGAATATGACAGAAGATGACACAAGATGACAGAATGACAGAAAATGACAGAAGAGGACAGAACATGACAGAAGAGGACAGAATGACAGAAGATGACAGAAGATGACAGAAGATGACAGAATATGACAGAAGATGACAGAATATGACAGAAGATGACAGAAGATGACAGAAGATGACAGAATGACAGAAGATGACACAAGATGACGGAAGATGACAGAAGATGACAGAAGATGACAGAATGACACAAGAGGACAGAATGACAGAAGATGACAGAATGACAGAAGAGGACAGAATGACAGAAGATGACAGAAGATGACAGAAGATGACAGAAGATGACAGAAGATGACAGAATGACAGAAGATGTCAGAATGACAGAAGATGACAGAATGACAGAAGAGGACAGAATGACAGAAGATGACAGAAGATGACAGAAGATGACAGAATGACAGAAGAGGACAGAATGACAGATGATGACAGAATGACAGAAGAGGACAGAAGATGACAGAAGATGACAGAAGACGACAGAAGATGACAGAAGGTGACAGAATGACAGAAGAGGACAGAATGACAGAAGATGACAGAAGATGACAGAAGATGACAGAAGATGACAGAATGACAGAATATGACAGAAGATGTCAGAAGATGACAGAAGATGACAGAATGACAGAAGAGGACAGAATGACAGAAGATGACAGAAGATGACAGAAGATGACAGAATGACAGAAGAGGACAGAATGACAGAAGATGACAGAAGATGACAGAAGATGACAGAATGACAGAAGATGACAGAAGATGACAGAACATGACAGAATGACAGAAGATGACAGAAGATGACAGAAGAGGACAGAATGACAGAAGATGACAGGATATGACAGAAGATGACAGAATGACAGAAGATGACAGAAGATGACAGAAGAGGACAGAAAGACAGAAGATAACAGAAGATGACAGAAGATGACAGAATGACAGAAGAGGACAGAAGATGACAGAATGACAGAAGAGGACAGAAAGACAGAAGATGACAGAAGATGACAGAAGATGACAGAAGATGACAGAAGATGACAGAATATGACAGAAGATGAAAAAGATGACAGAAGATGACAGAAGAGGACAGAATGACAGAAGATGACAGAAGATGACAGAAGATGACAGAATGACGGAAGATGACAGAAGATGACGCAAGATGACAGAAGATGACAGAAGATGACAGAATGACAGAAGAGGACATAATGACAGAAGATGACAGAAGATGACAGAAGATGACAGAATGACAGAAGATGACAGAATGACAGAAGATGACAGAATGACAGAAGAGGACACAATGGCAGAAGATGACAGAAGATGACAGAAGATGACAGAATGACAGAAGAGGACAGAATGACAGAAGATGACAGAATGACAGAAGAGGACAGAATGACAGAAGATGACAGAAGATGACAGAATGACAGAAGAGGACAGAATGACAGAAGATGACAGAAGATGACAGAATGACAGAAGATGACACAAGATGACACAAGATGACAAAATGACAGAAGAGGACAGAATTACAGAAGATGACAGAGTGACAGAAGATGACAGAATGACAGAAGAGGACAGAATGACAGAAGTTGACAGAATATGACAGAAGATGACAGAATATGACAGAAGATGACAGAAGATGACAGAAGATGACAGAATGACAGAAGAGGACAGAATGACAGAAGATGACAGAAGATGACAGAAGATGACAGAATGACAGAAGATGACGGAAGATGACAGAAGATGACAGAATGACACAAGAGGACAGAATGACAGAAGATGACAGAATGACAGAAGAGGACAGAATGACAGAAGATGACAGAAGATGACAGAAGATGACAGAAGATGACAGAAGATGACAGAATGACAGAAGATGTCAGAATGACAGAAGATGACAGAATGACAGAAGAGGACAGAATGACAGAAGATGACAGAAGATGACAGAAGATGACAGAATGACAGAAGAGGACAGAATGACAGATGATGACAGAATGACAGAAGAGGACAGAAGATGACAGAAGATGACAGAAGACGACAGAAGATTACAGAAGGTGACAGAATGACAGAAGAGGACAGAATGACAGAAGATGACAGAAGATGACAGAAGATGACAGAAGATGACAGAATGACAGAAGATGAAAGAAGATGACAGAAGATGACAAAATGACAGAAGAGGACAGAATGACAGAAGATGACAGAATGACAGAAGAGGACAGAATGACAGAAGATGACAGAAGATGAAAGAAGATGACAGAATGACAGAAGAGGACAGAATGACAGAAGATGACAGAATATGACAGAAGATGACAGAATATGACAGAAGATGACAGAAGATGACAGAAGATGACAGAATGACAGAAGAGGACAGAATGACAGAAGATGACAGAAGATGACAGAATGACAGAAGATGAAAGAAGATGAAGGAAGATGACAGAAGATGACAGAAGATGACAGAATGACAGAAGAGGACGGAATGACAGAAGATGACAGAAGATGACAGAAGATGACAGAATGACAGAAGATGTCAGAATGACAGAAGATGACAGAATGACAGAAGGGGACAGAATGACAGAAGATGACAGAAGATGACAGAAGATGACAGAATGACAGAAGAGGACAGAATGACAGAAGGTGACAGAAGATGACAGAATGATAGAAGAGGACAGAAGATGACAGAAGATGACAAAAGATGACAGAATGACAGAAGATGACAGAAGATGACAGAAGATGACAAAATGACAGAAGAGGACAGAATGACAGAAGATGACAGAGTGACAGAAGAGGACAGAATGAGAGAAGATGACAGAAGATGAAAGAAGATGACAGAATGACAGAAGAGGACAGAATGACAGAAGATGACAGAATATGACAGAAGATGACAGAATATGACAGAAGATGACAGAAGATGACAGAAGATGACAGAATGACAGAAGAGGACAGAATGACAGAAGATAACAGAAGATGACAGAAGATGACAGAATGACAGAAGATGAAAGAAGATGAAGGAAGATGACAGAAGATGACAGAAGATGACAGAATGACAGAAGAGGACGGAATGACAGAAGATGACAGAAGATGACAGAAGATGACAGAAGATGACAGAATGACAGAAGATGTCAGAATGACAGAAGATGACAGAATGACAGAAGGGGACAGAATGACAGAAGATGACAGAAGATGACAGAACATGACAGAACATGACAGAATGACAGAAGATGAGAGAAGATGACAGAAGAGGACAGAATGACAGAAGATGACAGAATATGACAGAAGAGGACAGAATGACAGAAGATAACAGAAGATGACAGAAGATGACAGAATGACAGAAGAGGACAGAAGATGACAGAATGACAGAAGAGGACAGAATGACAGAAGATGACAGAAGATGACAGAAGAAGACAGAATGACAGAAGAGGACAGAATGACAGAAGATGACAGAAGATGACAGAAGATGACAGAATGACAGAAGAGGACAGAATGACAGAAGAGGACAGAAGATGACAGAATGACAGAAGAAGACAGAAGAGGACAGAAGATGACAGAATGACAGAAGAGGACAGAAGATGACAGAAGATGACAGAATGACAGAAGAGGACAGAATGACAGAAGAGGACAGAATGACAGAAGATGACAGAATGACAGAAGATGACAGAAGATGACAGAAGATGACAGAATGACAGAAGATGACAGAAGATGACAGAATATGACAGAATATGACAGAAGATGACAGAAGATGACAGAAGATGACAGAATGACAGAAGATGACAGCAGATGGCAGAAGATGACAGAAGATGACAGAAGATGACAGAATGACAGAAGAGGACAGAATGACAGAAGAGGACAGAATATGATAGAGGATGACAGAAGATGACAGAATGACAAAAGATGACAGAAGATGTCAGAAGGACAGAAGATGACAGAATGACAGAAGATGAAAGAACATGACAGAAGATGACAGAAGATGACAGAATATGACAGAAGAGGACAGAAGATGACAGAAGATGACAGAAGATGACAGAAGATGACAGAATATGACAGAAGATGACAGAAGATGACAGAATGACAGAAGAGGACAGAATGACAGAAGAGGACAGAATATGACAGAAGATGACACAAGATGACAGAATGACAGAAAATGACAGAAGAGGACAGAATATGACAGAAGAGGACAGAATGATAGAAGATGACAGAAGGTGACAGAAGATGGCAGAAGATGACAGAAGATGACAGAATATGACAGAAGATGACAGAAGATGACAGAGTATGACAGAAGATGACAGAAGATGACAGAAGATGACAGAATGACAGAAGAGGACAGAATGACAGAAGATGACAGAATGACAGAAGAGGACAGAAGATGACAGAGGATGACAGAAGATGACAGAAGATGACAGAATGACAGAAGAGGACAGAAGATGACAGAAGATGACAGAATGACAGAAGATGACAGAAGATGACAGAAGATGACAGAAGATGACAGAATTACAGAAGAGGACAGAATGACAGAAGAGGACAGAAGATGACAGAATGACAGAAGAGGACAGAAGATGACAGAAGATGACAGAAGATGACAGAATGACAGAAGAGGACAGAATGACAGAAGAGGACAGAATGACAGAAGATGACAGAATGACAGAAGATGACAGAAGATGACAGAAGATGACAGAATGACAGAAGATGACAGAAGATGAGAGTAGATGACAGAAGATGACATAAGATGACAGAAGATGACAGAAGATGACAGAATGACAGAAGAGGACAGAAGATGACAGAAGATGACAGAAGATGACAGATTGACAGAAGAGGACAGAATGACAGAAGAGGACAGAATATGATAGAGGATGACAGAAGATGACAGAATGACAGAAGATGACAGAAGATGTCAGAAGGACAGAAGATGACAGAATGACAAAAGATGACAGAAGATGACAGAAGATGACAGAAGATGACAGAATATGACAGAAGAGGACAGAAGATGACAGAAGATGACAGAAGATGACAGAATGACAGAAGAGGACAGAATGACAGAAGAGGACAGAATATGACAGAAGATGACACAAGATGACAGAATGACAGAAAATGACAGAAGAGGACAGAACATGACAGAAGAGGACAGAATGACAGAAGATGACAGAAGATGACAGAAGATGACAGAATATGACAGAAGATGACAGAATATGACAGAAGATGACAGAAGATGACAGAAGATGACAGAAGATGACAGAATGACAGAAGATGACACAAGATGACGGAAGATGACAGAAGATGACAGAAGATGACAGAATGACACAAGAGGACAGAATGACAGAAGATGACAGAATGACAGAAGAGGACAGAATGACAGAAGATGACAGAAGATGACAGAAGATGACAGAAGATGACAGAAGATGACAGAATGACAGAAGATGTCAGAATGACAGAAGATGACAGAATGACAGAAGAGGACAGAATGACAGAAGATGACAGAAGATGACAGAAGATGACAGAATGACAGAAGAGGACAGAATGACAGATGATGACAGAATGACAGAAGAGGACAGAAGATGACAGAAGATGACAGAAGACGACAGAAGATGACAGAAGGTGACAGAATGACAGAAGAGGACAGAATGACAGAAGATGACAGAAGATGACAGAAGATGACAGAAGATGACAGAATGACAGAATATGACAGAAGATGTCAGAAGATGACAGAAGATGTCAGAATGACAGAAGAGGACAGAATGACAGAAGATGACAGAAGATGACAGAAGATGACAGAATGACAGAAGAGGACAGAATGACAGAAGATGACAGAAGATGACAGAAGATGACAGAAGATGACAGAATGACAGAAGATGTCAGAATGACAGAAGATGACAGAATGACAGAAGAGGACAGAATGACAGAAGATGACAGAAGATGACAGAACATGACAGAATGACAGAAGATGACAGAAGATGACAGAAGAGGACAGAATGACAGAAGATGACAGGATATGACAGAAGATGACAGAATGACAGAAGATGACAGAAGATGACAGAAGAGGACAGAAAGACAGAAGATAACAGAAGATGACAGAAGATGACAGAATGACAGAAGAGGACAGAAGATGACAGAATGACAGAAGAGGACAGAAAGACAGAAGATGACAGAAGATGACAGAAGATGACAGAAGATGACAGAAGATGACAGAATATGACAGAAGATGAAAAAGATGACAGAAGATGACAGAAGAGGACAGAATGACAGAAGATGACAGAAGATGACAGAAGATGACAGAATGACGGAAGATGACAGAAGATGACGCAAGATGACAGAAGATGACAGAATGACAGAAGAGGACATAATGACAGAAGATGACAGAAGATGACAGAAGATGACAGAATGACAGAAGATGACAGAATGACAGAAGATGACAGAATGACAGAAGAGGACACAATGGCAGAAGATGACAGAAGATGACAGAAGATGACAGAATGACAGAAGAGGACAGAATGACAGAAGATGACAGAATGACAGAAGAGGACAGAATGACAGAAGATGACAGAAGATGACAGAATGACAGAAGAGGACAGAATGACAGAAGATGACAGAAGATGAAAGAAGATGACAGAATGACAGAAGAGGACAGAATGACAGAAGATGACAGAATATGACAGAAGATGACAGAATATGACAGAAGATGACAGAAGATGACAGAAGATGACAGAATGACAGAAGAGGACAGAATGACAGAAGATGACAGAAGATGACAGAATGACAGAAGATGAAAGAAGATGAAGGAAGATGACAGAAGATGACAGAAGATGACAGAATGACAGAAGAGGACGGAATGACAGAAGATGACAGAAGATGACAGAAGATGACAGAATGACAGAAGATGTCAGAATGACAGAAGATGACAGAATGACAGAAGGGGACAGAATGACAGAAGATGACAGAAGATGACAGAACATGACAGAATGACAGAAGAGGACAGAATGACAGAAGGTGACAGAAGATGACAGAATGATAGAAGAGGACAGAAGATGACAGAAGATGACAAAAGATGACAGAATGACAGAAGATGACAGAAGATGACAGAAGATGACAAAATGACAGAAGAGGACAGAATGACAGAAGATGACAGAGTGACAGAAGAGGACAGAATGAGAGAAGATGACAGAAGATGAAAGAAGATGACAGAATGACAGAAGAGGACAGAATGACAGAAGATGACAGAATATGACAGAAGATGACAGAATATGACAGAAGATGACAGAAGATGACAGAAGATGACAGAATGACAGAAGAGGACAGAATGACAGAAGATAACAGAAGATGACAGAAGATGACAGAATGACAGAAGATGAAAGAAGATGAAGGAAGATGACAGAAGATGACAGAAGATGACAGAATGACAGAAGAGGACGGAATGACAGAAGATGACAGAAGATGACAGAAGATGACAGAAGATGACAGAATGACAGAAGATGTCAGAATGACAGAAGATGACAGAATGACAGAAGGGGACAGAATGACAGAAGATGACAGAAGATGACAGAACATGACAGAACATGACAGAATGACAGAAGATGAGAGAAGATGACAGAAGAGGACAGAATGACAGAAGATGACAGAATATGACAGAAGAGGACAGAATGACAGAAGATAACAGAAGATGACAGAAGATGACAGAATGACAGAAGAGGACAGAAGATGACAGAATGACAGAAGAGGACAGAATGACAGAAGATGACAGAAGATGACAGAAGAAGACAGAATGACAGAAGAGGACAGAATGACAGAAGATGACAGAAGATGACAGAAGATGACAGAATGACAGAAGAGGACAGAATGACAGAAGAGGACAGAAGATGACAGAATGACAGAAGAAGACAGAAGAGGACAGAAGATGACAGAATGACAGAAGAGGACAGAAGATGACAGAAGATGACAGAATGACAGAAGAGGACAGAATGACAGAAGAGGACAGAATGACAGAAGATGACAGAATGACAGAAGATGACAGAAGATGACAGAAGATGACAGAATGACAGAAGATGACAGAAGATGACAGAATATGACAGAATATGACAGAAGATGACAGAAGATGACAGAAGATGACAGAATGACAGAAGATGACAGCAGATGGCAGAAGATGACAGAAGATGACAGAAGATGACAGAATGACAGAAGAGGACAGAATGACAGAAGAGGACAGAATATGATAGAGGATGACAGAAGATGACAGAATGACAAAAGATGACAGAAGATGTCAGAAGGACAGAAGATGACAGAATGACAGAAGATGAAAGAACATGACAGAAGATGACAGAAGATGACAGAATATGACAGAAGAGGACAGAAGATGACAGAAGATGACAGAAGATGACAGAAGATGACAGAATATGACAGAAGATGACAGAAGATGACAGAATGACAGAAGAGGACAGAATGACAGAAGAGGACAGAATATGACAGAAGATGACACAAGATGACAGAATGACAGAAAATGACAGAAGAGGACAGAATATGACAGAAGAGGACAGAATGATAGAAGATGACAGAAGGTGACAGAAGATGGCAGAAGATGACAGAAGATGACAGAATATGACAGAAGATGACAGAAGATGACAGAGTATGACAGAAGATGACAGAAGATGACAGAAGATGACAGAATGACAGAAGAGGACAGAATGACAGAAGATGACAGAATGACAGAAGAGGACAGAAGATGACAGAGGATGACAGAAGATGACAGAAGATGACAGAATGACAGAAGAGGACAGAAGATGACAGAAGATGACAGAATGACAGAAGATGACAGAAGATGACAGAAGATGACAGAAGATGACAGAATTACAGAAGAGGACAGAATGACAGAAGAGGACAGAAGATGACAGAATGACAGAAGAGGACAGAAGATGACAGAAGATGACAGAAGATGACAGAATGACAGAAGAGGACAGAATGACAGAAGAGGACAGAATGACAGAAGATGACAGAATGACAGAAGATGACAGAAGATGACAGAAGATGACAGAATGACAGAAGATGACAGAAGATGAGAGTAGATGACAGAAGATGACATAAGATGACAGAAGATGACAGAAGATGACAGAATGACAGAAGAGGACAGAAGATGACAGAAGATGACAGAAGATGACAGAAGATGACAGATTGACAGAAGAGGACAGAATGACAGAAGAGGACAGAATATGATAGAGGATGACAGAAGATGACAGAATGACAGAAGATGACAGAAGATGTCAGAAGGACAGAAGATGACAGAATGACAAAAGATGACAGAAGATGACAGAAGATGACAGAAGATGACAGAATATGACAGAAGAGGACAGAAGATGACAGAAGATGACAGAAGATGACAGAAGATGACAGAATGACAGAAGAGGACAGAATGACAGAAGAGGACAGAATATGACAGAAGATGACACAAGATGACAGAATGACAGAAAATGACAGAAGAGGACAGAACATGACAGAAGAGGACAGAATGACAGAAGATGACAGAAGATGACAGAAGATGACAGAATATGACAGAAGATGACAGAATATGACAGAAGATGACAGAAGATGACAGAAGATGACAGAAGATGACAGAATGACAGAAGATGACACAAGATGACGGAAGATGACAGAAGATGACAGAAGATGACAGAATGACACAAGAGGACAGAATGACAGAAGATGACAGAATGACAGAAGAGGACAGAATGACAGAAGATGACAGAAGATGACAGAAGATGACAGAAGATGACAGAAGATGACAGAATGACAGAAGATGTCAGAATGACAGAAGATGACAGAATGACAGAAGAGGACAGAATGACAGAAGATGACAGAAGATGACAGAAGATGACAGAATGACAGAAGAGGACAGAATGACAGATGATGACAGAATGACAGAAGAGGACAGAAGATGACAGAAGATGACAGAAGACGACAGAAGATGACAGAAGGTGACAGAATGACAGAAGAGGACAGAATGACAGAAGATGACAGAAGATGACAGAAGATGACAGAAGATGACAGAATGACAGAATATGACAGAAGATGTCAGAAGATGACAGAAGATGTCAGAATGACAGAAGAGGACAGAATGACAGAAGATGACAGAAGATGACAGAAGATGACAGAATGACAGAAGAGGACAGAATGACAGAAGATGACAGAAGATGACAGAAGATGACAGAAGATGACAGAATGACAGAAGATGTCAGAATGACAGAAGATGACAGAATGACAGAAGAGGACAGAATGACAGAAGATGACAGAAGATGACAGAACATGACAGAATGACAGAAGATGACAGAAGATGACAGAAGAGGACAGAATGACAGAAGATGACAGGATATGACAGAAGATGACAGAATGACAGAAGATGACAGAAGATGACAGAAGAGGACAGAAAGACAGAAGATAACAGAAGATGACAGAAGATGACAGAATGACAGAAGAGGACAGAAGATGACAGAATGACAGAAGAGGACAGAAAGACAGAAGATGACAGAAGATGACAGAAGATGACAGAAGATGACAGAAGATGACAGAATATGACAGAAGATGAAAAAGATGACAGAAGATGACAGAAGAGGACAGAATGACAGAAGATGACAGAAGATGACAGAAGATGACAGAATGACGGAAGATGACAGAAGATGACGCAAGATGACAGAAGATGACAGAAGATGACAGAATGACAGAAGAGGACATAATGACAGAAGATGACAGAAGATGACAGAAGATGACAGAATGACAGAAGATGACAGAATGACAGAAGATGACAGAATGACAGAAGAGGACACAATGGCAGAAGATGACAGAAGATGACAGAAGATGACAGAATGACAGAAGAGGACAGAATGACAGAAGATGACAGAATGACAGAAGAGGACAGAATGACAGAAGATGACAGAAGATGACAGAATGATAGAAGAGGACAGAATGACAGAAGATGACAGAAGATGACAGAATGACAGAAGATGACACAAGATGACACAAGATGACAAAATGACAGAAGAGGACAGAATTACAGAAGATGACAGAGTGACAGAAGATGACAGAATGACAGAAGAGGACAGAATGACAGAAGTTGACAGAATATGACAGAAGATGACAGAATATGACAGAAGATGACAGAAGATGACAGAAGATGACAGAATGACAGAAGAGGACAGAATGACAGAAGATGACAGAAGATGACAGAAGATGACAGAATGACAGAAGATGACGGAAGATGACAGAAGATGACAGAATGACACAAGAGGACAGAATGACAGAAGATGACAGAATGACAGAAGAGGACAGAATGACAGAAGATGACAGAAGATGACAGAAGATGACAGAAGATGACAGAAGATGACAGAATGACAGAAGATGTCAGAATGACAGAAGATGACAGAATGACAGAAGAGGACAGAATGACAGAAGATGACAGAAGATGACAGAAGATGACAGAATGACAGAAGAGGACAGAATGACAGATGATGACAGAATGACAGAAGAGGACAGAAGATGACAGAAGATGACAGAAGACGACAGAAGATTACAGAAGGTGACAGAATGACAGAAGAGGACAGAATGACAGAAGATGACAGAAGATGACAGAAGATGACAGAAGATGACAGAATGACAGAAGATGAAAGAAGATGACAGAAGATGACAAAATGACAGAAGAGGACAGAATGACAGAAGATGACAGAATGACAGAAGAGGACAGAATGACAGAAGATGACAGAAGATGAAAGAAGATGACAGAATGACAGAAGAGGACAGAATGACAGAAGATGACAGAATATGACAGAAGATGACAGAATATGACAGAAGATGACAGAAGATGACAGAAGATGACAGAATGACAGAAGAGGACAGAATGACAGAAGATGACAGAAGATGACAGAATGACAGAAGATGAAAGAAGATGAAGGAAGATGACAGAAGATGACAGAAGATGACAGAATGACAGAAGAGGACGGAATGACAGAAGATGACAGAAGATGACAGAAGATGACAGAATGACAGAAGATGTCAGAATGACAGAAGATGACAGAATGACAGAAGAGGACAGAATGACAGAAGGTGACAGAAGATGACAGAATGACAGAAGAGGACAGAAGATGACAGAAGATGACAAAAGATGACAGAATGACAGAAGATGACAGAAGATGACAAAATGACAGAAGAGGACAGAATGACAGAAGATGACAGAGTGACAGAAGAGGACAGAATGACAGAAGATGACAGAAGATGAAAGAAGATGACAGAATGACAGAAGATGACAGAAGATGACAGAAGAGGACAGAATGACAGAAGATGACAGAATATGACAGAAGATGACAGAATGACAGAAGATGACAGAAGATGACAGAAGAGGACAGAATGACAGAAGATAACAGAAGATGACAGAAGATGACAGAATGACAGAAGAGGACAGAAGATGACAGAATGACAGAAGAGGACAGAATGACAGAAGATGACAGAAGATGACAGAAGAAGACAGAATGACAGAAGAGGACAGAATGACAGAAGATGACAGAAGATGACAGAAGATGACAGAATGACAGAAGAGGACAGAATGACAGAAGAGGACAGAAGATGACAGAATGACAGGAGAAGACAGAAGAGGACAGAATGACAGAAGATGACAGAAGATGACAGAAGATGACAGAATGACAGAAGAGGACAGAATGACAGAAGAGGACAGAAGATGACAGAATGACAGAAGAGGACAGAAGATGACAGAATGACAGAAGAGGACAGAATGACAGAAGAGGACAGAATGACAGAAGATGACAGAATGACAGAAGATGACAGAAGATGACAGAAGATGACAGAATGACAGAAGATGACAGAAGATGACAGAATATGACAGAATATGACAGAAGATGACAGAAGATGACAGAAGATGACAGAATGACAGAAGATGACAGAAGATGACAGCAGATGGCAGAAGATGACAGAATGACAGAAGAGGACAGAAGATGACAGAAGATGACAGAAGATGACAGAATGACAGAAGAGGACAGAATGACAGAAGAGGACAGAATATGATAGAGGATGACAGAAGATGACAGAATGACAGAAGATGACAGAAGATGTCAGAAGGACAGAAGATGACAGAATGACAGAAGATGAAAGAACATGACAGAAGATGACAGAAGATGACAGAATATGACAGAAGAGGACAGAAGATGACAGAAGATGACAGAATATGACAGAAGATGACAGAAGATGACAGAATGACAGAAGAGGACAGAATGACAGAAGAGGACAGAATATGACAGAAGATGACACAAGATGACAGAATGAAAGAAAATGACAGAAGAGGACAGAATATGACAGAAGAGGACAGAATGATAGAAGATGACAGAAGGTGACAGAAGATGGCAGAAGATGACAGAAGATGACAGAATATGACAGAAGATGACAGAAGATGACAGAGTATGACAGAAGATGACAGAAGATGACAGAAGATGACAGAATGACAGAAGAGGACAGAATGACAGAATATGACAGAATGACAGAAGAGGACAGAAGATGAGAGAGGATGACAGAAGATGACAGAATGACAGAAGAGGACAGAAGATGACAGAAGATGACAGAATGACAGAAGATGACAGAAGATGACAGAAGATGACAGAATTACAGAAGAGGACAGAATGACAGAAGAGGACAGAAGATGACAGAATGACAGAAGAGGACAGAAGATGACAGAAGATGACAGAAGATGACAGAATGACAGAAGAGGACAGAATGACAGAAGAGGACAGAATGACAGAAGATGACAGAATGACAGAAGATGACAGAAGATGACAGAAGATGACAGAATGACAGAAGATGACAGAAGATGAGAGTAGATGACAGAAGATGACATAAGATGACAGAAGATGACAGAAGATGACAGAATGACAGAAGAGGACAGAAGATGACAGAAGATGACAGAAGATGACAGAAGATGACAGATTGACAGAAGAGGACAGAATGACAGAAGAGGACAGAATATGATAGAGGATGACAGAAGATGACAGAATGACAGAAGCTGACAGAAGATGTCAGAAGGACAGAAGATGACAGAATGACAAAAGATGACAGAAGATGACAGAAGATGACAGAAGATGACAGAATATGACAGAAGAGGACAGAAGATGACAGAATATGACAGAAGATGACAGAAGATGACAGAATGACAGAAGAGGACAGAATGACAGAAGAGGACAGAATATGACAGAAGATGACACAAGATGACAGAATGACAGAAAATGACAGAAGAGGACAGAACATGACAGAAGAGGACAGAATGACAGAAGATGACAGAAGATGACAGAATATGACAGAAGATGACAGAATATGACAGAAGATGACAGAAGATGACAGAAGATGACAGAAGATGACAGAATGACAGAAGATGACACAAGATGACGGAAGATGACAGAAGATGACAGAATGACACAAGAGGACAGAATGACAGAAGATGACAGAATGACAGAAGAGGACAGAATGACAGAAGATGACAGAAGATGACAGAAGATGACAGAAGATGACAGAATGACAGAAGATGTCAGAATGACAGAAGATGACAGAATGACAGAAGAGGACAGAATGACAGAAGATGACAGAAGATGACAGAATCACAGAAGAGGACAGAATGACAGATGATGACAGAATGACAGAAGAGGACAGAAGATGACAGAAGGTGACAGAATGACAGAAGAGGACAGAATGACAGAAGATGACAGAAGATGACAGAAGATGACAGAAGATGACAGAATGACAGAATGACAGAAGATGACAGAAGAGGGCAGAAGATGACAGAAGATGACAGAATGACAGAAGAGGACAGAAGATGACAGAATGACAGAAGAGGACAGAAGATGACAGAAGATGACAAAAGATGACAGAATGACAGAAGATGACAGAAGATGACAGAAGATGACAAAATGACAGAAGAGGACAGAATGACAGAAGATGACAGAGTGACAGAAGAGGACAGAATGACAGAAGATGACAGAAGATGGAAGAAAATGACAGAATGACAGAAGAGGACAGAATGACAGAAGATGACAGAATATGACAGAAGATGACAGAATATGACAGAAGATGACAGAAGATGACAGAAGATGACAGAATGACAGAAGAGGACAGAATGACAGAAGATGACAGAAGATGACAGAATGACAGAAGATGAAAGAAGATGAAGGAAGATGACAGAAGATGACAGAAGATGACAGAATGACAGAAGAGGACGGAATGACAGAAGATGACAGAAGATGACAGAATGACAGAAGATGTCAGAATGACAGAAGATGACAGAATGACAGAAGAGGACAGAATGACAGAAGATGACAGAAGATGACAGAAGATGACAGAACATGACAGAACATGACAGAATGACCGAAGATGACAGAAGATGACAGAAGAGGACAGAATGACGGAAGATGACAGAATATGACAGAAGATGACAGAATGACAGAAGATGACAGAAGATGACAGAAGAGGACAGAATGACAGAAGATAACAGAATATGACAGAAGATGACAGAATGACAGAAGAGGACAGAATGACAGAAGAGGACAGAAGATGACAGAATGACAGAAGAAGACAGAAGAGGACAGAATGACAGAAGATGACAGAAGATGACAGAAGATGACAGAATTACAGAAGAGGACAGAATGACAGAAGAGGACAGAAGATGACAGAATGACAGAAGAGGACAGAAGATGACAGAAGATGACAGAATGACAGAAGAGGACAGAATGACAGAAGATGACAGAAGATGACAGAAGATGACAGAATGACAGAAGATGACAGAAGATGACAGAATATGACAGAATATGACAGAAGATGACAGAAGATGACAGAAGATGACAGAATGACAGAAGATGACAGAAGATGACAGAATGACAGAAGAGGACAGAATGACAGAAGAGGACAGAATGACAGAAGATGACAGAATGACAGAAGATGACAGAAGATGACAGAAGATGACAGAATGACAGAAGATGACAGAAGATGACAGAATATGACAGAATATGACAGAAGATGACAGAAGATGACAGAAGATGACAGAATGACAGAAGATGACAGAAGATGACAGTAGATGGCAGAAGATGACAGAATGACAGAAGAGGACAGAAGATGACAGAAGATGACAGAAGATGACAGAAGATGACAGAAGATGACAGAATGACAGAAGAGGACAGAATGACAGAAGAGGACAGAATATGATAGAGGATGACAGAAGATGACAGAATGACAGAAGATGACAGAAGATGACAGAATGACAGAAGATGAAAGAACATGACAGAAGATGACAGAAGATGACAGAATATGACAGAAGGGGACAGAAGATGACAGAAGATGACAGAATATGACAGAAGATGACAGAAGATGACAGAATGACAGAAGAGGACAGAATGACAGAAGAGGACAGAATATGACAGAAGATGACACAAGATGACAGAATGACAGAAAATGACAGAAGAGGACAGAATATGACAGAAGAGGACAGAATGATAGAAGATGACAGAAGGTGACAGAAGATGGCAGAAGATGACAGAAGATGACAGAATATGACAGAAGATGACAGAAGATGACAGAGTATGACAGAAGATGACAGAAGATGACAGAATGACAGAAGAGGACAGAATGACAGAAGATGACAGAATGACAGAAGAGGACAGAAGATGACAGAGGATGACAGAAGATGACAGAAGATGACAGAATGACAGAAGAGGACAGAAGATGACAGAAGATGACAGAATGACAGAAGATGACAGAAGATGACAGAAGATGACAGAATTACAGAAGAGGACAGAATGACAGAAGAGGACAGAAGATGACAGAATGACAGAAGAGGACAGAAGATGACAGAAGATGACAGAAGATGACAGAATGACAGAAGAGGACAGAATGACAGAAGAGGACAGAATGACAGAAGATGACAGAATGACAGAAGATGACAGAAGATGACAGAAGATGACAGAATGACAGAAGATGAGAGTAGATGACAGAAGATGACATAAGATGACAGAAGATGACAGAAGATGACAGAATGACAGAAGAGGACAGAAGATGACAGAAGATGACAGAAGATGACAGATTGACAGAAGAGGACAGAATGACAGAAGAGGACAGAATATGATAGAGGATGACAGAAGATGACAGAATGACAGAAGATGACAGAAGATGTCAGAAGGACAGAAGATGACAGAATGACAAAAGATGACAGAAGATGACAGAAGATGACAGAATATGACAGAAGAGGACAGAAGATGACAGAATATGACAGAAGATGACAGAAGAGGACAGAATGACAGAAGAGGACAGAATATGACAGAAGATGACACAAGATGACAGAATGACAGAAAATGACAGAAGAGGACAGAACATGACAGAAGAGGACAGAATGACAGAAGATGACAGAAGATGGCAGAAGATGGCAGAAGATGACAGAAGATGACAGAAGATGACAGAAGATGACAGAGTATGACAGAAGATGACAGAAGATGACAGAAGATGACAGAAGATGAAAGAAGATGACAGAATGACAGAAGAGGACAGAATGACAGAAGATGACAGAATGACAGAAGAGGACAGAAGATGACAGAAGATGACAGAAGATGACAGAATGACAGAAGAGGACAGAAGATGACAGAAGATGACAGAATGACAGAAGATGACAGAAGATGACAGAAGATGACAGAAGATGACAGAATGACCGAAGAGGACAGAATGACAGAAGAGGACAGAATGACAGAAGAGGACAGAATATGACAAAAGATGACAGAAGATGACAGAATGACAGGAGATGACAGAAGATGACAGAAAATGACAGAGGATGACAGAAGATGACAGAAGATGACAGAATGACAGAAGAGGAAAGAATGACAGAAGATGACAGAATGACAGAAGATGACAGAATGACAGATGAGGACAGAAGATGACAGAAGATGTCAGAAGGACAGAAGATGACAGAATGACAGAAGATGAAAGAACATGACAGAAGATGACAGAATATGACAGAAGAGGACAGAAGATGACAGAAGATGACAGAATATGACAGAAGATGACAGAAGATGACAGAATGACAGAAGAGGACAGAATGACAGAAGAGGACAGAATATGACAGAAGATGACACAAGATGACAGAATGACAGAAAATGACAGAAGAGGACAGAATATGACAGAAGAGGACAGAATGATAGAAGATGACAGAAGGTGACAGAAGATGGCAGAAGATGACAGAAGATGACAGAATTTGACAGAAGATGACAGAAGATGACAGAGTATGACAGAAGATGACAGAAGATGACAGAAGATGACAGAATGACAGAAGAGGACAGAATGACAGAAGATGACAGAATGACAGAAGAGGACAGAATATGACAGAGGATGACAGAAGATGACAGAAGATGACAGAATGACAGAAGAGGACAGAAGATGACAGAAGATGACAGATTGACAGAAGAGGACAGAAGATGACAGAAGATGACAGAAGATGACAGAATTACAGAAGAGGACAGAATGACAGAAGAGGACAGAAGATATCAGAATGACAGAAGAGGACAGAAGATGACAGAAGATGACAGAAGATGACAGAATGACAGAAGAGGACAGAATGACAGAAGAGGACAGAATGACAGAAGATGACAGAATGACAGAAGATGACAGAAGATGACAGAAGATGACAGAATGACAGAAGATGACAGAAGATGAGAGTAGATGACAGAAGATGACATAAGATGACAGAAGATGACAGAAGATGACAGAATGACAGAAGAGGACAGAAGATGACAGAAGATGACAGAATGACAGAAGAGGACAGAATGACAGAAGAGGACAGAATATGATAGAGGATGACAGAAGATGACAGAATGACAGAAGATGACAGAAGATGTCAGAAGGACAGAAGATGACAGAATGACAGAAGATGACAGAAGATGACAGAAGATGACAGAAGATGACAGAATATGACAGAAGAGGACAGAAGATGACAGAAGATGACAGAATATGACAGAAGATGACAGAAGATGACAGAATGACAGAAGAGGACAGAATGACAGAAGAGGGCAGAATATGACAGAAGATGACACAAGATGACAGAATGACAGAAAATGACAGAAGAGGACAGAACATGACAGAAGAGGACAGAATGACAGAAGATGACAGAAGATGACAAAAGATGACAGAAGATGGCAGAAGATGACAGAAGATGACAGAATATGACAAAAGATGACAGAAGATGACAGAATGACAGAAGAGGACAGAATGACAGAAGATGACAGAAGATGACAGAAGATGAAAGAAGATGACCGAATGACAGAAGAGGACAGAATGACAGATGACAGAATGACAGAAGAGGACAGAGGATGACAGAAGATGACAGAAGATGACAGAATGACAGAAGAGGACAGAAGATGACAGAATGACAGAAGATGACAGAAGATGACAGAAGATGACAGAAGATGACAGAATGACCGAAGAGGACAGAATGCCAGAAGAGGACAGAATGACAGAAGAGGACAGAATATAATAAAGATGACAGAAGATGACAGAATGACAGAAGATGACAGAAGATGACAGAAAATGACAGAAGATGACAGAAGATGACAGAAGATGACAGAATGACAGAAGAGGAAAGAATGACAGAAGATGACAGAATGACAGAAGATGACAGAATGACAGATGAGGACAGAAGATGACAGAAGATGACAGAAGATGACAGAATGACAGAAGAGGACAGAAGATGACAGAATGACAGAAGAGGACAGAAGAGGACAGAAGATGACAGAAGATGACAGAAGATGACAGAAGATGACAGAATGACAGAAGAGGTCAGAAGATGACAGAAGATGACAGAAGATGACAGAAGATAACAGAAGATGACAGAATGACAGAAGAGGACAGAATGACAGAAGAGGACAGAATGACAGAAGATGACAGAAGATGACAGAAGATGACAGAAGATGAAAAGATGACAGAATATGACAGAAGATGACAGAAGATGACAGAATATGACAGAAGATGACAGAATGACAGAAGAGGACAGAATGGCAGAAGAGGACAGAATATGCCAGAAGATGACAGAAGGTGACAGAATGACAGAAGATGACAGAAGATGACAGAAGATCACAGAAGATGACAGAAGATGACAGAATGACAGAAGAGGACAGAATGACAGAAGATGACAGAATGACAGAAGAGGACAGAATGACAGAAGATGACAGAAGATGACACAAGATGACAGAATGACAGAAGAGGACAGAATGACAGAAGATGACAGAATGACGGAAGATGACAGAGGATGACAGAAGATGACAGAAGAATGCAGAAGATGACAGAATGACAGACGAGGAAAGAAGATGACAGAAGATGGCAGAAGATGACAGAAGATGACAGAATGACAGAAGAGGACAGAATGACAGAAGATGACAGAATGACAGAAGAGGACAGAATGACAGAAGATGATAGAAGATGACAGAAGATGACAGAAGAGGGCAGAAGATGACAGAAGATGACAGAGTATGACAGAAGATGACAGAAGATGACAGAAGATGAAAGAAGATGACAGAATGACAGAAGAGGACAGAATGACAGAAGATGACAGAATGACAGAAGAGGACAGAAGATGACAGAAGATGACAGAAGATGACAGAATGACAGAAGAGGACAGAAGATGACAGAAGATGACAGAATGTCAGAAGCTGACAGAAGATGACAGAAGATGACAGAAGATGACAGAATGACCGAAGAGGACAGAATGACAGAAGAGGACAGAATGACAGAAGAGGACAGAATATGACAAAAGATGACAGAAGATGACAGAATGACAGAAGATGACAGAAGATGACAGAAAATGACAGAAGATGACAGAAGATGACAGAATGACAGAAGATGACAGAATGACAGATGAGGACAGAAGATGACAGAAGATGTCAGAAGGACAGAAGATGACAGAATGACAGAAGATGAAAGAACATGACAGAAGATGACAGAAGATGACAGAATATGACAGAAGAGGACAGAAGATGACAGAAGATGAAAGAATATGACAGAAGAAGACAGAAGATGACAGAATGACAGAAGAGGACAGAATGACAGAAGAGGACAGAATATGACAGAAGATGACACAAGATGACAGAATGACAGAAAATGACAGAAGAGGACAGAATATGACAGAAGAGGACAGAATGATAGAAGATGACAGAAGGTGACAGAAGATGGCAGAAGATGACAGAAGATGACAGAATATGACAGAAGATGACAGAAGATGACAGAGTATGACAGAAGATGACAGAAGATGACAGAATGACAGAAGAGGACAGAATGACAGAAGATGACAGAATGACAGAAGAGGACAGAAGATGACAGAGGATGACAGAAGATGACAGAAGATGACAGAATGACAGAAGAGGACAGAAGATGACAGAATGACAGAAGATGACAGAAATGACAGAAGATGACAGAATTACAGAAGAGGACAGAATGACAGAAGAGGACAGAAGATGACAGAATGACAGAAGAGGACAGAAGATGACAGAAGATGACAGAATGACAGAAGAGGACAGAATGACAGAAGAGGACAGAATGACAGAAGATGACAGAATGACAGAAGATGACAGAAGATGACAGAAGATGACAGAATGACAGAAGATGACAGAAGATGAGAGTAGATGACAGAAGATGACATAAGATGACAGAAGATGACAGAAGATGACAGAATGACAGAAGAGGACAGAAGATGACAGAAGATGACAGAAGATTACAGAATGACAGAAGAGGACAGAATATGATAGAGGATGACAGAAGATGACAGAATGACAGAAGATGACAGAAGATGTCAGAAGGACAGAAGATGACAGAATGACAGAAGATGACAGAAGATGACAGAAGATGACAGAATATGACAGAAGAGGACAGAAGATGACAGAAGATGACAGAATATGACAGAAGATGACAGAAGATGACAGAATGACAGAAAATGACAGAAGAGGACAGAACATGACAGAAGAGGACAGAATGACAGAAGATGACAGAAGATGACAGAAGATGACAGAATGACAGAAAATGACAGAAGAGGACAGAACATGACAGAAGAGGACAGAATGACAGAAGATGACAGAAGATGACAGAAGATGACAGAATATGACAGAAGATGACACAAGATGACAGAATGACAGAAAATGACAGAAGAGGACAGAACATGACAGAAGAGGACAGAATGACAGAAGATGACAGAAGATGACAGAAGATGACAGAAGATGACAGAAGATGGCAGAAGATGACAGAAGATGACAGAAGATGACAAAAGATGACAGAAGATGACAGAATGACAGAAGAGGACAGAATGACAGAAGATGACAGAAGATGACAGAAGATGAAAGAAGATGACAGAATGACAGAAGAGGACAGAATGACAGATGACAGAATGACAGAAGAGGACAGAAGATGACAGAAGATGACAGAAGATGACAGAATGACAGAAGAGGACAGAAGATGACAGAATGACAGAAGATGACAGAAGATGACAGAAGATGACAGAAGGTGACAGAAGATGACAGAATGACCGAAGAGGACAGAATGCCAGAAGAGGACAGAATGACAGAAGAGGACAGAATATGACAAAAGATGACAGAAGATGACAGAATGACAGAAGATGACAGAAGATGACAGAATGACAGAAGAGGACAGAAGATGACATAGGATGACAGAAGATGACAGAAGATGACAGAATGACAGAAGAGGACAGAAGATGACAGAATGACAGAAGATGACAGAAGATGACAGAAGATGACAGAAGATGACAGAATTACAGAAGAGGACAGAATGACAGAAGAGGACAGAAGATGACAGAATGACAGAAGAGGACAGAAGATGACAGAAGATGACAGAAGATGACAGAATGACAGAAGAGGACAGAATGACAGAAGAGGACAGAATAACAGAAGATGACAGAATGACAGAAGATGACAGAATGACAGAAGATGACAGAAGATGACAGAAGATGACAGAATGACAGAAGATGACAGAAGATGAGAGTAGATGACAGAAGATGACATAAGATGACAGAAGATGACAGAAGATGACAGAATGACAGAAGAGGACAGAAGATGACAGAAGATGACAGAAGATGACAGAATGACAGAAGAGGACAGAATATGATAGAGGATGACAGAAGATGACAGAATGACAGAAGATGACAGAAGATGTCAGAAGGACAGAAGATGACAGAATGACAGAAGATGACAGAAGATGACAGAAGATGACAGAATATGACAGAAGAGGACAGAAGATGACAGAAGATGACAGAATATGACAGAAGATGACAGAAGATGACAGAATGACAGAAAATGACAGAAGAGGACAGAACATGACAGAAGAGGACAGAATGACAGAAGATGACAGAAGATGACAGAAGATGACAGAAGATGACAGAATGACAGAAAATGACAGAAGAGGACAGAACATGACAGAAGAGGACAGAATGACAGAAGATGACAGAAGATGACAGAAGATGACAGAATATGACAGAAGATGACACAAGATGACAGAATGACAGAAAATGACAGAAGAGGACAGAACATGACAGAAGAGGACAGAATGACAGAAGATGACAGAAGATGACAGAAGATGACAGAAGATGACAGAATATGACAAAAGATGACAGAAGATGACAGAATGACAGAAGAGGACAGAATGACAGAAGATGACAGAAGATGACAGAAGATGACAGAAGATGAAAGAAGATGACAGAATGACAGAAGAGGACAGAATGACAGATGACAGAATGACAGAAGAGGACAGAAGATGACAGAAGATGACAGAAGATGACAGAATGACAGAAGAGGACAGAAGATGACAGAAGATGACAGAATGACAGAAGATGACAGAAGATGACAGAAGATGACAGAAGATGACAGAAGATGACAGAATGACCGAAGAGGACAGAATGCCAGAAGAGGACAGAATGACAGAAGAGGACAGAATATGACAAAAGATGACAGAAGATGACAGAAGATGACAAAAGATGACAGAATGACAGAAGAGGACAGAAGATGACAGAGGATGACAGAAGATGACAGAAGATGACAGAATGACAGAAGAGGACAGAAGATGACAGAAGATGACAGAATGACAGAAGATGACAGAAGATGACAGAAGATGACAGAAGATGACAGAATTACAGAAGAGGACAGAATGACAGAAGAGGACAGAAGATGACAGAATGACAGAAGAGGACAGAAGATGACAGAAGATGACAGAAGATGACAGAATGACAGAAGAGGACAGAATGACAGAAGAGGACAGAATGACAGAAGATGACAGAATGACAGAAGATGACAGAAGATGACAGAATGACAGAAGATGACAGAAGATGAGAGTAGATGACAGAAGATGACATAAGATGACAGAAGATGACAGAAGATGACAGAATGACAGAAGGGGACAGAAGATGACAGAAGATGACAGAAGATGACAGAAGATGACAGATTGACAGAAGAGGACAGAATGACAGAAGAGGACAGAATATGATAGAGGATGACAGAAGATGACAGAATGACAGAAGATGACAGAAGATGTCAGAAGGACAGAAGATGACAGAATGACAGAAGATGACAGAAGATGACAGAAGATGACAGAATATGACAGAATATGACAGAAGAGGACAGAAGATGACAGAAGATGACAGAATATGACAGAAGATGACAGAAGATGACAGAATGACAGAAGAGGACAGAATGACAGAAGAGGACAGAATATGACAGAAGATGACACAAGATGACAGAAAGACAGAAAATGACAGAAGAGGACAGAACATGACAGAAGAGGACAGAATGACAGAAGATGACAGAAGATGACAAAAGATGACAGAAGATGGCAGAAGATGACAGAAGATGACAGAATATGACAAAAGATGACAGAAGATGACAGAATGACAGAAGAGGACAGAATGACAGAAGATGACAGAAGATGACAGAAGATGACAGAAGATGAAAGAAGATGACAGAATGACAGAAGAGGACAGAATGACAGATGACAGAATGACAGAAGAGGACAGAAGATGACAGAAGATGACAGAAGATGACAGAAGATGACAGAATGACAGAAGAGGACAGAAGATGACAGAAGATGACAGAATGACAGAAGATGACAGAAGATGACAGAAGATGACAGAATGACCGAAGAGGACAGAATGCCAGAAGAGGACAGAATGACAGAAGAGGACAGAATATGACAAAAGATGACAGAAGATGACAGAATGACAGAAGATGACAGAAGATGACAGAAAATGACAGAAGATGACAGAAGATGACAGAAGATGACAGAATGACAGAAGAGGAAAGAATGACAGAAGATGACAGAATGACAGAAGATGACAGAATGACAGATGAGGAAAGAAGATGACAGAAGATGACAGAAGATGACAGAAGATGACAGAATGACAGAAGAGGACAGAAGATGACAGAATGACAGAAGAGGACAGAAGATGGCAGAAGATGACAGAAGATGACAGAAGATGACAGAATGACAGAAGAGGTCAGAAGATGACAGAAGATGAAAGAAGATGACAGAAGATAACAGAAGATGACAGAATGACAGAAGAGGACAGAATGACAGAAGAGGACAGAATGACAGAAGATGACAGAAGATGACAGAAGATGAAAAGATGACAGAATATGACAGAAGATGACAGAATATGACAGAAGATGACAGAATATGACAGAAGATGACAGAATGACAGAAGAGGACAGAATGGCAGAAGAGGACAGAATATGCCAGAAGATGACAGAAGGTGACAGAATGACAGAAGATGACAGAAGATGACAGAAGATCACAGAAGATGACAGAAGATGACAGAATGACAGAAGAGGACAGAATGACAGAAGATGACAGAATGACAGAAGAGGACAGAATGACAGAAGATGACAGAAGATGACACAAGATGACAGAATGACAGAAGAGGACAGAATGACAGAAGATGACAGAATGACGGAAGATGACAGAGGATGACAGAAGATGACAGAAGATGACAGAAGATGACAGAATGACAGACGAGGAAAGAAGATGACAGAAGATGGCAGAAGATGACAGAAGATGACAGAATGACAGAAGAGGACAGAATGACAGAAGATGACAGAATGACAGAAGAGGACAGAATGACAGAAGATGATAGAAGATGACAGAAGATGACAGAATGACAGGAGGACAGAATGACAGAAGATGACAGAAGATGACAGAAGATGACAGAATGACAGAAGATGACAGAAGATGACAGAAGATGACAAAATGACAGAAGAGGACAGAATGACAGAAGATGACAGAATGACAGAAGAGGGCAGAAGATGACAGAAGATGACAGAGTATGACAGAAGATGACAGAAGATGACAGAAGATGAAAGAAGATGATAGAATGACAGAAGAGGACAGAATGACAGAAGATGACAGAATGACAGAAGAGGACAGAAGATGACAAAAGATGACAGAAGATGACAGAATGACAGAAGAGGACAGAAGATGACAGAAGATGACAGAATGTCAGAAGCTGACAGAAGATGACAGAAGATGACAGAAGATGACAGAATGACCGAAGAGGACAGAATGACAGAAGAGGACAGAATGACAGAAGAGGACAGAATATGACAAAAGATGACAGAAGATGACAGAATGACAGAAGATGACAGAAGATGACAGAAAATGACAGAGGATGACAGAAGATGACAGAAGATGACAGAATGACAGAAGAGGAAAGAATGACAGAAGATGACAGAATGACAGAAGATGACAGAATGACAGATGAGGACAGAAGATGACAGAAGATGTCAGAAGGACAGAAGATGACAGAATGACAGAAGATGAAAGAACATGACAGAAGATGACAGAATATGACAGAAGAGGACAGAAGATGACAGAAGATGACAGAATATGACAGAAGATGACAGAAGATGACAGAATGACAGAAGAGGACAGAATGACAGAAGAGGACAGAATATGACAGAAGATGACACAAGATGACAGAATGACAAAAAATGACAGAAGAGGACAGAATATGACAGAAGAGGACAGAATGATAGAAGATGACAGAAGGTGACAGAAGATGGCAGAAGATGACAGAAGATGACAGAATATGACAGAAGATGACAGAGTATGACAGAAGATGACAGAAGATGACAGAATGACAGAAGAGGACAGAATGACAGAAGATGACAGAATGACAGAAGAGGACAGAAGATGACAGAGGATGACAGAAGATGACAGAAAATGACAGAAGATGACAGAAGATGACAGAATATGACAGAAGATGACAGAAGATGACAGAGTATGACAGAAGATGACAGAAGATGACAGAATGACAGAAGAGGACAGAATGACAGAAGATGACAGAATGACAGAAGAGGACAGAAGATGACAGAAAATGACAGAAGAGGACAGAAGATGACAGAATGACAGAAGATGACAGAAGATGACAGAAGATGACAGAATTACAGAAGAGGACAGAATGACAGAAGAGGACAGAAGATGACAGAATGACAGAAGAGGACAGAAGATGACAGAAGATGACAGAAGATGACATAAGATGACAGAAGATGACAGAAGATGACAGAATGACAGAAGAGGACAGAAGATGACAGAAGATGACAGAAGATGACAGAATGACAGAAGATGACAGAAGATGACAGCAGATGGCAGAAGATGACAGAAGATGACAGAAGATGACAGAATGACAGAAGATGACAGAATGACAGAAGATGACAGAAGATGACAGCAGATGGCAGAAGATGACAGAATATGACAGAAGATGACAGAATATGACAGAAGATGACAGAGGATGACAGAAGATGACAGAATGACAGAAGAGGACAGAATGACAGAAGATGACAGAAGATGACAGAAGATGACAGAATGACAGAAGATGAAAGAAGATGAAGGAAGATGACAGAAGATGACAGAAGATGACAGAATGACAGAAGAGGACGGAATGACAGAAGATGACAGAAGATGACAGAAGATGACAGAAGATGACAGAATGACAGAAGATGTCAGAATGACAGAAGATGACAGAATGACAGAAGGGGACAGAATGACAGAAGATGACAGAAGATGACAGAACATGACAGAACATGACAGAATGACAGAAGATGAGAGAAGATGACAGAAGAGGACAGAATGACAGAAGATGACAGAATATGACAGAAGAGGACAGAATGACAGAAGATAACAGAAGATGACAGAAGATGACAGAATGACAGAAGAGGACAGAAGATGACAGAATGACAGAAGAGGACAGAGTGACAGAAGATGACAGAAGATGACAGAAGAAGACAGAATGACAGAAGAGGACAGAATGACAGAAGTTGACAGAAGATGACAGAAGATGACAGAAGATGACAGAATGACAGAAGAGGACAGAATGACAGAAGAGGACAGAAGATGACAGAATGACAGAAGAAGACAGAAGAGGACAGAAGATGACAGAATGACAGAAGAGGACAGAAGATGACAGAAGATGACAGAATGACAGAAGAGGACAGAATGACAGAAGAGGACAGAATGACAGAAGATGACAGAATGACAGAAGATGACAGAAGATGACAGAAGATGACAGAATGACAGAAGATGACAGAAGATGACAGAATATGACAGAATATGACAGAAGATGACAGAAGATGACAGAATGACAGAAGATGACAGAAGATGACAGCAGATGGCAGAAGATGACAGAAGATGACAGAAGATGACAGAATGACAGAAGAGGACAGAATGACAGAAGAGGACAGAATATGATAGAGGATGACAGAAGATGACAGAATGACAGAAGATGACAGAAGATGTCAGAAGGACAGAAGATGACAGAATGACAGAAGATGAAAGAACATGACAGAAGATGACAGAAGATGACAGAATATGACAGAAGAGGACAGAAGATGACAGAAGATGACAGAAGATGACAGAAGATGACAGAATATGACAGAAGGTGACAGAAGATGACAGAATGACAGAAGAGGACAGAATGACAGAAGAGGACAGAATATGACAGAAGATGACACAAGATGACAGAATGACAGAAAATGACAGAAGAGGACAGAATATGACAGAAGAGGACAGAATGATAGAAGATGACAGAAGGTGACAGAAGATGGCAGAAGATGACAGAAGATGACAGAATATGACAGAAGATGACAGAAGATGACAGAGTATGACAGAAGATGACAGAAGATGACAGAATGACAGAAGAGGACAGAATGACAGAAGATGACAGAATGACAGAAGAGGACAGAAGATGACAGAGGATGACAGAAGATGACAGAAGATGACAGAATGACAGAAGAGGACAGAAGATGACAGAAGATGACAGAATGACAGAAGATGACAGAAGATGACAGAAGATGACAGAATTACAGAAGAGGACAGAATGACAGAAGAGGACAGAAGATGACAGAATGACAGAAGAGGACAGAAGATGACAGAAGATGACAGAAGATGACAGAATGACAGAAGAGGACAGAATGACAGAAGAGGACAGAATGACAGAAGATGACAGAATGACAGAAGATGACAGAAGATGACAGAAGATGACAGAATGACAGAAGATGACAGAAGATGAGAGTAGATGACAGAAGATGACATAAGATGACAGAAGATGACAGAAGATGACAGAATGACAGAAGAGGACAGAAGATGACAGAAGATGACAGAAGATGACAGAAGATGACAGATTGACAGAAGAGGACAGAATGACAGAAGAGGACAGAATATGATAGAGGATGACAGAAGATGACAGAATGACAGAAGATGACAGAAGATGTCAGAAGGACAGAAGATGACAGAATGACAAAAGATGACAGAAGATGACAGAAGATGACAGAAGATGACAGAATATGACAGAAGAGGACAGAAGATGACAGAAGATGACAGAAGATGACAGAATGACAGAAGAGGACAGAATGACAGAAGAGGACAGAATATGACAGAAGATGACACAAGATGACAGAATGACAGAAAATGACAGAAGAGGACAGAACATGACAGAAGAGGACAGAATGACAGAAGATGACAGAAGATGACAGAAGATGAAAGAATATGACAGAAGATGACAGAAGATGACAGAAGATGACAGAAGATGACAGAAGATGACAGAATGACAGAAGATGACACAAGATGACGGAAGATGACAGAAGATGACAGAAGATGACAGAATGACACAAGAGGACAGAATGACAGAAGATGACAGAATGACAGAAGAGGACAGAATGACAGAAGATGACAGAAGATGACAGAAGATGACAGAAGATGACAGAAGATGACAGAAGATGACAGAATTACAGAAGATGTCAGAATGACAGAAGATGACAGAATGACAGAAGAGGACAGAATGACAGAAGATGACAGAAGATGACAGAAGATGACAGAATGACAGAAGAGGACAGAATGACAGATGATGACAGAATGACAGAAGAGGACAGAAGATGACAGAAGATGACAGAAGACGACAGAAGATGACAGAAGGTGACAGAATGACAGAAGAGGACAGAATGACAGAAGATGACAGAAGATGACAGAAGATGACAGAAGATGACAGAATGACAGAATATGACAGAAGATGTCAGAAGATGACAGAAGATGACAGAATGACAGAAGAGGACAGAATGACAGAAGATGACAGAAGATGACAGAAGATGACAGAATGACAGAAGAGGACAGAATGACAGAAGATGACAGAAGATGACAGAAGATGACAGAATGACAGAAGATGTCAGAATGACAGAAGATGACAGAATGACAGAAGAGGACAGAATGACAGAAGATGACAGAAGATGACAGAACATGACAGAACATGACAGAATGACAGAAGATGACAGAAGATGACAGAAGAGGACAGAAGAGGACAGAATGACAGAAGATGACAGGATATGACAGAAGATGACAGAATGACAGAAGATGACAGAAGATGACAGAAGAGGACAGAATGACAGAAGATAACAGAAATAAATGGTAAAAGGGTGAGGAACAAAAAACGAAGGGCCAAACTAATTCATAAAAATTGTGAGCATAAAAAAAGCCTGAGGGTTTTATACCTTAATGCGAGAAGCATCAGGAACAAGGTAGATGAATTAGCTGTGGAAATAGAGGTTAATAATTATGATCTAATTGGGATTACGGAAACATGGTTGCAGGGTGAGCAGGGCTGGGAGCTTAACATACAGGGGTATTCAGTATTTAGGAAGGATCGACAAAAAAGAAAGGGAGGAGGGGTAGCATTGCTAGTAAAAGAGGGGATAAATGCAATTGAAAGGAAGGATATTAACTCAGTTAATACAGAATCTATATGGGTGGAGCTAAGAAATAGCGAGGGGCGAAAAACATTAATAGGAGTGGTATATAGGCCTCCAAATAGTAAAATAGAGGTTAGGGAGGGCATCACGAGGGAAATTAGAGAAGCGTGCAATAAGAGCACAGCTGTCATCATAGGTGACTTTAACTTACATATAGATTGGACTAGCCTAATCAGTAAAAATAATGAGGAGGAGGAATTCCTTGAGTGTTTGAGGGATGGTTATCTGGATCAATATGTCGAGGAACCAACTCGGGAACAGGCTATATTGGACTGGGTACTGTGCAATGAGAAGGGACTAATCAGTAATCTTGTTGTACGGGGACCCTTGGGTCAGAGCGATCATAACATGATCGATTTCTCACTCGAAATGGAGAGCGAAGAAATTGACTCAGAGACTAAGGTCCTGAATTTAAACAAGGGGAATTATGATGCCATGAGACGGGAACTGAGTAGGTCTGATTGGACAACGTTCCTGGGAGGACTGGAGGTAGATAAACAATGGCAAACATTTAAAGATAGAATGACAAAATTGCAAAAATTGTTTATACCAATCTGGCATAAAAGGAAATCTAAAAAGGTGACTCAACCGTGGATAACAGGGGAAATTAGAGACAGCATAAAATCCAAAGATAGGGCGTATAAAATAGCCAAAAAAAGCGCCAGAGCGGAAGATTGGGAACAGTTTAAGATAGAGCAAAGGAGGGCAAAGGGCATAATCAAGAGGGGCAAAATAGCTTACGAAAACAAGCTGGCGGAAAATATAAAAACTAACTCCAAAAGCTTTTATAAGTATATCAAAAGGAAAAGACTGGTGAAAACCAAAGTTGGTCCATTGCAGTCAGATACGGGGGAATATATAATGGGAAATAAGGAAATGGCAGATCAACTAAATGCATACTTTGGGTCAGTCTTTACGAAGGAAGACACAAAAAACCTCCCTGGGATATCGGGAAAAATAGGGACATTGGCAAAGGAGGAACTGACGCAAATCAATATCTCTAAGGATATGGTGTTAAGGAAGCTAAAGGGATTGAAGGTGGACAAATCCCCAGGGCCTGATAACATGCATCCTAGGGTACTGAAGGAGGTGGCCCTAGAGATAGCGGATGCACTAAGGATGATTTTTCAGAATTCATTAGACTCGGGAACAGTGCCGATGGATTGGAGGGTAGCTAACGTTACCCCACTATTCAAAAAGGGGGGTAGGGAAAAAGCAGGTAATTACAGACCTGTAAGCCTTACATCAGTTGTGGGCAAAATGCTGGAGTCCATCATTAAGGATGAAATAGCGGAGCACTTAGCAAATGGGGACAGGATAGGACAGAGTCAACATGGATTTACAAAGGGTAAATCGTGCTTGACTAATCTATTGGAATTTTTTGAGGGAGTAACTGGTAGAATAGATGGGGGAGAGCCAGTAGATGTGGTGTACCTGGACTTCCAAAAGGCCTTCGATAAGGTCCCACATAAAAGATTAGCATGGAAAATTGAGGCTCATGGGATAAAGGGGAAAGTTTTGGCGTGGATAGGGAACTGGCTGTCAGATAGAAAACAGAGAGTTGGAATAAACGGCTCATTTTCTGAATGGCAGGCAGTAACAAGTGGGGTACCACAGGGATCTGTCCTGGGCCCCCAGCTGTTCACAATTTACATTAATGACCTGGATCAGGGAGTCGGATGCAGCATTTCCAAATTTGCAGACGACACTAAACTAGGAGGGGGGGTGGGCTCAGAGGAAGAGACCAGGAAGCTCCAGAGCGATTTGGACAGACTGGGCGATTGGGCGGATAAATGGCAGATGCACTATAATGTGGACAAGTGCGAAGTTATCCACCTTGGGTGCAGGAACGGGAGGGCAAATTATTATTTAAATGGCAATAGATTGGGAGAGGGGGAAGTACAGAGAGACCTGGGTGTTCTTGTACACCAGTCACTGAAGGCGAGCATGCAGGTGCAACAGGCGGTCAAGAAGGCAAACGGTATGCTGGCCTTCATAGCAAAAGGGTTAGAATACAGGAACAGGGATACCTTGCTGCAGCTGTACAGGGCACTGGTGAGACCACACCTCGAGTACTGTGTACAGTTTTGGTCGCCTCATCTGAGGAAGGATGTTCTTGCCATGGAGGGGGTGCAGCGGCGATTCACCAGGCTGATACCAGGAATGGCGGGAATGACCTATGAGGAGAGACTATGTAGTTTAGGGATGTACACACTGGAGTTTAGAAGATTGAGAGGGGACCTCATAGAAGTGTATAAAATTCTGACAGGTCTAGACAGACTGGATGCAGAAGGAATGTTTCCCTTGGCGGGTGAGAACAGAACTAGAGGACATAATTTAAGGATAAGGGCTAAACCATTTAGGACAGAGATGAGGGGGAATTTCTTCACTCAGAGAGTGGTGAACCTGTGGAACTCATTGCCACAGAGGGCAGTGTATGCCAGCTCATTAAATATATTTAAGAGGGAATTAGATATATTTCTACGGGCAAAAGGGGTTAAGGGTTACGGAGAGAAGGCGGGGACGGGATACTGAATTAAAGGATCAGCCATGATCTCATTAAATGGCGGAGCAGGCACGAAGGGCCGAATGGCCTACTCCTGCTCCTATCTTCTATGACAGAAGATGACAGAATGACAGAAGAGGACAGAAGATGACAGAATGACAGAAGAGGACAGAATGACAGAAGATGACAGAAGATGACAGAAGATGACAGAAGATGACAGAATATGACAGAAGATGAAAAAGATGACAGAAGATGACAGAAGAGGACAGAATGACAGAAGATGACAGAAGATGACAGAAGATGACAGAATGACGGAAGATGACAGAAGATGACGCAAGATGACAGAAGATGACAGAAGATGACAGAATGACAGAAGAGGACATAATGACAGAAGATGACAGAAGATGACAGAAGATGACAGAATGACAGAAGATGACAGAATGACAGAAGATGACAGAATGACAGAAGAGGACACAATGACAGAAGATGACAGAAGATGACAGAAGATGACAGAATGACAGAAGAGGACAGAATGACAGAAGATGACAGAATGACAGAAGAGGACAGAATGACAGAAGATGACAGAAGATGACAGAATGACAGAAGAGGACAGAATGACAGAAGATGACAGAAGATGACAGAATGACAGAAGATGACAGAAGATGACACAAGATGACAAAATGACAGAAGAGGACAGAATTACAGAAGATGACAGAGTGACAGAAGATGACAGAATGACAGAAGAGGACAGAATGACAGAAGTTGACAGAATATGACAGAAGATGACAGAATATGACAGAAGATGACAGAAGATGACAGAATGACAGAAGAGGACAGAATGACAGAAGATGACAGAAGATGACAGAATGACAGAAGATGACGGAAGATGACAGAAGATGACAGAATGACACAAGAGGACAGAATGACAGAAGATGACAGAATGACAGAAGAGGACAGAATGACAGAAGATGACAGAAGATGACAGAAGATGACAGAAGATGACAGAATGACAGAAGATGTCAGAATGACAGAAGATGACAGAATGACAGAAGAGGACAGAATGACAGAAGATGACAGAAGATGACAGAAGATGACAGAATGACAGAAGAGGACAGAATGACAGATGATGACAGAATGACAGAAGAGGACAGAAGATGACAGAAGATGACAGAAGACGACAGAAGATGACAGAAGGTGACAGAATGACAGAAGAGGACAGAATGACAGAAGATGACAGAAGATGACAGAAGATGACAGAAGATGACAGAATGACAGAAGATGAAAGAAGATGACAGAAGATGACAAAATGACAGAAGAGGACAGAATGACAGAAGATGACAGAATGACAGAAGAGGACAGAATGACAGAAGATGACAGAAGATGAAAGAAGATGACAGAATGACAGAAGAGGACAGAATGACAGAAGATGACAGAATATGACAGAAGATGACAGAATATGACAGAAGATGACAGAAGATGACAGAAGATGACAGAATGACAGAAGAGGACAGAATGACAGAAGATGACAGAAGATGACAGAATGACAGAAGATGAAAGAAGATGAAGGAAGATGACAGAAGATGACAGAAGATGACAGAATGACAGAAGAGGACGGAATGACAGAAGATGACAGAAGATGACAGAAGATGACAGAATGACAGAAGATGTCAGAATGACAGAAGATGACAGAATGACAGAAGGGGACAGAATGACAGAAGATGACAGAAGATGACGGAACATGACAGAATGACAGAAGAGGACAGAATGACAGAAGGTGACAGAAGATGACAGAATGACAGAAGAGGACAGAAGATGACAGAAGATGACAAAAGATGACAGAATGACAGAAGATGACAGAAGATGACAAAATGACAGAAGAGGACAGAATGACAGAAGATGACAGAGTGACAGAAGAGGACAGAATGACAGAAGATGACAGAAGATGAAAGAAGATGACAGAATGACAGAAGATGACAGAAGATGACAGAAGAGGACAGAATGACAGAAGATGACAGAATATGACAGAAGATGACAGAATGACAGAAGATGACAGAAGATGACAGAAGAGGACAGAATGACAGAAGATAACAGAAGATGACAGAAGATGACAGAATGACAGAAGAGGACAGAAGATGACAGAATGACAGAAGAGGACAGAATGACAGAAGATGACAGAAGATGACAGAAGAAGACAGAATGACAGAAGAGGACAGAATGACAGAAGATGACAGAAGATGACAGAAGATGACAGAATGACAGAAGAGGACAGAATGACAGAAGAGGACAGAAGATGACAGAATGACAGGAGAAGACAGAAGAGGACAGAATGACAGAAGATGACAGAAGATGACAGAAGATGACAGAATGACAGAAGAGGACAGAATGACAGAAGAGGACAGAAGATGACAGAATGACAGAAGAGGACAGAAGATGACAGAAGATGACAGAATGACAGAAGAGGACAGAATGACAGAAGAGGACAGAATGACAGAAGATGACAGAATGACAGAAGATGACAGAAGATGACAGAAGATGACAGAATGACAGAAGATGACAGAAGATGACAGAATATGACAGAATATGACAGAAGATGACAGAAGATGACAGAAGATGACAGAATGACAGAAGATGACAGAAGATGACAGCAGATGGCAGAAGATGACAGAATGACAGAAGAGGACAGAAGATGACAGAAGATGACAGAAGATGACAGAAGATGACAGAAGATGACAGAATGACAGAAGAGGACAGAATGACAGAAGAGGACAGAATATGATAGAGGATGACAGAAGATGACAGAATGACAGAAGATGACAGAAGATGTCAGAAGGACAGAAGATGACAGAATGACAGAAGATGAAAGAACATGACAGAAGATGACAGAAGATGACAGAATATGACAGAAGAGGACAGAAGATGACAGAAGATGACAGAATATGACAGAAGATGACAGAAGATGACAGAATGACAGAAGAGGACAGAATGACAGAAGAGGACAGAATATGACAGAAGATGACACAAGATGACAGAATGAAAGAAAATGACAGAAGAGGACAGAATATGACAGAAGAGGACAGAATGATAGAAGATGACAGAAGGTGACAGAAGATGGCAGAAGATGACAGAAGATGACAGAATATGACAGAAGATGACAGAAGATGACAGAGTATGACAGAAGATGACAGAAGATGACAGAAGATGACAGAATGACAGAAGAGGACAGAATGACAGAAGATGACAGAATGACAGAAGAGGACAGAAGATGAGAGAGGATGACAGAAGATGACAGAAGATGACAGAATGACAGAAGAGGACAGAAGATGACAGAAGATGACAGAATGACAGAAGATGACAGAAGATGACAGAAGATGACAGAAGATGACAGAATTACAGAAGAGGACAGAATGACAGAAGAGGACAGAAGATGACAGAATGACAGAAGAGGACAGAAGATGACAGAAGATGACAGAAGATGACAGAATGACAGAAGAGGACAGAATGACAGAAGAGGACAGAATGACAGAAGATGACAGAATGACAGAAGATGACAGAAGATGACAGAAGATGACAGAATGACAGAAGATGACAGAAGATGAGAGTAGATGACAGAAGATGACATAAGATGACAGAAGATGACAGAAGATGACAGAATGACAGAAGAGGACAGAAGATGACAGAAGATGACAGAAGATGACAGAAGATGACAGATTGACAGAAGAGGACAGAATGACAGAAGAGGACAGAATATGATAGAGGATGACAGAAGATGACAGAATGACAGAAGATGACAGAAGATGTCAGAAGGACAGAAGATGACAGAATGACAAAAGATGACAGAAGATGACAGAAGATGACAGAAGATGACAGAATATGACAGAAGAGGACAGAAGATGACAGAAGATGACAGAAGATGACAGAATGACAGAAGAGGACAGAATGACAGAAGAGGACAGAATATGACAGAAGATGACACAAGATGACAGAATGACAGAAAATGACAGAAGAGGACAGAACATGACAGAAGAGGACAGAATGACAGAAGATGACAGAAGATGACAGAAGATGAAAGAATATGACAGAAGATGACAGAAGATGACAGAAGATGACAGAAGATGACAGAAGATGACAGAATGACAGAAGATGACACAAGATGACGGAAGATGACAGAAGATGACAGAAGATGACAGAATGACACAAGAGGACAGAATGACAGAAGATGACAGAATGACAGAAGAGGACAGAATGACAGAAGTTGACAGAAGATGACAGAAGATGACAGAAGATGACAGAAGATGACAGAAGATGACAGAATTACAGAAGATGTCAGAATGACAGAAGATGACAGAATGACAGAAGAGGACAGAATGACAGAAGATGACAGAAGATGACAGAAGATGACAGAATGACAGAAGAGGACAGAATGACAGATGATGACAGAATGACAGAAGAGGACAGAAGATGACAGAAGATGACAGAAGACGACAGAAGATGACAGAAGGTGACAGAATGACAGAAGAGGACAGAATGACAGAAGATGACAGAAGATGACAGAAGATGACAGAAGATGACAGAATGACAGAATATGACAGAAGATGTCAGAAGATGACAGAAGATGACAGAATGACAGAAGAGGACAGAATGACAGAAGATGACAGAAGATGACAGAAGATGACAGAATGACAGAAGAGGACAGAATGACAGAAGATGACAGAAGATGACAGAAGATGACAGAATGACAGAAGATGTCAGAATGACAGAAGATGACAGAATGACAGAAGAGGACAGAATGACAGAAGATGACAGAAGATGACAGAACATGACAGAACATGACAGAATGACAGAAGATGACAGAAGATGACAGAAGAGGACAGAAGAGGACAGAATGACAGAAGATGACAGGATATGACAGAAGATGACAGAATGACAGAAGATGACAGAAGATGACAGAAGAGGACAGAATGACAGAAGATAACAGAAGATGACAGAAGATGACAGAATGACAGAAGAGGACAGAAGATGACAGAATGACAGAAGAGGACAGAATGACAGAAGATGACAGAAGATGACAGAAGATGACAGAAGATGACAGAATATGACAGAAGATGAAAAAGATGACAGAAGATGACAGAAGAGGACAGAATGACAGAAGATGACAGAAGATGACAGAAGATGACAGAATGACGGAAGATGACAGAAGATGACGCAAGATGACAGAAGATGACAGAAGATGACAGAATGACAGAAGAGGACATAATGACAGAAGATGACAGAAGATGACAGAAGATGACAGAATGACAGAAGATGACAGAATGACAGAAGATGACAGAATGACAGAAGAGGACACAATGACAGAAGATGACAGAAGATGACAGAAGATGACAGAATGACAGAAGAGGACAGAATGACAGAAGATGACAGAATGACAGAAGAGGACAGAATGACAGAAGATGACAGAAGATGACAGAATGACAGAAGAGGACAGAATGACAGAAGATGACAGAAGATGACAGAATGACAGAAGATGACAGAAGATGACACAAGATGACAAAATGACAGAAGAGGACAGAATTACAGAAGATGACAGAGTGACAGAAGATGACAGAATGACAGAAGAGGACAGAATGACAGAAGTTGACAGAATATGACAGAAGATGACAGAATATGACAGAAGATGACAGAAGATGACAGAATGACAGAAGAGGACAGAATGACAGAAGATGACAGAAGATGACAGAATGACAGAAGATGACGGAAGATGACAGAAGATGACAGAATGACACAAGAGGACAGAATGACAGAAGATGACAGAATGACAGAAGAGGACAGAATGACAGAAGATGACAGAAGATGACAGAAGATGACAGAAGATGACAGAATGACAGAAGATGTCAGAATGACAGAAGATGACAGAATGACAGAAGAGGACAGAATGACAGAAGATGACAGAAGATGACAGAAGATGACAGAATGACAGAAGAGGACAGAATGACAGATGATGACAGAATGACAGAAGAGGACAGAAGATGACAGAAGATGACAGAAGACGACAGAAGATGACAGAAGGTGACAGAATGACAGAAGAGGACAGAATGACAGAAGATGACAGAAGATGACAGAAGATGACAGAAGATGACAGAATGACAGAAGATGAAAGAAGATGACAGAAGATGACAAAATGACAGAAGAGGACAGAATGACAGAAGATGACAGAATGACAGAAGAGGACAGAATGACAGAAGATGACAGAAGATGAAAGAAGATGACAGAATGACAGAAGAGGACAGAATGACAGAAGATGACAGAATATGACAGAAGATGACAGAATATGACAGAAGATGACAGAAGATGACAGAAGATGACAGAATGACAGAAGAGGACAGAATGACAGAAGATGACAGAAGATGACAGAATGACAGAAGATGAAAGAAGATGAAGGAAGATGACAGAAGATGACAGAAGATGACAGAATGACAGAAGAGGACGGAATGACAGAAGATGACAGAAGATGACAGAAGATGACAGAATGACAGAAGATGTCAGAATGACAGAAGATGACAGAATGACAGAAGGGGACAGAATGACAGAAGATGACAGAAGATGACAGAACATGACAGAATGACAGAAGAGGACAGAATGACAGAAGGTGACAGAAGATGACAGAATGACAGAAGAGGACAGAAGATGACAGAAGATGACAAAAGATGACAGAATGACAGAAGATGACAGAAGATGACAAAATGACAGAAGAGGACAGAATGACAGAAGATGACAGAGTGACAGAAGAGGACAGAATGACAGAAGATGACAGAAGATGAAAGAAGATGACAGAATGACAGAAGATGACAGAAGATGACAGAAGAGGACAGAATGACAGAAGATGACAGAATATGACAGAAGATGACAGAATGACAGAAGATGACAGAAGATGACAGAAGAGGACAGAATGACAGAAGATAACAGAAGATGACAGAAGATGACAGAATGACAGAAGAGGACAGAAGATGACAGAATGACAGAAGAGGACAGAATGACAGAAGATGACAGAAGATGACAGAAGAAGACAGAATGACAGAAGAGGACAGAATGACAGAAGATGACAGAAGATGACAGAAGATGACAGAATGACAGAAGAGGACAGAATGACAGAAGAGGACAGAAGATGACAGAATGACAGGAGAAGACAGAAGAGGACAGAATGACAGAAGATGACAGAAGATGACAGAAGATGACAGAATGACAGAAGAGGACAGAATGACAGAAGAGGACAGAAGATGACAGAATGACAGAAGAGGACAGAAGATGACAGAAGATGACAGAATGACAGAAGAGGACAGAATGACAGAAGAGGACAGAATGACAGAAGATGACAGAATGACAGAAGATGACAGAAGATGACAGAATGACAGAAGATGACAGAAGATGACAGAATATGACAGAATATGACAGAAGATGACAGAAGATGACAGAAGATGACAGAATGACAGAAGATGACAGAAGATGACAGCAGATGGCAGAAGATGACAGAATGACAGAAGAGGACAGAAGATGACAGAAGATGACAGAAGATGACAGAAGATGACAGAAGATGACAGAATGACAGAAGAGGACAGAATGACAGAAGAGGACAGAATATGATAGAGGATGACAGAAGATGACAGAATGACAGAAGATGACAGAAGATGTCAGAAGGACAGAAGATGACAGAATGACAGAAGATGAAAGAACATGACAGAAGATGACAGAAGATGACAGAATATGACAGAAGAGGACAGAAGATGACAGAAGATGACAGAATATGACAGAAGATGACAGAAGATGACAGAATGACAGAAGAGGACAGAATGACAGAAGAGGACAGAATATGACAGAAGATGACACAAGATGACAGAATGAAAGAAAATGACAGAAGAGGACAGAATATGACAGAAGAGGACAGAATGATAGAAGATGACAGAAGGTGACAGAAGATGGCAGAAGATGACAGAAGATGACAGAATATGACAGAAGATGACAGAAGATGACAGAGTATGACAGAAGATGACAGAAGATGACAGAAGATGACAGAATGACAGAAGAGGACAGAATGACAGAAGATGACAGAATGACAGAAGAGGACAGAAGATGAGAGAGGATGACAGAAGATGACAGAAGATGACAGAATGACAGAAGAGGACAGAAGATGACAGAAGATGACAGAATGACAGAAGATGACAGAAGATGACAGAAGATGACAGAAGATGACAGAATTACAGAAGAGGACAGAATGACAGAAGAGGACAGAAGATGACAGAATGACAGAAGAGGACAGAAGATGACAGAAGATGACAGAAGATGACAGAATGACAGAAGAGGACAGAATGACAGAAGAGGACAGAATGACATAAGATGACAGAATGACAGAAGATGACAGAAGATGACAGAAGATGACAGAATGACAGAAGATGACAGAAGATGAGAGTAGATGACAGAAGATGACAGAAGATGACAGAAGATGACAGAAGATGACAGAATGACAGAAGAGGACAGAAGATGACAGAAGATGACAGAAGATGACAGAAGATGACAGATTGACAGAAGAGGACAGAATGACAGAAGAGGACAGAATATGATAGAGGATGACAGAAGATGACAGAATGACAGAAGATGACAGAAGATGTCAGAAGGACAGAAGATGACAGAATGACAAAAGATGACAGAAGATGACAGAAGATGACAGAAGATGACAGAATATGACAGAAGAGGACAGAAGATGACAGAATATGACAGAAGATGACAGAAGATGACAGAATGACAGAAGAGGACAGAATGACAGAAGAGGACAGAATATGACAGAAGATGACACAAGATGACAGAATGACAGAAAATGACAGAAGAGGACAGAACATGACAGAAGAGGACAGAATGACAGAAGATGACAGAAGATGACAGAATATGACAGAAGATGACAGAATATGACAGAAGATGACAGAAGATGACAGAAGATGACAGAAGATGACAGAAGATGACAGAAGATGACAGAATGACAGAAGATGACACAAGATGACGGAAGATGACAGAAGATGACAGAAGATGACAGAATGACACAAGAGGACAGAATGACAGAAGATGACAGAATGACAGAAGAGGACAGAATGACAGAAGATGACAGAAGATGACAGAAGATGACAGAAGATGACAGAATGACAGAAGATGTCAGAATGACAGAAGATGACAGAATGACAGAAGAGGACAGAATGACAGAAGATGACAGAAGATGACAGAATCACAGAAGAGGACAGAATGACAGATGATGACAGAATGACAGAAGATGACAGAAGATGACAGAAGACGACAGAAGATGACAGAAGGTGACAGAATGACAGAAGAGGACAGAATGACAGAAGATGACAGAAGATGACAGAAGATGACAGAAGATGACAGAAGATGACAGAATGACAGAAGATGACAGAAGATGACAGAAGATGACAAAATGACAGAAGAGGACAGAATGACAGAAGATGACAGAATGACAGAAGAGGGCAGAAGATGACAGAAGATGACAGAATGACAGAAGAGGACAGAATGACAGAAGGTGACAGAAGATGACAGAATGACAGAAGAGGACAGAAGATGACAGAAGATGACAAAAGATGACAGAATGACAGAAGATGACAGAAGATGACAGAAGATGACAAAATGACAGAAGAGGACAGAATGACAGAAGATGACAGAGTGACAGAAGAGGACAGAATGACAGAAGATGACAGAAGATGGAAGAAAATGACAGAATGACAGAAGAGGACAGAATGACAGAAGATGACAGAATATGACAGAAGATGACAGAATATGACAGAAGATGACAGAAGATGACAGAAGATGACAGAATGACAGAAGAGGACAGAATGACAGAAGATGACAGAAGATGACAGAATGACAGAAGATGAAAGAAGATGAAGGAAGATGACAGAAGATGACAGAAGATGACAGAATGACAGAAGAGGACGGAATGACAGAAGATGACAGAAGATGACAGAAGATGACAGAAGATGACAGAATGACAGAAGATGTCAGAATGACAGAAGATGACAGAATGACAGAAGATGAAAGAAGATGAAGGAAGATGACAGAAGATGACAGAAGATGACAGAATGACAGAAGAGGACGGAATGACAGAAGATGACAGAAGATGACAGAAGATGACAGAAGATGACAGAATGACAGAAGATGTCAGAATGACAGAAGATGACAGAATGACAGAAGAGGACAGAATGACAGATGACAGAAGATGACAGAACATGACAGAACATGACAGAATGACAGAAGATGACAGAAGATGACAGAAGAGGACAGAATGACAGAAGATGACAGAATATGACAGAAGATGACAGAATGACAGAAGATGACAGAAGATGACAGAAGAGGACAGAATGACAGAAGATAACAGAAGATGACAGAAGATGACAGAATGACAGAAGAGGACAGAAGATGACAGAATGACAGAAGAGGACAGAATGACAGAAGATGACAGAAGATGACAGAAGAAGACAGAATGACAGAAGAGGACAGAATGACAGAAGATGACAGAAGATGACAGAAGATGACAGAAGATGACAGAATGACAGAAGAAGACAGAAGAGGACAGAATGACAGAAGATGACAGAAGATGACAGAAGATGACAGAATTACAGAAGAGGACAGAATGACAGAAGAGGACAGAAGATGACAGAATGACAGAAGAGGACAGAAGATGACAGAAGATGACAGAATGACAGAAGAGGACAGAATGACAGAAGAGGACAGAATGACAGAAGATGACAGAATGACAGAAGATGACAGAAGATGACAGAAGATGACAGAATGACAGAAGACGACAGAAGATGACAGAATATGACAGAATATGACAGAAGATGACAGAAGATGACAGAAGATGACAGAATGACAGAAGATGACAGAAGATGACAGTAGATGGCAGAAGATGACAGAATGACAGAAGAGGACAGAAGATGACAGAAGATGACAGAAGATGACAGAAGATGACAGAAGATGACAGAATGACAGAAGAGGACAGAATGACAGAAGAGGACAGAATATGATAGAGGATGACAGAAGATGACAGAATGACAGAAGATGACAGAAGATGACAGAATGACAGAAGATGAAAGAACATGACAGAAGATGACAGAAGATGACAGAATATGACAGAAGGGGACAGAAGATGACAGAAGATGACAGAATATGACAGAAGATGACAGAAGATGACAGAATGACAGAAGAGGACAGAATGACAGAAGAGGACAGAATATGACAGAAGATGACACAAGATGACAGAATGACAGAAAATGACAGAAGAGGACAGAATATGACAGAAGAGGACAGAATGATAGAAGATGACAGAAGGTGACAGAAGATGGCAGAAGATGACAGAAGATGACAGAATATGACAGAAGATGACAGAAGATGACAGAGTATGACAGAAGATGACAGAAGATGACAGAATGACAGAAGAGGACAGAATGACAGAAGATGACAGAATGACAGAAGAGGACAGAAGATGTCAGAGGATGACAGAAGATGACAGAAGATGACAGAATGACAGAAGAGGACAGAAGATGACAGAAGATGACAGAATGACAGAAGATGACAGAAGATGACAGAAGATGACAGAATTACAGAAGAGGACAGAATGACAGAAGAGGACAGAAGATGACAGAATGACAGAAGAGGACAGAAGATGACAGAAGATGACAGAAGATGACAGAATGACAGAAGAGGACAGAATGACAGAAGAGGACAGAATGACAGAAGATGACAGAATGACAGAAGATGACAGAAGATGACAGAAGATGACAGAATGACAGAAGATGACAGAAGATGAGAGTAGATGACAGAAGATGACATAAGATGACAGAAGATGACAGAAGATGACAGAATGACAGAAGAGGACAGAAGATGACAGAAGATGACAGAAGATGACAGATTGACAGAAGAGGACAGAATGACAGAAGAGGACAGAATATGATAGAGGATGACAGAAGATGACAGAATGACAGAAGATGACAGAAGATGACAGAAGGACAGAAGATGACAGAATGACAAAAGATGACAGAAGATGACAGAAGATGACAGAATATGACAGAAGAGGACAGAAGATGACAGAATATGACAGAAGATGACAGAAGAGGACAGAATGACAGAAGAGGACAGAATATGACAGAAGATGACACAAGATGACTGAATGACAGAAAATGACAGAAGAGGACAGAACATGACAGAAGAGGACAGAATGACAGAAGATGACAGAAGATGGCAGAAGATGGCAGAAGATGACAGAAGATGACAGAATATGACAGAAGATGACAGAAGATGACAGAGTATGACAGAAGATGACAGAAGATGACAGAAGATGAAAGAAGATGACAGAATGACAGAAGAGGACAGAATGACAGAAGATGACAGAATGACAGAAGAGGACAGAAGATGACAGAAGATGACAGAAGATGACAGAATGACAGAAGAGGACAGAAGATGACAGAAGATGACAGAATGACAGAAGATGACAGAAGATGACAGAAGATGACAGAAGATGACAGAATGACCGAAGAGGACAGAATGACAGAAGAGGACAGAATGACAGAAGAGGACAGAATATGACAAAAGATGACAGAAGATGACAGAATGACAGGAGATGACAGAAGATGACAGAAAATGACAGAGGATGACAGAAGATGACAGAAGATGACAGAATGACAGAAGAGGAAAGAATGACAGAAGATGACAGAATGACAGAAGATGACAGAATGACAGATGAGGACAGAAGATGACAGAAGATGTCAGAAGGACAGAAGATGACAGAATGACAGAAGATGAAAGAACATGACAGAAGATGACAGAAGATGACAGAATATGACAGAAGATGACACAAGATGACAGAATGACAGAAAATGACAGAAGAGGACAGAATATGACAGAAGAGGACAGAATGATAGAAGATGACAGAAGGTGACAGAAGATGGCAGAAGATGACAGAAGATGACAGAATATGACAGAAGATGACAGAAGATGACAGAGTATGACAGAAGATGACAGAAGATGACAGAAGATGACAGAATGACAGAAGAGGACAGAATGACAGAAGAGGACAGAATGACAGAAGAGGACAGAAGATGACAGAGGATGACAGAAGATGACAGAAGATGACAGAATGACAGAAGAGGACAGAAGATGACAGAAGATGACAGAATGACAGAAGAGGACAGAAGATGACAGAAGATGACAGAAGATGACAGAATTACAGAAGAGGACAGAATGACAGAAGAGGACAGAAGATGACAGAATGACAGAAGAGGACAGAAGATGACAGAAGATGACAGAAGATGACAGAATGACAGAAGAGGACAGAATGACAGAAGAGGACAGAATGACAGAAGATGACAGAATGACAGAAGATGACAGAAGATGACAGAAGATGACAGAATGACAGAAGATGAGAGTAGATGACAGAAGATGACATAAGATGACAGAAGATGACAGAAGATGACAGAATGACAGAAGAGGACAGAAGATGACAGAAGATGACAGAATGACAGAAGAGGACAGAATGACAGAAGAGGACAGAATATGATAGAGGATGACAGAAGATGACAGAATGACAGAAGATGACAGAAGATGACAGAAGATGACAGAAGATGACAGAATATGACAGAAGAGGACAGAAGATGACAGAAGATGACAGAATATGACAGAAGATGACAGAAGATGACAGAATGACAGAAGAGGACAGAATGACAGAAGAGGACAGAATATGACAGAAGATGACACAAGATGACAGAATGACAGAAAATGACAGAAGAGGACAGAACATGACAGAAGAGGACAGAATGACAGAAGATGACAGAAGATGACAAAAGATGACAGAAGATGGCAGAAGATGACAGAAGATGACAGAATATGACAAAAGATGACAGAAGATGACAGAATGACAGAAGAGGACAGAATGACAGAAGATGACAGAAGATGACAGAAGATGACAGAAGATGAAAGAAGATGACAGAATGACAGAAGAGGACAGAATGACAGATGACAGAATGACAGAAGAGGACAGAAGATGACAGAAGATGACAGAAGATGACAGAATGACAGAAGAGGACAGAAGATGACAGAATGACAGAAGATGACAGAAGATGACAGAAGATGACAGAATGACCGAAGTGGACAGAATGCCAGAAGAGGACAGAATGACAGAAGAGGACAGAATATAATAAAGATGACAGAAGATGACAGAATGACAGAAGATGACAGAAGATGACAGAAAATGACAGAAGAAGACAGAAGATGACAGAATGACAGAAGAGGAAAGAATGACAGAAGATGACAGAATGGCAGAAGATGACAGAATGACAGATGAGGACAGAAGATGACAGAAGATGACAGAAGATGACAGAATGACAGAAGAGGACAGAAGATGACAGAATGACAGAAGAGGACAGAAGAGGACAGAAGATGACAGAAGATGACAGAAGATGACAGAAGATGACAGAATGACAGAAGAGGTCAGAAGATGACAGAAGATGACAGAAGATGACAGAAGATAACAGAAGATGACAGAATGACAGAAGAGGACAGAATGACAGAAGAGGACAGAATGACAGAAGATGACAGAAGATGACAGAAGATGAAAAGATGACAGAATATGACAGAAGATGACAGAAGATGACAGAATATGACAGAAGATGACAGAATGACAGAAGAGGACAGAATGGCAGAAGAGGACAGAATATGCCAGAAGATGACAGAAGGTGACAGAATGACAGAAGATGACAGAAGATGACAGAAGATCACAGAAGATGACAGAAGATGACAGAATGACAGAAGAGGACAGAATGACAGAAGATGACAGAATGACAGAAGAGGACAGAATGACAGAAGATGACAGAAGATGACACAAGATGACAGAATGACAGAAGAGGACAGAATGACAGAAGATGACAGAATGACGGAAGATGACAGAGGATGACAGAAGATGACAGAAGATGACAGAAGATGACAGAATGACAGACGAGGAAAGAAGATGACAGAAGATGGCAGAAGATGACAGAAGATGACAGAATGACAGAAGAGGACAGAATGACAGAAGATGACAGAATGACAGAAGAGGACAGAATGACAGAAGATGATAGAAGATGACAGAAGATGACAGAATGACAGAAGATGACAGAAGATGACAGAAGATGACAAAATGACAGAAGAGGACAGAATGACAGAAGATGACAGAATGACAGAAGAGGGCAGAAGATGACAGAAGATGACAGAGTATGACAGAAGATGACAGAAGATGACAGAAGATGAAAGAAGATGACAGAATGACAGAAGAGGACAGAATGACAGAAGATGACAGAATGACAGAAGAGGACAGAAGATGACAGAAGATGACAGAAGATGACAGAATGACAGAAGAGGACAGAAGATGACAGAAGATGACAGAATGTCAGAAGCTGACAGAAGATGACAGAAGATGACAGAAGATGACAGAATGACCGAAGAGGACAGAATGACAGAAGAGGACAGAATGACAGAAGAGGACAGAATATGACAAAAGATGACAGAAGATGACAGAAGATGACAGAAAATGACAGAAGATGACAGAAGATGACAGAATGACAGAAGAGGAAAGAATGACAGAAGATGACAGAATGACAGAAGATGACAGAATGACAGATGAGGACAGAAGATGACAGAAGATGTCAGAAGGACAGAAGATGACAGAATGACAGAAGATGAAAGAACATGACAGAAGATGACAGAAGAGGACAGAAGATGACAGAAGATGACAGAATATGACAGAAGAAGACAGAAGATGACAGAATGACAGAAGAGGACAGAATGACAGAAGAGGACAGAATATGACAGAAGATGACACAAGATGACAGAATGACAGAAAATGACAAAAGAGGACAGAATATGACAGAAGAGGACAGAATGATAGAAGATGACAGAAGGTGACAGAAGATGGCAGAAGATGACAGAAGATGACAGAATATGACAGAAGATGACAGAAGATGACAGAGTATGACAGAAGATGACAGAAGATGACAGAAGATGACAGAATGACAGAAGAGGACAGAATGACAGAAGATGACAGAATGACAGAAGAGGACAGAAGATGACAGAGGATGACAGAAGATGACAGAAGATGACAGAATGACAGAAGAGGACAGAAGATGACAGAATGACAGAAGATGACAGAAATGACAGAAGATGACAGAATTACAGAAGAGGACAGAATGACAGAAGAGGACAGAAGATGACAGAATGACAGAAGAGGACAGAAGATGACAGAAGATGACAGAATGACAGAAGAGGACAGAATGACAGAAGAGGACAGAATGACAGAAGATGACAGAATGACAGAAGATGACAGAAGATGACAGAAGATGACAGAATGACAGAAGATGACAGAAGATGAGAGTAGATGACAGAAGATGACATAAGATGACAGAAGATGACAGAAGATGACAGAATGACAGAAGAGGACAGAAGATGACAGAAGATGACAGAATGACAGAAGAGGACAGAATATGATAGAGGATGACAGAAGATGACAGAATGACAGAAGATGACAGAAGATGTCAGAAGGACAGAAGATGACAGAATGACAGAAGATGACAGAAGATGACAGAAGATGACAGAATATGACAGAAGAGGACAGAAGATGACAGAAGATGACAGAATATGACAGAAGATGACAGAAGATGACAGAATGACAGAAAATGACAGAAGAGGACAGAACATGACAGAAGAGGACAGAATGACAGAAGATGACAGAAGATGACAGAAGATGACAGAATGACAGAAAATGACAGAAGAGGACAGAACATGACAGAAGAGGACAGAATGACAGAAGATGACAGAAGATGACAGAAGATGACAGAATATGACAGAAGGTGACACAAGATGACAGAATGACAGAAAATGACAGAAGAGGACAGAACATGACAGAAGAGGACAGAATGACAGAAGATGACAGAAGATGACAGAAGATGGCAGAAGATGACAGAAGATGACAGAATATGACAGAATATGACAAAAGATGACAGAAGATGACAGAATGACAGAAGAGGACAGAATGACAGAAGATGACAGAAGATGACAGAAGATGACAGAAGATGAAAGAAGATGACAGAATGACAGAAGAGGACAGAATGACAGATGACAGAATGACAGAAGAGGACAGAAGATGACAGAAGATGACAGAAGATGACAGAAGATGACAGAATGACAGAAGAGGACAGAAGATGACAGAAGATGACAGAATGACAGAAGATGAGAGAAGATGACAGAAGATGACAGAAGGTGACAGAAGATGACAGAATGACCGAAGAGGACAGAATGCCAGAAGAGGACAGAATGACAGAAGAGGACAGAATATGACAAAAGATGACAGAAGATGACAGAATGACAGAAGATGACAGAAGATGACAGAAGATGACAGAATGACAGAAGAGGACAGAAGATGACAGAGGATGACAGAAGATGACAGAAGATGACAGAATGACAGAAGAGGACAGAAGATGACAGAAGATGACAGAATGACAGAAGATGACAGAAGATGACAGAAGATGACAGAAGATGACAGAATTACAGAAGAGGACAGAATGACAGAAGAGGACAGAAGATGACAGAATGACAGAAGAGGACAGAAGATGACAGAAGATGACAGAAGATGACAGAATGACAGAAGAGGACAGAATGACAGAAGAGGACAGAATGACAGAAGATGACAGAATGACAGAAGATGACAGAAGATGACAGAAGATGACAGAATGACAGAAGATGACAGAAGATGAGAGTAGATGACAGAAGATGACATAAGATGACAGAAGATGACAGAAGATGACAGAATGACAGAAGAGGACAGAAGATGACAGAAGATGACAGAAGATGACAGAATGACAGAAGAGGACAGAATATGATAGAGGATGACAGAAGATGACAGAATGACAGAAGATGACAGAAGATGTCAGAAGGACAGAAGATGACAGAATGACAGAAGATGACAGAAGATGACAGAAGATGACAGAATATGACAGAAGAGGACAGAAGATGACAGAAGATGACAGAATATGACAGAAGATGACAGAATGACAGAAAATGACAGAAGAGGACAGAACATGACAGAAGAGGACAGAATGACAGAAGATGACAGAAGATGACAGAAGATGACAGAAGATGACAGAATGACAGAAAATGACAGAAGAGGATAGAACATGACAGAAGAGGACAGAATGACAGAAGATGACAGAAGATGACAGAAGATGACAGAATATGACAGAAGATGACACAAGATGACAGAATGACAGAAAATGACAGAAGAGGACAGAACATGACAGAAGAGGACAGAATGACAGAAGATGACAGAAGATGACAGAAGATGACAGAAGATGGCAGAAGATGGCAGAAGATGACAGAATATGACAAAAGATGACAGAAGATGACAGAATGACAGAAGAGGACAGAATGACAGAAGATGACAGAAGATGACAGAAGATGACAGAAGATGAAAGAAGATGACAGAATGACAGAAGAGGACAGAATGACAGATGACAGAATGACAGAAGAGGACAGAAGATGACAGAAGATGACAGAAGATGACAGAATGACAGAAGAGGACAGAAGATGACAGAAGATGACAGAATGACAGAAGATGACAGAAGATGACAGAAGATGACAGAAGATGACAGAAGATGACAGAATGACCGAAGAGGACAGAATGCCAGAAGAGGACAGAATGACAGAAGAGGACAGAATATGACAAAAGATGACAGAAGATGACAGAAGATGACAAAAGATGACAGAAGATGACAGAATGACAGAAGATGACAGAAGATGACAGAAGATGACAAAATGACAGAAGAGGACAGAATGACAGAAGATGACAGAATGACAGAAGAGGGCAGAAGATGACAGAAGATGACAGAATGACAGAAGAGGACAGAATGACAGAAGGTGACAGAAGATGACAGAATGACAGAAGAGGACAGAAGATGACAGAAGATGACAAAAGATGACAGAATGACAGAAGATGACAGAAGATGACAGAAGATGACAAAATGACAGAAGAGGACAGAATGACAGAAGATGACAGAGTGACAGAAGAGGACAGAATGACAGAAGATGACAGAAGATGGAAGAAAATGACAGAATGACAGAAGAGGACAGAATGACAGAAGATGACAGAATATGACAGAAGATGACAGAATATGACAGAAGATGACAGAAGATGACAGAAGATGACAGAATGACAGAAGAGGACAGAATGACAGAAGATGACAGAAGATGACAGAATGACAGAAGATGAAAGAAGATGAAGGAAGATGACAGAAGATGACAGAAGATGACAGAATGACAGAAGAGGACGGAATGACAGAAGATGACAGAAGATGACAGAAGATGACAGAAGATGACAGAATGACAGAAGATGTCAGAATGACAGAAGATGACAGAATGACAGAAGATGAAAGAAGATGAAGGAAGATGACAGAAGATGACAGAAGATGACAGAATGACAGAAGAGGACGGAATGACAGAAGATGACAGAAGATGACAGAAGATGACAGAAGATGACAGAATGACAGAAGATGTCAGAATGACAGAAGATGACAGAATGACAGAAGAGGACAGAATGACAGATGACAGAAGATGACAGAACATGACAGAACATGACAGAATGACAGAAGATGACAGAAGATGACAGAAGAGGACAGAATGACAGAAGATGACAGAATATGACAGAAGATGACAGAATGACAGAAGATGACAGAAGATGACAGAAGAGGACAGAATGACAGAAGATAACAGAAGATGACAGAAGATGACAGAATGACAGAAGAGGACAGAAGATGACAGAATGACAGAAGAGGACAGAATGACAGAAGATGACAGAAGATGACAGAAGAAGACAGAATGACAGAAGAGGACAGAATGACAGAAGATGACAGAAGATGACAGAAGATGACAGAAGATGACAGAATGACAGAAGAAGACAGAAGAGGACAGAATGACAGAAGATGACAGAAGATGACAGAAGATGACAGAATTACAGAAGAGGACAGAATGACAGAAGAGGACAGAAGATGACAGAATGACAGAAGAGGACAGAAGATGACAGAAGATGACAGAATGACAGAAGAGGACAGAATGACAGAAGAGGACAGAATGACAGAAGATGACAGAATGACAGAAGATGACAGAAGATGACAGAAGATGACAGAATGACAGAAGACGACAGAAGATGACAGAATATGACAGAATATGACAGAAGATGACAGAAGATGACAGAAGATGACAGAATGACAGAAGATGACAGAAGATGACAGTAGATGGCAGAAGATGACAGAATGACAGAAGAGGACAGAAGATGACAGAAGATGACAGAAGATGACAGAAGATGACAGAAGATGACAGAATGACAGAAGAGGACAGAATGACAGAAGAGGACAGAATATGATAGAGGATGACAGAAGATGACAGAATGACAGAAGATGACAGAAGATGACAGAATGACAGAAGATGAAAGAACATGACAGAAGATGACAGAAGATGACAGAATATGACAGAAGGGGACAGAAGATGACAGAAGATGACAGAATATGACAGAAGATGACAGAAGATGACAGAATGACAGAAGAGGACAGAATGACAGAAGAGGACAGAATATGACAGAAGATGACACAAGATGACAGAATGACAGAAAATGACAGAAGAGGACAGAATATGACAGAAGAGGACAGAATGATAGAAGATGACAGAAGGTGACAGAAGATGGCAGAAGATGACAGAAGATGACAGAATATGACAGAAGATGACAGAAGATGACAGAGTATGACAGAAGATGACAGAAGATGACAGAATGACAGAAGAGGACAGAATGACAGAAGATGACAGAATGACAGAAGAGGACAGAAGATGTCAGAGGATGACAGAAGATGACAGAAGATGACAGAATGACAGAAGAGGACAGAAGATGACAGAAGATGACAGAATGACAGAAGATGACAGAAGATGACAGAAGATGACAGAATTACAGAAGAGGACAGAATGACAGAAGAGGACAGAAGATGACAGAATGACAGAAGAGGACAGAAGATGACAGAAGATGACAGAAGATGACAGAATGACAGAAGAGGACAGAATGACAGAAGAGGACAGAATGACAGAAGATGACAGAATGACAGAAGATGACAGAAGATGACAGAAGATGACAGAATGACAGAAGATGACAGAAGATGAGAGTAGATGACAGAAGATGACATAAGATGACAGAAGATGACAGAAGATGACAGAATGACAGAAGAGGACAGAAGATGACAGAAGATGACAGAAGATGACAGAAGATGACAGATTGACAGAAGAGGACAGAATGACAGAAGAGGACAGAATATGATAGAGGATGACAGAAGATGACAGAATGACAGAAGATGACAGAAGATGACAGAAGGACAGAAGATGACAGAATGACAAAAGATGACAGAAGATGACAGAAGATGACAGAATATGACAGAAGAGGACAGAAGATGACAGAATATGACAGAAGATGACAGAAGAGGACAGAATGACAGAAGAGGACAGAATATGACAGAAGATGACACAAGATGACTGAATGACAGAAAATGACAGAAGAGGACAGAACATGACAGAAGAGGACAGAATGACAGAAGATGACAGAAGATGGCAGAAGATGGCAGAAGATGACAGAAGATGACAGAATATGACAGAAGATGACAGAAGATGACAGAGTATGACAGAAGATGACAGAAGATGACAGAAGATGAAAGAAGATGACAGAATGACAGAAGAGGACAGAATGACAGAAGATGACAGAATGACAGAAGAGGACAGAAGATGACAGAAGATGACAGAAGATGACAGAATGACAGAAGAGGACAGAAGATGACAGAAGATGACAGAATGACAGAAGATGACAGAAGATGACAGAAGATGACAGAAGATGACAGAATGACCGAAGAGGACAGAATGACAGAAGAGGACAGAATGACAGAAGAGGACAGAATATGACAAAAGATGACAGAAGATGACAGAATGACAGGAGATGACAGAAGATGACAGAAAATGACAGAGGATGACAGAAGATGACAGAAGATGACAGAATGACAGAAGAGGAAAGAATGACAGAAGATGACAGAATGACAGAAGATGACAGAATGACAGATGAGGACAGAAGATGACAGAAGATGTCAGAAGGACAGAAGATGACAGAATGACAGAAGATGAAAGAACATGACAGAAGATGACAGAAGATGACAGAATATGACAGAAGATGACACAAGATGACAGAATGACAGAAAATGACAGAAGAGGACAGAATATGACAGAAGAGGACAGAATGATAGAAGATGACAGAAGGTGACAGAAGATGGCAGAAGATGACAGAAGATGACAGAATATGACAGAAGATGACAGAAGATGACAGAGTATGACAGAAGATGACAGAAGATGACAGAAGATGACAGAATGACAGAAGAGGACAGAATGACAGAAGAGGACAGAATGACAGAAGAGGACAGAAGATGACAGAGGATGACAGAAGATGACAGAAGATGACAGAATGACAGAAGAGGACAGAAGATGACAGAAGATGACAGAATGACAGAAGAGGACAGAAGATGACAGAAGATGACAGAAGATGACAGAATTACAGAAGAGGACAGAATGACAGAAGAGGACAGAAGATGACAGAATGACAGAAGAGGACAGAAGATGACAGAAGATGACAGAAGATGACAGAATGACAGAAGAGGACAGAATGACAGAAGAGGACAGAATGACAGAAGATGACAGAATGACAGAAGATGACAGAAGATGACAGAAGATGACAGAATGACAGAAGATGAGAGTAGATGACAGAAGATGACATAAGATGACAGAAGATGACAGAAGATGACAGAATGACAGAAGAGGACAGAAGATGACAGAAGATGACAGAATGACAGAAGAGGACAGAATGACAGAAGAGGACAGAATATGATAGAGGATGACAGAAGATGACAGAATGACAGAAGATGACAGAAGATGACAGAAGATGACAGAAGATGACAGAATATGACAGAAGAGGACAGAAGATGACAGAAGATGACAGAATATGACAGAAGATGACAGAAGATGACAGAATGACAGAAGAGGACAGAATGACAGAAGAGGACAGAATATGACAGAAGATGACACAAGATGACAGAATGACAGAAAATGACAGAAGAGGACAGAACATGACAGAAGAGGACAGAATGACAGAAGATGACAGAAGATGACAAAAGATGACAGAAGATGGCAGAAGATGACAGAAGATGACAGAATATGACAAAAGATGACAGAAGATGACAGAATGACAGAAGAGGACAGAATGACAGAAGATGACAGAAGATGACAGAAGATGACAGAAGATGAAAGAAGATGACAGAATGACAGAAGAGGACAGAATGACAGATGACAGAATGACAGAAGAGGACAGAAGATGACAGAAGATGACAGAAGATGACAGAATGACAGAAGAGGACAGAAGATGACAGAATGACAGAAGATGACAGAAGATGACAGAAGATGACAGAATGACCGAAGTGGACAGAATGCCAGAAGAGGACAGAATGACAGAAGAGGACAGAATATAATAAAGATGACAGAAGATGACAGAATGACAGAAGATGACAGAAGATGACAGAAAATGACAGAAGATGACAGAAGATGACAGAATGACAGAAGAGGAAAGAATGACAGAAGATGACAGAATGGCAGAAGATGACAGAATGACAGATGAGGACAGAAGATGACAGAAGATGACAGAAGATGACAGAATGACAGAAGAGGACAGAAGATGACAGAATGACAGAAGAGGACAGAAGAGGACAGAAGATGACAGAAGATGACAGAAGATGACAGAAGATGACAGAATGACAGAAGAGGTCAGAAGATGACAGAAGATGACAGAAGATGACAGAAGATAACAGAAGATGACAGAATGACAGAAGAGGACAGAATGACAGAAGAGGACAGAATGACAGAAGATGACAGAAGATGACAGAAGATGAAAAGATGACAGAATATGACAGAAGATGACAGAAGATGACAGAATATGACAGAAGATGACAGAATGACAGAAGAGGACAGAATGGCAGAAGAGGACAGAATATGCCAGAAGATGACAGAAGGTGACAGAATGACAGAAGATGACAGAAGATGACAGAAGATCACAGAAGATGACAGAAGATGACAGAATGACAGAAGAGGACAGAATGACAGAAGATGACAGAATGACAGAAGAGGACAGAATGACAGAAGATGACAGAAGATGACACAAGATGACAGAATGACAGAAGAGGACAGAATGACAGAAGATGACAGAATGACGGAAGATGACAGAGGATGACAGAAGATGACAGAAGATGACAGAAGATGACAGAATGACAGACGAGGAAAGAAGATGACAGAAGATGGCAGAAGATGACAGAAGATGACAGAATGACAGAAGAGGACAGAATGACAGAAGATGACAGAATGACAGAAGAGGACAGAATGACAGAAGATGATAGAAGATGACAGAAGATGACAGAATGACAGAAGATGACAGAAGATGACAGAAGATGACAAAATGACAGAAGAGGACAGAATGACAGAAGATGACAGAATGACAGAAGAGGGCAGAAGATGACAGAAGATGACAGAGTATGACAGAAGATGACAGAAGATGACAGAAGATGAAAGAAGATGACAGAATGACAGAAGAGGACAGAATGACAGAAGATGACAGAATGACAGAAGAGGACAGAAGATGACAGAAGATGACAGAAGATGACAGAATGACAGAAGAGGACAGAAGATGACAGAAGATGACAGAATGTCAGAAGCTGACAGAAGATGACAGAAGATGACAGAAGATGACAGAATGACCGAAGAGGACAGAATGACAGAAGAGGACAGAATGACAGAAGAGGACAGAATATGACAAAAGATGACAGAAGATGACAGAAGATGACAGAAAATGACAGAAGATGACAGAAGATGACAGAATGACAGAAGAGGAAAGAATGACAGAAGATGACAGAATGACAGAAGATGACAGAATGACAGATGAGGACAGAAGATGACAGAAGATGTCAGAAGGACAGAAGATGACAGAATGACAGAAGATGAAAGAACATGACAGAAGATGACAGAAGAGGACAGAAGATGACAGAAGATGACAGAATATGACAGAAGAAGACAGAAGATGACAGAATGACAGAAGAGGACAGAATGACAGAAGAGGACAGAATATGACAGAAGATGACACAAGATGACAGAATGACAGAAAATGACAAAAGAGGACAGAATATGACAGAAGAGGACAGAATGATAGAAGATGACAGAAGGTGACAGAAGATGGCAGAAGATGACAGAAGATGACAGAATATGACAGAAGATGACAGAAGATGACAGAGTATGACAGAAGATGACAGAAGATGACAGAAGATGACAGAATGACAGAAGAGGACAGAATGACAGAAGATGACAGAATGACAGAAGAGGACAGAAGATGACAGAGGATGACAGAAGATGACAGAAGATGACAGAATGACAGAAGAGGACAGAAGATGACAGAATGACAGAAGATGACAGAAATGACAGAAGATGACAGAATTACAGAAGAGGACAGAATGACAGAAGAGGACAGAAGATGACAGAATGACAGAAGAGGACAGAAGATGACAGAAGATGACAGAATGACAGAAGAGGACAGAATGACAGAAGAGGACAGAATGACAGAAGATGACAGAATGACAGAAGATGACAGAAGATGACAGAAGATGACAGAATGACAGAAGATGACAGAAGATGAGAGTAGATGACAGAAGATGACATAAGATGACAGAAGATGACAGAAGATGACAGAATGACAGAAGAGGACAGAAGATGACAGAAGATGACAGAATGACAGAAGAGGACAGAATATGATAGAGGATGACAGAAGATGACAGAATGACAGAAGATGACAGAAGATGTCAGAAGGACAGAAGATGACAGAATGACAGAAGATGACAGAAGATGACAGAAGATGACAGAATATGACAGAAGAGGACAGAAGATGACAGAAGATGACAGAATATGACAGAAGATGACAGAAGATGACAGAATGACAGAAAATGACAGAAGAGGACAGAACATGACAGAAGAGGACAGAATGACAGAAGATGACAGAAGATGACAGAAGATGACAGAATGACAGAAAATGACAGAAGAGGACAGAACATGACAGAAGAGGACAGAATGACAGAAGATGACAGAAGATGACAGAAGATGACAGAATATGACAGAAGGTGACACAAGATGACAGAATGACAGAAAATGACAGAAGAGGACAGAACATGACAGAAGAGGACAGAATGACAGAAGATGACAGAAGATGACAGAAGATGGCAGAAGATGACAGAAGATGACAGAATATGACAGAATATGACAAAAGATGACAGAAGATGACAGAATGACAGAAGAGGACAGAATGACAGAAGATGACAGAAGATGACAGAAGATGACAGAAGATGAAAGAAGATGACAGAATGACAGAAGAGGACAGAATGACAGATGACAGAATGACAGAAGAGGACAGAAGATGACAGAAGATGACAGAAGATGACAGAAGATGACAGAATGACAGAAGAGGACAGAAGATGACAGAAGATGACAGAATGACAGAAGATGAGAGAAGATGACAGAAGATGACAGAAGGTGACAGAAGATGACAGAATGACCGAAGAGGACAGAATGCCAGAAGAGGACAGAATGACAGAAGAGGACAGAATATGACAAAAGATGACAGAAGATGACAGAATGACAGAAGATGACAGAAGATGACAGAAGATGACAGAATGACAGAAGAGGACAGAAGATGACAGAGGATGACAGAAGATGACAGAAGATGACAGAATGACAGAAGAGGACAGAAGATGACAGAAGATGACAGAATGACAGAAGATGACAGAAGATGACAGAAGATGACAGAAGATGACAGAATTACAGAAGAGGACAGAATGACAGAAGAGGACAGAAGATGACAGAATGACAGAAGAGGACAGAAGATGACAGAAGATGACAGAAGATGACAGAATGACAGAAGAGGACAGAATGACAGAAGAGGACAGAATGACAGAAGATGACAGAATGACAGAAGATGACAGAAGATGACAGAAGATGACAGAATGACAGAAGATGACAGAAGATGAGAGTAGATGACAGAAGATGACATAAGATGACAGAAGATGACAGAAGATGACAGAATGACAGAAGAGGACAGAAGATGACAGAAGATGACAGAAGATGACAGAATGACAGAAGAGGACAGAATATGATAGAGGATGACAGAAGATGACAGAATGACAGAAGATGACAGAAGATGTCAGAAGGACAGAAGATGACAGAATGACAGAAGATGACAGAAGATGACAGAAGATGACAGAATATGACAGAAGAGGACAGAAGATGACAGAAGATGACAGAATATGACAGAAGATGACAGAATGACAGAAAATGACAGAAGAGGACAGAACATGACAGAAGAGGACAGAATGACAGAAGATGACAGAAGATGACAGAAGATGACAGAAGATGACAGAATGACAGAAAATGACAGAAGAGGATAGAACATGACAGAAGAGGACAGAATGACAGAAGATGACAGAAGATGACAGAAGATGACAGAATATGACAGAAGATGACACAAGATGACAGAATGACAGAAAATGACAGAAGAGGACAGAACATGACAGAAGAGGACAGAATGACAGAAGATGACAGAAGATGACAGAAGATGACAGAAGATGGCAGAAGATGGCAGAAGATGACAGAATATGACAAAAGATGACAGAAGATGACAGAATGACAGAAGAGGACAGAATGACAGAAGATGACAGAAGATGACAGAAGATGACAGAAGATGAAAGAAGATGACAGAATGACAGAAGAGGACAGAATGACAGATGACAGAATGACAGAAGAGGACAGAAGATGACAGAAGATGACAGAAGATGACAGAATGACAGAAGAGGACAGAAGATGACAGAAGATGACAGAATGACAGAAGATGACAGAAGATGACAGAAGATGACAGAAGATGACAGAAGATGACAGAATGACCGAAGAGGACAGAATGCCAGAAGAGGACAGAATGACAGAAGAGGACAGAATATGACAAAAGATGACAGAAGATGACAGAAGATGACAAAAGATGACAGAATGACAGAAGAGGACAGAAGATGACAGAGGATGACAGAAGATGACAGAAGATGACAGAATGACAGAAGAGGACAGAAGATGACAGAAGATGACAGAATGACAGAAGATGACAGAAGATGACAGAAGATGACAGAAGATGACAGAAGATGACAGAATTACAGAAGAGGACAGAATGACAGAAGAGGACAGAAGATGACAGAATGACAGAAGAGGACAGAAGATGACAGAAGATGACAGAAGATGACAGAATGACAGAAGAGGACAGAATGACAGAAGAGGACAGAATGACAGAAGATGACAGAATGACAGAAGATGACAGAAGATGACAGAATGACAGAAGATGACAGAAGATGAGAGTAGATGACAGAAGATGACATAAGATGACAGAAGATGACAGAAGATGACAGAATGACAGAAGAGGACAGAAGATGACAGAAGATGACAGAAGATGACAGAAGATGACAGAAGATGACAGAAGATGACAGAATATGACAGAAGAGGACAGAAGATGACAGAAGATGACAGAATATGACAGAAGATGACAGAAGATGACAGAATGACAGAAGAGGACAGAATGACAGAAGAGGACAGAATATGACAGAAGATGACACAAGATGACAGAATGACAGAAAATGACAGAAGAGGACAGAACATGACAGAAGAGGACAGAATGACAGAAGATGACAGAAGATGACAAAAGATGACAGAAGATGGCAGAAGATGACAGAAGATGACAGAATATGACAAAAGATGACAGAAGATGACAGAATGACAGAAGAGGACAGAATGACAGAAGATGACAGAAGATGACAGAAGATGACAGAATGACAGAAGAGGACAGAATGACAGATGACAGAATGACAGAAGATGACAGAAGATGACAGAAGATGACAGAAGATGACAGAATGACAGAAGAGGACAGAAGATGACAGAAGATGACAGAATGACAGAAGATGACAGAAGATGACAGAAGATGACAGAAGATGACAGAATGACCGAAGAGGACAGAATGCCAGAAGAGGACAGAATGACAGAAGAGGACAGAATATGACAAAAGATGACAGAAGATGACAGAATGACAGAAGATGACAGAAGATGACAGAAAATGACAGAAGATGACAGAAGATGACAGAAGATGACAGAATGACAGAAGAGGAAAGAATGACAGAAGATGACAGAATGACAGAAGATGACAGAATGACAGATGAGGACAGAAGATGACAGAAGATGACAGAAGATGACAGAAGATGACAGAATGACAGAAGAGGACAGAAGATGACAGAATGAGAGAAGAGGACAGAAGATGACAGAAGATGACAGAAGATGACAGAAGATGAAAAGATGACAGAATATGACAGAAGATGACAGAAGATGACAGAATATGACAGAAGATGACAGAATGACAGAAGAGGACAGAATGGCAGAAGAGGACAGAATATGCCAGAAGATGACAGAAGGTGACAGAATGACAGAAGATGACAGAAGATGACAGAAGATCACAGAAGATGACAGAAGATGACAGAATGACAGAAGAGGACAGAATGACAGAAGATGACAGAATGACAGAAGAGGACAGAATGACAGAAGATGACAGAAGATGACACAAGATGACAGAATGACAGAAGAGGACAGAATGACAGAAGATGACAGAATGACGGAAGATGACAGAGGATGACAGAAGATGACAGAAGATGACAGAAGATGACAGAATGACAGACGAGGAAAGAAGATGACAGAAGATGGCAGAAGATGACAGAAGATGACAGAATGACAGAAGAGGACAGAATGACAGAAGATGACAGAATGACAGAAGAGGACAGAATGACAGAAGATGATAGAAGATGACAGAAGATGACAGAATGACAGAAGATGACAGAAGATGACAGAAGATGACAAAATGACAGAAGAGGACAGAATGACAGAAGATGACAGAATGACAGAAGAGGGCAGAAGATGACAGAAGATGACAGAGTATGACAGAAGATGACAGAAGATGACAGAAGATGAAAGAAGATGACAGAATGACAGAAGAGGACAGAATGACAGAAGATGACAGAATGACAGAAGAGGACAGAAGATGACAGAAGATGACAGAAGATGACAGAATGACAGAAGAGGACAGAAGATGACAGAAGATGACAGAATGTCAGAAGCTGGCAGAAGATGACAGAAGATGACAGAAGATGACAGAATGACCGAAGAGGACAGAATGACAGAAGAGGACAGAATGACGGAAGAGGACAGAATATGACAAAAGATGACAGAAGATGACAGAATGACAGAAGATGACAGAAGATGACAGAAAATGACAGAAGATGACAGAAGATGACAGAATGACAGAAGAGGAAAGAATGACAGAAGATGACAGAATGACAGAAGATGACAGAATGACAGATGAGGACAGAAGATGACAGAAGATGTCAGAAGGACAGAAGATGACAGAATGACAGAAGATGAAAGAACATGACAGAAGATGACAGAAGATGACAGAATATGACAGAAGAGGACAGAAGAGGACAGAAGATGACAGAAGATGACAGAATATGACAGAAGATGACAGAATGACAGAAGACGACAGAATGACAGAAGAGGACAGAATATGACAGAAGATGACACAAGATGACAGAATGACAGAAAATGACAGAAGAGGACAGAATATGACAGAAGAGGACAGAATGATAGAAGATGACAGAAGGTGACAGAAGATGGCAGAAGATGACAGAAGATGACAGAATATGACAGAAGATGACAGAAGATGACAGAGTATGACAGAAGATGACAGAAGATGACAGAAGATGACAGAATGACAGAAGAGGACAGAATGACAGAAGATGACAGAATGACAGAAGAGGACAGAAGATGACAGAGGATGACAGAAGATGACAGAAGATGACAGAATGACAGAAGAGGACAGAAGATGACAGAATGACAGAAGATGACAGAAATGACAGAAGATGACAGAATTACAGAAGAGGACAGAATGACAGAAGAGGACAGAAGATGACAGAATGACAGAAGAGGACAGAAGATGACAGAAGATGACAGAATGACAGAAGAGGACAGAATGACAGAAGAGGACAGAATGACAGAAGATGACAGAATGACAGAAGATGACAGAAGATGACAGAAGATGACAGAATGACAGAAGAGGACAGAAGATGACAGAAGATGACAGAAGATGACAGAATGACAGAAGAGGACAGAATATGATAGAGGATGACAGAAGATGACAGAATGACAGAAGATGACAGAAGATGACAGAAGATGACAGAATATGACAGAAGAGGACAGAAGATGACAGAAGATGACAGAATATGACAGAAGATGACAGAAGATGACAGAATGACAGAAAATGACAGAAGAGGACAGAACATGACAGAAGAGGACAGAATGACAGAAGATGACAGAAGATGACAGAAGATGACAGAATGACAGAAAATGACAGAAGAGGACAGAACATGACAGAAGAGGACAGAATGACAGAAGATGACAGAAGATGACAGAATATGACAGAAGATGACACAAGATGACAGAATGACAGAAAATGACAGAAGAGGACAGAACATGACAGAAGAGGACAGAATGACAGAAGATGACAGAAGATGACAGAAGATGACAGAAGATGGCAGAAGATGACAGAAGATGACAGAATATGACAAAAGATGACAGAAGATGACAGAATGACAGAAGAGGACAGAATGACAGAAGATGACAGAAGATGACAGAAGATGACAGAAGATGAAAGAAGATGACAGAATGACAGAAGAGGACAGAATGACAGATGACAGAATGACAGAAGAGGTCAGAAGATGACAGAAGATGACAGAAGATGACAGAAGATGACAGAATGACAGAAGAGGACAGAAGATGACAGAAGATGACAGAATGACAGAAGATGACAGAAGATGACAGAAGATGACAGAAGGTGACAGAAGATGACAGAATGACCGAAGAGGACAGAATGCCAGAAGAGGACAGAATGACAGAAGAGGACAGAATATGACAAAAGATGACAGAAGATGACAGAATGACAGAAGATGACAGAAGATGACAGAAGATGACAGAATGACAGAAGAGGACAGAAGATGACAGAGGATGACAGAAGATGACAGAAGATGACAGAATGACAGAAGAGGACAGAAGATGACAGAAGATGAAAGAATGACAGAAGATGACAGAAGATGACAGAAGATGACAGAAGATGACAGAATTACAGAAGAGGACAGAATGACAGAAGAGGACAGAAGATGACAGAATGACAGAAGAGGACAGAAGATGACAGAAGATGACAGAAGATGACAGAATGACAGAAGAGGACAGAATGACAGAAGAGGACAGAATGACAGAAGATGACAGAATGACAGAAGATGACAGAATGACAGAAGATGACAGAAGATGACAGAAGATGACAGAATGACAGAAGATGACAGAAGATGACAGAAGATGACAGAATGACAGAAGAGGACAGAAGATGACAGAAGATGATAGAAGATGACAGAATGACAGAAGAGGACAGAATATGATAGAGGATGACAGAAGATGACAGAATGACAGAAGATGACAGAAGATGTCAGAAGGACAGAAGATGACAGAATGACAGAAGATGACAGAAGATGACAGAAGATGACAGAATATGACAGAAGAGGACAGAAGATGACAGAAGATGACAGAATATGACAGAAGATGACAGAAGATGACAGAATGACAGAAAATGACAGAAGAGGACAGAACATGACAGAAGAGGACAGAATGACAGAAGATGACAGAAGATGACAGAAGATGACAGAAGATGACAGAATGACAGAAAATGACAGAAGAGGACAGAACATGACAGAAGAGGACAGAATGACAGAAGATGACAGAAGATGACAGAAGATGGCAGAAGATGGCAGAAGATGACAGAATATGACAAAAGATGACAGAAGATGACAGAATGACAGAAGAGGACAGAATGACAGAAGATGACAGAAGATGACAGAAGATGACAGAAGATGAAAGAAGATGACAGAATGACAGAAGAGGACAGAATGACAGATGACAGAATGACAGAAGAGGACAGAAGATGACAGAAGATGACAGAAGATGACAGAAGATGACAGAATGACAGAAGAGGACAGAAGATGACAGAAGATGACAGAATGACAGAAGATGACAGAAGATGACAGAAGATGACAGAAGATGACAGAAGATGACAGAATGACCGAAGAGGACAGAATGCCAGAAGAGGACAGAATGACAGAAGAGGACAGAATATGACAAAAGATGACAGAAGATGACAGAAGATGACAAAAGATGACAGAATGACAGAAGAGGACAGAAGATGACAGAGGATGACAGAAGATGACAGAAGATGACAGAATGACAGAAGAGGACAGAAGATGACAGAAGATGACAGAATGACAGAAGATGACAGAAGATGACAGAAGATGACAGAAGATGACAGAAGATGACAGAATTACAGAAGAGGACAGAATGACAGAAGAGGACAGAAGATGACAGAATGACAGAAGAGGACAGAAGATGACAGAAGATGACAGAAGATGACAGAATGACAGAAGAGGACAGAATGACAGAAGAGGACAGAATGACAGAAGATGACAGAATGACAGAAGATGACAGAAGATGACAGAATGACAGAAGATGACAGAAGATGACAGAAGATGACAGAATGACAGAAGAGGACAGAAGATGACAGAAGATGACAGATTGACAGAAGAGGACAGAATGACAGAAGAGGACAGAATATGATAGAGGATGACAGAAGATGACAGAATGACAGAAGATGACAGAAGATGTCAGAAGGACAGAAGATGACAGAATGACAGAAGATGACAGAAGATGACAGAAGATGACAGAAGATGACAGAATATGACAGAAGAGGACAGAAGATGACAGAAGATGACAGAATATGACAGAAGATGACAGAAGATGACAGAATGACAGAAGAGGACAGAATGACAGAAGAGGACAGAATATGACAGAAGATGACACAAGATGACAGAATGACAGAAAATGACAGAAGAGGACAGAACATGACAGAAGAGGACAGAATGACAGAAGATGACAGAAGATGACAAAAGATGACAGAAGATGGCAGAAGATGACAGAAGATGACAGAATATGACAAAAGATGACAGAAGATGACAGAATGACAGAAGAGGACAGAATGACAGAAGATGACAGAAGATGACAGAAGATGACAGAAGATGAAAGAAGATGACAGAATGACAGAAGAGGACAGAATGACAGATGACAGAATGACAGAAGAGGACAGAAGATGACAGAAGATGACAGAAGATGACAGAGTGACAGAAGAGGACAGAAGATGACAGAAGATGACAAAAAGACAGAAGATGACAGAAGATGACAGAAGATGACAGAAGATGACAGAATGACCGAAGAGGACAGAATGCCAGAAGAGGACAGAATGACAGAAGAGGACAGAATATGACAAAAGATGACAGAAGATGACAGAATGACAGAAGATGACAGAAGATGACAGAAAATGACAGAAGATGACAGAAGATGACAGAAGATGACAGAATGACAGAAGAGGAAAGAATGACAGAAGATGACAGAATGACAGAAGATGACAGAATGACAGATGAGGACAGAAGATGACAGAAGATGACAGAAGATGACAGAAGATGACAGAATGACAGAAGAGGACAGAAGATGACAGAATGACAGAAGAGGACAGAAGATGACAGAAGATGACAGAAGATGACAGAAGATGACAGAATGACAGAAGAGGTCAGAAGATGACAGAAGATGACAGAAGATGACAGAAGATAACAGAAGATGACAGAATGACAGAAGAGGACAGAATGACAGAAGAGGACAGAATGACAGAAGATGACAGAAGATGAAAAGATGACAGAATATGACAGAAGATGACAGAAGATGACAGAATATGACAGAAGATGACAGAATGACAGAAGAGGACAGAATGGCAGAAGAGGACAGAATATGCCAGAAGATGACAGAAGGTGACAGAATGACAGAAGATGACAGAAGATGACAGAAGATCACAGAAGATGACAGAAGATGACAGAATGACAGAAGAGGACAGAATGACAGAAGATGACAGAATGACAGAAGAGGACAGAATGACAGAAGATGACAGAAGATGACACAAGATGACAGAATGACAGAAGAGGACAGAATGACAGAAGATGACAGAATGACGGAAGATGACAGAGGATGACAGAAGATGACAGAAGATGACAGAAGATGACAGAATGACAGACGAGGAAAGAAGATGACAGAAGATGGCAGAAGATGACAGAAGATGACAGAATGACAGAAGAGGACAGAATGACAGAAGATGACAGAATGACAGAAGAGGACAGAATGACAGAAGATGATAGAAGATGACAGAAGATGACAGAATGACAGAAGAGGACAGAATGACAGAAGATGACAGAAGATGACAGAAGATGACAGAATGACAGAAGATGACAGAAGATGACAGAAGATGACAAAATGACAGAAGAGGACAGAATGACAGAAGATGACAGAATGACAGAAGAGGGCAGAAGATGACAGAAGATGACAGAGTATGACAGAAGATGACAGAAGATGACAGAAGATGAAAGAAGATGACAGAATGACAGAAGAGGACAGAAGATGACAGAAGATGACAGAATGTCAGAAGCTGACAGAAGATGACAGAAGATGACAGAAGATGACAGAATGACCGAAGAGGACAGAATGACAGAAGAGGACAGAATGACAGAAGAGGACAGAATATGACAAAAGATGACAGAAGATGACAGAATGACAGAAGATGACAGAAGATGACAGAAAATGACAGAGGATGACAGAAGATGACAGAAGATGACAGAATGACAGAAGAGGAAAGAATGACAGAAGATGACAGAATGACAGAAGATGACAGAATGACAGATGAGGACAGAAGATGACAGAAGATGTCAGAAGGACAGAAGATGACAGAATGACAGAAGATGAAAGAACATGACAGAAGATGACAGAAGATGACAGAAGATGACAGAATATGACAGAAGAGGACAGAAGATGACAGAAGATGACAGAATATGACAGAAGATGACAGAAGATGACAGAATGACAGAAGAGGACAGAATGACAGAAGAGGACAGAATATGACAGAAGATGACACAAGATGACAGAATGACAGAAAATGACAGAAGAGGACAGAATATGACAGAAGAGGACAGAATGATAGAAGATGACAGAAGGTGACAGAAGATGGCAGAAGATGACAGAAGATGACAGAATATGACAGAAGATGACAGAAGATGACAGAGTATGACAGAAGATGACAGAAGATGACAGAATGACAGAAGAGGACAGAATGACAGAAGATGACAGAATGACAGAAGAGGACAGAAGATGACAGAGGATGACAGAAGAGGACAGAAGATGACAGAATGACAGAAGATGACAGAAGATGACAGAATATGACAGAAGATGACAGAAGATGACAGAGTATGACAGAAGATGACAGAAGATGACAGAATGACAGAAGAGGACAGAATGACAGAAGATGACAGAATGACAGAAGAGGACAGAAGATGACAGAAAATGACACAAGAGGACAGAAGATGACAGAATGACAGAAGATGACAGAAGATGACAGAAGATGACAGAATTACAGAAGAGGACAGAATGACAGAAGAGGACAGAAGATGACAGAATGACAGAAGAGGACAGAAGATGACAGAAGATGACAGAATGACAGAAGATGACAGAAGATGACAGAATGACAGAAGAGGACAGAATGACAGAAGAGGACAGAATGACAGAAGATGACAGAATGACAGAAGATGACAGAAGATGACAGAATGACAGAAGATGACAGAAGATGAGAGTAGATGACAGAAGATGACATAAGATGACAGAAGATGACAGAAGATGACAGAATGACAGAAGAGGACAGAAGATGACAGAAGATGACAGAAGATGACAGAATGACAGAAGAGGACAGAATATGATAGAGGATGACAGAAGATGACAGAATGACAGAAGATGACAGAAGATGTCAGAAGGACAGAAGATGACAGAATGACAGAAGATGACAGAAGATGACAGAAGATGACAGAAGATGACAGAATATGACAGAAGAGGACAGAAGATGACAGAAGATGACAGAATATGACAGAAGATGACAGAAGATGACAGAATGACAGAAAATGACAGAAGAGGACAGAACATGACAGAAGAGGACAGAATGACAGAAGATGACAGAAGATGACAGAAGATGACAGAAGATGACAGAATGACAGAAAATGACAGAAGAGGACAGAACATGACAGAAGAGGACAGAATGACAGAAGATGACAGAAGATGACAGAATATGACAGAAGATGACACAAGATGACAGAATGACAGAAAATGACAGAAGAGGACAGAACATGACAGAAGAGGACAGAATGACAGAAGATGACAGAAGATGACAGAAGATGACAGAAGATGGCAGAAGATGACAGAAGATGACAGAATATGACAAAAGATGACAGAAGATGACAGAATGACAGAAGAGGACAGAATGACAGAAGATGACAGAAGATGACAGAAGATGACAGAAGATGAAAGAAGATGACAGAATGACAGAAGAGGACAGAATGACAGATGACAGAATGACAGAAGAGGACAGAAGATGACAGAAGATGACAGAAGATGACAGAATGACAGAAGAGGACAGAAGATGACAGAAGATGACAGAATGACAGAAGATGACAGAAGATGACAGAAGATGACAGAAGATGACAGAAGATGACAGAATGACCGAAGAGGACAGAATGCCAGAAGAGGACAGAATGACAGAAGAGGACAGAATATGACAAAAGATGACAGAAGATGACAGAATGACAGATGATGACAGAAGATGACAGAAAATGACAGAAGATGACAGAAGATGACAGAAGATGACAGAATGACAGAAGAGGAAAGAATGACAGAAGATGACAGAATGACAGAAGATGACAGAATGACAGATGAGGACAGAAGATGACAGAAGATGACAGAAGATGACAGAAGATGACAGAATGACAGAAGAGGACAGAAGATGACAGAATGACAGAAGAGGACAGAAGAGGACAGAAGATGACAGAAGATGACAGAATGACAGAAGAGGTCAGAAGATGACAGAAGATGACAGAAGATGACAGAAGATAACAGAAGATGACAGAATGACAGAAGAGGACAGAATGACAGAAGAGGACAGAATGACAGAAGATGACAGAACATGACAGAAGATGAAAAGATGACAGAATATGACAGAAGATGAAAGAAGATGACAGAATATGACAGAAGATGACAGAATGACAGAAGAGGACAGAATGGCAGAAGAGGACAGAATATGCCAGAAGATGACAGAAGGTGACAGAATGACAGAAGATGACAGAAGATGACAGAAGATCACAGAAGATGACAGAAGATGACAGAATGACAGAAGAGGACAGAATGACAGAAGATGACAGAATGACAGAAGAGGACAGAATGACAGAAGATGACAGAAGATGACACAAGATGACAGAATGACAGAAGAGGACAGAATGACAGAAGATGACAGAATGACGGAAGATGACAGAGGATGACAGAAGAGGACAGAATGACAGAAGATGACAGAAGATGAAAGAAGATGACAGAATGACAGAAGAGGACAGAAGATGACAGAAGATGACAGAAGATGACAGAATGACAGTAGATGACAGAAGATGACAGAAGATGACAGAAGATGACAGAATGACCGAAGAGGACAGAATGCCAGAAGAGGACAGAATGACAGAAGAGGACAGAATATGACAAAAGATGACAGAAGATGACAGAATGACAGAAGATGACAGAAGATGACAGAAAATGACAGAAGATGACAGAAGATGACAGAAGATGACAGAATGACAGAAGATGACAGAATGACAGAAGATGACAGAAGATGACAGAATGACAGAAGATGACAGAATGACAGAAGAGGACAGAAGATGACAGAATGACAGAAGAGGACAGAAGAGGACAGAAGATGACAGAAGATGACAGAAGATGACAGAATGACAGAAGAGGTCAGAAGATGACAGAAGATGACAGAAGATAACAGAAGATGACAGAATGACAGAAGAGGACAGAATGACAGAAGAGGACAGAATGACAGAAGATGACAGAAGATGACAGAAGATGAAAAGATGACAGAATATGACAGAAGATGAAAGAAGATGACAGAATATGACAGAAGATGACAGAATGACAGAAGAGGACAGAATGGCAGAAGAGGACAGAATATGCCAGAAGATGACAGAAGGTGACAGAATGACAGAAGATGACAGAAGATGACAGAAGATCACAGAAGATGACAGAAGATGACAGAATGACAGAAGAGGACAGAATGACAGAAGATGACAGAATGACAGAAGAGGACAGAATGACAGAAGATGACAGAAGATGACACAAGATGACAGAATGACAGAAGAGGACAGAATGACAGAAGATGACAGAATGACAGAAGATGACAGAGGATGACAGAAGATGACAGAAGATGACAGAAGATGACAGAATGACAGACGAGGAAAGAAGATGACAGAAGATGGCAGAAGATGACAGAAGATGACAGAATGACAGAAGAGGACAGAATGACAGAAGATGACAGAATGACAGAAGAGGACAGAATGACAGAAGATGATAGAAGATGACAGAATGACAGAAGAGGACAGAATGACAGAAGATGACAGAAGATGACAGAAGATGACAGAAGATGGCAGAATGACAGAAGATGAGAGAAGATGACAGAAGATGACAAAATGACAGAAGAGGGCAGAAGATGACAGAAGATGACAGAAGATGACAGAAGATGACAGAAGATGACAGAATGACAGAAGAGGACAGAATGACAGAAGATGACAGAATGACAGAAGAGGGCAGAAGATGACAGAATGACAGAAGAGGACAGAATGACAGAAGATGACAGAATGACAGAAGAGGACAGAATGACAGAAGATGACAGAATGACAGAAGAGGGCAGAAGATGACAGAAGATGACAGAAGATGACAGAATGACAGAAGAGGACAGAATGACAGAAGATGACAGAAGATGACAGAAGATGACAGAATATGACAGAAGATGAAAAAGATGACAGAAGATGACAGAAGAGGACAGAATGACAGAAGATGACAGAAGATGACAGAAGATGACAGAATGACGGAAGATGACAGAAGATGACGCAAGATGACAGAAGATGACAGAAGATGACAGAATGACAGAAGAGGACATAATGACAGAAGATGACAGAAGATGACAGAAGATGACAGAATGACAGAAGATGACAGAATGACAGAAGATGACAGAATGACAGAAGAGGACACAATCACATGAGGTGACAGAAGATGACAGAAGATGACAGAATGACAGAAGAGGACAGAATGACAGAAGATGACAGAATGACAGAAGAGGACAGAATGACAGAAGATGACAGAAGATGACAGAATGACAGAAGAGGACAGAATGACAGAAGATGACAGAAGATGACAGAAGATGACAGAAGATGACAGAATGACAGAAGATGACAGAAGATGACACAAGATGACAAAATGACAGAAGAGGACAAAATGACAGAAGATGACAGAGTGACAGAAGAGGACAGAATGACAGAAGATGACAGAAGATGACAGAATGACAGAAGAGGACAGAATGACAGAAGATGACAGACGATGACAGAAGATGACAGAATGACAGAAGATGATACAAGATGACGGAAGATGACAGAAGATGACAGAATGACACAAGAGGACAGAATGACAGAAGATGACAGAATGACAGAAGAGGACAGAATGACAGAAGATGACAGAAGATGACAGAAGATGACAGAAGATGACAGGAGATGACAGAATGACAGAAGATATCAGAATGACAGAAGATGACAGAATGACAGAAGAGGACAGAATGACAGAAGATGACAGAAGATGACAGAATGACAGAAGAGGACAGAATGACAGATGATGACAGAATGACAGAAGAGGACAGAAGATGGCAGAAGATGACAGAAGGCGACAGAAGATGACAGAAGGTGACAGAATGACAGAAGAGGACAGAATGACAGAAGATGACAGAAGATGACAGAAGATGACAAAATGACAGAAGAGGACAGAATGACAGAAGATGACAGAATGACAGAAGAGGGCAGAAGATGACAGAAGATGACAGAATGACAGAAGAGGACAGAATGACAGAAGATGACAGAATGACAGAAGAGGACAGAATGACAGAAGGTGACAGAAGATGATAGAATGACAGAAGAGGACAGAAGATGACAGAAGATGACAAAAGATGACAGAATGACAGAAGATGACAGAAGATGACAGAAGATGACAAAATGACAGAAGAGGACAGAATGACAGAAGAGGACAGAATGACAGAAGATGGCAGAATATGACAGAAGATGACAGAATATGACAGAAGATGACAGAAGATGACAGAATGACAGAAGAGTACAGAATGACAGAAGATGACAGAAGATGACAGAATGACAGAAGATGACAGAAGATGACGGAAGATGACAGAAGATGACAGAAGATGACAGAATGACAGAAGAGGACAGAATGACAGAAGATGACAGAAGATGACAGAAGATGACAGAAGATGACAGAATGATAGAAGATGTCAGAATGACAGAAGATGACAGAATGACAGAAGAGGACAGAATGACAGAAGAGGACAGAATGACAGAAGATGACAGACGATGACAGAAGATGACAGAAGATGACAGAATATGACAGAAGATGACAGAAGATGACAGAATGACAGAAGATGACAGAAGATGACAGTAGATGACTGAAGATGACAGAAGATGACAGAATGACAGAAGAGGACAGAAGATGACAGAAGATGACAGAAGATGACAGAATGACAGAAGAGGACAGAATGACAGAAGAGGACAGAATATGATAGAGGATGACAGAAGATGACAGAATGACAGAAGATGACAGAAGATGTCAGAAGGACAGAAGATGACAGAATGACAGAAGATGAAAGAACATGACAGAAGATGACAGAATATGACAGAAGAGGACAGAAGATGACAGAAGATGACAGAATATGACAAAAGATGACAGAAGATGACAGAATGACAGAAGAGGACAGAATGACAGAAGATGACAGAATATGGCAGAAGATGACACAAGATGACAGAATGACAGAAAATGACAGAAGAGGACAGAATATGACAGAAGAGGACAGAATGACAGAAGATGACAGAAGATGACAGAAGATGACAGAAGATGGCAGAAGATGACAGAATATGACAGAATATGACAGAAGATGACAGAGTATGACAGAGTATGACAGAAGATGACAGAAGATGACAGAAGATGACAGAATGACAGAAGAGGACAGAATGACAGAAGATGACAGAATGACAGAAGAGGACAGAAGATGACAGAAGATGACAGAAGATGACAGAATGACAGAAGAGGACAGAAGATGACAGAATGACAGAAGATGACAGAAGATGACAGAAGATGACAGAAGATGACAGAATTACAGAAGAGGACAGAATGACAGAAGAGGAGAGAAGATGACAGAATGACAGAAGAGGACAGAAGATGAGAGAAGATGACAGAAGATGACAGAATGAAAGAAGAGGACAGAATGACAGAAGAGGACAGAATGACAGAAGATGAGAGAATGACAGAAGATGACAGAAGATGACAGAAGATGACAGAATGACAGAAGATGACAGATGATGACAGAATATGACAGAAGATGACAGAAGATGACAGAAGATGACAGAAGATGACAGTAGATGACAGAAGATGACAGAAGATGACAGAAGATGACAGAAGATGACAGAATGACAGAAGAGGACAGAAGATGACAGAAGATGACAGAATGACAGAAGAGGACAGAATGACAGAAGAGGACAGAATATGAAAGAGGATGACAGAAGATGACAGAATGACAGAAGATGACAGAAGATGTCAGAAGAACAGAAGATGACAGAATGACAGAAGATGACAGAACATGACAGAAGATGACAGAAGATGACAGAATATGACAGAAGAGGACAGAAGATGACAGAAGATGACAGAATATGACAGAAGATGACAGAAGGTGACAGAATGACAGAAGAGGACAGAATGACAGAAGAGGACAGAATATGACAGAAGATGACACAAGATGACAGAATGACAGAAAATGACAGAATGACAGAAGATGACAGAAGATGACAGAAGATGACAGAAGATGGCAGAAGATGACAGAAGATGACAGAATATGACAGAAGATGACAGAAGATGACAGAGTATGACAGATGATGACAGAAGATGACAGAAGATGATAGAAGATGACAGAATGACAGAAGAGGACAGAATGACAGAAGATGACAGAATGACAGATGAGGACAGAAGATGGCAGAAGATGACAGAAGATGACAGAAGATGACAGAATGACAGAAGAGGACAGAAGATGACAGAAGATGACAGAATGACAGAAGATGACAGAAGATGACAGAAGATGACAGAATGACCGAAGAGGACAGAATGACAGAAGAGGACAGAATGACAGAAGAGGACAGAATATGACAAAAGATGAGAGAAGATGACAGAATGACAGAAGATGACAGAAGATGACAGAAAATGACAGAAGATGACAGCAGATGACAGAAGATGACAGAATGACAGAAGAGGACAGAATGACAGAAGATGACAGACGATGACAGAAGATGACAGAATGACAGAAGATGACACAAGATGACGGAAGATGACAGAAGATGACAGAAGATGACAGAATGACACAAGAGGACAGAATGACAGAAGATGACAGAATGACAGAAGAGGACAGAATGACAGAAGATGACAGAAGATGACAGAAGATGACAGAAGATGACAGGAGATGACAGAATGACAGAAGATATCAGAATGACAGAAGATGACAGAAGATGACAGAAGATGACAGAATGACAGAAGAGGACAGAATGACAGATGATGACAGAATGACAGAAGAGGACAGAAGATGGCAGAAGATGACAGAAGGCGACAGAAGATGACAGAAGGTGACAGAATGACAGAAGAGGACAGAATGACAGAAGATGACAGAAGATGACAGAAGATGACAAAATGACAGAAGAGGACAGAATGACAGAAGATGACAGAATGACAGAAGAGGGCAGAAGATGACAGAAGATGACAGAATGACAGAAGAGGACAGAATGACAGAAGATGACAGAATGACAGAAGAGGACAGAAGATGATAGAATGACAGAAGAGGACAGAAGATGACAGAAGATGACAAAAGATGACAGAATGACAGAAGATGACAGAAGATGACAGAAGATGACAAAATGACAGAAGAGGACAGAATGACAGAAGATGACAGAGTGACAGAAGAGGACAGAATGACAGAAGATGACAGAAGATGACAGAAGATGACAGAATGACAGAAGAGGACAGAATGACAGAAGATGGCAGAATATGACAGAAGATGACAGAATATGACAGAAGATGACAGAAGATGACAGAAGATGACAGAATGACAGAAGAGGACAGAATGACAGAAGATGACAGAAGATGACAGAATGACAGAAGATGACAGAAGATGACGGAAGATGACAGAAGATGACAGAAGATGACAGAATGACAGAAGAGGACAGAATGACAGAAGATGACAGAAGATGACAGAAGATGACAGAAGATGACAGAATGACAGAAGATGTCAGAATGACAGAAGATGACAGAATGACAGAAGAGGACAGAATGACAGAAGAGGACAGAATGACAGAAGATGACAGACGATGACAGAAGATGACAGAATGACAGAAGATGACAGAAGATGAAAGAATATGACAGAATATGACAGAAGATGACAGAAGATGACAGAATGACAGAAGATGACAGAAGATGACAGTAGATGACTGAAGATGACAGAAGATGACAGAATGACAGAAGAGGACAGAAGATGACAGAAGATGACAGAAGATGACAGAATGACAGAAGAGGACAGAATGACAGAAGAGGACAGAATATGATAGAGGATGACAGAAGATGACAGAATGACAGAAGATGACAGAAGATGTCAGAAGGACAGAAGATGACAGAATGACAGAAGATGAAAGAACATGACAGAAGATGACAGAATATGACAGAAGAGGACAGAAGATGACAGAAGATGACAGAATATGACAGAAGATGACAGAAGATGACAGAATGACAGAAGAGGACAGAATGACAGAAGAGGACAGAATATGGCAGAAGATGACACAAGATGACAGAATGACAGAAAATGACAGAAGAGGACAGAATATGACAGAAGAGGACAGAATGACAGAAGATGACAGAAGATGACAGAAGATGACAGAAGATGGCAGAAGATGACAGAGTATGACAGAATATGACAGAAGATGACAGAGTATGACAGAAGATGACAGAAGATGACAGAAGATGACAGAATGACAGAAGAGGACAGAATGACAGAAGATGACAGAATGACAGAAGAGGACAGAAGATGACAGAAGATGACAGAATGACAGAAAAGGACAGAAGATGACAGAAGATGACAGAATGACAGAAGATGACAGAAGATGACAGAAGATGACAGAAGATGACAGAATTACAGAAGAGGACAGAATGACAGAAGAGGAGAGAAGATGACTGAATGACAGAAGAGGACAGAAGATGACAGAAGATGACAGAAGATGACAGAATGAAAGAAGAGGACAGAATGACAGAAGAGGACAGAATGACAGAAGATGACAGAATGACAGAAGATGACAGAAGATGACAGAATGACAGAAGATGACAGATGATGACAGAATATGACAGAATATGACAGAAGATGACAGAAGATGACAGAAGATGACAGAAGATGACAGAAGATGACAGTAGATGACAGAAGATGACAGAAGATGACAGAAGATGACAGAAGATGACAGAAGATGACAGAATGACAGAAGAGGACAGAAGATGACAGAAGATGACAGAATGACAGAAGAGGACAGAATGACAGAAGATGACAGAAGATGACAGAAGATGACAGAAGATGACAGAATATGACAGAAGAGGACAGAAGATGACAGAAGATGACAGAATATGACAGATGATGACAGAAGATGACAGAATGACAGAAAATGACAGAAGAGGACAGAACATGACAGAAGAGGACAGAATGACAGAAGATGACAGAAGATGACAGAAGATGACAGAAGATGACAGAATGACAGAAAATGACAGAAGAGGACAGAACATGACAGAAGAGGACAGAATGACAGAAGATGACAGAAGATGACAGAAGATGACAGAATATGACAGAAGATGACACAAGATGACAGAATGACAGAAAATGACAGAAGAGGACAGAACATGACAGAAGAGGACAGAATGACAGAAGATGACAGAAGATGACAGAAGATGACAGAAGATGGCAGAAGATGACAGAAGATGACAGAATATGACAAAAGATGACAGAAGATGACAGAATGACAGAAGAGGACAGAATGACAGAAGATGACAGAAGATGACAGAAGATGAAAGAAGATGACAGAATGACAGAAGAGGACAGAATGACAGATGACAGAATGACAGAAGAGGACAGAAGATGACAGAAGATGACAGAAGATGACAGAAGATGACAGAATGACAGAAGAGGACAGAAGATGACAGAAGATGACAGAATGACAGAAGATGACAGAAGATGACAGAAGATGACAGAAGATGACAGAAGATGACAGAATGACCGAAGAGGACAGAATGCCAGAAGAGGAAATAATGACAGAAGAGGACAGAATGTGACAAAAGATGACAGAAGATGACAGAATGACAGAAGATGACAGAAGATGACAGAAAATGACAGAAGATGACAGAAGATGACAGAAGATGACAGAATGACAGAAGAGGAAAGAATGACAGAAGATGACAGAATGACAGAAGATGACAGAATGACAGATGAGGACAGAAGATGACAGAAGATGACAGAAGATGACAGAAGATGACAGAATGACAGAAGAGGACAGAAGATGACAGAATGACAGAAGAGGACAGAAGAGGACAGAAGATGACAGAAGATGACAGAAGATGACAGAATGACAGAAGAGGTCAGAAGATGACAGAAGATGACAGAAGATGACAGAAGATGACAGAAGATGACAGAATGACAGAAGATGACAGAAGATGACAGTAGATGACTGAAGATGACAGAAGATGACAGAATGACAGAAGAGGACAGAAGATGACAGAAGATGACAGAAGATGACAGAAGATGACAGAATGACAGAAGAGGACAGAATGACAGAAGAGGACAGAATATGATAGAGGATGACAGAAGATGACAGAATGACAGAAGATGACAGAAGATGTCAGAAGGACAGAAGATGACAGAATGACAGAAGATGAAAGAACATGACAGAAGATGACAGAATATGACAGAAGAGGACAGAAGATGACAGAAGATGACAGAATATGACAAAAGATGACAGAAGATGACAGAATGACAGAAGAGGACAGAATGACAGAAGATGACAGAATATGGCAGAAGATGACACAAGATGACAGAATGACAGAAAATGACAGAAGAGGACAGAATATGACAGAAGAGGACAGAATGACAGAAGATGACAGAAGATGACAGAAGATGACAGAAGATGGCAGAAGATGACAGAAGATGACAGAATATGACAGAAGATGACAGAGTATGACAGAGTATGACAGAAGATGACAGAAGATGACAGAATGACAGAAGAGGACAGAATGACAGAAGATGACAGAATGACAGAAGAGGACAGAAGATGACAGAAGATGACAGAAGATGACAGAATGACAGAAGAGGACAGAAGATGACAGAATGACAGAAGATGACAGAAGATGACAGAAGATGACAGAAGATGACAGAATTACAGAAGAGGACAGAATGACAGAAGAGGAGAGAAGATGACAGAATGACAGAAGAGGACAGAAGATGACAGAAGATGACAGAAGATGACAGAATGAAAGAAGAGGACAGAATGACAGAAGAGGACAGAATGACAGAAGATGAGAGAATGACAGAAGATGACAGAAGATGACAGAAGATGACAGAATGACAGAAGATGACAGATGATGACAGAATATGACAGAAGATGACAGAAGATGGCAGAAGATGACAGAAGATGACAGTAGATGACAGAAGATGACAGAAGATGACAGAAGATGACAGAAGATGACAGAATGACAGAAGAGGACAGAAGATGACAGAAGATGACAGAATGACAGAAGAGGACAGAATGACAGAAGAGGACAGAATATGAAAGAGGATGACAGAAGATGACAGAATGACAGAAGATGACAGAAGATGTCAGAAGAACAGAAGATGACAGAATGACAGAAGATGACAGAACATGACAGAAGATGACAGAAGATGACAGAATATGACAGAAGAGGACAGAAGATGACAGAAGATGACAGAATATGACAGAAGATGACAGAAGGTGACAGAATGACAGAAGAGGACAGAATGACAGAAGAGGACAGAATATGACAGAAGATGACACAAGATGACAGAATGACAGAAAATGACAGAATGACAGAAGATGACAGAAGATGACAGAAGATGACAGAAGATGGCAGAAGATGACAGAAGATGACAGAATATGACAGAAGATGACAGAAGATGAGAGTATGACAGATGATGACAGAAGATGACAGAAGATGATAGAAGATGACAGAATGACAGAAGAGGACAGAATGACAGAAGATGACAGAATGACAGATGAGGACAGAAGATGGCAGAAGATGACAGAAGATGACAGAAGATGACAGAATGACAGAAGAGGACAGAAGATGACAGAAGATGACAGAATGACAGAAGATGACAGAAGATGACAGAAGATGACAGAATGACCGAAGAGGACAGAATGACAGAAGAGGACAGAATGACAGAAGAGGACAGAATATGACAAAAGATGAGAGAAGATGACAGAATGACAGAAGATGACAGAAGATGACAGAAAATGACAGAAGATGACAGCAGATGACAGAAGATGACAGAATGACAGAAGAGGACAGAATGACAGAAGATGACAGACGATGACAGAAGATGACAGAATGACAGAAGATGACACAAGATGACGGAAGATGACAGAAGATGACAGAAGATGACAGAATGACACAAGAGGACAGAATGACAGAAGATGACAGAATGACAGAAGAGGACAGAATGACAGAAGATGACAGAAGATGACAGAAGATGACAGGAGATGACAGAATGACAGAAGATATCAGAATGACAGAAGATGACAGAAGATGACAGAAGATGACAGAATGACAGAAGAGGACAGAATGACAGATGATGACAGAATGACAGAAGAGGACAGAAGATGGCAGAAGATGACAGAAGGCGACAGAAGATGACAGAAGGTGACAGAATGACAGAAGAGGACAGAATGACAGAAGATGACAGAAGATGACAGAAGATGACAAAATGACAGAAGAGGACAGAATGACAGAAGATGACAGAATGACAGAAGAGGGCAGAAGATGACAGAAGATGACAGAATGACAGAAGAGGACAGAATGACAGAAGATGACAGAATGACAGAAGAGGACAGAAGATGATAGAATGACAGAAGAGGACAGAAGATGACAGAAGATGACAAAAGATGACAGAATGACAGAAGATGACAGAAGATGACAGAAGATGACAAAATGACAGAAGAGGACAGAATGACAGAAGATGACAGAGTGACAGAAGAGGACAGAATGACAGAAGATGACAGAAGATGACAGAAGATGACAGAATGACAGAAGAGGACAGAATGACAGAAGATGGCAGAATATGACAGAAGATGACAGAATATGACAGAAGATGACAGAAGATGACAGAAGATGACAGAATGACAGAAGAGGACAGAATGACAGAAGATGACAGAAGATGACAGAATGACAGAAGATGACAGAAGATGACGGAAGATGACAGAAGATGACAGAAGATGACAGAATGAGAGAAGAGGACAGAATGACAGAAGATGACAGAAGATGACAGAAGATGACAGAAGATGACAGAAGATGACAGAATGACAGAAGATGTCAGAATGACAGAAGATGACAGAATGACAGAAGAGGACAGAATGACAGAAGAGGACAGAATGACAGAAGATGACAGACGATGACAGAAGATGACAGAATGACAGAAGATGACAGAAGATGAAAGAATATGACAGAATATGACAGAAGATGACAGAAGATGACAGAATGACAGAAGATGACAGAAGATGACAGTAGATGACTGAAGATGACAGAAGATGACAGAATGACAGAAGAGGACAGAAGATGACAGAAGATGACAGAAGATGACAGAATGACAGAAGAGGACAGAATGACAGAAGAGGACAGAATATGATAGAGGATGACAGAAGATGACAGAATGACAGAAGATGACAGAAGATGTCAGAAGGACAGAAGATGACAGAATGACAGAAGATGAAAGAACATGACAGAAGATGACAGAAGATGACAGAATATGACAGAAGAGGACAGAAGATGACAGAAGATGACAGAATATGACAGAAGATGACAGAAGATGACAGAATGACAGAAGAGGACAGAATGACAGAAGAGGACAGAATATGGCAGAAGATGACACAAGATGACAGAATGACAGAAAATGACAGAAGAGGACAGAATATGACAGAAGAGGACAGAATGACAGAAGATGACAGAAGATGACAGAAGATGACAGAAGATGGCAGAAGATGACAGAAGATGACAGAATATGACAGAAGATGACAGAGTATGACAGAAGATGACAGAAGATGACAGAAGATGACAGAATGACAGAAGAGGACAGAATGACAGAAGATGACAGAATGACAGAAGAGGACAGAAGATGACAGAAGATGACAGAATGACAGAAAAGGACAGAAGATGACAGAAGATGACAGAATGACAGAAGATGACAGAAGATGACAGAAGATGACAGAATTACAGAAGAGGACAGAATGACAGAAGAGGAGAGAAGATGACTGAATGACAGAAGAGGACAGAAGATGACAGAAGATGACAGAAGATGACAGAATGAAAGAAGAGGACAGAATGACAGAAGAGGACAGAATGACAGAAGATGACAGAATGACAGAAGATGACAGAAGATGACAGAAGATGACAGAATGACAGAAGATGACAGATGATGACAGAATATGACAGAATATGACAGAAGATGACAGAAGATGACAGAAGATGACAGAAGATGACAGTAGATGACAGAAGATGACAGAAGATGACAGAAGATGACAGAAGATGACAGAAGATGACAGAATGACAGAAGAGGACAGAAGATGACAGAAGATGACAGAATGACAGAAGAGGACAGAATGACAGAAGATGACAGAAGATGACAGAAGATGACAGAAGATGACAGAATATGACAGAAGAGGACAGAAGATGACAGAAGATGACAGAATATGACAGATGATGACAGAAGATGACAGAATGACAGAAAATGACAGAAGAGGACAGAACATGACAGAAGAGGACAGAATGACAGAAGATGACAGAAGATGACAGAAGATGACAGAAGATGACAGAATGACAGAAAATGACAGAAGAGGACAGAACATGACAGAAGAGGACAGAATGACAGAAGATGACAGAAGATGACAGAAGATGACAGAATATGACAGAAGATGACACAAGATGACAGAATGACAGAAAATGACAGAAGAGGACAGAACATGACAGAAGAGGACAGAATGACAGAAGATGACAGAAGATGACAGAAGATGACAGAAGATGGCAGAAGATGACAGAAGATGACAGAATATGACAAAAGATGACAGAAGATGACAGAATGACAGAAGAGGACAGAATGACAGAAGATGACAGAAGATGACAGAAGATGAAAGAAGATGACAGAATGACAGAAGAGGACAGAATGACAGATGACAGAATGACAGAAGAGGACAGAAGATGACAGAAGATGACAGAAGATGACAGAAGATGACAGAATGACAGAAGAGGACAGAAGATGACAGAAGATGACAGAATGACAGAAGATGACAGAAGATGACAGAAGATGACAGAAGATGACAGAAGATGACAGAATGACCGAAGAGGACAGAATGCCAGAAGAGGACAGAATGACAGAAGAGGACAGAATATGACAAAAGATGACAGAAGATGACAGAATGACAGAAGATGACAGAAGATGACAGAAAATGACAGAAGATGACAGAAGATGACAGAAGATGACAGAATGACAGAAGAGGAAAGAATGACAGAAGATGACAGAATGACAGAAGATGACAGAATGACAGATGAGGACAGAAGATGACAGAAGATGACAGAAGATGACAGAAGATGACAGAATGACAGAAGAGGACAGAAGATGACAGAATGACAGAAGAGGACAGAAGAGGACAGAAGATGACAGAAGATGACAGAAGATGACAGAATGACAGAAGAGGTCAGAAGATGACAGAAGATGACAGAAGATGACAGAAGATGACAGAAGATGACAGAATGACAGAAGAGGACAGAATGACAGAAGAGGACAGAATGACAGAAGATGACAGAAGATGACAGAAGATGAAAAGATGACAGAATATGACAGAAGATGAAAGAAGATGACAGAATATGACAGAAGATGACAGAATGACAGAAGAGGACAGAATGGCAGAAGAGGACAGAATATGCCAGAAGATGACAGAAGGTGACAGAATGACAGAAGATGACAGAAGATGACAGAAGATCACAGAAGATGACAGAAGATGACAGAATGACAGAAGAGGACAGAATGACAGAAGATGACAGAATGACAGAAGAGGACAGAATGACAGAAGATGACAGAAGATGACACAAGATGACAGAATGACAGAAGAGGACAGAATGACAGAAGATGACAGAATGACGGAAGATGACAGAGGATGACAGAAGATGACAGAAGATGACAGAAGATGACAGAATGACAGACGAGGAAAGAAGATGACAGAAGATGGCAGAAGGTGACAGAAGATGACAGAATGACAGAAGAGGACAGAATGACAGAAGATGACAGAATGACAGAAGAGGACAGAATGACAGAAGATGATAGAAGATGACAGAAGATGACAGAATGACAGAAGAGGACAGAATGACAGAAGATGACAGAAGATGACAGAAGATGACAGAAGATGACAGAATGACAGAAGATGACAGAAGATGACAAAATGACAGAAGAGGACAGAATGACAGAAGATGACAGAATGACAGAAGAGGGCAGAAGATGACAGAAGATGACAGAAGATGACAGAAGATGACAGAATGACAGAAGAGGACAGAATATGACAGAAGATGACAGAAGATGACAGAATATGACAGAAGATGAAAAAGATGACAGAAGATGATAGAAGAGGACAGAATGACAGAAGATGACAGAAGATGACAGAAGATGACAGAATGACGGAAGATGACAGAAGATGACGCAAGATGACAGAAGATGACAGAAGATGACAGAATGACAGAAGAGGACATAATGACAGAAGATGACAGAAGATGACAGAAGATGACAGAATGACAGAAGATGACAGAATGACAGAAGATGACAGAATGACAGAAGAGGACACAATCACATGAGGTGACAGAAGATGACAGAAGATGACAGAATGACAGAAGATGACAGAATGACAGAAGAGGACAGAATGACAGAAGATGACAGAAGATGACAGAATGACAGAAGATGACAGAATGACAGAAGAGGACAGAATGACAGAAGATGACAGAAGATGACAGAATGACAGAAGAGGACAGAATGACAGAAGATGACAGAAGAGGACAGAATGACAGAAGATGACAGAGTGACAGAAGAGGACAGAATGACAGAAGATGACAGAAGATGACAGAAGATGACAGAATGACAGAAGAGGACAGAATGACAGAAGATGACAGACGATGACAGAAGATGACAGAATGACAGAAGATGACACAAGATGACGGAAGATGACAGAAGATGACAGAAGATGACAGAATGACACAAGAGGACAGAATGACAGAAGATGACAGAATGACAGAAGAGGACAGAATGACAGAAGATGACAGAAGATGACAGAAGATGACAGAAGATGACAGGAGATGAAAGAATGACAGAAGATATCAGAATGACAGAAGATGACAGAAGATGACAGAAGATGACAGAATGACAGAAGAGGACAGAATGACAGATGATGACAGAATGACAGAAGAGGACAGAAGATGGCAGAAGATGACAGAAGGCGACAGAAGATGACAGAAGGTGACAGAATGACAGAAGAGGACAGAATGACAGAAGATGACAGAAGATGACAGAAGATGACAAAATGACAGAAGAGGACAGAATGACAGAAGATGACAGAATGACAGAAGAGGGCAGAAGATGACAGAAGATGGCAGAATGACAGAAGAGGACAGAATGACAGAAGATGACAGAATGACAGAAGAGGACAGAATGACAGAAGGTGACAGAAGATGATAGAATGACAGAAGAGGACAGAAGATGACAGAAGATGACAAAAGATGACAGAATGACAGAAGATGACAGAAGATGACAAAATGACAGAAGAGGACAGAATGACAGAAGATGACAGAGTGACAGAAGAGGACAGAATGACAGAAGATGACAGAAGATGACAGAAGATGACAGAATGACAGAAGATGAAAGAACATGACAGAAGATGACAGAATATGACAGAAGAGGACAGAAGATGACAGTTGATGACAGAATATGACAGAAGATGACAGAAGATGACAGAAGATGACAGAAGATGACAGAAGATGACAGAATGACAGAAAATGACAGAAGAGGACAGAATATGACAGAAGAGGACAGAATGACAGAAGATGACAGAAGATGACAGAAGATGGCAGAAGATGACAGAAGATGACAGAAGATGACAGAAGATGACAGAAGATGACAGAATGACAGAAGAGGACAGAAGATGACAGAAGATGACAGAATGACAGAAGATGACAGAAGATGACAGAAGATGACAGAAGATGACAGAATGACCGAAGAGGACAGAATGCCAGAAGAGGACAGAATGACAGAAGAGGACAGAATATGACAAAAGATGACAGAAGATGACAGAATGACAGAAGATGACAGAAGATGACAGAAAATGACAGAAGATGACAGAAGATGACAGAAGATGACAGAATGACAGAAGAGGAAAGAATGACAGAAGATGACAGAATGACAGAAGATGACAGAATGACAGATGAGGACAGAAGATGACAGAAGATGACAGAAGATGACAGAATGACAGAAGAGGACAGAAGATGACAGAATGACAGAAGAGGACAGAAGAGGACAGAAGAGGACAGAAGATGACAGAAGATGACAGAAGATGACAGAAGATGACAGAATGACAGAAGAGGTCAGAAGATGACAGAAGATGACAGAATGACAGAAGAGGACAGAAGATGACAGAAGATGACAGAATGACAGAAGATGACAGAAGATGACAGAAGATGACAGAAGATGAAAGAAGATGACAGAATGACCGAAGAGGACAGAATGCCAGAAGAGGACAGAATGACAGAAGAGGACAGAATATGACAAAAGATGACAGAAGATGACAGAATGACAGAAGATGACAGAAGATGACAGAAAATGACAGAAGATGACAGAAGATGACAGAAGATGACAGAATGACAGAAGAGGAAAGAATGACAGAAGATGACAGAATGACAGAAGATGACAGAATGACAGATGAGGACAGAAGATGACAGAAGATGACAGAAGATGACAGAAGATGACAGAATGACAGAAGAGGACAGAAGATGACAGAATGACAGAAGAGGACAGAAGAGGACAGAAGATGACAGAAGATGACAGAAGATGACAGAATGACAGAAGAGGTCAGAAGATGACAGAAGATGACAGAAGATGACAGAAGATGACAGAAGATGACAGAATGATAGAAGAGGACAGAATGACAGAAGAGGACAGAATGACAGAAGATGACAGAAGATGACAGAAGATGAAAAGATGACAGAATATGACAGAAGATGAAAGAAGATGACAGAATATGACAGAAGATGACAGAATGACAGAAGAGGACAGAATGGCAGAAGAGGACAGAATATGCCAGAAGATGACAGAAGGTGACAGAATGACAGAAGATGACAGAAGATGACAGAAGATCACAGAAGATGACAGAAGATGACAGAATGACAGAAGAGGACAGAATGACAGAAGATGACAGAATGACAGAAGAGGACAGAATGGCAGAAGATGACAGAAGATGACACAAGATGACAGAATGACAGAAGAGGACAGAATGACAGAAGATGACAGAATGACGGAAGATGACAGAGGATGACAGAAGATGACAGAAGATGACAGAAGATGACAGAATGACAGACGAGGAAAGAAGATGACAGAAGATGGCAGAAGATGACAGAAGATGACAGAATGACAGAAGAGGACAGAATGACAGAAGATGACAGAATGACAGAAGAGGACAGAATGACAGAAGATGATAGAAGATGACAGAAGATGACAGAATGACAGAAGAGGACAGAATGACAGAAGATGACAGAAGATGACAGAAGATGACAGAAGATGACAGAATGACAGAAGATGACAGAAGATGACAAAATGACAGAAGAGGACAGAATGACAGAAGATGACAGAATGACAGAAGAGGGCAGAAGATGACAGAAGATGACAGAAGATGACAGAAGATGACAGAATGACAGAAGAGGACAGAATATGACAGAAGATGACAGAAGATGACAGAATATGACAGAAGATGAAAAAGATGACAGAAGATGACAGAAGAGGACAGAATGACAGAAGATGACAGAAGATGACAGAAGATGACAGAATGACGGAAGATGACAGAAGATGACGCAAGATGACAGAAGATGACAGAAGATGACAGAATGACAGAAGAGGACATAATGACAGAAGATGACAGAAGATGACAGAAGATGACAGAATGACAGAAGATGACAGAATGACAGAAGATGACAGAATGACAGAAGAGGACACAATCACATGAGGTGACAGAAGATGACAGAAGATGACAGAAGGTGACAGAATGACAGAAGAGGACAGAATGACAGAAGATGACAGAAGATGACAGAAGATGACAAAATGACAGAAGAGGACAGAATGACAGAAGATGACAGAATGACAGAAGAGGGCAGAAGATGACAGAAGATGGCAGAATGACAGAAGAGGACAGAATGACAGAAGATGACAGAATGACAGAAGAGGACAGAATGACAGAAGGTGACAGAAGATGATAGAATGACAGAAGAGAACAGAAGATGACAGAAGATGACAAAAGATGACAGAATGACAGAAGATGACAGAAGATGACAAAATGACAGAAGAGGACAGAATGACAGAAGATGACAGAGTGACAGAAGAGGACAGAATGACAGAAGATGACAGAAGATGACAGAAGATGACAGAATGACAGAAGATGAAAGAACATGACAGAAGATGACAGAATATGACAGAAGAGGACAGAAGATGACAGTTGATGACAGAATATGACAGAAGATGACAGAAGATGACAGAAGATGACAGAAGATGACAGAAGATGACAGAATGACAGAAAATGACAGAAGAGGACAGAATATGACAGAAGAGGACAGAATGACAGAAGATGACAGAAGATGACAGAAGATGACAGAAGATGGCAGAAGATGACAGAAGATGACAGAAGATGACAGAAGATGACAGAAGATGACAGAATGACAGAAGAGGACAGAAGATGACAGAAGATGACAGAATGACAGAAGATGACAGAAGATGACAGAAGATGACAGAAGATGACAGAATGACCGAAGAGGACAGAATGCCAGAAGAGGACAGAATGACAGAAGAGGACAGAATATGACAAAAGATGACAGAAGAAGACAGAATGACAGAAGATGACAGAAGATGACAGAAAATGACAGTAGATGACAGAAGATGACAGAAGATGACAGAATGACAGAAGAGGAAAGAATGACAGAAGATGACAGAATGACAGAAGATGACAGAATGACAGATGAGGACAGAAGATGACAGAAGATGACAGAAGATGACAGAAGATGACAGAATGACAGAAGAGGACAGAAGATGACAGAATGACAGAAGAGGACAGAAGAGGACAGAAGAGGACAGAAGATGACAGAAGATGACAGAAGATGACAGAAGATGACAGAATGACAGAAGAGGTCAGAAGATGACAGAAGATGACAGAAGATGACAGAAGATAACAGAAGATGACAGAATGACAGAAGAGGACAGAATGACAGAAGAGGACAGAATGACAGAAGATGACAGAAGATGACAGAAGATGAAAAGATGACAGAATATGACAGAAGATGAAAGAAGATGACAGAATATGACAGAAGATGACAGAATGACAGAAGAGGACAGAATGGCAGAAGAGGACAGAATATGCCAGAAGATGACAGAAGGTGACAGAATGACAGAAGATGACAGAAGATGACAGAAGATCACAGAAGATGACAGAAGATGACAGAATGACAGAAGAGGACAGAATGACAGAAGATGACAGAATGACAGAAGAGGACAGAATGACAGAAGATGACAGAAGATGACACAAGATGACAGAATGACAGAAGAGGACAGAATGACAGAAGATGACAGAATGACGGAAGATGACAGAGGATGACAGAAGATGACAGAAGATGACAGAAGATGACAGAATGACAGACGAGGAAAGAAGATGACAGAAGATGGCAGAAGATGACAGAAGATGACAGAATGACAGAAGAGGACAGAATGACAGAAGATGACAGAATGACAGAAGAGGACAGAATGACAGAAGATGATAGAAGATGACAGAAGATGACAGAATGACAGAAGAGGACAGAATGACAGAAGATGACAGAAGATGACAGAAGATGACAGAATGACAGAAGATGACAGAAGATGACAGAAGATGACAAAATGACAGAAGAGGGCAGAATGACAGAAGATGACAGAATGACAGAAGAGGGCAGAAAATGACAGAAGATGACAGAAGATGACAGAATGACAGAAGAGGACAGAATGACAGAAGATGACAGAAGATGACAGAATATGACAGAAGATGAAAAAGATGACAGAAGATGACAGAAGAGGACAGAATGACAGAAGATGACAGAAGATGACAGAAGATGACAGAATGACGGAAGATGACAGAAGATGACGCAAGATGACAGAAGATGACAGAAGATGACAGAATGACAGAAGAGGACATAATGACAGAAGATGACAGAAGATGACAGAAGATGACAGAATGACAGAAGATGACAGAATGACAGAAGATGACAGAATGACAGAAGAGGACACAATCACATGAGGTGACAGAAGATGACAGAAGATGACAGAATGACAGAAGAGGACAGAATGACAGAAGATGACAGAATGACAGAAGAGGACAGAATGACAGAAGATGACAGAAGATGACAGAATGACAGAAGAGGACAGAATGACAGAAGATGACAGAAGATGACAGAAGATGACAGAAGATGACAGAATGACAGAAGATGACACAAGATGACACAAGATGACAAAATGACAGAAGAGGACAGAATGACAGAAGATGACAGAATGACAGAAGAGGGCAGAAGATGACAGAAGATGACAGAATGACAGTAGAGGACAGAATGACAGAAGATGACAGAATGACAGAAGAGGACAGAATGACAGAAGGTGACAGAAGATGATAGAATGACAGAAGAGGACAGAAGATGACAGAAGATGACAAAAGATGACAGAATGACAGAAGATGACAGAAGATGACAGAAGATGACAAAATGACAGAAGAGGACAGAATGACAGAAGATGACAGAGTGACAGAAGAGGACAGAATGACAGAAGATGACAGAAGATGACAGAAGATGACAGAATGACAGAAGAGGACAGAATGACAGAAGATGACAGAAGATGACAGAATGACAGAAGATGACAGAAGATGACGGAAGATGACAGAAGATGACAGAATGACAGAAGAGGACAGAATGACAGAAGATGACAGAAGATGACAGAAGATGACAGAATGACACAAGATGTCAGAATGACAGAAGATGACAGAATGACAGAAGAGGACAGAATGACAGAAGAGGACAGAATGACAGAAGATGACAGACGATGACAGAAGATGACAGAATGACAGAAGATGACAGAAGATGACAGAAGATGACAGAATATGACAGAATATGACAGAAGATGACAGAAGATGACAGAATGACAGAAGATGACAGAAGATGACAGTAGATGACTGAAGATGACTGAAGATGACAGAATGACAGAAGAGGACAGAAGATGACAGAAGATGACAGAAGATGACAGAAGATGACAGAATGACAGAAGAGGACAGAATGACAGAAGAGGACAGAATATGATAGAGGATGACAGAAGATGACAGAATGACAGAAGATGACAGAAGATGTCAGAAGGACAGAAGATGACAGAATGACAGAAGATGAAAGAACATGACAGAAGATGACAGAATATGACAGAAGATGACAGAATATGACAGAAGATGACAGAAGATGACAGAATGACAGAAGAGGACAGAATGACAGAAGAGGACAGAATATGGCAGAAGATGACACAAGATGACAGAATGACAGAAAATGACAGAAGAGGACAGAATATGACAGAAGAGGACAGAATGACAGAAGATGACAGAAGATGACAGAAGATGACAGAAGATGGCAGAAGATGACAGAAGATGACAGAATATGACAGAAGATGACAGAGTATGACAGAAGATGACAGAAGATGACAGAAGATGACAGAATGACAGAAGAGGACAGAATGACAGAAGATGACAGAATGACAGAAGAGGACAGAAGATGACAGAAGATGACAGAAGATGACAGAATGACAGAAGATGACAGAAGATGACAGAATGACAGAAGATGACAGAAGATGACAGAAGATGACAGAAGATGACAGAATTACAGAAGAGGACAGAATGACAGAAGAGGAGAGAAGATGACAGAATGACAGAAGAGGACAGAAGATGAGAGAAGATGACAGAAGATGACAGAATGAAAGAAGAGGACAGAATGACAGAAGAGGACAGAATGACAGAAGATGACAGAATGACAGAAGATGACAGAAGATGACAGAATGACAGAAGATGACAGATGATGACAGAATATGACAGAATATGACAGAAGATGACAGAAGATGACAGAAGATGACAGAAGATGACAGAATGACAGAAGAGGACAGAAGATGACAGAAGATGACAGAATGACAGAAGAGGACAGAATGACAGAAGAGGACAGAATATGAAAGAGGATGACAGAAGATGACAGAATGACAGAAGATGACAGAAGATGTCAGAAGGACAGAAGATGACAGAATGACAGAAGATGACAGAACATGACAGAAGATGACAGAAGATGACAGAATATGACAGAAGAGGACAGAAGATGACAGAAGATGATGGAATATGACAGAAGATGACAGAAGGTGACAGAATGACAGAAGAGGACAGAATGACAGAAGAGGACAGAATATGACAGAAGATGACACAAGATGACAGAATGACAGAAAATGACAGAATGACAGAAGATGACAGAAGATGACAGAAGATGACAGAAGATGGCAGAAGATGACAGAAGATGACAGAATATGACAGAAGATGACAGAAGATGACAGAGTATGACAGATGATGACAGAAGATGACAGAAGATGATAGAAGATGACAGAATGACAGAAGAGGACAGAATGACAGAAGATGACAGAATGACAGAAGAGGACAGAAGATGACAGAAGATGACAGAAGATGACAGAAGATGACAGAATGACAGAAGAGGACAGAAGATGACAGAAGATGACAGAATGACAGAAGATGACAGAAGATGACAGAAGATGACAGAATGACCGAAGAGGACAGAATGACAGAAGAGGACAGAATGACAGAAGAGGACAGAATATGACAAAAGATGAGAGAAGATGACAGAATGACAGAAGATGACAGAAGATGACAGAAAATGACAGAAGATGACAGCAGATGACAGAAGATGACAGAATGACAGAAGAGGACAGAATGACAGAAGATGACAGACGATGACAGAAGATGACAGAATGACAGAAGATGACACAAGATGACGGAAGATGACAGAAGATGACAGAAGATGACAGAATGACACAAGCGGACAGAATGACAGAAGATGACAGAATGACAGAAGAGGACAGAATGACAGAAGATGACAGAAGATGACAGAAGATGACAGGAGATGACAGAATGACAGAAGATATCAGAATGACAGAAGATGTCAGAATGACAGAAGATGACAGAATGACAGAAGAGGACAGAAGATGACAGAAGATGACAGAAGACGACAGAAGATGACAGAAGGTGACAGAATGACAGAAGATGTCAGAATGACAGAAGATGACAGAATGACAGAAGAGGACAGAAGATGACAGAAGATGACAGAAGACGACAGAAGATGACAGAAGGTGACAGAATGACAGAAGAGGACAGAATGACAGAAGATGACAGAAGATGACAGAAGATGACAGAAGATGACAGAAGATGACAGAATGACAGAAGATGACAGAAGATGACAGAAGATGACAAAATGACAGAAGAGGACAGAATGACAGAAGATGACAGAATGACAGAAGAGGGCAGAAGATGACAGAAGATGACAGAATGACAGAAGAGGACAGAATGACAGAAGGTGACAGAAGATGACAGAATGACAGAAGAGGACAGAAGATGACAGAAGATGACAAAAGATGACAGAATGACAGAAGATGACAGAAGATGACAAAATGACAGAAGAGGACAGAATGACAGAAGATGACAGAGTGACAGAAGAGGACAGAATGACAGAAGATGACAGAAGATGAAAGAAGATGACAGAATGACAGAAGAGGACAGAATGACAGAAGATGACAGAATGACAGAAGAGGACAGAAGATGACAGAAGATGACAGAAGATGACAGAATGACAGAAGATGACAGAAGATGACAGAAGATGACAAAATGACAGAAGAGGACAGAATGACAGAAGATGACAGAATGACAGAAGAGGACAGAATGACAGAAGATGACAGAAGATGACAGAAGATGACAAGATGACAGAATGACAGAAGATGTCAGAATGACAGAAGATGACAGAATGACAGAAGAGGACAGAATGACAGAAGATGACAGAAGATGACAGAAGATGATAGAATGACAGAAGAGGACAGAATGACAGATGATGACAGAATGACAGAAGATGACAGAAGAGGACAGAATGACAGAAGATGACAGAATGACAGAAGAGGACAGAATGACAGAAGATGACAGAAGATGACAGAAGATGAAAGAAGATGACAGAAAGACAGAAGATGAAAGAATGACAGAAGAGGACAGAATGACAGAAGATGACAGAAGATGACAGAAGACGACAGAAGATGACAGAAGGTGACAGAATGACAGAAGAGGACAGAATGACAGAAGATGACAGAAGAGGACAGAATGACAGAAGATGACAGAATGACAGAAGAGGACAGAATGACAGAAGATGACAGAAAATGACAGAAGATGACAGAAGATGACAGAATGACAGAAGATGACAGAAGATGACAAAATGACAGAAGAGGTCAGAATGACAGAAGATGACAGAATGACAGAAGAGGGCAGAAGATGACAGAATGACAGAAGAGGACAGAATGACAGAAGGTGACAGAAGATGACAGAATGACAGAAGAGGACAGAAGATGACAGAAGATGACAAAAGATGACAAAATGACAGAAGAGGACAGAATGACAGAAGATGACAGAGTGACAGAAGAGGACAGAATGACAGAAGATGACAGAAGATGAAAGAAGATGACAGAGTGACAGAAGAGGACAGAATGACAGAAGATGACAGAATATGACAGAAGATGACAGAAGATGACAAAAAGACAGGAGATGACAGAAGATGATAGAAGATGACAAAATGACAGAAGAGGACAGAATGACAGAAGATGACAGAATGACAGAAGAGGGCAGAAGATGACAGAAGATGACAGAATGACAGAAAAGGACAGAATGACAGAAGGTGACAGAAGATGACAGAATGACAGAAGGTGACAAAAGATGACAGAATGACAGAAGATGACAGAAGATGACAGAAGATGACAAAATGACAGAAGAGGACAGAATGACAGAAGATGACAGAGTGACAGAAGAGGACAGAATGACAGAAGATGACAGAAGATGACAGAAGATGACAGAATGACAGAAGAGGACAGAATGACAGAAGATGACAGAAGATGACAGAAGATGACAGAATATGACAGAAGATGACAGAAGATGACAGAAGATGACAGAATGACAGAAGAGGACAGAATGACAGAAGATGACAGAAGATGACAGAAGATGACAGAATGACAGAAGAGGACAGAATGACAGAAGATGACAGAAGATGACAGAAGATGACAGAATGACAGAAGATGTCAGAATGACAGAAGATGACAGAATGACAGAAGAGGACAGAATGACAGAAGATGACAGAAGATGACAGAACATGACAGAACATGACAGAATGACAGAAGATGACAGAAGAGGACAGAATGACAGAAGATGACAGGATATGACAGAAGATGACAGACTGAGAGAAGATGACAGAAGATGACAGAAGAGGACAGAATGACAGAAGATAACAGAAGATGACAGAAGATGACAGAATGACAGAAGAGGACAGAAGATGACAGAATGACAGAAGAGGACAGAATGACAGAAGATGACAGAAGATGACAGAAGATGACAGAATATGACAGAAGATGAAAAAGATGACAGAAGATGACAGAAGAGGACAGAATGACAGAAGATGACAGAAGATGACAGAAGATGACAGAATGACGGAAGATGACAGAAGATGACGCAAGATGACAGAAGATGACAGAAGATGACAGAATGACAGAAGAGGACATAATGACAGAAGATGACAGAAGATGACAGAAGATGACAGAATGACAGAAGATGACAGAATGACAGAAGATGACAGAATGACAGAAGAGGACACAATGACAGAAGATGACTGAAGATGACAGAAGATGACAGAATGACAGAAGAGGACAGAAGATGACAGAAGATGACAGAAGATGACAGAATGACAGAAGAGGACAGAATGACAGAAGAGGACAGAATATGATAGAGGATGACAGAAGATGACAGAATGACAGAAGATGACAGAAGATGTCAGAAGGACAGAAGATGACAGAATGACAGAAGATGAAAGAACATGACAGAAGATGACAGAAGATGACAGAATATGACAGAAGAGGACAGAAGATGACAGAAGATGACAGAATATGACAGAAGATGACAGAAGATGACAGAATGACAGAAGAGGACAGAATGACAGAAGAGGACAGAATATGGCAGAAGATGACACAAGATGACAGAATGACAGAAAATGACAGAAGAGGACAGAATATGACAGAAGAGGACAGAATGACAGAAGATGACAGAAGATGACAGAAGATGACAGAAGATGGCAGAAGATGACAGAAGATGACAGAATATGACAGAAGATGACAGAGTATGACAGAAGATGACAGAAGATGACAGAAGATGACAGAATGACAGAAGAGGACAGAATGACAGAAGATGACAGAATGACAGAAGAGGACAGAAGATGACAGAAGATGACAGAATGACAGAAAAGGACAGAAGATGACAGAAGATGACAGAATGACAGAAGATGACAGAAGATGACAGAAGATGACAGAAGATGACAGAATTACAGAAGAGGACAGAATGACAGAAGAGGAGAGAAGATGACTGAATGACAGAAGAGGACAGAAGATGACAGAAGATGACAGAAGATGACAGAATGAAAGAAGAGGACAGAATGACAGAAGAGGACAGAATGACAGAAGATGACAGAATGACAGAAGATGACAGAAGATGACAGAAGATGACAGAATGACAGAAGATGACAGATGATGACAGAATATGACAGAATATGACAGAAGATGACAGAAGATGACAGAAGATGACAGAAGATGACAGTAGATGACAGAAGATGACAGAAGATGACAGAAGATGACAGAAGATGACAGAAGATGACAGAATGACAGAAGAGGACAGAAGATGACAGAAGATGACAGAATGACAGAAGAGGACAGAATGACAGAAGATGACAGAAGATGACAGAAGATGACAGAAGATGACAGAATATGACAGAAGAGGACAGAAGATGACAGAAGATGACAGAATATGACAGATGATGACAGAAGATGACAGAATGACAGAAAATGACAGAAGAGGACAGAACATGACAGAAGAGGACAGAATGACAGAAGATGACAGAAGATGACAGAAGATGACAGAAGATGACAGAATGACAGAAAATGACAGAAGAGGACAGAACATGACAGAAGAGGACAGAATGACAGAAGATGACAGAAGATGACAGAAGATGACAGAATATGACAGAAGATGACACAAGATGACAGAATGACAGAAAATGACAGAAGAGGACAGAACATGACAGAAGAGGACAGAATGACAGAAGATGACAGAAGATGACAGAAGATGACAGAAGATGGCAGAAGATGACAGAAGATGACAGAATATGACAAAAGATGACAGAAGATGACAGAATGACAGAAGAGGACAGAATGACAGAAGATGACAGAAGATGACAGAAGATGAAAGAAGATGACAGAATGACAGAAGAGGACAGAATGACAGATGACAGAATGACAGAAGAGGACAGAAGATGACAGAAGATGACAGAAGATGACAGAAGATGACAGAATGACAGAAGAGGACAGAAGATGACAGAAGATGACAGAATGACAGAAGATGACAGAAGATGACAGAAGATGACAGAAGATGACAGAAGATGACAGAATGACCGAAGAGGACAGAATGCCAGAAGAGGACAGAATGACAGAAGAGGACAGAATATGACAAAAGATGACAGAAGATGACAGAATGACAGAAGATGACAGAAGATGACAGAAAATGACAGAAGATGACAGAAGATGACAGAAGATGACAGAATGACAGAAGAGGAAAGAATGACAGAAGATGACAGAATGACAGAAGATGACAGAATGACAGATGAGGACAGAAGATGACAGAAGATGACAGAAGATGACAGAATGACAGAAGAGGACAGAAGATGACAGAATGACAGAAGAGGACAGAAGAGGACAGAAGATGACAGAAGATGACAGAAGATGACAGAATGACAGAAGAGGTCAGAAGATGACAGAAGATGACAGAAGATGACAGAAGATGACAGAAGATGACAGAATGACAGAAGAGGACAGAATGACAGAAGAGGACAGAATGACAGAAGATGACAGAAGATGACAGAAGATGAAAAGATGACAGAATATGACAGAAGATGAAAGAAGATGACAGAATATGACAGAAGATGACAGAATGACAGAAGAGGACAGAATGGCAGAAGAGGACAGAATATGCCAGAAGATGACAGAAGGTGACAGAATGACAGAAGATGACAGAAGATGACAGAAGATCACAGAAGATGACAGAAGATGACAGAATGACAGAAGAGGACAGAATGACAGAAGATGACAGAATGACAGAAGAGGACAGAATGACAGAAGATGACAGAAGATGACAGAAGATGACAGAAGATGACAGAATGACAGAAGATGACACAAGATGACACAAGATGACAAAATGACAGAAGAGGACAGAATGACAGAAGATGACAGAATGACAGAAGAGGGCAGAAGATGACAGAAGATGACAGAATGACAGTAGAGGACAGAATGACAGAAGATGACAGAATGACAGAAGAGGACAGAATGACAGAAGGTGACAGAAGATGATAGAATGACAGAAGAGGACAGAAGATGACAGAAGATGACAAAAGATGACAGAATGACAGAAGATGACAGAAGATGACAGAAGATGACAAAATGACAGAAGAGGACAGAATGACAGAAGATGACAGAGTGACAGAAGAGGACAGAATGACAGAAGATGACAGAAGATGACAGAAGATGACAGAATGACAGAAGAGGACAGAATGACAGAAGATGACAGAAGATGACAGAATGACAGAAGATGACAGAAGATGACGGAAGATGACAGAAGATGACAGAATGACAGAAGAGGACAGAATGACAGAAGATGACAGAAGATGACAGAAGATGACAGAATGACACAAGATGTCAGAATGACAGAAGATGACAGAATGACAGAAGAGGACAGAATGACAGAAGAGGACAGAATGACAGAAGATGACAGACGATGACAGAAGATGACAGAATGACAGAAGATGACAGAAGATGACAGAAGATGACAGAATATGACAGAATATGACAGAAGATGACAGAAGATGACAGAATGACAGAAGATGACAGAAGATGACAGTAGATGACTGAAGATGACTGAAGATGACAGAATGACAGAAGAGGACAGAAGATGACAGAAGATGACAGAAGATGACAGAAGATGACAGAATGACAGAAGAGGACAGAATGACAGAAGAGGACAGAATATGATAGAGGATGACAGAAGATGACAGAATGACAGAAGATGACAGAAGATGTCAGAAGGACAGAAGATGACAGAATGACAGAAGATGAAAGAACATGACAGAAGATGACAGAATATGACAGAAGATGACAGAATATGACAGAAGATGACAGAAGATGACAGAATGACAGAAGAGGACAGAATGACAGAAGAGGACAGAATATGGCAGAAGATGACACAAGATGACAGAATGACAGAAAATGACAGAAGAGGACAGAATATGACAGAAGAGGACAGAATGACAGAAGATGACAGAAGATGACAGAAGATGACAGAAGATGGCAGAAGATGACAGAAGATGACAGAATATGACAGAAGATGACAGAGTATGACAGAAGATGACAGAAGATGACAGAAGATGACAGAATGACAGAAGAGGACAGAATGACAGAAGATGACAGAATGACAGAAGAGGACAGAAGATGACAGAAGATGACAGAAGATGACAGAATGACAGAAGATGACAGAAGATGACAGAATGACAGAAGATGACAGAAGATGACAGAAGATGACAGAAGATGACAGAATTACAGAAGAGGACAGAATGACAGAAGAGGAGAGAAGATGACAGAATGACAGAAGAGGACAGAAGATGAGAGAAGATGACAGAAGATGACAGAATGAAAGAAGAGGACAGAATGACAGAAGAGGACAGAATGACAGAAGATGACAGAATGACAGAAGATGACAGAAGATGACAGAATGACAGAAGATGACAGATGATGACAGAATATGACAGAATATGACAGAAGATGACAGAAGATGACAGAAGATGACAGAAGATGACAGAATGACAGAAGAGGACAGAAGATGACAGAAGATGACAGAATGACAGAAGAGGACAGAATGACAGAAGAGGACAGAATATGAAAGAGGATGACAGAAGATGACAGAATGACAGAAGATGACAGAAGATGTCAGAAGGACAGAAGATGACAGAATGACAGAAGATGACAGAACATGACAGAAGATGACAGAAGATGACAGAATATGACAGAAGAGGACAGAAGATGACAGAAGATGATGGAATATGACAGAAGATGACAGAAGGTGACAGAATGACAGAAGAGGACAGAATGACAGAAGAGGACAGAATATGACAGAAGATGACACAAGATGACAGAATGACAGAAAATGACAGAATGACAGAAGATGACAGAAGATGACAGAAGATGACAGAAGATGGCAGAAGATGACAGAAGATGACAGAATATGACAGAAGATGACAGAAGATGACAGAGTATGACAGATGATGACAGAAGATGACAGAAGATGATAGAAGATGACAGAATGACAGAAGAGGACAGAATGACAGAAGATGACAGAATGACAGAAGAGGACAGAAGATGACAGAAGATGACAGAAGATGACAGAAGATGACAGAATGACAGAAGAGGACAGAAGATGACAGAAGATGACAGAATGACAGAAGATGACAGAAGATGACAGAAGATGACAGAATGACCGAAGAGGACAGAATGACAGAAGAGGACAGAATGACAGAAGAGGACAGAATATGACAAAAGATGAGAGAAGATGACAGAATGACAGAAGATGACAGAAGATGACAGAAAATGACAGAAGATGACAGCAGATGACAGAAGATGACAGAATGACAGAAGAGGACAGAATGACAGAAGATGACAGACGATGACAGAAGATGACAGAATGACAGAAGATGACACAAGATGACGGAAGATGACAGAAGATGACAGAAGATGACAGAATGACACAAGCGGACAGAATGACAGAAGATGACAGAATGACAGAAGAGGACAGAATGACAGAAGATGACAGAAGATGACAGAAGATGACAGGAGATGACAGAATGACAGAAGATATCAGAATGACAGAAGATGTCAGAATGACAGAAGATGACAGAATGACAGAAGAGGACAGAAGATGACAGAAGATGACAGAAGACGACAGAAGATGACAGAAGGTGACAGAATGACAGAAGATGTCAGAATGACAGAAGATGACAGAATGACAGAAGAGGACAGAAGATGACAGAAGATGACAGAAGACGACAGAAGATGACAGAAGGTGACAGAATGACAGAAGAGGACAGAATGACAGAAGATGACAGAAGATGACAGAAGATGACAGAAGATGACAGAAGATGACAGAATGACAGAAGATGACAGAAGATGACAGAAGATGACAAAATGACAGAAGAGGACAGAATGACAGAAGATGACAGAATGACAGAAGAGGGCAGAAGATGACAGAAGATGACAGAATGACAGAAGAGGACAGAATGACAGAAGGTGACAGAAGATGACAGAATGACAGAAGAGGACAGAAGATGACAGAAGATGACAAAAGATGACAGAATGACAGAAGATGACAGAAGATGACAAAATGACAGAAGAGGACAGAATGACAGAAGATGACAGAGTGACAGAAGAGGACAGAATGACAGAAGATGACAGAAGATGAAAGAAGATGACAGAATGACAGAAGAGGACAGAATGACAGAAGATGACAGAATGACAGAAGAGGACAGAAGATGACAGAAGATGACAGAAGATGACAGAATGACAGAAGATGACAGAAGATGACAGAAGATGACAAAATGACAGAAGAGGACAGAATGACAGAAGATGACAGAATGACAGAAGAGGACAGAATGACAGAAGATGACAGAAGATGACAGAAGATGACAAGATGACAGAATGACAGAAGATGTCAGAATGACAGAAGATGACAGAATGACAGAAGAGGACAGAATGACAGAAGATGACAGAAGATGACAGAAGATGATAGAATGACAGAAGAGGACAGAATGACAGATGATGACAGAATGACAGAAGATGACAGAAGAGGACAGAATGACAGAAGATGACAGAATGACAGAAGAGGACAGAATGACAGAAGATGACAGAAGATGACAGAAGATGAAAGAAGATGACAGAAAGACAGAAGATGAAAGAATGACAGAAGAGGACAGAATGACAGAAGATGACAGAAGATGACAGAAGACGACAGAAGATGACAGAAGGTGACAGAATGACAGAAGAGGACAGAATGACAGAAGATGACAGAAGAGGACAGAATGACAGAAGATGACAGAATGACAGAAGAGGACAGAATGACAGAAGATGACAGAAAATGACAGAAGATGACAGAAGATGACAGAATGACAGAAGATGACAGAAGATGACAAAATGACAGAAGAGGTCAGAATGACAGAAGATGACAGAATGACAGAAGAGGGCAGAAGATGACAGAATGACAGAAGAGGACAGAATGACAGAAGGTGACAGAAGATGACAGAATGACAGAAGAGGACAGAAGATGACAGAAGATGACAAAAGATGACAAAATGACAGAAGAGGACAGAATGACAGAAGATGACAGAGTGACAGAAGAGGACAGAATGACAGAAGATGACAGAAGATGAAAGAAGATGACAGAGTGACAGAAGAGGACAGAATGACAGAAGATGACAGAATATGACAGAAGATGACAGAAGATGACAAAAAGACAGGAGATGACAGAAGATGATAGAAGATGACAAAATGACAGAAGAGGACAGAATGACAGAAGATGACAGAATGACAGAAGAGGGCAGAAGATGACAGAAGATGACAGAATGACAGAAAAGGACAGAATGACAGAAGGTGACAGAAGATGACAGAATGACAGAAGGTGACAAAAGATGACAGAATGACAGAAGATGACAGAAGATGACAGAAGATGACAAAATGACAGAAGAGGACAGAATGACAGAAGATGACAGAGTGACAGAAGAGGACAGAATGACAGAAGATGACAGAAGATGACAGAAGATGACAGAATGACAGAAGAGGACAGAATGACAGAAGATGACAGAAGATGACAGAAGATGACAGAATATGACAGAAGATGACAGAAGATGACAGAAGATGACAGAATGACAGAAGAGGACAGAATGACAGAAGATGACAGAAGATGACAGAAGATGACAGAATGACAGAAGAGGACAGAATGACAGAAGATGACAGAAGATGACAGAAGATGACAGAATGACAGAAGATGTCAGAATGACAGAAGATGACAGAATGACAGAAGAGGACAGAATGACAGAAGATGACAGAAGATGACAGAACATGACAGAACATGACAGAATGACAGAAGATGACAGAAGAGGACAGAATGACAGAAGATGACAGGATATGACAGAAGATGACAGACTGAGAGAAGATGACAGAAGATGACAGAAGAGGACAGAATGACAGAAGATAACAGAAGATGACAGAAGATGACAGAATGACAGAAGAGGACAGAAGATGACAGAATGACAGAAGAGGACAGAATGACAGAAGATGACAGAAGATGACAGAAGATGACAGAATATGACAGAAGATGAAAAAGATGACAGAAGATGACAGAAGAGGACAGAATGACAGAAGATGACAGAAGATGACAGAAGATGACAGAATGACGGAAGATGACAGAAGATGACGCAAGATGACAGAAGATGACAGAAGATGACAGAATGACAGAAGAGGACATAATGACAGAAGATGACAGAAGATGACAGAAGATGACAGAATGACAGAAGATGACAGAATGACAGAAGATGACAGAATGACAGAAGAGGACACAATGACAGAAGATGACTGAAGATGACAGAAGATGACAGAATGACAGAAGAGGACAGAAGATGACAGAAGATGACAGAAGATGACAGAATGACAGAAGAGGACAGAATGACAGAAGAGGACAGAATATGATAGAGGATGACAGAAGATGACAGAATGACAGAAGATGACAGAAGATGTCAGAAGGACAGAAGATGACAGAATGACAGAAGATGAAAGAACATGACAGAAGATGACAGAAGATGACAGAATATGACAGAAGAGGACAGAAGATGACAGAAGATGACAGAATATGACAGAAGATGACAGAAGATGACAGAATGACAGAAGAGGACAGAATGACAGAAGAGGACAGAATATGGCAGAAGATGACACAAGATGACAGAATGACAGAAAATGACAGAAGAGGACAGAATATGACAGAAGAGGACAGAATGACAGAAGATGACAGAAGATGACAGAAGATGACAGAAGATGGCAGAAGATGACAGAAGATGACAGAATATGACAGAAGATGACAGAGTATGACAGAAGATGACAGAAGATGACAGAAGATGACAGAATGACAGAAGAGGACAGAATGACAGAAGATGACAGAATGACAGAAGAGGACAGAAGATGACAGAAGATGACAGAATGACAGAAAAGGACAGAAGATGACAGAAGATGACAGAATGACAGAAGATGACAGAAGATGACAGAAGATGACAGAAGATGACAGAATTACAGAAGAGGACAGAATGACAGAAGAGGAGAGAAGATGACTGAATGACAGAAGAGGACAGAAGATGACAGAAGATGACAGAAGATGACAGAATGAAAGAAGAGGACAGAATGACAGAAGAGGACAGAATGACAGAAGATGACAGAATGACAGAAGATGACAGAAGATGACAGAAGATGACAGAATGACAGAAGATGACAGATGATGACAGAATATGACAGAATATGACAGAAGATGACAGAAGATGACAGAAGATGACAGAAGATGACAGTAGATGACAGAAGATGACAGAAGATGACAGAAGATGACAGAAGATGACAGAAGATGACAGAATGACAGAAGAGGACAGAAGATGACAGAAGATGACAGAATGACAGAAGAGGACAGAATGACAGAAGATGACAGAAGATGACAGAAGATGACAGAAGATGACAGAATATGACAGAAGAGGACAGAAGATGACAGAAGATGACAGAATATGACAGATGATGACAGAAGATGACAGAATGACAGAAAATGACAGAAGAGGACAGAACATGACAGAAGAGGACAGAATGACAGAAGATGACAGAAGATGACAGAAGATGACAGAAGATGACAGAATGACAGAAAATGACAGAAGAGGACAGAACATGACAGAAGAGGACAGAATGACAGAAGATGACAGAAGATGACAGAAGATGACAGAATATGACAGAAGATGACACAAGATGACAGAATGACAGAAAATGACAGAAGAGGACAGAACATGACAGAAGAGGACAGAATGACAGAAGATGACAGAAGATGACAGAAGATGACAGAAGATGGCAGAAGATGACAGAAGATGACAGAATATGACAAAAGATGACAGAAGATGACAGAATGACAGAAGAGGACAGAATGACAGAAGATGACAGAAGATGACAGAAGATGAAAGAAGATGACAGAATGACAGAAGAGGACAGAATGACAGATGACAGAATGACAGAAGAGGACAGAAGATGACAGAAGATGACAGAAGATGACAGAAGATGACAGAATGACAGAAGAGGACAGAAGATGACAGAAGATGACAGAATGACAGAAGATGACAGAAGATGACAGAAGATGACAGAAGATGACAGAAGATGACAGAATGACCGAAGAGGACAGAATGCCAGAAGAGGACAGAATGACAGAAGAGGACAGAATATGACAAAAGATGACAGAAGATGACAGAATGACAGAAGATGACAGAAGATGACAGAAAATGACAGAAGATGACAGAAGATGACAGAAGATGACAGAATGACAGAAGAGGAAAGAATGACAGAAGATGACAGAATGACAGAAGATGACAGAATGACAGATGAGGACAGAAGATGACAGAAGATGACAGAAGATGACAGAAGATGACAGAATGACAGAAGAGGACAGAAGATGACAGAATGACAGAAGAGGACAGAAGAGGACAGAAGATGACAGAAGATGACAGAAGATGACAGAATGACAGAAGAGGTCAGAAGATGACAGAAGATGACAGAAGATGACAGAAGATGACAGAAGATGACAGAATGACAGAAGAGGACAGAATGACAGAAGAGGACAGAATGACAGAAGATGACAGAAGATGACAGAAGATGAAAAGATGACAGAATATGACAGAAGATGAAAGAAGATGACAGAATATGACAGAAGATGACAGAATGACAGAAGAGGACAGAATGGCAGAAGAGGACAGAATATGCCAGAAGATGACAGAAGGTGACAGAATGACAGAAGATGACAGAAGATGACAGAAGATCACAGAAGATGACAGAAGATGACAGAATGACAGAAGAGGACAGAATGACAGAAGATGACAGAATGACAGAAGAGGACAGAATGACAGAAGATGACAGAAGATGACACAAGATGACAGAATGACAGAAGAGGACAGAATGACAGAAGATGACAGAATGACGGAAGATGACAGAGGATGACAGAAGATGACAGAAGATGACAGAAGATGACAGAATGACAGACGAGGAAAGAAGATGACAGAAGATGGCAGAAGGTGACAGAAGATGACAGAATGACAGAAGAGGACAGAATGACAGAAGATGACAGAATGACAGAAGAGGACAGAATGACAGAAGATGATAGAAGATGACAGAAGATGACAGAATGACAGAAGAGGACAGAATGACAGAAGATGACAGAAGATGACAGAAGATGACAGAAGATGACAGAATGACAGAAGATGACAGAAGATGACAAAATGACAGAAGAGGACAGAATGACAGAAGATGACAGAATGACAGAAGAGGGCAGAAGATGACAGAAGATGACAGAAGATGACAGAAGATGACAGAATGACAGAAGAGGACAGAATATGACAGAAGATGACAGAAGATGACAGAATATGACAGAAGATGAAAAAGATGACAGAAGATGATAGAAGAGGACAGAATGACAGAAGATGACAGAAGATGACAGAAGATGACAGAATGACGGAAGATGACAGAAGATGACGCAAGATGACAGAAGATGACAGAAGATGACAGAATGACAGAAGAGGACATAATGACAGAAGATGACAGAAGATGACAGAAGATGACAGAATGACAGAAGATGACAGAATGACAGAAGATGACAGAATGACAGAAGAGGACACAATCACATGAGGTGACAGAAGATGACAGAAGATGACAGAATGACAGAAGATGACAGAATGACAGAAGAGGACAGAATGACAGAAGATGACAGAAGATGACAGAATGACAGAAGATGACAGAATGACAGAAGAGGACAGAATGACAGAAGATGACAGAAGATGACAGAATGACAGAAGAGGACAGAATGACAGAAGATGACAGAAGAGGACAGAATGACAGAAGATGACAGAGTGACAGAAGAGGACAGAATGACAGAAGATGACAGAAGATGACAGAAGATGACAGAATGACAGAAGAGGACAGAATGACAGAAGATGACAGACGATGACAGAAGATGACAGAATGACAGAAGATGACACAAGATGACGGAAGATGACAGAAGATGACAGAAGATGACAGAATGACACAAGAGGACAGAATGACAGAAGATGACAGAATGACAGAAGAGGACAGAATGACAGAAGATGACAGAAGATGACAGAAGATGACAGAAGATGACAGGAGATGAAAGAATGACAGAAGATATCAGAATGACAGAAGATGACAGAAGATGACAGAAGATGACAGAATGACAGAAGAGGACAGAATGACAGATGATGACAGAATGACAGAAGAGGACAGAAGATGGCAGAAGATGACAGAAGGCGACAGAAGATGACAGAAGGTGACAGAATGACAGAAGAGGACAGAATGACAGAAGATGACAGAAGATGACAGAAGATGACAAAATGACAGAAGAGGACAGAATGACAGAAGATGACAGAATGACAGAAGAGGGCAGAAGATGACAGAAGATGGCAGAATGACAGAAGAGGACAGAATGACAGAAGATGACAGAATGACAGAAGAGGACAGAATGACAGAAGGTGACAGAAGATGATAGAATGACAGAAGAGGACAGAAGATGACAGAAGATGACAAAAGATGACAGAATGACAGAAGATGACAGAAGATGACAAAATGACAGAAGAGGACAGAATGACAGAAGATGACAGAGTGACAGAAGAGGACAGAATGACAGAAGATGACAGAAGATGACAGAAGATGACAGAATGACAGAAGATGAAAGAACATGACAGAAGATGACAGAATATGACAGAAGAGGACAGAAGATGACAGTTGATGACAGAATATGACAGAAGATGACAGAAGATGACAGAAGATGACAGAAGATGACAGAAGATGACAGAATGACAGAAAATGACAGAAGAGGACAGAATATGACAGAAGAGGACAGAATGACAGAAGATGACAGAAGATGACAGAAGATGGCAGAAGATGACAGAAGATGACAGAAGATGACAGAAGATGACAGAAGATGACAGAATGACAGAAGAGGACAGAAGATGACAGAAGATGACAGAATGACAGAAGATGACAGAAGATGACAGAAGATGACAGAAGATGACAGAATGACCGAAGAGGACAGAATGCCAGAAGAGGACAGAATGACAGAAGAGGACAGAATATGACAAAAGATGACAGAAGATGACAGAATGACAGAAGATGACAGAAGATGACAGAAAATGACAGAAGATGACAGAAGATGACAGAAGATGACAGAATGACAGAAGAGGAAAGAATGACAGAAGATGACAGAATGACAGAAGATGACAGAATGACAGATGAGGACAGAAGATGACAGAAGAGGACAGAAGATGACAGAATGACAGAAGAGGACAGAAGAGGACAGAAGAGGACAGAAGATGACAGAAGATGACAGAAGATGACAGAATGACAGAAGAGGTCAGAAGATGACAGAAGATGACAGAATGACAGAAGAGGACAGAAGATGACAGAAGATGACAGAATGACAGAAGATGACAGAAGATGACAGAAGATGACAGAAGATGAAAGAAGATGACAGAATGACCGAAGAGGACAGAATGCCAGAAGAGGACAGAATGACAGAAGAGGACAGAATATGACAAAAGATGACAGAAGATGACAGAATGACAGAAGATGACAGAAGATGACAGAAAATGACAGAAGATGACAGAAGATGACAGAAGATGACAGAATGACAGAAGAGGAAAGAATGACAGAAGATGACAGAATGACAGAAGATGACAGAATGACAGATGAGGACAGAAGATGACAGAAGATGACAGAAGATGACAGAAGATGACAGAATGACAGAAGAGGACAGAAGATGACAGAATGACAGAAGAGGACAGAAGAGGACAGAAGATGACAGAAGATGACAGAAGATGACAGAATGACAGAAGAGGTCAGAAGATGACAGAAGATGACAGAAGATGACAGAAGATGACAGAAGATGACAGAATGATAGAAGAGGACAGAATGACAGAAGAGGACAGAATGACAGAAGATGACAGAAGATGACAGAAGATGAAAAGATGACAGAATATGACAGAAGATGAAAGAAGATGACAGAATATGACAGAAGATGACAGAATGACAGAAGAGGACAGAATGGCAGAAGAGGACAGAATATGCCAGAAGATGACAGAAGGTGACAGAATGACAGAAGATGACAGAAGATGACAGAAGATCACAGAAGATGACAGAAGATGACAGAATGACAGAAGAGGACAGAATGACAGAAGATGACAGAATGACAGAAGAGGACAGAATGGCAGAAGATGACAGAAGATGACACAAGATGACAGAATGACAGAAGAGGACAGAATGACAGAAGATGACAGAATGACGGAAGATGACAGAGGATGACAGAAGATGACAGAAGATGACAGAAGATGACAGAATGACAGACGAGGAAAGAAGATGACAGAAGATGGCAGAAGATGACAGAAGATGACAGAATGACAGAAGAGGACAGAATGACAGAAGATGACAGAATGACAGAAGAGGACAGAATGACAGAAGATGATAGAAGATGACAGAAGATGACAGAATGACAGAAGAGGACAGAATGACAGAAGATGACAGAAGATGACAGAAGATGACAGAAGATGACAGAATGACAGAAGATGACAGAAGATGACAAAATGACAGAAGAGGACAGAATGACAGAAGATGACAGAATGACAGAAGAGGGCAGAAGATGACAGAAGATGACAGAAGATGACAGAAGATGACAGAATGACAGAAGAGGACAGAATATGACAGAAGATGACAGAAGATGACAGAATATGACAGAAGATGAAAAAGATGACAGAAGATGACAGAAGAGGACAGAATGACAGAAGATGACAGAAGATGACAGAAGATGACAGAATGACGGAAGATGACAGAAGATGACGCAAGATGACAGAAGATGACAGAAGATGACAGAATGACAGAAGAGGACATAATGACAGAAGATGACAGAAGATGACAGAAGATGACAGAATGACAGAAGATGACAGAATGACAGAAGATGACAGAATGACAGAAGAGGACACAATCACATGAGGTGACAGAAGATGACAGAAGATGACAGAAGGTGACAGAATGACAGAAGAGGACAGAATGACAGAAGATGACAGAAGATGACAGAAGATGACAAAATGACAGAAGAGGACAGAATGACAGAAGATGACAGAATGACAGAAGAGGGCAGAAGATGACAGAAGATGGCAGAATGACAGAAGAGGACAGAATGACAGAAGATGACAGAATGACAGAAGAGGACAGAATGACAGAAGGTGACAGAAGATGATAGAATGACAGAAGAGAACAGAAGATGACAGAAGATGACAAAAGATGACAGAATGACAGAAGATGACAGAAGATGACAAAATGACAGAAGAGGACAGAATGACAGAAGATGACAGAGTGACAGAAGAGGACAGAATGACAGAAGATGACAGAAGATGACAGAAGATGACAGAATGACAGAAGAGGAAAGAATGACAGAAGATGACAGAATGACAGAAGATGACAGAATGACAGATGAGGACAGAAGATGACAGAAGATGACAGAAGATGACAGAAGATGACAGAATGACAGAAGAGGACAGAAGATGACAGAATGACAGAAGAGGACAGAAGAGGACAGAAGATGACAGAAGATGACAGAAGATGACAGAATGACAGAAGAGGTCAGAAGATGACAGAAGATGACAGAAGATGACAGAAGATGACAGAAGATGACAGAATGATAGAAGAGGACAGAATGACAGAAGAGGACAGAATGACAGAAGATGACAGAAGATGACAGAAGATGAAAAGATGACAGAATATGACAGAAGATGAAAGAAGATGACAGAATATGACAGAAGATGACAGAATGACAGAAGAGGACAGAATGGCAGAAGAGGACAGAATATGCCAGAAGATGACAGAAGGTGACAGAATGACAGAAGATGACAGAAGATGACAGAAGATCACAGAAGATGACAGAAGATGACAGAATGACAGAAGAGGACAGAATGACAGAAGATGACAGAATGACAGAAGAGGACAGAATGGCAGAAGATGACAGAAGATGACACAAGATGACAGAATGACAGAAGAGGACAGAATGACAGAAGATGACAGAATGACGGAAGATGACAGAGGATGACAGAAGATGACAGAAGATGACAGAAGATGACAGAATGACAGACGAGGAAAGAAGATGACAGAAGATGGCAGAAGATGACAGAAGATGACAGAATGACAGAAGAGGACAGAATGACAGAAGATGACAGAATGACAGAAGAGGACAGAATGACAGAAGATGATAGAAGATGACAGAAGATGACAGAATGACAGAAGAGGACAGAATGACAGAAGATGACAGAAGATGACAGAAGATGACAGAAGATGACAGAATGACAGAAGATGACAGAAGATGACAAAATGACAGAAGAGGACAGAATGACAGAAGATGACAGAATGACAGAAGAGGGCAGAAGATGACAGAAGATGACAGAAGATGACAGAAGATGACAGAATGACAGAAGAGGACAGAATATGACAGAAGATGACAGAAGATGACAGAATATGACAGAAGATGAAAAAGATGACAGAAGATGACAGAAGAGGACAGAATGACAGAAGATGACAGAAGATGACAGAAGATGACAGAATGACGGAAGATGACAGAAGATGACGCAAGATGACAGAAGATGACAGAAGATGACAGAATGACAGAAGAGGACATAATGACAGAAGATGACAGAAGATGACAGAAGATGACAGAATGACAGAAGATGACAGAATGACAGAAGATGACAGAATGACAGAAGAGGACACAATCACATGAGGTGACAGAAGATGACAGAAGATGACAGAAGGTGACAGAATGACAGAAGAGGACAGAATGACAGAAGATGACAGAAGATGACAGAAGATGACAAAATGACAGAAGAGGACAGAATGACAGAAGATGACAGAATGACAGAAGAGGGCAGAAGATGACAGAAGATGGCAGAATGACAGAAGAGGACAGAATGACAGAAGATGACAGAATGACAGAAGAGGACAGAATGACAGAAGGTGACAGAAGATGATAGAATGACAGAAGAGAACAGAAGATGACAGAAGATGACAAAAGATGACAGAATGACAGAAGATGACAGAAGATGACAAAATGACAGAAGAGGACAGAATGACAGAAGATGACAGAGTGACAGAAGAGGACAGAATGACAGAAGATGACAGAAGATGACAGAAGATGACAGAATGACAGAAGATGAAAGAACATGACAGAAGATGACAGAATATGACAGAAGAGGACAGAAGATGACAGTTGATGACAGAATATGACAGAAGATGACAGAAGATGACAGAAGATGACAGAAGATGACAGAAGATGACAGAATGACAGAAAATGACAGAAGAGGACAGAATATGACAGAAGAGGACAGAATGACAGAAGATGACAGAAGATGACAGAAGATGACAGAAGATGGCAGAAGATGACAGAAGATGACAGAAGATGACAGAAGATGACAGAAGATGACAGAATGACAGAAGAGGACAGAAGATGACAGAAGATGACAGAATGACAGAAGATGACAGAAGATGACAGAAGATGACAGAAGATGACAGAATGACCGAAGAGGACAGAATGCCAGAAGAGGACAGAATGACAGAAGAGGACAGAATATGACAAAAGATGACAGAAGAAGACAGAATGACAGAAGATGACAGAAGATGACAGAAAATGACAGTAGATGACAGAAGATGACAGAAGATGACAGAATGACAGAAGAGGAAAGAATGACAGAAGATGACAGAATGACAGAAGATGACAGAATGACAGATGAGGACAGAAGATGACAGAAGATGACAGAAGATGACAGAAGATGACAGAATGACAGAAGAGGACAGAAGATGACAGAATGACAGAAGAGGACAGAAGAGGACAGAAGAGGACAGAAGATGACAGAAGATGACAGAAGATGACAGAAGATGACAGAATGACAGAAGAGGTCAGAAGATGACAGAAGATGACAGAAGATGACAGAAGATAACAGAAGATGACAGAATGACAGAAGAGGACAGAATGACAGAAGAGGACAGAATGACAGAAGATGACAGAAGATGACAGAAGATGAAAAGATGACAGAATATGACAGAAGATGAAAGAAGATGACAGAATATGACAGAAGATGACAGAATGACAGAAGAGGACAGAATGGCAGAAGAGGACAGAATATGCCAGAAGATGACAGAAGGTGACAGAATGACAGAAGATGACAGAAGATGACAGAAGATCACAGAAGATGACAGAAGATGACAGAATGACAGAAGAGGACAGAATGACAGAAGATGACAGAATGACAGAAGAGGACAGAATGACAGAAGATGACAGAAGATGACACAAGATGACAGAATGACAGAAGAGGACAGAATGACAGAAGATGACAGAATGACGGAAGATGACAGAGGATGACAGAAGATGACAGAAGATGACAGAAGATGACAGAATGACAGACGAGGAAAGAAGATGACAGAAGATGGCAGAAGATGACAGAAGATGACAGAATGACAGAAGAGGACAGAATGACAGAAGATGACAGAATGACAGAAGAGGACAGAATGACAGAAGATGATAGAAGATGACAGAAGATGACAGAATGACAGAAGAGGACAGAATGACAGAAGATGACAGAAGATGACAGAAGATGACAGAATGACAGAAGATGACAGAAGATGACAGAAGATGACAAAATGACAGAAGAGGGCAGAATGACAGAAGATGACAGAATGACAGAAGAGGGCAGAAAATGACAGAAGATGACAGAAGATGACAGAATGACAGAAGAGGACAGAATGACAGAAGATGACAGAAGATGACAGAATATGACAGAAGATGAAAAAGATGACAGAAGATGACAGAAGAGGACAGAATGACAGAAGATGACAGAAGATGACAGAAGATGACAGAATGACGGAAGATGACAGAAGATGACGCAAGATGACAGAAGATGACAGAAGATGACAGAATGACAGAAGAGGACATAATGACAGAAGATGACAGAAGATGACAGAAGATGACAGAATGACAGAAGATGACAGAATGACAGAAGATGACAGAATGACAGAAGAGGACACAATCACATGAGGTGACAGAAGATGACAGAAGATGACAGAATGACAGAAGAGGACAGAATGACAGAAGATGACAGAATGACAGAAGAGGACAGAATGACAGAAGATGACAGAAGATGACAGAATGACAGAAGAGGACAGAATGACAGAAGATGACAGAAGATGACAGAAGATGACAGAAGATGACAGAATGACAGAAGATGACACAAGATGACACAAGATGACAAAATGACAGAAGAGGACAGAATGACAGAAGATGACAGAATGACAGAAGAGGGCAGAAGATGACAGAAGATGACAGAATGACAGTAGAGGACAGAATGACAGAAGATGACAGAATGACAGAAGAGGACAGAATGACAGAAGGTGACAGAAGATGATAGAATGACAGAAGAGGACAGAAGATGACAGAAGATGACAAAAGATGACAGAATGACAGAAGATGACAGAAGATGACAGAAGATGACAAAATGACAGAAGAGGACAGAATGACAGAAGATGACAGAGTGACAGAAGAGGACAGAATGACAGAAGATGACAGAAGATGACAGAAGATGACAGAATGACAGAAGAGGACAGAATGACAGAAGATGACAGAAGATGACAGAATGACAGAAGATGACAGAAGATGACGGAAGATGACAGAAGATGACAGAATGACAGAAGAGGACAGAATGACAGAAGATGACAGAAGATGACAGAAGATGACAGAATGACACAAGATGTCAGAATGACAGAAGATGACAGAATGACAGAAGAGGACAGAATGACAGAAGAGGACAGAATGACAGAAGATGACAGACGATGACAGAAGATGACAGAATGACAGAAGATGACAGAAGATGACAGAAGATGACAGAATATGACAGAATATGACAGAAGATGACAGAAGATGACAGAATGACAGAAGATGACAGAAGATGACAGTAGATGACTGAAGATGACTGAAGATGACAGAATGACAGAAGAGGACAGAAGATGACAGAAGATGACAGAAGATGACAGAAGATGACAGAATGACAGAAGAGGACAGAATGACAGAAGAGGACAGAATATGATAGAGGATGACAGAAGATGACAGAATGACAGAAGATGACAGAAGATGTCAGAAGGACAGAAGATGACAGAATGACAGAAGATGAAAGAACATGACAGAAGATGACAGAATATGACAGAAGATGACAGAATATGACAGAAGATGACAGAAGATGACAGAATGACAGAAGAGGACAGAATGACAGAAGAGGACAGAATATGGCAGAAGATGACACAAGATGACAGAATGACAGAAAATGACAGAAGAGGACAGAATATGACAGAAGAGGACAGAATGACAGAAGATGACAGAAGATGACAGAAGATGACAGAAGATGGCAGAAGATGACAGAAGATGACAGAATATGACAGAAGATGACAGAGTATGACAGAAGATGACAGAAGATGACAGAAGATGACAGAATGACAGAAGAGGACAGAATGACAGAAGATGACAGAATGACAGAAGAGGACAGAAGATGACAGAAGATGACAGAAGATGACAGAATGACAGAAGATGACAGAAGATGACAGAATGACAGAAGATGACAGAAGATGACAGAAGATGACAGAAGATGACAGAATTACAGAAGAGGACAGAATGACAGAAGAGGAGAGAAGATGACAGAATGACAGAAGAGGACAGAAGATGAGAGAAGATGACAGAAGATGACAGAATGAAAGAAGAGGACAGAATGACAGAAGAGGACAGAATGACAGAAGATGACAGAATGACAGAAGATGACAGAAGATGACAGAATGACAGAAGATGACAGATGATGACAGAATATGACAGAATATGACAGAAGATGACAGAAGATGACAGAAGATGACAGAAGATGACAGAATGACAGAAGAGGACAGAAGATGACAGAAGATGACAGAATGACAGAAGAGGACAGAATGACAGAAGAGGACAGAATATGAAAGAGGATGACAGAAGATGACAGAATGACAGAAGATGACAGAAGATGTCAGAAGGACAGAAGATGACAGAATGACAGAAGATGACAGAACATGACAGAAGATGACAGAAGATGACAGAATATGACAGAAGAGGACAGAAGATGACAGAAGATGATGGAATATGACAGAAGATGACAGAAGGTGACAGAATGACAGAAGAGGACAGAATGACAGAAGAGGACAGAATATGACAGAAGATGACACAAGATGACAGAATGACAGAAAATGACAGAATGACAGAAGATGACAGAAGATGACAGAAGATGACAGAAGATGGCAGAAGATGACAGAAGATGACAGAATATGACAGAAGATGACAGAAGATGACAGAGTATGACAGATGATGACAGAAGATGACAGAAGATGATAGAAGATGACAGAATGACAGAAGAGGACAGAATGACAGAAGATGACAGAATGACAGAAGAGGACAGAAGATGACAGAAGATGACAGAAGATGACAGAAGATGACAGAATGACAGAAGAGGACAGAAGATGACAGAAGATGACAGAATGACAGAAGATGACAGAAGATGACAGAAGATGACAGAATGACCGAAGAGGACAGAATGACAGAAGAGGACAGAATGACAGAAGAGGACAGAATATGACAAAAGATGAGAGAAGATGACAGAATGACAGAAGATGACAGAAGATGACAGAAAATGACAGAAGATGACAGCAGATGACAGAAGATGACAGAATGACAGAAGAGGACAGAATGACAGAAGATGACAGACGATGACAGAAGATGACAGAATGACAGAAGATGACACAAGATGACGGAAGATGACAGAAGATGACAGAAGATGACAGAATGACACAAGCGGACAGAATGACAGAAGATGACAGAATGACAGAAGAGGACAGAATGACAGAAGATGACAGAAGATGACAGAAGATGACAGGAGATGACAGAATGACAGAAGATATCAGAATGACAGAAGATGTCAGAATGACAGAAGATGACAGAATGACAGAAGAGGACAGAAGATGACAGAAGATGACAGAAGACGACAGAAGATGACAGAAGGTGACAGAATGACAGAAGATGTCAGAATGACAGAAGATGACAGAATGACAGAAGAGGACAGAAGATGACAGAAGATGACAGAAGACGACAGAAGATGACAGAAGGTGACAGAATGACAGAAGAGGACAGAATGACAGAAGATGACAGAAGATGACAGAAGATGACAGAAGATGACAGAAGATGACAGAATGACAGAAGATGACAGAAGATGACAGAAGATGACAAAATGACAGAAGAGGACAGAATGACAGAAGATGACAGAATGACAGAAGAGGGCAGAAGATGACAGAAGATGACAGAATGACAGAAGAGGACAGAATGACAGAAGGTGACAGAAGATGACAGAATGACAGAAGAGGACAGAAGATGACAGAAGATGACAAAAGATGACAGAATGACAGAAGATGACAGAAGATGACAAAATGACAGAAGAGGACAGAATGACAGAAGATGACAGAGTGACAGAAGAGGACAGAATGACAGAAGATGACAGAAGATGAAAGAAGATGACAGAATGACAGAAGAGGACAGAATGACAGAAGATGACAGAATGACAGAAGAGGACAGAAGATGACAGAAGATGACAGAAGATGACAGAATGACAGAAGATGACAGAAGATGACAGAAGATGACAAAATGACAGAAGAGGACAGAATGACAGAAGATGACAGAATGACAGAAGAGGACAGAATGACAGAAGATGACAGAAGATGACAGAAGATGACAAGATGACAGAATGACAGAAGATGTCAGAATGACAGAAGATGACAGAATGACAGAAGAGGACAGAATGACAGAAGATGACAGAAGATGACAGAAGATGATAGAATGACAGAAGAGGACAGAATGACAGATGATGACAGAATGACAGAAGATGACAGAAGAGGACAGAATGACAGAAGATGACAGAATGACAGAAGAGGACAGAATGACAGAAGATGACAGAAGATGACAGAAGATGAAAGAAGATGACAGAAAGACAGAAGATGAAAGAATGACAGAAGAGGACAGAATGACAGAAGATGACAGAAGATGACAGAAGACGACAGAAGATGACAGAAGGTGACAGAATGACAGAAGAGGACAGAATGACAGAAGATGACAGAAGAGGACAGAATGACAGAAGATGACAGAATGACAGAAGAGGACAGAATGACAGAAGATGACAGAAAATGACAGAAGATGACAGAAGATGACAGAATGACAGAAGATGACAGAAGATGACAAAATGACAGAAGAGGTCAGAATGACAGAAGATGACAGAATGACAGAAGAGGGCAGAAGATGACAGAATGACAGAAGAGGACAGAATGACAGAAGGTGACAGAAGATGACAGAATGACAGAAGAGGACAGAAGATGACAGAAGATGACAAAAGATGACAAAATGACAGAAGAGGACAGAATGACAGAAGATGACAGAGTGACAGAAGAGGACAGAATGACAGAAGATGACAGAAGATGAAAGAAGATGACAGAGTGACAGAAGAGGACAGAATGACAGAAGATGACAGAATATGACAGAAGATGACAGAAGATGACAAAAAGACAGGAGATGACAGAAGATGATAGAAGATGACAAAATGACAGAAGAGGACAGAATGACAGAAGATGACAGAATGACAGAAGAGGGCAGAAGATGACAGAAGATGACAGAATGACAGAAAAGGACAGAATGACAGAAGGTGACAGAAGATGACAGAATGACAGAAGGTGACAAAAGATGACAGAATGACAGAAGATGACAGAAGATGACAGAAGATGACAAAATGACAGAAGAGGACAGAATGACAGAAGATGACAGAGTGACAGAAGAGGACAGAATGACAGAAGATGACAGAAGATGACAGAATGACAGAAGAGGACAGAATGACAGAAGATGACAGAAGATGACAGAAGATGACAGAATATGACAGAAGATGACAGAAGATGACAGAAGATGACAGAATGACAGAAGAGGACAGAATGACAGAAGATGACAGAAGATGACAGAAGATGACAGAATGACAGAAGAGGACAGAATGACAGAAGATGACAGAAGATGACAGAAGATGACAGAATGACAGAAGATGTCAGAATGACAGAAGATGACAGAATGACAGAAGAGGACAGAATGACAGAAGATGACAGAAGATGACAGAACATGACAGAACATGACAGAATGACAGAAGATGACAGAAGAGGACAGAATGACAGAAGATGACAGGATATGACAGAAGATGACAGACTGAGAGAAGATGACAGAAGATGACAGAAGAGGACAGAATGACAGAAGATAACAGAAGATGACAGAAGATGACAGAATGACAGAAGAGGACAGAAGATGACAGAATGACAGAAGAGGACAGAATGACAGAAGATGACAGAAGATGACAGAAGATGACAGAATATGACAGAAGATGAAAAAGATGACAGAAGATGACAGAAGAGGACAGAATGACAGAAGATGACAGAAGATGACAGAAGATGACAGAATGACGGAAGATGACAGAAGATGACGCAAGATGACAGAAGATGACAGAAGATGACAGAATGACAGAAGAGGACATAATGACAGAAGATGACAGAAGATGACAGAAGATGACAGAATGACAGAAGATGACAGAATGACAGAAGATGACAGAATGACAGAAGAGGACACAATGACAGAAGATGACAGAAGATGACAGAAGATGACAGAATGACAGAAGAGGACAGAATGACAGAAGATGACAGAAGATGACAGAAGATGACAGAATGACAGAAGATGACACAAGATGACACAAGATGACAAAATGACAGAAGAGGACAGAATGACAGAAGATGACAGAGTGACAGAAGAGGACAGAATGACAGAAGATGACAGAAGATGACAGAATGACAGAAGATGACAGAATGACAGAAGATGACACAAGATGACGGAAGATGACAGAAGATGACAGAAGATGACAGAATGACACAAGAGGACAGAATGACAGAAGATGACAGAATGACAGAAGAGGACAGAATGACAGAAGATGACAGAAGATGACAGAAGATGACAGAAGATGACAGAATGACAGAAGATGTCAGAATGACAGAAGATGACAGAATGACAGAAGAGGACAGAATGACAGAAGATGACAGAAGATGACAGGATATGACAGAAGATGACAGAATGAGAGAAGATGACAGAAGATGACAGAAGAGGACAGAATGACAGAAGATAACAGAAGATGACAGAAGATGACAGAATGACAGAAGAGGACAGAAGATGACAGAATGACAGAAGAGGACAGAATGACAGAAGATGACAGAAGATGACAGAAGATGACAGAAGATGACAGAATATGACAGAAGATGAAAAAGATGACAGAAGATGACAGAAGAGGACAGAATGACAGAAGATGACAGAAGATGACAGAAGATGACAGAATGACGGAAGATGACAGAAGATGACGCAAGATGACAGAAGATGACAGAAGATGACAGAATGACAGAAGAGGACATAATGACAGAAGATGACAGAAGATGACAGAAGATGACAGAATGACAGAAGATGACAGAATGACAGAAGATGACAGAATGACAGAAGAGGACACAATGACAGAAGATGACAGAAGATGACAGAAGATGACAGAATGACAGAAGAGGACAGAATGACAGAAGATGACAGAATGACAGAAGAGGACAGAATGACAGAAGATGACAGAAGATGACAGAATGACAGAAGAGGACAGAATGACAGAAGATGACAGAAGATGACAGAATGACAGAAGATGACAGAAGATGACACAAGATGACAAAATGACAGAAGAGGACAGAATGACAGAAGATGACAGAAGATGACAGAATGACAGAAGATGACAGAATGACAGAAGATGACACAAGATGACGGAAGATGACAGAAGATGACAGAAGATGACAGAATGACACAAGAGGACAGAATGACAGAAGATGACAGAATGACAGAAGAGGACAGAATGACAGAAGATGACAGAAGATGACAGAAGATGACAGAAGATGACAGAATGACAGAAGATGTCAGAATGACAGAAGATGACAGAATGACAGAAGAGGACAGAATGACAGATGATGACAGAATGACAGAAGAGGACACAAGATGACAGAAGATGACAGAAGACGACAGAAGATGACAGAAGGTGACAGAATGACAGAAGAGGACAGAATGACAGAAGAGGACAGAATGACAGAAGATGTCAGAAGATGAAAGAAGATGACAGAATGACAGAAGAGGACAGAATGACAGAAGATGACAGAATATGACAGAAGATGACAGAATATGACAGAAGATGACAGAAGATGACAGAAGATGACAGAATGACAGAAGAGGACAGAATGACAGAAGATGACAGAAGAGGCACGGTGGCATAGTGGTTAGCACTGTTGCCTCACAGCACCAGGGACCCGGGTTCAAATCCGGCCTCGGGCGACTGTCTGTGTGGAGTTTGCACATTCTCCCTGTGTCGGCGTGGGTTTCCTCCGGGTGCTCCGGTTTCCTCCCACAGTCCAAAGATGTGCAGGTTAGGTTGATTTGGCTATGATAAATTGACCCTTAGTGTTAGGGAATTAAATACGTGGGGTTACGGGGATAGGGTGGGATATGTGTCGGTGTAGGCTCGATGGGCCGAAATGGCCTCTATCTGCACTGTGGGGATTCTGTGATTCTGTGATTCTGTGATGACAGAAGATGACAGAATGACAGAAGATGAAAGAAGATGACAGAAGAGGACAGAATGACAGAATATGACAGAATATGACAGAATATGACAGAAGATGAAAAAGATGACAGAAGATGACAGAAGAGGACAGAATGACAGAAGATGACAGAAGATGACAGAAGATGACAGAATGACGCAAGATGACAGAAGATGACGCAAGATGACAGAAGATGACAGAAGATGACAGAATGACAGAAGAGGACATAATGACAGAAGATGACAGAAGATGACAGAAGATGACAGAATGACAGAAGATGACAGAATGACAGAAGATGACAGAATGACAGAAGAGGACACAATGACAGAAGATGACAGAAGAGGACAGAATGACAGAAGATGACAGAATGACAGAAGAGGACAGAATGACAGAAGATGACAGAAGATGACAGAATGACAGAAGAGGACAGAAGATGACAGAAGATGACAGAATGACAGAAGATGACACAAGATGACACAAGATGACACAAGATGACAAAATGACAGAAGAGGACAGAATGACAGAAGATGACAGTGACAGAAGAGGACAGAATGACAGAAGATGACAGAAGATGACAGAATGACAGAAGATGACAGAATGACACAAGATGACAGAAGATGACAGAAGATGACAGAATGACACAAGAGGACAGAATGACAGAAGATGACAGAAGATGTCAGAATGACAGAAGATGACAGAATGACAGAAGAGGACAGAATGACAGAAGATGACAGAATGACAGAAGAGGACAGAATGACAGATGATGACAGAATGACAGAAGAGGACACAAGATGACAGAAGATGACAGAAGACGACAGAAGATGACAGAAGGTGACAGAATGACAGAAGAGGACAGAATGACAGAAGATGACAGAAGATGACAGAAGATGACAGAATGACAGAAGATGAAAGAAGATGACAGAAGATGACAAAATGACAGAAGAGGACAGAATGACAGAAGATGACAGAATGACAGAAGAGGACAGAATGACAGAAGATGTCAGAAGATGACAGAAGAGGACAGAATGACAGAAGATGACAGAAGATGACAGAATGACAGAAGAGGACAGAATGACAGAAGATGACAGAAGAGGCACGGTGGCATAGTGGTTAGCACTGTTGCCTCACAGCACCAGGGACCCGGGTTCAAATCCGGCCTCGGGCGACTGTCTGTGTGGAGTTTGCACATTCTCCCTGTGTCGGCGTGGGTTTCCTCCGGGTGCTCCGGTTTCCTCCCACAGTCCAAAGATGTGCAGGTTAGGTTGATTTGGCTATGATAAATTGACCCTTAGTGTTAGGGAATTAAATACGTGGGGTTACGGGGATAGGGTGGGATATGTGTCGGTGTAGGCTCGATGGGCCGAAATGGCCTCTATCTGCACTGTGGGGATTCTGTGATTCTGTGATTCTGTGATGACAGAAGATGACAGAATGACAGAAGATGAAGGAAGATGACAGAAGATGACAGAAGATGACAGAATGACAGAAGATGACAGAATGACAGAAGAGGACGGAATGACAGAAGATGACAGAAGATGACAGAATGAGAGAAGATGTCAGAATGACAGAAGATGACAGAATGACAGAAGGGGACAGAATGACAGAAGAGAAACATGACAGAATGACAGAGGAGGACAGAATGACAGAAGGTGACAGAAGATGACAGAATGACAGAAGAGGACAGAAGATGACAAAAGATGACAGAATGACAGAAGATGACAAAATGACAGAAGAGGACAGAATGACAGAAGATGACAGAGTGACAGAAGAGGACAGAATGAGAGAAGATGACAGAATGACAGAAGAGGACAGAATGACAGAAGATGACAGAAGATGACAGAAGATGACAGAATGACAGAAGATGACAGAAAATGACAGAATGACAGAAGATGACAGAAGATGACAGAATGACAGAAGAGGACAAGATGACAGAAGATGACAGAATGACAGAAGATGACAGAATGACAGAAGATGACAGAAGATGAGAGAAGATGACAGAAGAGGACAGAATGACAGAAGATGACAGAAGATGACAGAAGAGGACAGAATGACAGAAGATAACAGAAGATGACAGAATGACAGAAGAGGACAGAAGATGACAGAATGACAGAAGAGGACAGAATGACAGAAGATGACAGAAGATGACAGAAGATGACAGAATGACAGAAGATGACAGAAGATGACAGAATGACAGAAGGGGACAGAATGACAGAAGATGACAGAAGATGAGAGAAGATGACAGAAGAGGACAGAATGACAGAAGATGACAGAAGATGACAGAAGAGGACAGAATGACAGAAGATAACAGAAGATGACAGAATGACAGAAGAGGACAGAAGATGACAGAATGACAGAAGAGGACAGAATGACAGAAGATGACAGAAGATGACAGAAGAAGACAGAATGACAGAAGAGGACAGAATGACAGAAGAGGACAGAATGACAGAAGAGGACAGAAGATGACAGAATGACAGAAGAAGACAGAAGAGGACAGAAGATGACAGAATGACAGAAGAGGACAGAAGATGACAGAAGAGGACAGAATGACAGAAGAGGACAGAATGACAGAAGATGACAGAATGACAGAAGATGACAGAAGATGACAGAAGATGACAGAATGACAGAAGATGACAGAATATGACAGAAGATGACAGAAGATGGCAGAAGATGACAGAAGATGACAGAATGACAGAAGAGGACAGAATGACAGAAGAGGACAGAATATGATAGAGGATGACAGAAGATGTCAGAAGGACAGAAGATGACAGAATGACAGAAGATGAAAGAACATGACAGAATATGACAGAATATGACAGAAGAGGACAGAAGATGACAGAAGATGACAGAAGATGACAGAATGACAGAAGAGGACAGAATGACAGAAGAGGACAGAATATGACAGAAAATGACAGAAGAGGACAGAATATGACAGAAGAGGACAGAATGATAGAAGATGACAGAAGGTGACAGAAGATGGCAGAAGATGACAGAAGATGACAGAATATGACAGAAGATGACAGAAGATGACAGAGTATGACAGAAGATGACAGAAGATGACAGAAGATGACAGAATGACAGAAGAGGACAGAATGACAGAAGATGACAGAATGACAGAAGAGGACAGAGGATGACAGAAGATGACAGAAGATGACAGAATGACAGAAGAGGACAGAAGATGACAGAAGATGACAGAATGACAGAAGATGACAGAATTACAGAAGAGGACAGAATGACAGAAGATGACAGAATGACAGAAGAGGACAGAATGACAGAAGATGTCAGAAGATGAAAGAAGATGACAGAATGACAGAAGAGGACAGAATGACAGAAGATGACAGAAGATGACAGAAGATGACAGAAGATGACAGAATGACAGAAGAGGACAGAATGACAGAAGATGACAGAAGAGGCACGGTGGCATAGTGGTTAGCACTGTTGCCTCACAGCACCAGGGACCCGGGTTCAAATCCGGCCTCGGGCGACTGTCTGTGTGGAGTTTGCACATTCTCCCTGTGTCGGCATGGGTTTCCTCCGGGTGCTCCGGTTTCCTCCCACAGTCCAAAGATGTGCAGGTTAGGTTGATTTGGCTATGATAAATTGACCCTTAGTGTTAGGGCATTAAATACGTGGGGTTACGGGGATAGGGTGGGATATGTGTCGGTGTAGGCTCGATGGGCCGAAATGGCCTCTATCTGCACTGTGGGGATTCTGTGATTCTGTGATTCTGTGATGACAGAAGATGACAGAATGACAGAAGATGAAAGAAGATGAAGGAAGATGACAGAAGATGACAGAATGACAGAAGAGGACGGAATGACAGAAGATGACAGAAGATGACAGAATGACAGAAGATGTCAGAATGACAGAAGATGACAGAATGACAGAAGATGACAGAAGATGACAGAAGATGACAGAACATGACAGAATGACAGAAGAGGACAGAATGACAGAAGGTGACAGAAGATGACAGAATGACAGAAGAGGACAGAAGATGACAAAAGATGACAGAATGACAGAAGATGACAGAAGATGACAGAAGATGACAAAATGACAGAAGAGGACAGAATGACAGAAGATGACAGAGTGACAGAAGAGGACAGAATGAGAGAAGATGACAGAAGATGAAAGAAGATGACAGAATGACAGAAGAGGACAGAATGACAGAATATGACAGAAGATGACAGAATGACAGAAGATGACAGAAGATGAAGGAAGATGACAGAAGATGACAGAAGATGACAGAATGACAGAAGAGGACGGAATGACAGAAGATGACAGAAGATGACAGAAGATGACAGAATGACAGAAGATGACAGAAGATGACAGAATGACAGAAGATGACAGAAGATGACAGAAGATGACAGAATGACAGAAGATGAGAGAAGATGACAGAAGAGGACAGAATGACAGAAGATGACAGAAGATGACAGAAGATGACAGAATGACAGAAGATGACAGAAGAGGACAGAAGATGACAGAATGACAGAAGAGGACAGAATGACAGAAGATGACAGAAGATGACAGAAGAAGACAGAATGACAGAAGAGGACAGAATGACAGAAGATGACAGAATGACAGAAGATGACAGAAGATGACAGAATGACAGAAGATGACAGAAGATGACAGAATGACAGAAGATGACAGAAGATGACAGCAGATGGCAGAAGATGACAGAATGACAGAAGAGGACAGAATGACAGAAGAGGACAGAATATGATAGAGGATGACAGAAGATGACAGAATGACAGAAGATGACAGAAGATGTCAGAAGGACAGAAGATGACAGAATGACAGAAGATGAAAGAACATGACAGAAGATGACAGAAGATGACAGAAGATGACAGAAGAGGACAGAAGATGACAGAAGATGACAGAATGACAGAAGAGGACAGAATGACAGAAGAGGACAGAATATGACAGAAGATGACACAAGATGACAGAAGGACAGAATGATAGAAGATGACAGAAGGTGACAGAAGATGGCAGGAGATGACAGAAGATGACAGAATATGACAGAAGATGACAGAAGATGACAGAGTATGACAGAATGACAGAAGAGGACAGAAGATGACAGAGGATGACAGAAGATGACAGAAGATGACAGAATGACAGAAGAGGACAGAAGATGACAGAAGATGACAGAATGACAGAAGATGACAGAAGATGACAGAATTACAGAAGAGGACAGAATGACAGAAGAGGACAGAAGATGACAGAATGACAGAAGAGGACAGAAGATGACAGAAGATGACAGAAGATGACAGAATGACAGAAGAGGACAGAATGACAGAAGAAGACAGAATGACAGAAGATGACAGAATGACAGAAGATGACAGAAGATGACAGAATGACAGAAGATGACAGAAGATGAGAGTAGATGACAGAAGATGACATAAGATGACAGAAGATGACAGAATGACAGAAGAGGACAGAAGATGACAGAAGATGACAGAAGATGACAGATTGACAGAAGATGACAGAATGACAGAAGATGACAGAAGATGTCAGAAGGACAGAAGATGACAGAATGACAAAAGATGACAGAATATGACAGAAGAGGACAGAAGATGACAGAAGATGACAGAATGACAGAAGAGGACAGAATGACAGAAGAGGACAGAATATGACAGAAGATGACACAAGATGACAGAATGACAGAAAATGACAGAAGAGGACAGAACATCACAGAAGAGGACAGAATGACAGAAGATGACAGAAGATGACAGAAGATGACAGAATGACACAAGATGACACAAGATGACGGAAGATGACAGAAGATGACAGAAGATGACAGAATGACACAAGAGGACAGAATGACAGAAGATGACAGAATGACAGAAGAGGACAGAATGACAGAAGATGACAGAAGATGACAGAAGATGACAGAATGACAGAAGATGTCAGAATGACAGAAGATGACAGAATGACAGAAGAGGACAGAATGACAGAAGATGACAGAAGATGACAGAAGATGACAGAATGACAGAAGAGGACAGAATGACAGAAGAGGACAGAAGACGACAGAAGATGACAGAAGGTGACAGAATGAAAGAAGAGGACAGAATGACAGAAGATGACAGAAGATGACAGAAGATGACAGAATGACAGAATATGACAGAAGATGTCAGAAGATGACAGAAGATGACAGAATGACAGAAGAGGACAGAATGACAGAAGATGACAGAAGATGACAGAAGATGACAGAATGACAGAAGAGGACAGAATGACAGAAGATGACAGAAGATGACAGAATGACAGAAGATGTCAGAATGACAGAAGATGACAGAATGACAGAAGAGGACAGAATGACAGAAGATGACAGAAGATGACAGAACATGACAGAACATGACAGAATGACAGAAGATGACAGAAGATGACAGAAGAGGACAGAATGACAGAAGATGACAGGATATGACAGAAGATGACAGAATGACAGAAGATGACAGAAGATGACAGAAGAGGACAGAATGACAGAAGATAACAGAAGATGACAGAATGACAGAAGAGGACAGAAGATGACAGAATGACAGAAGAGGACAGAATGACAGAAGATGACAGAAGATGACAGAATATGACAGAAGATGAAAAAGATGACAGAAGAGGACAGAATGACAGAAGATGACAGAAGATGACAGAAGATGACAGAATGACGGAAGATGACAGAAGATGACGCAAGATGACAGAAGATGACAGAATGACAGAAGATGACAGAATGACAGAAGATGACAGAATGACAGAAGATGACAGAATGACAGAAGAGGACACAATGACAGAAGATGACAGAAGATGACAGAAGATGACAGAATGACAGAAGAGGACAGAATGACAGAAGATGACAGAATGACAGAAGAGGACAGAATGACAGAAGATGACAGAAGATGACAGAATGACAGAAGAGGACAGAATTACAGAAGATGACAGAGTGACAGAAGATGACAGAAGATGACAGAAGATGACAGAATGACAGAAGAGGACAGAATGACAGAAGATGACAGAATGACAGAAGATGACGGAAGATGACAGAAGATGACAGAAGATGACAGAATGACACAAGAGGACAGAATGACAGAAGATGACAGAATGACAGAAGAGGACAGAATGACAGAAGATGACAGAAGATGACAGAACATGACAGAAGATGACAGAAGATGACAGAATGACAGAAGATGTCAGAATGACAGAAGATGACAGAATGACAGAAGAGGACAGAATGACAGAAGATGACAGAAGATGACAGAAGATGACAGAATGACAGAAGAGGACAGAATGACAGATGATGACAGAATGACAGAAGAGGACAGAAGATGACAGAAGATGACAGAAGACGACAGAAGATGACAGAAGGTGACAGAATGACAGAAGAGGACAGAATGACAGAAGATGACAGAAGATGACAGAAGATGACAGAATGACAGAAGATGAAAGAAGATGACAGATGATGACAAAATGACAGAAGAGGACAGAATGACAGAAGATGACAGAATGACAGAAGAGGACAGAATGACAGAAGATGACAGAAGATGAAAGAAGATGACAGAATGACAGAAGAGGACAGAATGACAGAAGATGACAGAATATGACAGAAGATGACAGAAGATGACAGAAGATGACAGAATGACAGAAGAGGACAGAATGACAGAAGATGACAGAAGATGAAAGAAGATGAAGGAAGATGACAGAAGATGACAGAAGATGACAGAATGACAGAAGAGGACGGAATGACAGAAGATGACAGAAGATGACAGAAGATGACAGAATGACAGAAGATGTCAGAATGACAGAAGATGACAGAATGACAGAAGGGGACAGAATGACAGAAGATGACAGAAGATGACAGAACATGACAGAATGACAGAAGAGGACAGAATGACAGAAGGTGACAGAAGATGACAGAATGACAGAAGAGGACAGAAGATGACAGAAGATGACAAAAGATGACAGAATGACAGAAGATGACAGAAGATGACAAAATGACAGAAGAGGACAGAATGACAGAAGATGACAGAGTGACAGAAGAGGACAGAATGACAGAAGATGACAGCAGATGAAAGAAGATGACAGAATGACAGAAGATGACAGAAGATGACAGAAGAGGACAGAATGACAGAAGATGACAGAATATGACAGAAGATGACAGAATGACAGAAGATGACAGAAGAGGACAGAATGACAGAAGATAACAGAAGATGACAGAAGATGACAGAATGACAGAAGAGGACAGAAGATGACAGAATGACAGAAGAGGACAGAATGACAGAAGATGACAGAAGATGACAGAAGAAGACAGAATGACAGAAGAGGACAGAATGACAGAAGATGACAGAAGATGACAGAAGATGACAGAATGACAGAAGAGGACAGAATGACAGAAGAGGACAGAAGATGACAGAATGACAGGAGAAGACAGAAGAGGACAGAATGACAGAAGATGACAGAAGATGACAGAAGATGACAGAATGACAGAAGAGGACAGAATGACAGAAGAGGACAGAAGATGACAGAATGACAGAAGAGGACAGAAGATGACAGAAGATGACAGAATGACAGAAGAGGACAGAATGACAGAAGAGGATAGAATGACAGAAGATGACAGAATGACAGAAGATGACAGAAGATGACAGAAGATGACAGAATGACAGAAGATGACAGAAGATGACAGAATATGACAGAATATGACAGAGGATGACAGAAGATGACAGAAGATGACAGAATGACAAAAGATGACAGAAGATGACAGCAGATGGCAGAAGATGACAGAAGATGACAGAATGACAGAAGAGGACAGAAGATGACAAGATGACAGAAGATGACAGAAGATGACAGAAGATGACAGAATGACAGAAGAGGACAGAATGACAGAAGAGGACAGAATATGATAGAGGATGACAGAAGATGACAGAATGACAGAAGATGACAGAAGCTGTCAGAAGGACAGAAGATGACAGAATGACAGAAGATGAAAGAACATGACAGAAGATGACAGAAGATGACAGAATATGACAGAAGAGGACAGAAGATGACAGAAGATGACAGAAGATGACAGAAGATGACAGAAGATGACAGAATGACAGAAGAGGACAGAATGACAGAAGAGGACAGAATATGACAGAAGATGACACAAGATGACAGAATGACAGAAAATGACAGAAGAGGACAGAATATGACAGAAGAGGACAGAATGATAGAAGATGACAGAAGGTGACAGAAGATGGCAGAAGATGACAGAAGATGACAGAATATGACAGAAGATGACAGAAGATGACAGAGTATGACAGAAGATGACAGAAGATGACAGAAGATGACAGAATGACAGAAGAGGACAGAATGACAGAAGATGACAGAATGACAGAAGAGGACAGAAGATGAGAGAGGATGACAGAAGATGACAGAGGATGACAGAATGACAGAAGAGGACAGAAGATGACAGAAGATGACAGAATGACAGAAGATGACAGAAGATGACAGAAGATGACAGAAGATGACAGAATTACAGAAGAGGACAGAATGACAGAAGAGGACAGAAGATGACAGAATGACAGAAGAGGACAGAAGATGACAGAAGATGACAGAAGATGACAGAAGAGGACAGAATGACAGAAGAGGACAGAATGACAGAAGATGACAGAATGACAGAAGATGACAGAAGATGACAGAAGATGACAGAATGACAGAAGATGACAGAAGATGAGAGTAGATGACAGAAGATGACATAAGATGACAGAAGATGACAGAAGATGACAGAATGACAGAAGAGGACAGAAGAGGACAGAAGATGACAGAAGATGACAGAAGATGACAGATTGACAGAAGAGGACAGAATGACAGAAGAGGACAGAATATGATAGAGGATGACAGAAGATGACAGAATGACAGAAGATGACAGAAGATGTCAGAAGGACAGAAGATGACAGAATGACAAAAGATGACAGAAGATGACAGAAGATGACAGAAGATGACAGAATATGACAGAAGAGGACAGAAGATGACAGAATATGACAGAAGATGACAGAAGATGACAGAATGACAGAAGAGGACAGAATGACAGAAGAGGACAGAATATGACAGAAGATGACACAAGATGACAGAATGACAGAAAATGACAGAAGAGGACAGAACATGACAGAAGAGGACAGAATGACAGAAGATGACAGAAGATGACAGAAGATGACAGAATATGACAGAAGATGACAGAAGATGACAGAAGATGACAGAAGATGACAGAAGATGACAGAAGATGACAGAATGACAGAAGATGACACAAGATGACGGAAGATGACAGAAGATGACAGAAGATGACAGAATGACACAAGAGGACAGAATGACAGAAGATGACAGAATGACAGAAGAGGACAGAATGACAGAAGATGACAGAAGATGACAGAAGATGACAGAAGATGACAGAATGACAGAAGATGTCAGAATGACAGAAGATGACAGAATGACAGAAGAGGACAGAAGATGACAGAAGATGACAGAAGATGACAGAAGATGACAGAATCACAGAAGAGGACAGAATGACAGATGATGACAGAATGACAGAAGAGGACAGAAGATGTCAGAAGCTGACAGAAGATGACAGAAGATGACAGAAGATGACAGAATGACCGAAGAGGACAGAATGACAGAAGAGGACAGAATGACAGAAGAGGACAGAATATGACAAAAGATGACAGAACATGACAGAATGACAGAAGAGGACAGAATGACAGAAGATGACAGAAGATGACAGAAGATGACAGAAGATGAAAGAAGATGACAGAATGACAGAAGAGGACAGAATGACAGATGACAGAATGAGAGAAGAGGACAGAAGATGACAGAAGATGACAGAAGATGACAGAAGATGACAGAATGACAGAAGAGGACAGAAGATGACAGAATGACAGAAGATGACAGAAGATGACAGAAGATGACAGAAGATGACAGAATGACCGAAGAGGACAGAATGCCAGAAGAGGACAGAATGACAGAAGAGGACAGAATATGACAAAAGATGACAGAAGATGACAGAATGACAGAAGATGACAGAAGATGACAGAGAATGACAGAAGATGACAGAAGATGACAGAAGATGACAGAATGACAGAAGAGGAAAGAATGACAGAAGATGACAGAATGACAGAAGATGACAGAATGACAGATGAGGACAGAAGATGACAGAAGATGACAGAAGATGACAGAAGATGACAGAATGACAGAAGAGGACAGAAGATGACAGAATGACAGAAGAGGACAGAAGATGACAGAAGATGACAGAAGATGACAGAAGATGACAGAATGACAGAAGAGGTCAGAAGATGACAGAAGATGACAGAAGATGACAGAAGATAACAGAAGATGACAGAATGACAGAAGAGGACAGAATGACAGAAGAGGACAGAATGACAGAAGATGACAGAAGATGACAGAAGATGAAAAGATGACAGAATATGACAGAAGATGACAGAAGATGACAGAAGATGACAGAAGATGACAGAATGACAGAAGAGGACAGAATGGCAGAAGAGGACAGAATATGCCAGAAGATGACAGAAGGTGACAGAATGACAGAAGATGACAGAAGATGACAGAAGATCACAGAAGATGACAGAAGATGACAGAATGACAGAAGAGGACAGAATGACAGAAGATGACAGAATGACAGAAGAGGACAGAATGACAGAAGATGACAGAAGATGACACAAGATGACAGAATGACAGAAGAGGACAGAATGACAGAAGATGACAGAATGACGGAAGATGACAGAGGATGACAGAAGATGACAGAAGATGACAGAAGATGACAGAATGACAGACGAGGAAAGAAGATGACAGAAGATGGCAGAAGATGACAGAAGATGACAGAATGACAGAAGAGGACAGAATGACAGAAGATGACAGAAGATGACAGAAGATGACAGAAGATGACAGAAAATGACAGAGGATGACAGAAGATGACAGAAGATGACAGAATGACAGAAGAGGAAAGAATGACAGAAGATGACAGAATGACAGAAGATGACAGAATGACAGATGAGGACAGAAGATGACAGAAGATGTCAGAAGGACAGAAGATGACAGAATGACAGAAGATGAAAGAACATGACAGAAGATGACAGAAGATGACAGAATATGACAGAAGAGGACAGAAGATGACAGAATATGACAGAAGATGACAGAAGATGACAGAATGACAGAAGAGGACAGAATGACAGAAGAGGACAGAATATGACAGAAGATGACACAAGATGACAGAATGACAGAAAATGACAGAAGAGGACAGAATATGACAGAAGAGGACAGAATGATAGAAGATGACAGAAGGTGACAGAAGATGGCAGAAGATGACAGAAGATGACAGAATATGACAGAAGATGACAGAAGATGACAGAGTATGACAGAAGATGACAGAAGATGACAGAAGATGACAGAATGACAGAAGAGGACAGAATGACAGAAGATGACAGAATGACAGAAGAGGACAGAAAATGACAGAGGATGACAGAAGATGACAGAAGATGACAGAATGACAGAAGAGGACAGAAGATGACAGAATGACAGAAGATGACAGAAGATGACAGAAGATGACAGAATTACAGAAGAGGACAGAATGACAGAAGAGGACAGAAGATGACAGAATGACAGAAGAGGACAGAAGATGACAGAAGATGACAGAATGACAGAAGAGGACAGAATGACAGAAGAGGACAGAATGACAGAAGATGACAGAATGACAGAAGATGACAGAAGATGACAGAATGACAGAAGATGACAGAAGATGAGAGTAGATGACAGAAGATGACATAAGATGACAGAAGATGACAGAAGATGACAGAATGACAGAAGAGGACAGAAGATGACAGAAGATGACAGAAGATGACAGAATGACAGAAGAGGACAGAATATGATAGAGGATGACAGAAGATGACAGAATGACAGAAGATGACAGAAGATGTCAGAAGGACAGAAGATGACAGAATGACAGAAGATGACAGAAGATGACAGAAGATGACAGAAGATGACAGAAGAGGACAGAAGATGACAGAAGATGACAGAATATGACAGAAGATGACAGAATGACAGAAAATGACAGAAGAGGACAGAACATGACAGAAGAGGACAGAATGACAGAAGATGACAGAAGATGACAGAAGATGACAGAAGATGACAGAATGACAGAAAATGACAGAAGAGGACAGAACATGACAGAAGAGGACAGAATGACAGAAGATGACAGAAGATGACAGAAGATGACAGAATATGACAGAAGATGACACAAGATGACAGAATGACAGAAAATGACAGAAGAGGACAGAACATGACAGAAGAGGACAGAATGACAGAAGATGACAGAAGATGACAGAAGATGGCAGAAGATGACAGAAGATGACAGAATATGACAAAAGATGACAGAAGATGATAGAATGACAGAAGAGGACAGAATGAGAGAAGATGACAGAAGATGACAGAAGATGACAGAAGATGAAAGAAGATGACAGAATGACAGAAGAGGACAGAATGACAGATGACAGAATGACAGAAGAGGACAGAAGATGACAGAAGATGACAGAATGACAGAAGATGACAGAAGATGACAGAAGATGACAGAAGATGACAGAAGATGACAGAATGACCGAAGAGGACAGAATGCCAGAAGAGGACAGAATGACAGAAGAGGACAGAATATGACAAAAGATGACAGAAGATGACAGAATGACAGAAGATGACAGAAGATGACAGAAAATGACAGAAGATGACAGAAGATGACAGAAGATGACAGAATGACAGAAGAGGAAAGAATGACAGAAGATGACAGAATGACAGAAGATGACAGAATGACAGATGAGGACAGAAGATGACAGAAGATGACAGAAGATGACAGAAGATGACAGAATGACAGAAGAGGACAGAAGATGACAGAATGACAGAAGAGGACAGAAGAGGACAGAAGATGACAGAAGATGACAGAAGATGACAGAAGATGACAGAATGACAGAAGAGGTCAGAAGATGACAGAAGATGACAGAAGATGACAGAAGATAACAGAAGAGGACAGAATGACAGAAGAGGACAGAATGACAGAAGAGGACAGAATGACAGAAGATGACAGAAGATGACAGAAGATGAAAAGATGACAGAATATGACAGAAGATGAAAGAAGATGACAGAATATGACAGAAGATGACAGAATGACAGAAGAGGACAGAATGGCAGAAGAGGACAGAATATGCCAGAAGATGACAGAAGGTGACAGAATGACAGAAGATGACAGAAGATGACAGAAGATCACAGAAGATGACAGAAGATGACAGAATGACAGAAGAGGACAGAATGACAGAAGATGACAGAATGACAGAAGAGGACAGAATGACAGAAGATGACACAAGATGACACAAGATGACAGAATGACAGAAGAGGACAGAATGACAGAAGATGACAGAATGACGGAAGATGACAGAGGATGACAGAAGATGACAGAAGATGACAGAATGACAGACGAGGAAAGAAGATGACAGAAGATGGCAGAAGATGACAGAAGATGACAGAATGACAGAAGAGGACAGAATGACAGAAGATGACAGAATGACAGAAGAGGACAGAATGACAGAAGATGATAGAAGATGACAGAAGATGACAGAATGACAGAAGAGGACAGAATGACAGAAGATGACAGAAGATGACAGAAGATGACAGAAGATGACAGAATGACAGAAGATGACAGAAGATGACAAAATGACAGAAGAGGACAGAATGACAGAAGATGACAGAATGACAGAAGAGGGCAGAAGATGACAGAAGATGACAGAAGATGACAGAAGATGACAGAATGACAGAAGAGGATAGAATGACAGAAGATGACAGAAGATGACAGAAGATGACAGAATATGACAGAAGATGAAAAAGATGACAGAAGATGACAGAAGAGGACAGAATGACAGAAGATGACAGAAGATGACAGAATGACGGAAGATGACAGAAGATGACGCAAGATGACAGAAGATGACAGAAGATGACAGAATGACAGAAGAGGACATAATGACAGAAGATGACAGAAGATGACAGAAGATGACAGAATGACAGAAGATGACAGAATGACAGAAGAGGACACAATCACATGAGGTGACAGAAGATGACAGAAGATGACAGAATGACAGAAGAGGACAGAATGACAGAAGATGACAGAATGACAGAAGAGGACAGAATGACAGAAGATGACAGAAGATGACAGAATGACAGAAGATGACAGAAGATGACAGAAGATGACAAAAGATGACAGAATGACAGAAGATGACACAAGATGACACAAGATGACAAAATGACAGAAGAGGACAGAATGACAGAAGATGACAGAGTGACAGAAGAGGACAGAATGACAGAAGATGACAGAAGATGACAGAAGATGACAGAATGACAGAAGAGGACAGAATGACAGAAGATGACAGACGATGACAGAAGATGACAGAATGACAGAAGATGACACAAGATGACGGAAGATGACAGAAGATGACAGAAGATGACAGAATGACACAAGAGGACAGAATGACAGAAGATGACAGAATGACAGAAGAGGACAGAATGACAGAAGATGACAGAAGATGACAGAAGATGACAGAAGATGACAGGAGATGACAGAATGACAGAAGATATCAGAATGACAGAAGATGACAGAATGACAGAAGAGGACAGAAGATGACAGAAGATGACAGAATGACAGAAGAGGACAGAATGACAGATGATGACAGAATGACAGAAGAGGACAGAAGATGGCAGAAGATGACAGAAGGCGACAGAAGATGACAGAAGGTGACAGAATGACAGAAGAGGACAGAATGACAGAAGATGACAGAAGATGACAGAAGATGACAAAATGACAGAAGAGGACAGAATGACAGAAGATGACAGAGTGACAGAAGAGGGCAGAAGATGACAGAAGATGACAGAATGACAGAAGAGGACAGAATGACAGAAGATGACAGAATGACAGAAGAGGACAGAATGACAGAAGGTGACAGAAGATGATAGAATGACAGAAGAGGACAGAAGATGACAGAAGATGACAAAAGATGACAGAATGAGAGAAGATGACAGAAGATGTCAGAAGATGACAAAATGACAGAAGAGGACAGAATGACAGAAGATGACAGAGTGACAGAAGAGGACAGAATGACAGAAGATGACAGAAGATGACAGAAGATGACAGAATGACAGAAGAGGACAGAATGACAGAAGATGGCAGAATATGACAGAAGATGACAGAATATGACAGAAGATGACAGAAGATGACAGAAGATGACAGAATGACAGAAGAGGACAGAATGACAGAAGATGACAGAAGATGACAGAAGATGACAGAATGACAGAAGATGACAGAAGATGACGGAAGATGACAGAAGATGACAGAAGATGACAGAATGACAGAAGAGGACAGAATGACAGAAGATGACAGAAGATGACAGAAGATGACAGAATGACAGAAGATGTCAGAATGACAGAAGATGACAGAATGACAGAAGATGACAGACGATGACAGAATGACAGAAGATGACAGAAGATGACAGAATATGACAGAAGATGACAGAAGATGACAGAATGACAGAAGATGACAGAAGATGACAGTAGATGACTTAAGATGACAGAAGATGACAGAATGACAGAAGAGGACAGAAGATGACAGAAGATGACAGAATGACAGAAGATGACAGAAGATGACGGAAGATGACAGAAGATGACAGAAGATGACAGAATGACAGAAGAGGACAGAATGACAGAAGATGACAGAAGATGACAGAAGATGACAGAAGATGACAGAATGACAGAAGAGGACAGAATGACAGAAGAGGACAGAATGACAGAAGATGACAGACGATGACAGAAGATGACAGAATGACAGAAGATGACAGAAGATGACAGAATATGACAGAAGATGACAGAAGATGACAGAATGACAGAAGATGACAGAAGATGACAGTAGATGACTTAAGATGACAGAAGATGACAGAATGACAGAAGAGGACAGAAGATGACAGAAGATGACAGAAGATGACAGAAGATGACAGAATGACAGAAGAGGACAGAATGACAGAAGAGGACAGAATATGATAGAGGATGACAGAAGATGACAGAATGACAGAAGATGACAGAAGATGTCAGAAGATCAGAAGATGACAGAATGACAGAAGATGAAAGAACATGACAGAAGATGACAGAATATGACAGAAGAGGACAGAAGATGACAGAAGATGACAGAATATGACAGAAGATGACAGAAGATGACAGAATGACAGAAGAGGACAGAATGACAGAAGAGGACAGAATATGGCAGAAGATGACACAAGATGACAGAATGACAGAAAATGACAGAAGAGGACAGAATATGACAGAAGAGGACAGAATGACAGAAGATGACAGAAGATGACAGAAGATGACAGAAGATGGCAGAAGATGACAGAAGATGACAGAATATGACAGAAGATGACAGAAGATGACAGAATGACAGAAGAGGACAGAATGACAGAAGATGACAGAATGACAGAAGAGGACAGAAGATGACAGAAGATGACAGAAGATGACAGAATGACAGAAGAGGACAGAAGATGACAGAAGATGACAGAATGACAGAAGATGACAGAAGATGACAAAAGATGACAGAAGATGACAGAATTACAGAAGAGGACAGAATGACAGAAGAGGAGAGAAGATGACAGAATGACAGAAGAGGACAGAAGATGACAGAAGATGACAGAAGATGACAGAATGAAAGAAGAGGACAGAATGACAGAAGAGGACAGAATGACAGAAGATGACAGAATGACAGAAGATGACAGAAGATGACAGAAGATGACAGAATGACAGAAGATGACAGATGATGACAGAATATGACAGAATATGACAGAAGATGACAGAAGATGACAGAAGATGACAGAAGATGACAGAAGATGACAGAATGACAGAAGAGGACAGAAGATGACAGAAGATGACAGAATGACAGAAGAGGACAGAATGACAGAAGAGGACAGAATATGAAAGAGGATGACAGAAGATGACAGAATGACAGAAGATGACAGAAGATGTCAGAAGGACAGAAGATGACAGAATGACAGAAGATGACAGAACATGACAGAAGATGACAGAAGATGACAGAATATGACAGAAGAGGACAGAAGATGACAGAAGATGACAGAATATGACAGAAGATGACAGAAGGTGACAGAATGACAGAAGAGGACAGAATGACAGAAGAGGACAGAATATGACAGAAGATGACAGAAGATGGCAGAAGATGACAGAAGATGACAGAATATGACAGAAGATGACAGAAGATGACAGAGTATGACAGATGATGACAGAAGATGACAGAAGATGATAGAAGATGACAGAATGACAGAAGAGGACAGAATGACAGAAGATGACAGAATGACAGAAGAGGACAGAAGATGACAGAAGATGACAGAAGATGACAGAAGATGACAGAATGACAGAAGAGGACAGAAGATGACAGAAGATGACAGAATGACAGAAGATGACAGAAGATGACAGAAGATGACAGAATGACCGAAGAGGACAGAATGACAGAAGAGGACAGAATGACAGAAGAGGACAGAATATGACAAAAGATGAGAGAAGATGACAGAATGACAGAAGATGACAGAAGATGACAGAAAATGACAGAAGATGACAGCAGATGACAGAAGATGACAGAATGACAGAAGAGGACAGAATGACAGAAGATGACAGACGATGACAGAAGATGACAGAATGACAGAAGAAGACACAAGATGACGGAAGATGACAGAAGATGACAGAATGACACAAGAGGACAGAATGACAGAAGATGACAGAATGACAGAAGAGGACAGAATGACAGAAGATGACAGAAGATGACAGAAGATGACAGGAGATGACAGAATGACAGAAGATATCAGAATGACAGAAGATGACAGAATGACAGAAGAGGACAGAATGACAGAAGATGACAGAAGATGAGAGAAGATGACAGAATGACAGAAGAGGACAGAATGACAGATGATGACAGAATGACAGAAGAGGACAGAAGATGGCAGAAGATGACAGAAGGCGACAGAAGATGACAGAAGGTGACAGAATGACAGAAGAGGACAGAATGACAGAAGATGACAGAAGATGACAGAAGATGACAAAATGACAGAAGAGGACAGAATGACAGAAGATGACAGAATGACAGAAGAGGGCAGAAGATGACAGAAGATGACAGAATGACAGAAGAGGACAGAATGACAGAAGATGACAGAATGACAGAAGAGGACAGAATGACAGAAGGTGACAGAAGATGATAGAATGACAGAAGAGGACAGAAGATGACAGAAGATGACAAAAGATGACAGAATGACAGAAGATGACAGAAGATGACAGAAGATGACAAAATGACAGAAGAGGACAGAATGACAGAAGATGACAGAAGATGACAGAATGACAGAAGAGGACAGAATGACAGAAGATGACAGAAGATGACAGAAGATGACAGAATGACAGAAGATGACACAAGATGACACAAGATGACAAAATGACAGAAGAGGACAGAATGACAGAAGATGACAAAAGATGACAGAATGACAGAAGAGGACAGAATGACAGAAGATGACAGAGTGACAGAAGAGGACAGAATGACAGAAGATGACAGAAGATGACAGAACGACAGAAGAGGACAGAATGACAGAAGATTACAGAATATGACAGAAGATGACAGAATATGACAGAAGATGACAGAAGATGACAGAAGATGACAGAATGACAGAAGAGGACAGAATGACAGAAGATGACAGAAGATGACAGAAGATGACAGAATGACAGAAGATGACACAAGATGACGGAAGATGACAGAAGATGACAGAAGATGACAGAATGACACAAGAGGACAGAATGACAGAAGATGACAGAATGAAAGAAGAGGACAGAATGACAGAAGATGACAGAAGATGAAAGAAGATGACAGAAGATGACAGAAGATGACAGAATGACAGAAGATGTCAGAATGACAGAAGATGACAGAATGACAGAAGAGGACAGAATGACAGAAGATGACAGAAGATGACAGAAGATGACAGAATGACAGAAGAGGACAGAATGACAGATGATGACAGAATGACAGAAGAGGACAGAAGATGACAGAAGATGACAGAAGACGACAGAAGATGACAGAAGGTGACAGAATGAAAGAAGAGGACAGAATGACAGAAGATGACAGAAGATGACAGAAGATGACAGAAGATGACAGAAGATGACAGAATGACAGAAGATGACAGAAGATGACAGAAGATGACAAAATGACAGAAGAGGACAGAATGACAGAAGATGACAGAATGACAGAAGAGGGCAGAAGATGACAGAAGATGACAGAATGACAGAAGAGGACAGAATGACAGAAGGTGACAGAAGATGACAGAATGACAGAAGAGGACAGAAGATGACAGAAGATGACAAAAGATGACAGAATGACAGAAGATGACAGAAGATGACAGAAGATGACAAAATGACAGAAGAGGACAGAATGACAGAAGATGACAGAGTGACAGAAGAGGACAGAATGACAGAAGATGACAGAAGATGAAAGAAGATGACAGAATGACAGAAGAGGACAGAATGACAGAAGATGACAGAATATGACAGAAGATGACAGAAGATGACAGAGTATGACAGAAGATGACAGAAGATGACAGAAGATGAAAGAAGATGACAGAATGACAGAAGAGGACAGAATGACAGAAGATGACAGAATGACAGAAGAGGACAGAAGATGACAGAAGATGACAGAATGACAGAAGATGACAGAAGATGACAGAAGATGACAAAATGACAGAAGAGGACAGAATGACAGAAGATGACAGAGTGACAGAAGAGGACAGAATGACAGAAGATGACAGAAGATGACAGAAGATGAAAGAAGATGACAGAATGACAGAAGAGGACAGAATGACAGAAGATGACAGAATGACAGAAGAGGACAGAAGATGACAGAAGATGACAGAAGATGACAGAATGACAGAAGATGACAGAAGATGACAGAAGATGACAAAATGACAGAAGAGGACAGAATGACAGAAGATGACAGAGTGACAGAAGAGGACAGAATGACAGAAGATGACAGAAGATGACAGAAGATGACAGAATGACACAAGAGGACAGAATGACAGAAGATGACAGAATGACAGAAGAGGACAGAATGACAGAAGATGACAGAAGATGACAGAAGATGACAAGATGACAGAATGACAGAAGATGTCAGAATGACAGAAGATGACAGAATGACAGAAGAGGACAGAATGACAGAAGATGACAGAAGATGACAGAAGATGATAGAATGACAGAAGAGGACAGAATGACAGATGATGACAGAATGACAGAAGATGACAGAAGAGGACAGAATGACAGAAGATGACAGAATGACAGAAGAGGGCAGAATGACAGAAGATGACAGAAGATGACAGAAGATGACAGAATGACAGAAGATGACAGAATGACAGAAGAGGACAGAATGACAGAAGATGACAGAAGATGACAGCAGATGGCAGAAGATGACAGAATGACAGAAGAGGACAGAAGATGACAGAAGATGACAGAAGATGACAGAAGATGACAGAATGACAGAAGAGGACAGAATGACAGAAGAGGACAGAATATGATAGAGGATGACAGAAGATGACAGAATGACAGAAGATGACAGAAGATGTCAGAAGGACAGAAGATGACAGAATGACAGAAGATGAAAGAACATGACAGAAGATGACAGAAGATGACAGAATATGACAGAAGAGGACAGAAGATGACAGAAGATGACAGAATATGACAGAAGATGACAGAAGATGACAGAATGACAGAAGAGGACAGAATGACAGAAGAGGACAGAATATGACAGAAGATGACACAAGATGACAGAATGAAAGAAAATGACAGAAGAGGACAGAATATGACAGAAGAGGACAGAATGATAGAAGATGACAGAAGGTGACAGAAGATGGCAGAAGATGACAGAAGATGACAGAAGATGACAGAAGATGACAGAGTATGACAGAAGATGACAGAAGATGACAGAAGATGACAGAAGATGACAGAATGACAGAAGAGGACAGAATGACAGAAGATGACAGAATGACAGAAGAGGACAGAAGATGAGAGAGGATGACAGAAGATGACAGAATGACAGAAGAGGACAGAAGATGACAGAAGATGACAGAATGACAGAAGATGACAGAAGATGACAGAAGATGACAAAATGACAGAAGAGGACAGAATGACAGAAGATGACAGAGTGACAGAAGAGGACAGAATGACAGAAGATGACAGAAGATGACAGAAGATGAAAGAAGATGACAGAATGACAGAAGAGGACAGAATGACAGAAGATGACAGAATGACAGAAGAGGACAGAAGATGACAGAAGATGACAGAAGATGACAGAATGACAGAAGATGACAGAAGATGACAGAAGATGACAAAATGACAGAAGAGGACAGAATGACAGAAGATGACAGAGTGACAGAAGAGGACAGAATGACAGAAGATGACAGAAGATGACAGAAGATGACAGAATGACACAAGAGGACAGAATGACAGAAGATGACAGAATGACAGAAGAGGACAGAATGACAGAAGATGACAGAAGATGACAGAAGATGACAAGATGACAGAATGACAGAAGATGTCAGAATGACAGAAGATGACAGAATGACAGAAGAGGACAGAATGACAGAAGATGACAGAAGATGACAGAAGATGATAGAATGACAGAAGAGGACAGAATGACAGATGATGACAGAATGACAGAAGATGACAGAAGAGGACAGAATGACAGAAGATGACAGAATGACAGAAGAGGGCAGAATGACAGAAGATGACAGAAGATGACAGAAGATGACAGAATGACAGAAGATGACAGAATGACAGAAGAGGACAGAATGACAGAAGATGACAGAAGATGACAGCAGATGGCAGAAGATGACAGAATGACAGAAGAGGACAGAAGATGACAGAAGATGACAGAAGATGACAGAAGATGACAGAATGACAGAAGAGGACAGAATGACAGAAGAGGACAGAATATGATAGAGGATGACAGAAGATGACAGAATGACAGAAGATGACAGAAGATGTCAGAAGGACAGAAGATGACAGAATGACAGAAGATGAAAGAACATGACAGAAGATGACAGAAGATGACAGAATATGACAGAAGAGGACAGAAGATGACAGAAGATGACAGAATATGACAGAAGATGACAGAAGATGACAGAATGACAGAAGAGGACAGAATGACAGAAGAGGACAGAATATGACAGAAGATGACACAAGATGACAGAATGAAAGAAAATGACAGAAGAGGACAGAATATGACAGAAGAGGACAGAATGATAGAAGATGACAGAAGGTGACAGAAGATGGCAGAAGATGACAGAAGATGACAGAAGATGACAGAAGATGACAGAGTATGACAGAAGATGACAGAAGATGACAGAAGATGACAGAAGATGACAGAATGACAGAAGAGGACAGAATGACAGAAGATGACAGAATGACAGAAGAGGACAGAAGATGAGAGAGGATGACAGAAGATGACAGAATGACAGAAGAGGACAGAAGATGACAGAAGATGACAGAATGACAGAAGATGACAGAAGATGACAGAATTACAGAAGAGGACAGAATGACAGAAGAGGACAGAAGATGACAGAATGACAGAAGAGGACAGAAGATGACAGAAGATGACAGAAGATGACAGAATGACAGAAGAGGACAGAATGACAGAAGAGGACAGAATGACAGAAGATGACAGAATGACAGAAGATGACAGAAGATGACAGAAGATGACAGAATGACAGAAGATGACAGAAGATGAGAGTAGATGACAGAAGATGACATAAGATGACAGAAGATGACAGAAGATGACAGAATGACAGAAGAGGACAGAAGATGACAGAAGATGACAGAAGATGACAGATTGACAGAAGAGGACAGAATGACAGAAGAGGACAGAATATGATAGAGGATGACAGAAGATGACAGAATGACAGAAGATGACAGAAGATGTCAGAAGGACAGAAGATGACAGAATGACAAAAGATGACAGAAGATGACAGAAGATGACAGAAGATGACAGAATATGACAGAAGAGGACAGAAGATGACAGAATATGACAGAAGATGACAGAAGATGACAGAATGACAGAAGAGGACAGAATGACAGAAGAGGACAGAATATGACAGAAGATGACACAAGATGACAGAATGACAGAAAATGACAGAAGAGGACAGAACATGACAGAAGAGGACAGAATGACAGAAGATGACAGAATATGACAGAAGATGACAGAATATGACAGAAGATGACAGAAGATGACAGAGTATGACAGAAGATGACAGAAGATGACAGAAGATGACAGAAGATGACAGAATGACAGAAGATGACACAAGATGACGGAAGATGACAGAAGATGACAGAAGATGACAGAATGACACAAGAGGACAGAATGACAGAAGATGACAGAATGACAGAAGAGGACAGAATGACAGAAGATGACAGAAGATGTGAGAAGATGACAGAAGATGACAGAATGACAGAAGATGTCAGAATGACAGAAGATGACAGAATGACAGAAGAGGATAGAATGACAGAAGATGACAGAAGATGACAGAAGATGACAGAATATGACAGAAGATGAAAAAGATGACAGAAGATGACAGAAGAGGACAGAATGACAGAAGATGACAGAAGATGACAGAATGACGGAAGATGACAGAAGATGACGCAAGATGACAGAAGATGACAGAAGATGACAGAATGACAGAAGAGGACATAATGACAGAAGATGACAGAAGATGACAGAAGATGACAGAATGACAGAAGATGACAGAATGACAGAAGAGGACACAATCACATGAGGTGACAGAAGATGACAGAAGATGACAGAATGACAGAAGAGGACAGAATGACAGAAGATGACAGAATGACAGAAGAGGACAGAATGACAGAAGATGACAGAAGATGACAGAATGACAGAAGATGACAGAAGATGACAGAAGATGACAGAAGATGACAGAATGACAGAAGATGACACAAGATGACACAAGATGACAAAATGACAGAAGAGGACAGAATGACAGAAGATGACAGAGTGACAGAAGAGGACAGAATGACAGAAGATGACAGAAGATGACAGAAGATGACAGAATGACAGAAGAGGACAGAATGACAGAAGATGACAGACGATGACAGAAGATGACAGAATGACAGAAGATGACACAAGATGACGGAAGATGACAGAAGATGACAGAAGATGACAGAATGACACAAGAGGACAGAATGACAGAAGATGACAGAATGACAGAAGAGGACAGAATGACAGAAGATGACAGAAGATGACAGAAGATGACAGAAGATGACAGGAGATGACAGAATGACAGAAGATATCAGAATGACAGAAGATGACAGAATGACAGAAGAGGACAGAAGATGACAGAAGATGACAGAATGACAGAAGAGGACAGAATGACAGATGATGACAGAATGACAGAAGAGGACAGAAGATGGCAGAAGATGACAGAAGGCGACAGAAGATGACAGAAGGTGACAGAATGACAGAAGAGGACAGAATGACAGAAGATGACAGAAGATGACAGAAGATGACAAAATGACAGAAGAGGACAGAATGACAGAAGATGACAGAATGACAGAAGAGGGCAGAAGATGACAGAAGATGACAGAATGACAGAAGAGGACAGAATGACAGAAGATGACAGAATGACAGAAGAGGACAGAATGACAGAAGGTGACAGAAGATGATAGAATGACAGAAGAGGACAGAAGATGACAGAAGATGACAAAAGATGACAGAATGAGAGAAGATGACAGAAGATGTCAGAAGATGACAGAAGATGACAGAAGATGACAGAATGACAGAAGAGGACAGAAGATGACAGAAGATGACAGAAGATGACAGATTGACAGAAGAGGACAGAATGACAGAAGAGGACAGAATATGATAGAGGATGACAGAAGATGACAGAATGACAGAAGATGACAGAAGATGTCAGAAGGACAGAAGATGACAGAATGACAAAAGATGACAGAAGATGACAGAAGATGACAGAAGATGACAGAATATGACAGAAGAGGACAGAAGATGACAGAATATGACAGAAGATGACAGAAGATGACAGAATGACAGAAGAGGACAGAATGACAGAAGAGGACAGAATATGACAGAAGATGACACAAGATGACAGAATGACAGAAAATGACAGAAGAGGACAGAACATGACAGAAGAGGACAGAATGACAGAAGATGACAGAATATGACAGAAGATGACAGAATATGACAGAAGATGACAGAAGATGACAGAGTATGACAGAAGATGACAGAAGATGACAGAAGATGACAGAAGATGACAGAATGACAGAAGATGACACAAGATGACGGAAGATGACAGAAGATGACAGAAGATGACAGAATGACACAAGAGGACAGAATGACAGAAGATGACAGAATGACAGAAGAGGACAGAATGACAGAAGATGACAGAAGATGTGAGAAGATGACAGAAGATGACAGAATGACAGAAGATGTCAGAATGACAGAAGATGACAGAATGACAGAAGAGGACAGAATGACAGAAGATGACAGAAGATGACAGAATCACAGAAGAGGACAGAATGACAGATGATGACAGAATGACAGAAGAGGACAGAAGATGACAGAAGATGACAGAAGACGACAGAAGATGACAGAAGGTGACAGAATGACAGAAGAGGACAGAATGACAGAAGATGACAGAAGATGACAGAAGATGACAGAAGATGACAGAAGATGACAGAATGACAGAAGATGACAGAAGATGACAGAAGATGACAAAATGACAGAAGAGGACAGAATGACAGAGGATGACAGAATGACAGAAGAGGGCAGAAGATGTCAGAAGATGACAGAATGACAGAAGAGGACAGAATGACAGAAGGTGACAGAAGATGACAGAATGACAGAAGAGGACAGAAGATGACAGAAGATGACAAAAGATGACAGAATGACAGAAGATGACAGAAGATGACAGAAGATGACAAAATGACAGAAGAGGACAGAATGACAGAATATGACAGAGTGACAGAAGAGGACAGAATGACAGAAGATGACAGAAGATGGAAGAAAATGACAGAATGACAGAAGAGGACAGAATGACAGAAGATGACAGAATATGACAGAAGATGACAGAATATGACAGAAGATGACAGAAGATGACAGAAGATGACAGAATGACAGAAGAGGACAGAATGACAGAAGATGACAGAAGATGACAGAATGACAGAAGATGAAAGAAGATGAAGGAAGATGACAGAAGATGACAGAAGATGACAGAATGACAGAAGAGGACGGAATGACAGAAGATGACAGAAGATGACAGAATGACAGAAGATGTCAGAATGACAGAAGATGACAGAATGACAGAAGAGGACAGAATGACAGAAGATGACAGAAGATGACAGAACATGACAGAACATGACAGAATGACAGAAGATGACAGAAGATGACAGAAGAGGACAGAATGACAGAAGATGACAGAAGATGACAGAATATGACAGAAGATGACAGAATGACAGAAGATGACAGAAGATGACAGAAGAGGACAGAATGACAGAAGATAACAGAAGATGACAGAAGATGACAGAATGACAGAAGAGGATAGAAGATGACAGAATGACAGAAGAGGACAGAATGACAGAAGATGACAGAAGATGACAGAAGAAGACAGAATGACAGAAGAGGACAGAATGACAGAAGATGACAGAAGATGACAGAAGATGACAGAAGATGACAGAATGACAGAAGAGGACAGAATGACAGAAGAGGACAGAAGATGACAGAATGACAGAAGAGGACAGAAGATGACAGAAGAGGACAGAATGACAGAAGAGGACAGAATAACAGAAGAGGACAGAATGACAGAAGATGACAGAATGACAGAAGATGACAGAAGATGAGAGAAGATGACAGAATGACAGAAGATGACAGAAGATGACAGAATATGACAGAATATGACAGAAGATGACAGAAGATGACAGAAGATGACAGAATGACAGAAGATGACAGAAGATGACAGTAGATGGCAGAAGACGACAGAATGACAGAAGAGGACAGAAGATGACAGAAGATGACAGAAGATGACAGAAGATGACAGAAGATGACAGAATGACAGAAGAGGACAGAATGACAGAAGAGGACAGAATATGATAGAGGATGACAGAAGATGACAGAATGACAGAAGATGACAGAAGATGACAGAATGACAGAAGATGAAAGAACATGACAGAAGATGACAGAATATGACAGAAGGGGACAGAAGATGACAGAAGATGACAGAATATGACAGAAGATGACAGAAGATGACAGAATGACAGAAGAGGACAGAATGACAGAAGAGGACAGAATATGACAGAAGATGACACAAGATGACAGAATGACAGAAAATGACAGAAGAGGACAGAATATGACAGAAGAGGACAGAATGATAGAAGATGACAGAAGGTGACAGAAGATGGCAGAAGATGACAGAAGATGACAGAATATGACAGAAGATGACAGAAGATGACAGAGTATGACAGAAGATGACAGAAGATGACAGAATGACAGAAGAGGACAGAATGACAGAAGATGACAGAATGACAGAAGAGGACAGAAGATGACAGAGGATGACAGAAGATGACAGAAGATGACAGAATGACAGAAGAGGACAGAAGATGACAGAAGATGACAGAATGACAGAAGATGACAGAAGATGACAGAAGATGACAGAATTACAGAAGAGGACAGAATGACAGAAGAGGACAGAAGATGACAGAATGACAGAAGAGGACAGAAGATGACAGAAGATGACAGAAGATGACAGAATGACAGAAGAGGACAGAATGACAGAAGAGGACAGAATGACAGAAGATGACAGAATGACAGAAGATGACATAAGATGACAGAAGATGACAGAATGACAGAAGATGACAGAAGATGTGAGTAGATGACAGAAGATGACATAAGATGACAGAAGATGACAGAAGATGACAGAATGACAGAAGAGGACAGAAGATGACAGAAGATGACAGAAGATGACAGAAGATGACAGATTGACAGAAGAGGACAGAATGACAGAAGAGGACAGAATATGATAGAGGATGACAGAAGATGACAGAATGACAGAAGATGACAGAAGATGTCAGAAGGACAGAAGATGACAGAATGACAAAAGATGACAGAAGATGACAGAAGATGACAGAATATGACAGAAGAGGACAGAAGATGACAGAATATGACAGAAGATGACAGAAGAGGACAGAATGACAGAAGAGGACAGAATATGACAGAAGATGACACAAGATGACAGAATGACAGAAAATGACAGAAGAGGACAGAACATGACAGAAGAGGACAGAATGACAGAAGATGACAGAAGATGGCAGAAGATGGCAGAAGATGACAGAAGATGACAGAAGATGACAGAAGATGACAGAGTATGACAGAAGATGACAGAAGATGACAGAAGATGAAAGAAGAGGACAGAATGACAGAAGAGGACAGAATGACAGAAGATGACAGAATGACAGAAGAGGACAGAAGATGACAGAAGATGACAGAATGACAGAAGATGACAGAAGATGACAGAAGATGACAGAAGATGACAGAATGACCGAAGAGGACAGAATGACAGAAGAGGACAGAATGACAGAAGAGGACAGAATATGACAAAAGATGACAGAAGATGACAGAATGACAGGAGATGACAGAAGATGACAGAAAATGACAGAGGATGACAGAAGATGACAGAAGATGACAGAATGACAGAAGAGGAAAGAATGACAGAAGATGACAGAATGACAGAAGATGACAGAATGACAGATGAGGACAGAAGATGACAGAAGATGTCAGAAGGACAGAAGATGACAGAATGACAGAAGATGAAAGAACATGACAGAAGATGACAGAAGATGACAGAATATGACAGAAGATGACAGAAGATGACAGAATATGACAGAAGATGACAGAAGATGACAGAATGACAGAAGAGGACAGAATGACAGAAGAGGACAGAATATGACAGAAGATGACACAAGATGACAGAATGACAGAAAATGACAGAAGAGGACAGAATATGACAGAAGAGGACAGAATGATAGAAGATGACAGAAGGTGACAGAAGATGGCAGAAGATGACAGAAGATGACAGAATATGACAGAAGATGACAGAAGATGACAGAGTATGACAGAAGATGACAGAAGATGACAGAAGATGACAGAATGACAGAAGAGGACAGAATGACAGAAGATGACAGAATGACAGAAGAGGACAGAATATGACAGAGGATGACAGAAGATGACAGAAGATGACAGAATGACAGAAGAGGACAGAAGATGACAGAAGATGACAGAATGACAGAAGAGGACAGAAGATGACAGAAGATGACAGAAGATGACAGAATTACAGAAGAGGACAGAATGACAGAAGAGGACAGAAGATGACAGAATGACAGAAGAGGACAGAAGATGACAGAAGATGACAGAAGATGACAGAATGACAGAAGAGGACAGAATGAGAGAAGAGGACAGAATGACAGAAGATGACAGAATGACAGAAGATGACAGAAGATGACAGAAGATGACAGAATGACAGAAGATGACAGAAGATGAGAGTAGATGACAGAAGATGACATAAGATGACAGAAGATGACAGAAGATGACAGAATGACAGAAGAGGACAGAAGATGACAGAAGATGACAGAATGACAGAAGAGGACAGAATGACAGAAGAGGACAGAATATGATAGAGGATGACAGAAGATGACAGAATGACAGAAGATGACAGAAGATGTCAGAAGGACAGAAGATGACAGAATGACAGAAGATGACAGAAGATGACAGAAGATGACAGAAGATGACAGAATATGACAGAAGAGGACAGAAGATGACAGAAGATGACAGAATATGACAGAAGATGACAGAAGATGACAGAAGATGACAGAATGACAGAAGAGGACAGAATGACAGAAGAGGACAGAATATGACAGAAGATGACACAAGATGACAGAATGACAGAAAATGACAGAAGAGGACAGAACATGACAGAAGAGGACAGAATGACAGAAGATGACAGAAGATGACAAAAGATGACAGAAGATGGCAGAAGATGACAGAAGATGACAGAATATGACAAAAGATGACAGAAGATGACAGAATGACAGAAGAGGACAGAATGACAGAAGATGACAGAAGATGACAGAAGATGAAAGAAGATGACAGAATGACAGAAGAGGACAGAATGACAGATGACAGAATGACAGAAGATGACAGAAGATGACAGAAGATGACAGAATGACAGAAGAGGACAGAAGATGACAGAATGACAGAAGATGACAGAAGATGACAGAAGATGACAGAATGACCGAAGAGGACAGAATGCCAGAAGAGGACAGAATGACAGAAGAGGACAGAACATAATAAAGATGACAGAAGATGACAGAATGACAGAAGATGACAGAAGATGACAGAAAATGACAGAAGATGACAGAAGATGACAGAAGATGACAGAATGACAGAAGAGGAAAGAATGACAGAAGATGACAGAATGACAGAAGATGACAGAATGACAGATGAGGACAGAAGATGACAGAAGATGACAGAAGATGACAGAATGACAGAAGAGGACAGAAGATGACAGAATGACAGAAGAGGACAGAAGAGGACAGAAGAGGACAGAAGATGACAGAAGATGACAGAAGATGACAGAAGATGACAGAATGACAGAAGAGGTCAGAAGATGACAGAAGATGACAGAAGATGACAGAAGATGACAGAAGATAACAGAAGATGACAGAATGACAGAAGAGGACAGAATGACAGAAGAGGACAGAATGACAGAAGATGACAGAAGATGACAGAAGATGACAGAAGATGAAAAGATGACAGAATATGACAGAAGATGACAGAAGATGACAGAATATGACAGAATATGACAGAAGATGACAGAATGACAGAAGAGGACAGAATGGCAGAAGAGGACAGAATATGCCAGAAGATGACAGAAGGTGACAGAATGACAGAAGATGACAGAAGATGACAGAAGATCACAGAAGATGACAGAAGATGACAGAATGACAGAAGAGGACAGAATGACAGAAGATGACAGAATGACAGAAGAGGACAGTATGACAGAAGATGACAGAAGATGACACAAGATGACAGAATGACAGAAGAGGACAGAATGACAGAAGATGACAGAATGACGGAAGATGACAGAGGATGACAGAAGATGACAGAAGATGACAGAAGATGACAGAATGACAGACGAGGAAAGAAGATGACAGAAGATGGCAGAAGATGACAGAAGATGACAGAATGACAGCAGAGGACAGAATGACAGAAGATGACAGAATGACAGAAGAGGACAGAATGACAGAAGATGATAGAAGATGACAGAAGATGACAGAATGACAGAAGATGACAGAAGATGACAGAAGATGACAAAATGACAGAAGAGGACAGAATGACAGAAGATGACAGAATGACAGAAGAGGGCAGAAGATGACAGAAGATGACAGAGTATGACAGAAGATGGCAGAAGATGACAGAAGATGAAAGAAGATGACAGAATGACAGAAGAGGACAGAATGACAGAAGATGACAGAATGACAGAAGAGGACAGAAGATCACAGAAGATGACAGAAGATGACAGAATGACAGAAGAGGACAGAAGATGACAGAAGATGACAGAATGTCAGAAGCTGGCAGAAGATGACAGAAGATGACAGAAGATGACAGAATGACCGAAGAGGACAGAATGACAGAAGAGGACAGAATGACAGAAGAGGACAGAATATGACAAAAGATGACAGAAGATGACAGAATGACAGAAGATGACAGAAGATGACAGAAAATGACAGAAGATGACAGAAGATGACAGAATGACAGAAGATGACAGAATGAGAGATGAGGACAGAAGATGACAGAAGATGTCAGAAGGACAGAAGATGACAGAATGACAGAAGATGAAAGAACATGACAGAAGATGACAGAAGATGACAGAATATGACAGAAGAGGACAGAAGATGACAGAAGATGACAGAATATGACAGAAGAAGACAGAAGATGACAGAATGACAGAAAATGACAGAAGAGGACAGAATATGACAGAAGAGGACAGAATGATAGAAGATGACAGAAGGTGACAGAAGATGGCAGAAGATGACAGAAGATGACAGAATATGACAGAAGATGACAGAAGATGACAGAGTATGACAGAAGATGACAGAAGATGACAGAAGATGACAGAATGACAGAAGAGGACAGAATGACAGAAGATGACAGAATGACAGAAGAGGACAGAAGATGACAGAGGATGACAGAAGATGACAGAAGATGACAGAATGACAGAAGAGGACAGAAGATGACAGAATGACAGAAGATGACAGAAATGACAGAAGATGACAGAATTACAGAAGAGGACAGAATGACAGAAGAGGACAGAAGATGACAGAATGACAGAAGAGGACAGAAGATGACAGAAGATGACAGAATGACAGAAGAGGACAGAATGACAGAAGAGGACAGAATGACAGAAGATGACAGAATGACAGAAGATGACAGAAGATGACAGAAGATGACAGAATGAGAGAAGATGACAGAAGATGAGAGTAGATGACAGAAGATGACATAAGATGACAGAAGATGACAGAAGATGACAGAATGACAGAAGAGGACAGAAGATGACAGAAGATGACAGAAGATGACAGAATGACAGAAGAGGACAGAATATGATAGAGGATGACAGAAGATGACAGAATGACAGAAGATGACAGAAGATGTCAGAAGGACAGAAGATGACAGAATGACAGAAGATGACAGAAGATGACAGAAGATGACAGAATATGACAGAAGAGGACAGAAGATGACAGAAGATGACAGAATATGACAGAAGATGACAGAAGATGACAGAATGACAGAAAATGACAGAAGAGGACAGAACATGACAGAAGAGGACAGAATGACAGAAGATGACAGAAGATGACAGAAGATGACAGAAGATGACAGAATGACAGAAAATGACAGAAGAGGACAGAACATGACAGAAGAGGACAGAATGACAGAAGATGACAGAAGATGACAGAAGATGACAGAATATGACAGAAGATGACACAAGATGACAGAATGACAGAAAATGACAGAAGAGGACAGAACATGACAGAAGAGGACAGAATGACAGAAGATGACAGAAGATGACAGAAGATGACAGAAGATGGCAGAAGATGACAGAAGATGACAGAATATGACAAAAGATGACAGAAGATGACAGAATGACAGAAGAGGACAGAATGACAGAAGATGACAGAAGATGACAGAAGATGACAGAAGATGAAAGAAGATGACAGAATGACAGAAGAGGACAGAATGACAGATGACAGAATGACAGAAGAGGACAGAAGATGTCAGAAGATGACAGAAGATGACAGAAGATGACAGAATGACAGAAGAGGACAGAAGATGACAGAAGATGACAGAATGACAGAAGATGACAGAAGATGACAGAAGATGACAGAAGGTGACAGAAGATGACAGAATGACCGAAGAGGACAGAATGCCAGAAGAGGACAGAATGACAGAAGAGGACAGAATATGACAAAAGATGACAGAAGATGACAGAATGACAGAAGATGACAGAAGATGACAGAAGATGACAGAATGACAGAAGAGGACAGAAGATGACAGAAGATGACAGAATGACAGAAGATGACAGAAGATGACAGAAGATGACAGAATTACAGAAGAGGATAGAATGACAGAAGAGGACAGAAGATGACAGAATGACAGAAGAGGACAGAAGATGACAGAAGATGACAGAAGATGACAGAATGACAGAAGAGGACAGAATGACAGAAGAGGACAGAATGACAGAAGATGACAGAATGACAGAAGATGACAGAATGACAGAAGATGACAGAAGATGACAGAAGATGACAGAATGACAGAAGATGACAGAAGATGAGAGTAGATGACAGAAGATGACATAAGATGACAGAAGATGACAGAATGACAGAAGAGGACAGAAGATGACAGAAGATGACAGAAGATGACAGAATGACAGAAGAGGACAGAATATGATAGAGGATGACAGAAGATGACAGAATGACAGAAGATGACAGAAGATGTCAGAAGGACAGAAGATGACAGAATGACAGAAGATGACAGAAGATGACAGAAGATGACAGAATATGACAGAAGAGGACAGAAGATGACAGAAGATGACAGAATATGACAGAAGATGACAGAAGATGACAGAATGACAGAAAATGACAGAAGAGGACAGAACATGACAGAAGAGGACAGAATGACAGAAGATGACAGAAGATGACAGAAGATGACAGAAGATGACAGCATGACAGAAAATGACAGAAGAGGACAGAACATGACAGAAGAGGACAGAATGACAGAAGATGACAGAAGATGACAGAAGATGACAGAATATGACAGAAGATGACACAAGATGACAGAATGACAGAAAATGACAGAAGAGGACAGAACATGACAGAAGAGGACAGAAGATGACAGAAGATGACAGAAGATGGCAGAAGATGACAGAATATGACAAAAGATGACAGAAGATGACAGAATGACAGAAGAGGACAGAATGACAGAAGATGACAGAAGATGACAGAAGATGACAGAAGATGAAAGAAGATGACAGAATGACAGAAGAGGACAGAATGACAGATGACAGAATGACAGAAGAGGACAGAAGATGACAGAAGATGACAGAAGATGACAGAAGATGACAGAAGATGACAGAATGACAGAAGAGGACAGAAGATGACAGAAGATGACAGAATGACAGAAGATGACAGAAGATGACAGAAGATGACAGAAGATGACAGAAGATGACAGAATGACCGAAGAGGACAGAATGCCAGAAGAGGACAGAATGACAGAAGAGGACAGAATATGACAAAAGATGACAGAAGATGACAGAAGATGACAAAAGATGACAGAATGACAGAAGAGGACAGAAGATGACAGAGGATGACAGAAGATGACAGAAGATGACAGAATGACAGAAGAGGACAGAAGATGACAGAAGATGACAGAATGACAGAAGATGACAGAAGATGACAGAAGATGACAGAAGATGACAGAAGATGACAGAATTACAGAAGAGGACAGAATGACAGAAGAGGACAGAAGATGACAGAATGACAGAAGAGGACAGAAGATGACAGAAGATGACAGAAGATGACAGAATGACAGAAGAGGACAGAATGACAGAAGAGGACAGAATGACAGAAGATGACAGAATGACAGAAGATGACAGAAGATGACAGAATGACAGAAGATGACAGAAGATGAGAGTAGATGACAGAAGATGACATAAGATGACAGAAGATGACAGAAGATGACAGAATGACAGAAGAGGACAGAAGATGACAGAAGATGACAGAAGATGACAGAAGATGACAGATTGACAGAAGAGGACAGAATGACAGAAGAGGACAGAATATGATAGAGGATGACAGAAGATGACAGAATGACAGAAGATGACAGAAGATGTCAGAAGGACAGAAGATGACAGAATGACAGAAGATGACAGAAGATGACAGAAGATGACAGAAGATGACAGAATATGACAGAAGAGGACAGAAGATGACAGAAGATGACAGAATATGACAGAAGATGACAGAAGATGACAGAATGACAGAAGAGGACAGAATGACAGAAGAGGACAGAATATGACAGAAGATGACACAAGATGACAGAATGACAGAAAATGACAGAAGAGGACAGAACATGACAGAAGAGGACAGAATGACAGAAGATGACAGAAGATGACAAAAGATGACAGAAGATGGCAGAAGATGACAGAATATGACAAAAGATGACAGAAGATGACAGAATGACAGAAGAGGACAGAATGACAGAAGATGACAGAAGATGACAGAAGATGACAGAAGATGACAGAATGACAGAAGAGGACAGAATGACAGATGACAGAATGACAGAAGAGGACAGAAGATGACAGAAGATGACAGAAGATGACAGAAGATGACAGAATGACAGAAGAGGACAGAAGATGACAGAAGATGACAGAATGACAGAAGATGACAGAAGATGACAGAATGACCGAAGAGGACAGAATGCCAGAAGAGGACAGAATGACAGAAGATGACAGAAGATGACAGAAAATGACAGAATGACAGAAGAGGAAAGAATGACAGAAGATGACAGAATGACAGAAGATGACAGAATGACAGATGAGGACAGAAGATGACAGAAGATGACAGAAGATGACAGAAGATGACAGAATGACAGAAGAGGACAGAAGATGACAGAATGACAGAAGAGGACAGAAGATGACAGAAGATGACAGAAGATGACAGAAGATGACAGAATGACAGAAGAGGTCAGAAGATGACAGAAGATGACAGAATGACAGAAGATGACAGAAGATGACAGAAAATGACAGAAGATGACAGAAGATGACAGAAGATGACAGAATGACAGAAGAGGAAAGAATGACAGAAGATGACAGAATGACAGAAGATGACAGAATGACAGATGAGGACAGAAGATGACAGAAGATGACAGAAGATGACAGAATGACAGAAGAGGACAGAAGATGACAGAATGACAGAAGAGGACAGAAGATGACAGAAGATGACAGAAGATGACAGAAGATGACAGAATGACAGAAGAGGTCAGAAGATGACAGAAGATGACAGAAGATGACAGAAGATAACAGAAGAGGACAGAATGACAGAAGAGGACAGAATGACAGAAGATGACAGAAGATGACAGAAGATGACAGAAGATGAAAAGATGACAGAATATGACAGAAGATGACAGAAGATGACAGAATATGACAGAAGATGACAGAATGACAGAAGAGGACAGAATGGCAGAAGAGGACAGAATATGCCAGAAGATGACAGAAGGTGACAGAATGACAGAAGATGACAGAAGATGACAGAAGATCACAGAAGATGACAGAAGATGACAGAATGACAGAAGAGGACAGAATGACAGAAGATGACAGAATGACAGAAGAGGACAGAATGACAGAAGATGACAGAAGATGACACAAATGACAGAATGACAGAAGAGGACAGAATGACAGAAGATGACAGAATGACGGAAGATGACAGAGGATGACAGAAGATGACAGAAGATGACAGAAGATGACAGAATGACAGACGAGGAAAGAAGATGACAGAAGATGGCAGAAGATGACAGAAGATGACAGAATGACAGAAGAGGACAGAATGACAGAAGATGACAGAATGACAGAAGAGGACAGAATGACAGAAGATGATAGAAGATGACAGAAGATGACAGAATGACAGAAGAGGACAGAAGATGACAGAAGATGACAGAATGACAGAAGATGACAGAATGACAGAAGAGGACAGAATGACAGAAGATGACAGAATGACAGAAGAGGACAGAATGACAGAAGATGATAGAAGATGACAGAAGATGACAGAATGACAGAAGATGACAGAAGATGACTGAAGATGACAAAATGACAGAAGAGGACAGAATGACAGAAGATGACAGAATGACAGAAGATGACAGAAGATGACAGAAGATGAAAGAAGATGACAGAATGACAGAAGAGGACAGAATGACAGAAGATGACAGAATGACAGAAGAGGACAGAAGATGACAGAAGATGACAGAAGATGACAGAATGACAGAAGAGGACAGAAGATGACAGAAGATGACAGAATGTCAGAAGCTGACAGAAGATGACAGAAGATGACAGAATGACCGAAGAGGACAGAATGACAGAAGAGGACAGAATGACAGAAGAGGACAGAATATGACAAAAGATGACAGAAGATGACAGAATGACAGAAGATGACAGAAGATGACAGAAAATGACAGAAGATGACAGAAGATGACAGAATGACAGAAGAGGAAAGAATGACAGAAGATGACAGAATGACAGAAGATGACAGAATGACAGATGAGGACAGAAGATGACAGAAGATGTCAGAAGGACAGAAGATGACAGAATGACAGAAGATGAAAGAACATGACAGAAGATGACAGAAGATGACAGAATATGACAGAAGAGGACAGAAGATGACAGAAGATGACAGAATATGACAGAAGAAGACAGAAGATGACAGAATGACAGAAGAGGACAGAATGACAGAAGAGGACAGAATATGACAGAAGATGACACAAGATGACAGAATGACAGAAAATGACAGAAGAGGACAGAATATGACAGAAGAGGACAGAATGATAGAAGATGACAGAAGGTGACAGAAGATGGCAGAAGATGACAGAAGATGACAGAATATGACAGAAGATGACAGAGTATGACAGAAGATGACAGAAGATGACAGAAGATGACAGAATGACAGAAGAGGACAGAATGACAGAAGATGACAGAATGACAGAAGAGGACAGAAGATGACAGAGGATGACAGAAGATGACAGAAGATGACAGAATGACAGAAGAGGACAGAAGATGACAGAATGACAGAAGATGACAGAAATGACAGAAGATGACAGAATTACAGAAGAGGACAGAATGACAGAAGAGGACAGAAGATGACAGAATGACAGAAGAGGACAGAAGATGACAGAAGATGACAGAATGACAGAAGAGGACAGAATGACAGAAGAGGACAGAATGACAGAAGATGACAGAATGACAGAAGATGACAGAAGATGACAGAAGATGACAGAATGACAGAAGATGACAGAAGATGAGAGTAGATGACAGAAGATGACATAAGATGACAGAAGATGACAGAAGATGACAGAATGACAGAAGAGGACAGAAGATGACAGAAGATGACAGAAGATGACAGAATGACAGAAGAGGACAGAATATGATAGAGGATGACAGAAGATGACAGAATGACAGAAGATGACAGAAGATGTCAGAAGGACAGAAGATGACAGAATGACAGAAGATGACAGAAGATGACAGAAGATGACAGAATATGACAGAAGAGGACAGAAGATGACAGAAGATGACAGAATATGACAGAAGATGACAGAATGACAGAAAATGACAGAAGAGGACAGAACATGACAGAAGAGGACAGAATGACAGAAGATGACAGAAGATGACAGAAGATGACAGAAGATGACAGAATGACAGAAAATGACAGAAGAGGACAGAACATGACAGAAGAGGACAGAATGACAGAAGATGACAGAAGATGACAGAAGATGACAGAATATGACAGAAGATGACACAAGATGACAGAATGACAGAAAATGACAGAAGGGGACAGAACATGACAGAAGAGGACAGAATGACAGAAGATGACAGAAGATGACAGAAGATGACAGAAGATGGCAGAAGATGACAGAAGATGACAGAATATGACAAAAGATGACAGAAGATGACAGAATGACAGAAGAGGACAGAATGACAGAAGATGACAGAAGATGACAGAAGATGACAGAAGATGAAAGAAGATGACAGAATGACAGAAGAGGACAGAATGACAGATGACAGAATGACAGAAGAGAACAGAAGATGACAGAAGATGACAGAAGATGACAGAAGATGACAGAATGACAGAAGAGGACAGAAGATGACAGAAGATGACAGAATGACAGAAGATGACAGAAGATGACAGAAGATGACAGAAGGTGACAGAAGATGACAGAATGACCGAAGAGGACAGAATGCCAGAAGAGGACAGAATGACAGAAGAGGACAGAATATGACAAAAGATGACAGAAGATGACAGAATGACAGAAGATGACAGAAGATGACAGAAGATGACAGAATGACAGAAGAGGACAGAAGATGACAGAGGATGACAGAAGATGACAGAAGATGACAGAATGACAGAAGAGGACAGAAGATGACAGAAGATGACAGAATGACAGAAGATGACAGAAGATGACAGAAGATGACAGAAGATGACAGAATTACAGAAGAGGACAGAATGACAGAAGAGGACAGAAGATGACAGAATGACAGAAGAGGACAGAAGATGACAGAAGATGACAGAATGACAGAAGATGACAGAATGACAGAAGATGACAGAATGACAGAAGATGACAGAAGATGACAGAAGATGACAGAATGACAGAAGATGACAGAAGATGAGAGTAGATGACAGAAGATGACATAAGATGACAGAAGATGACAGAAGATGACAGAATGACAGAAGAGGACAGAAGATGACAGAAGATGACAGAAGATGACAGAATGACAGAAGAGGACAGAATATGATAGAGGATGACAGAAGATGACAGAATGACAGAAGATGACAGAAGATGTCAGAAGGACAGAAGATGACAGAATGACAGAAGATGACAGAAGATGACAGAAGATGACAGAATATGACAGAAGAGGACAGAAGATGACAGAAGATGACAGAATATGACAGAAGATGACAGAAGATGACAGAATGACAGAAAATGACAGAAGAGGACAGAACATGACAGAAGAGGACAGAATGACAGAAGATGACAGAAGATGACAGAAGATGACAGAATGACAGAAAATGACAGAAGAGGACAAAACATGACAGAAGAGGACAGAATGACAGAAGATGACAGAAGATGACAGAAGATGACAGAATATGACAGAAGAGGACAAAACATGACAGAAGAGGACAGAATGACAGAAGATGACAGAAGATGACAGAAGATGACAGAATATGACAGAAGATGACACAAGATGACAGAATGACAGAAAATGACAGAAGAGGACAGAACATGACAGAAGAGGACAGAATGACAGAAGATGACAGAAGATGACAGAAGATGACAGAAGATGGCAGAAGATGGCAGAAGATGACAGAATATGACAAAAGATGACAGAAGATGACAGAATGACAGAAGAGGACAGAATGACAGAAGATGACAGAAGATGACAGAAGATGACAGAAGATGAAAGAAGATGACAGAATGACAGAAGAGGACAGAATGACAGATGACAGAATGACAGAAGAGGACAGAAGATGACAGAAGATGACAGAAGATGACAGAATGACAGAAGAGGACAGAAGATGACAGAAGATGACAGAATGACAGAAGATGACAGAAGATGACAGAAGATGACAGAAGATGACAGAAGATGACAGAAGATGACAGAATGACCGAAGAGGACAGAATGCCAGAAGAGGACAGAATGACAGAAGAGGACAGAATATGACAAAAGATGACAGAAGATGACAGAAGATGACAAAAGATGACAGAATGACAGAAGAGGACAGAAGATGACAGAGGATGACAGAAGATGACAGAAGATGACAGAATGACAGAAGAGGACAGAAGATGACAGAAGATGACAGAAGATGACAGAAGATGACAGAAGATGACAGAAGATGACAGAATTACAGAAGAGGACAGAATGACAGAAGAGGACAGAAGATGACAGAATGACAGAAGAGGACAGAAGATGACAGAAGATGACAGAAGATGACAGAATGACAGAAGAGGACAGAATGACAGAAGAGGACAGAATGACAGAAGATGACAGAATGACAGAAGATGACAGAAGATGACAGAATGACAGAAGATGACAGAAGATGAGAGTAGATGACAGAAGATGACATAAGATGACAGAAGATGACAGAAGATGACAGAATGACAGAAGAGGACAGAAGATGACAGAAGATGACAGAAGATGACAGATGATGACAGATTGACAGAAGAGGACAGAATGACAGAAGAGGACAGAATATGATAGAGGATGACAGAAGATGACAGAATGACAGAAGATGACAGAAGATGTCAGAAGGACAGAAGATGACAGAATGACAGAAGATGACAGAAGATGACAGAAGATGACAGAAGATGACAGAATATGACAGAAGAGGACAGAAGATGACAGAAGATGACAGAATATGACAGAAGATGACAGAAGATGACAGAATGACAGAAGAGGACAGAATGACAGAAGAGGACAGAATATGACAGAAGATGACACAAGATGACAGAAGATGACAAAAGATGACAGAAGATGGCAGAAGATGACAGAAGATGACAGAATATGACAAAAGATGACAGAAGATGACAGAATGACAGAAGAGGACAGAATGACAGAAGATGACAGAAGATGACAGAAGATGAAAGAAGATGACAGAATGACAGAAGAGGACAGAATGACAGATGACAGAATGACAGAAGAGGACAGAAGATGACAGAAGATGACAGAAGATGACAGAATGACAGAAGAGGACAGAAGATGACAGAAGATGACAGAATGACAGAAGATGAGAGAAGATGACAGAAGATGACAGAATGACCGAAGAGGACAGAATGCCAGAAGAGGACAGAATGACAGAAGAGGACAGAATATGACAGAAAATGACAGAAGATGACAGAAGATGACAGAAGATGACAGAATGACAGAAGAGGAAAGAATGACAGAAGATGACAGAATGACAGAAGATGACAGAATGACAGATGAGGACAGAAGATGACAGAAGATGACAGAAGATGACAGAATGACAGAAGAGGACAGAAGATGACAGAATGACAGAAGAGGACAGAAGATGACAGAAGATGACAGAAGATGACAGAAGATGACAGAATGACAGAAGAGGTCAGAAGATGACAGAAGATGACAGAAGATGACAGAAGATAACAGAAGATGACAGAATGACAGAAGAGGACAGAATGACAGAAGAGGACAGAATGACAGAAGATGACAGAAGATGACAGAAGATGAAAAGATGACAGAATATGACAGAAGATGACAGAAGATGACAGAATATGACAGAAGATGACAGAATGACAGAAGAGGACAGAATGGCAGAAGAGGACAGAAGATGACAGAATGACAGAAGAGGACAGAAGATGACAGAAGATGACAGAAGATGACAGAATGACAGAAGAGGACAGAATGACAGAAGAGGACAGAATGACAGAAGATGACAGAATGACAGAAGATGACAGAAGATGACAGAATGACAGAAGATGACAGAAGATGAGAGTAGATGACAGAAGATGACATAAGATGACAGAAGATGACAGAAGATGACAGAATGACAGAAGAGGACAGAAGATGACAGAAGATGACAGAAGATGACAGATTGACAGAAGAGGACAGAATGACAGAAGAGGACAGAATATGATAGAGGATGACAGAAGATGACAGAATGACAGAAGATGACAGAAGATGTCAGAAGGACAGAAGATGACAGAATGACAGAAGATGACAGAAGATGACAGAAGATGACAGAAGATGACAGAATATGACAGAAGAGGACAGAAGATGACAGAAGATGACAGAATATGACAGAAGATGACAGAAGATGACAGAATATGACAGAAGATGACAGAAGATGACAGAATGACAGAAGAGGACAGAATGACAGAAGAGGACAGAATATGACAGAAGATGACACAAGATGACAGAAGATGACAAAAGATGACAGAAGATGGCAGAAGATGACACAAGATGACAGAATATGACAAAAGATGACAGAAGATGACAGAATGACAGAAGAGGACAGAATGACAGAAGATGACAGAAGATGACAGAAGATGACAGAAGATGAAAGAAGATGACAGAATGACAGAAGAGGACAGAATGACAGATGACAGAATGACAGAAGAGGACAGAAGATGACAGAAGATGACAGAAGATGACAGAATGACAGAAGAGGACAGAAGATGACAGAAGATGACAGAATGACAGAAGATGACAGAAGATGACAGAAGATGACAGAAGATGACAGAATGACCGAAGAGGACAGAATGCCAGAAGAGGACAGAATGACAGAAGAGGACAGAATATGACAGAAAATGACAGAAGATGACAGAAGATGACAGAAGATGACAGAATGACAGAAGAGGAAAGAATGACAGAAGATGACAGAATGACAGAAGATGACAGAATGACAGATGAGGACAGAAGATGACAGAAGATGACAGAAGATGACAGAAGATGACAGAATGACAGAAGAGGACAGAAGATGACAGAATGACAGAAGAGGACAGAAGATGACAGAAGATGACAGAAGATGACAGAATGACAGAAGAGGTCAGAAGATGACAGAAGATGACAGAAGATAACAGAAGATGACAGAATGACAGAAGAGGACAGAATGACAGAAGAGGACAGAATGACAGAAGATGACAGAAGATGACAGAAGATGAAAAGATGACAGAATATGACAGAAGATGACAGAAGATGACAGAATATGACAGAAGATGACAGAATGACAGAAGAGGACAGAATGGCAGAAGAGGACAGAATATGCCAGAAGATGACAGAAGGTGACAGAATGACAGAAGATGACAGAAGATGACAGAAGATCACAGAAGATGACAGAAGATGACAGAATGACAGAAGAGGACATAATGACAGAAGATGACAGAATGACAGAAGAGGACAGAATGACAGAAGATGACAGAAGATGACACAAGATGACAGAATGACAGAAGAGGACAGAATGACAGAAGATGACAGAATGACGGAAGATGACAGAGGATGACAGAAGATGACAGAAGATGACAGAATGACAGACGAGGAAAGAAGATGACAGAAGATGGCAGAAGATGACAGAAGATGACAGAATGACAGAAGAGGACAGAATGACAGAAGATGACAGAATGACAGAAGAGGACAGAATGACAGAAGATGATAGAAGATGACAGAAGATGACAGAATGACAGAAGAGGACAGAATGACAGAAGATGACAGAAGATGACAGAAGATGACAGAATGACAGAAGATGACAGAAGATGACAGAAGATGACAAAATGACAGAAGAGGACAGAATGACAGAAGATGACAGAATGACAGAAGAGGGCAGAAGATGACAGAAGATGACAGAGTATGACAGAAGATGACAGAAGATGACAGAAGATGAAAGAAGATGACAGAATGACAGAAGAGGACAGAATGACAGAAGATGACAGAATGACAGAAGAGGACAGAAGATGACAAAAGATGACAGAAGATGACAGAATGACAGAAGAGGACAGAAGATGACAGAAGATGACAGAATGTCAGAAGCTGACAGAAGATGACAGAAGATGACAGAAGATGACAGAATGACCGAAGAGGACAGAATGACAGAAGAGGACAGAATGACAGAAGAGGACAGAATATGACAAAAGATGACAGAAGATGACAGAATGACAGAAGAGGACAGAAGATGACAGAAGATGACAGAAGATGACAGAATGACAGAAGAGGACAGAATGACAGAAGAGGACAGAATGACAGAAGATGACAGAATGACAGAAGATGACAGAAGATGACAGAATGACAGAAGATGACAGAAGATGAGAGTAGATGACAGAAGATGACATAAGATGACAGAAGATGACAGAAGATGACAGAATGACAGAAGAGGACAGAAGATGACAGAAGATGACAGAAGATGACAGATGATGACAGATTGACAGAAGAGGACAGAATGACAGAAGAGGACAGAATATGATAGAGGATGACAGAAGATGACAGAATGACAGAAGATGACAGAAGATGTCAGAAGGACAGAAGATGACAGAATGACAGAAGATGACAGAAGATGACAGAAGATGACAGAAGATGACAGAATATGACAGAAGAGGACAGAAGATGACAGAAGATGACAGAATATGACAGAAGATGACAGAAGATGACAGAATGACAGAAGAGGACAGAATGACAGAAGAGGACAGAATATGACAGAAGATGACAGAAGATGACAGAAGATGACAAAAGATGACAGAAGATGGCAGAAGATGACAGAAGATGACAGAATATGACAAAAGATGACAGAAGATGACAGAATGACAGAAGAGGACAGAATGACAGAAGATGACAGAAGATGACAGAAGATGAAAGAAGATGACAGAATGACAGAAGAGGACAGAATGACAGATGACAGAATGACAGAAGAGGACAGAAGATGACAGAAGATGACAGAAGATGACAGAATGACAGAAGAGGACAGAAGATGACAGAAGATGACAGAATGACAGAAGATGAGAGAAGATGACAGAAGATGACAGAATGACCGAAGAGGACAGAATGCCAGAAGAGGACAGAATGACAGAAGAGGACAGAATATGACAGAAAATGACAGAAGATGACAGAAGATGACAGAAGATGACAGAATGACAGAAGAGGAAAGAATGACAGAAGATGACAGAATGACAGAAGATGACAGAATGACAGATGAGGACAGAAGATGACAGAAGATGACAGAAGATGACAGAAGATGACAGAATGACAGAAGAGGACAGAAGATGACAGAATGACAGAAGAGGACAGAAGATGACAGAAGATGACAGAAGATGACAGAAGATGACAGAATGACAGAAGAGGTCAGAAGATGACAGAAGATGACAGAAGATGACAGAAGATAACAGAAGATGACAGAATGACAGAAGAGGACAGAATGACAGAAGAGGACAGAATGACAGAAGATGACAGAAGATGACAGAAGATGAAAAGATGACAGAATATGACAGAAGATGACAGAAGATGACAGAATATGACAGAAGATGACAGAATGACAGAAGAGGACAGAATGGCAGAAGAGGACAGAAGATGACAGAATGACAGAAGAGGACAGAAGATGACAGAAGATGACAGAAGATGACAGAATGACAGAAGAGGACAGAATGACAGAAGAGGACAGAATGACAGAAGATGACAGAATGACAGAAGATGACAGAAGATGACAGAATGACAGAAGATGACAGAAGATGAGAGTAGATGACAGAAGATGACATAAGATGACAGAAGATGACAGAAGATGACAGAATGACAGAAGAGGACAGAAGATGACAGAAGATGACAGAAGATGACAGATTGACAGAAGAGGACAGAATGACAGAAGAGGACAGAATATGATAGAGGATGACAGAAGATGACAGAATGACAGAAGATGACAGAAGATGTCAGAAGGACAGAAGATGACAGAATGACAGAAGATGACAGAAGATGACAGAAGATGACAGAAGATGACAGAATATGACAGAAGAGGACAGAAGATGACAGAAGATGACAGAATATGACAGAAGATGACAGAAGATGACAGAATATGACAGAAGATGACAGAAGATGACAGAATGACAGAAGAGGACAGAATGACAGAAGAGGACAGAATATGACAGAAGATGACACAAGATGACAGAAGATGACAAAAGATGACAGAAGATGGCAGAAGATGACAGAAGATGACAGAATATGACAAAAGATGACAGAAGATGACAGAATGACAGAAGAGGACAGAATGACAGAAGATGACAGAAGATGACAGAAGATGACAGAAGATGAAAGAAGATGACAGAATGACAGAAGAGGACAGAATGACAGATGACAGAATGACAGAAGAGGACAGAAGATGACAGAAGATGACAGAAGATGACAGAATGACAGAAGAGGACAGAAGATGACAGAAGATGACAGAATGACAGAAGATGACAGAAGATGACAGAAGATGACAGAAGATGACAGAATGACCGAAGAGGACAGAATGCCAGAAGAGGACAGAATGACAGAAGAGGACAGAATATGACAGAAAATGACAGAAGATGACAGAAGATGACAGAAGATGACAGAATGACAGAAGAGGAAAGAATGACAGAAGATGACAGAATGACAGAAGATGACAGAATGACAGATGAGGACAGAAGATGACAGAAGATGACAGAAGATGACAGAAGATGACAGAATGACAGAAGAGGACAGAAGATGACAGAATGACAGAAGAGGACAGAAGATGACAGAAGATGACAGAAGATGACAGAATGACAGAAGAGGTCAGAAGATGACAGAAGATGACAGAAGATAACAGAAGATGACAGAATGACAGAAGAGGACAGAATGACAGAAGAGGACAGAATGACAGAAGATGACAGAAGATGACAGAAGATGAAAAGATGACAGAATATGACAGAAGATGACAGAAGATGACAGAATATGACAGAAGATGACAGAATGACAGAAGAGGACAGAATGGCAGAAGAGGACAGAATATGCCAGAAGATGACAGAAGGTGACAGAATGACAGAAGATGACAGAAGATGACAGAAGATCACAGAAGATGACAGAAGATGACAGAATGACAGAAGAGGACATAATGACAGAAGATGACAGAATGACAGAAGAGGACAGAATGACAGAAGATGACAGAAGATGACACAAGATGACAGAATGACAGAAGAGGACAGAATGACAGAAGATGACAGAATGACGGAAGATGACAGAGGATGACAGAAGATGACAGAAGATGACAGAATGACAGACGAGGAAAGAAGATGACAGAAGATGGCAGAAGATGACAGAAGATGACAGAATGACAGAAGAGGACAGAATGACAGAAGATGACAGAATGACAGAAGAGGACAGAATGACAGAAGATGATAGAAGATGACAGAAGATGACAGAATGACAGAAGAGGACAGAATGACAGAAGATGACAGAAGATGACAGAAGATGACAGAATGACAGAAGATGACAGAAGATGACAGAAGATGACAAAATGACAGAAGAGGACAGAATGACAGAAGATGACAGAATGACAGAAGAGGGCAGAAGATGACAGAAGATGACAGAGTATGACAGAAGATGACAGAAGATGACAGAAGATGAAAGAAGATGACAGAATGACAGAAGAGGACAGAATGACAGAAGATGACAGAATGACAGAAGAGGACAGAAGATGACAAAAGATGACAGAAGATGACAGAATGACAGAAGAGGACAGAAGATGACAGAAGATGACAGAATGTCAGAAGCTGACAGAAGATGACAGAAGATGACAGAAGATGACAGAATGACCGAAGAGGACAGAATGACAGAAGAGGACAGAATGACAGAAGAGGACAGAATATGACAAAAGATGACAGAAGATGACAGAATGACAGAAGATGACAGAAGATGACAGAAAATGACAGAGGATGACAGAAGATGACAGAAGATGACAGAATGACAGAAGAGGAAAGAATGACAGAAGATGACAGAATGACAGAAGATGACAGAATGACAGATGAGGACAGAAGATGACAGAAGATGTCAGAAGGACAGAAGATGACAGAATGACAGAAGATGAAAGAACATGACAGAAGATGACAGAAGATGACAGAATATGAAAGAAGAGGACAGAAGATGACAGAAGATGACAGAATATGACAGAAGATGACACAAGATGACAGAATGACAGAAAATGACAGAAGAGGACAGAATATGACAGAAGAGGACAGAATGATAGAAGATGACAGAAGGTGGCAGAAGATGACAGAAGATGACAGAATATGACAGAAGATGACAGAAGATGACAGAGGATGACAGAAGAGGACAGAAGATGACAGAATGACAGAAGATGACAGAATGACAGAAGATGACAGAATGACAGAAGAGGACAGAAGATGACAGAGGATGACAGAAGAGGACAGAAGATGACAGAATGACAGAAGATGACAGAAGATGACAGAATATGACAGAAGATGACAGAGTATGACAGAAGATGACAGAAGATGACAGAATGACAGAAGAGGACAGAATGACAGAAGATGACAGAATGACAGAAGATGACAGAAAATGACAGAAGAGGACAGAAGATGACAGAATGACAGAAGATGACAGAAGATGACAGAAGATGACAGAACTACAGAAGAGGACAGAATGACAGAAGAGGACAGAAGATGACAGAATGACAGAAGAGGACAGAAGATGACAGAATGACAGAAGAGGACAGAATGACAGAAGAGGACAGAATGACAGAAGATGACAGAATGACAGAAGATGACAGAAGATGACAGAATGACAGAAGATGACAGAAGATGAGAGTAGATGACAGAAGATGACATAAGATGACAGAAGATGACAGAAGATGACAGAATGACAGAAGAGGACAGAATATGATAGAGGATGACAGAAGATGACAGAATGACAGAAGATGACAGAAGATGTCAGAAGGACAGAAGATGACAGAATGACAGAAGATGACAGAAGATGACAGAAGATGACAGAAGATGACAGAATATGACAGAAGAGGACAGAAGATGACAGAAGATGACAGAATATGACAGAAGATGACAGAAGATGACAGAATGACAGAAAATGACAGAAGAGGACAGAACATGACAGAAGAGGACAGAATGACAGAAGATGACAGAAGATGACAGAAGATGACAGAAGATGACAGAATGACAGAAAATGACAGAAGAGGACAGAACATGACAGAAGAGGACAGAATGACAGAAGATGACAGAAGATGACAGAATATGACAGAAGATGACACAAGATGACAGAATGACAGAAAATGACAGAAGAGGACAGAACATGACAGAAGAGGACAGAATGACAGAAGATGGCAGAAGATGACAGAAGATGACAGAATATGACAAAAGATGACAGAAGATGACAGAATGACAGAAGAGGACAGAATGACAGAAGATGACAGAAGATGACAGAAGATGACAGAAGATGAAAGAAGATGACAGAATGACAGAAGAGGACAGAATGACAGATGACAGAATGACAGAAGAGGACAGAAGATGACAGAAGATGACAGAAGATGACAGAAGATGACAGAATGACAGAAGAGGACAGAAGATGACAGAAGATGACAGAATGACAGAAGATGACAGAAGATGACAGAAGATGACAGAAGATGACAGAAGATGACAGAATGACCGAAGAGGACAGAATGCCAGAAGAGGACAGAATGACAGAAGAGGACAGAATATGACAAAAGATGACAGAAGATGACAGAATGACAGATGATGACAGAAGATGACAGAAAATGACAGAAGATGACAGAAGATGACAGAAGATGACAGAATGACAGAAGAGGAAAGAATGACAGAAGATGACAGAATGACAGAAGATGACAGAATGACAGATGAGGACAGAAGATGACAGAAGATGACAGAAGATGACAGAAGATGACAGAATGACAGAAGAGGACAGAAGATGACAGAATGACAGAAGAGGACAGAAGAGGACAGAAGATGACAGAAGATGACAGAATGACAGAAGAGGTCAGAAGATGACAGAAGATGACAGAAGATGACAGAAGATAACAGAAGATGACAGAATGACAGAAGAGGACAGAATGACAGAAGAGGACAGAATGACAGAAGATGACAGAACATGACAGAAGATGAAAAGATGACAGAATATGACAGAAGATGAAAGAAGATGACAGAATATGACAGAAGATGACAGAATGACAGAAGAGGACAGAATGGCAGAAGAGGACAGAATATGCCAGAAGATGACAGAAGATGACAGAAGATGACAGAAGATCACAGAAGATGACAGAAGATGACAGAATGACAGAAGAGGACAGAATGACAGAAGATGACAGAATGACAGAAGAGGACAGAATGACAGAAGATGACAGAAGATGACACAAGATGACAGAATGACAGAAGAGGACAGAATGACAGAAGATGACAGAATGACGGAAGATGACAGAGGATGACAGAAGAGGACAGAATGACAGAAGATGACAGAAGATGAAAGAAGATGACAGAATGACAGAAGAGGACAGAATGACAGATGACAGAATGACAGAAGAGGACAGAATGACAGATGACAGAATGACAGAAGAGGACAGAAGATGACAGAAGATGACAGAAGATGACAGAATGACAGAAGATGACAGAAGATGACAGAAGATGACAGAAGATGACAGAAGATGACAGAATGACCGAAGAGGACAGAATGCCAGAAGAGGACAGAATGACAGAAGAGGACAGAATATGACAAAAGATGACAGAAGATGACAGAATGACAGAAGATGACAGAAGATGACAGAAAATGACAGAAGATGACAGAAGATGACAGAAGATGACAGAATGACAGAAGATGACAGAATGACAGATGAGGACAGAAGATGACAGAAGATGACAGAAGATGACAGAATGACAGAAGAGGTCAGAAGATGACAGAAGATGACAGAAGATAACAGAAGATGACAGAATGACAGAAGAGGACAGAATGACAGAAGAGGACAGAATGACAGAAGATGACAGAAGATGACAGAAGATGAAAAGATGACAGAATATGACAGAAGATGAAAGAAGATGACAGAATATGACAGAAGATGACAGAATGACAGAAGAGGACAGAATGGCAGAAGAGGACAGAATATGCCAGAAGATGACAGAAGGTGACAGAATGACAGAAGATGACAGAAGATGACAGAAGATCACAGAAGATGACAGAAGATGACAGAATGACAGAAGAGGACAGAATGACAGAAGATGACAGAATGACAGAAGAGGACAGAATGACAGAAGATGACAGAAGATGACACAAGATGACAGAATGACAGAAGAGGACAGAATGACAGAAGATGACAGAATGACAGAAGATGACAGAGGATGACAGAAGATGACAGAAGATGACAGAATGACAGACGAGGAAAGAAGATGACAGAAGATGGCAGAAGATGACAGAAGATGACAGAATGACAGAAGAGGACAGAATGACAGAAGATGACAGAATGACAGAAGAGGACAGAATGACAGAAGATGATAGAAGATGACAGAAGATGACAGAATGACAGAAGAGGACAGAATGACAGAAGATGACAGAAGATGACAGAAGATGACAGAAGATGGCAGAATGACAGAAGATGAGAGAAGATGACAGAAGATGACAAAATGACAGAAGAGGACAGAATGACAGAAGATGACAGAATGACAGAAGAGGGCAGAAGATGACAGAAGATGACAGAAGATGACAGAAGATGACAGAATGACAGAAGAGGACAGAATGACAGAAGATGACAGAAGATGACAGAAGATGACAGAATATGACAGAAGATGAAAAAGATGACAGAAGATGACAGAAGAGGACAGAATGACAGAAGATGACAGAAGATGACAGAAGATGACAGAATGACGGAAGATGACAGAAGATGACGCAAGATGACAGAAGATGACAGAAGATGACAGAATGACAGAAGAGGACATAATGACAGAAGATGACAGAAGATGACAGAAGATGACAGAATGACAGAAGATGACAGAATGACAGAAGATGACAGAATGACAGAAGAGGACACAATCACATGAGGTGACAGAAGATGACAGAAGATGACAGAATGACAGAAGAGGACAGAATGACAGAAGATGACAGAATGACAGAAGAGGAGAGAATGACAGAAGATGACAGAAGATGACAGAATGACAGAAGAGGACAGAATGACAGAAGATGACAGAAGATGTCAGAAGGACAGAAGATGACAGAATGACAGAAGATGAAAGAACATGACAGAAGATGACAGAATATGACAGAAGAGGACAGAAGATGACAGAAGATGAGAGAATATGACAGAAGATGACAGAAGATGACAGAATGACAGAAGAGGACAGAATGACAGAAGAGGACAGAATATGGCAGAAGATGACACAAGATGACAGAATGACAGAAAATGACAGAAGAGGACAGAATATGACAGAAGAGGACAGAATGACAGAAGATGACAGAAGATGACAGAAGATGACAGAAGATGGCAGAAGATGACAGAAGATGACAGAATATGACAGAAGATGACAGAGTATGACAGAAGATGACAGAAGATGACAGAAGATGACAGAATGACAGAAGAGGACAGAATGACAGAAGATGACAGAATGACAGAAGAGGACAGAAGATGACAGAAGATGACAGAATGACAGAAAAGGACAGAAGATGACAGAAGATGACAGAATGACAGAAGATGACAGAAGATGACAGAAGATGACAGAATTACAGAAGAGGACAGAATGACAGAAGAGGAGAGAAGATGACTGAATGACAGAAGAGGACAGAAGATGACAGAAGATGACAGAAGATGACAGAATGAAAGAAGAGGACAGAATGACAGAAGAGGACAGAATGACAGAAGATGACAGAATGACAGAAGATGACAGAAGATGACAGAAGATGACAGAATGACAGAAGATGACAGATGATGACAGAATATGACAGAATATGACAGAAGATGACAGAAGATGACAGAAGATGACAGAAGATGACAGAAGATGACAGAAGATGACAGAAGATGACAGAAGATGACAGAAGAGGACAGAAGATGACAGAAGATGACAGAATGACAGAAGAGGACAGAATGACAGAAGATGACAGAAGATGACAGAAGATGACAGAATATGACAGAAGAGGACAGAAGATGACAGAAGATGACAGAATATGACAGATGATGACAGAAGACGACAGAATGACAGAAAATGACAGAAGAGGACAGAACATGACAGAAGAGGACAGAATGACAGAAGATGACAGAAGATGACAGAATGACAGAAAATGACAGAAGAGGACAGAACATGACAGAAGAGGACAGAATGACAGAAGATGACAGAAGATGACAGAAGATGACAGAATATGACAGAAGATGACACAAGATGACAGAATGACAGAAAATGACAGAAGAGGACAGAACATGACAGAAGAGGACAGAATGACAGAAGATGACAGAAGATGACAGAAGATGACAGAAGATGGCAGAAGATGACAGAAGATGACAGAATATGACAAAAGATGACAGAAGATGACAGAATGACAGAAGAGGACAGAATGACAGAAGATGACAGAAGATGACAGAAGATGACAGAAGAAGAAAGAAGATGACAGAATGACAGAAGAGGACAGAATGACAGATGACAGAATGACAGAAGAGGACAGAAGATGACAGAAGATGACAGAAGATGACAGAAGATGACAGAATGACAGAAGAGGACAGAAGATGACAGAAGATGACAGAATGACAGAAGATGACAGAAGATGACAGAAGATGACAGAAGATGACAGAAGATGACAGAATGACCGAAGAGGACAGAATGCCAGAAGAGGACAGAATGACAGAAGAGGACAGAATATGACAAAAGATGACAGAAGATGACAGAATGACAGAAGATGACAGAAGATGACAGAAAATGACAGAAGATGACAGAAGATGACAGAAGATGACAGAATGACAGAAGAGGAAAGAATGACAGAAGATGACAGAATGACAGAAGATGACAGAATGACAGATGAGGACAGAAGATGACAGAAGATGACAGAAGATGACAGAAGATGACAGAATGACAGAAGAGGACAGAAGATGACAGAATGACAGAAGAGGACAGAAGAGGACAGAAGAGGACAGAAGATGACAGAAGATGACAGAATGACAGAAGAGGTCAGAAGATGACAGAAGATGACAGAAGATGACAGAAGATGACAGAAGATGACAGAATGACAGAAGAGGACAGAATGACAGAAGAGGACAGAATGACAGAAGATGACAGAAGATGACAGAAGATGAAAAGATGACAGAATATGACAGAAGATGAAAGAAGATGACAGAATATGACAGAAGATGACAGAATGACAGAAGAGGACAGAATGGCAGAAGAGGACAGAATATGCCAGAAGATGACAGAAGGTGACAGAATGACAGAAGATGACAGAAGATGACAGAAGATCACAGAAGATGACAGAAGATGACAGAATGACAGAAGAGGACAGAATGACAGAAGATGACAGAATGACAGAAGAGGACAGAATGACAGAAGATGACAGAAGATGACACAAGATGACAGAATGACAGAAGAGGACAGAATGACAGAAGATGACAGAATGACGGAAGATGACAGAGGATGACAGAAGATGACAGAAGATGACAGAAGATGACAGAATGACAGACGAGGAAAGAAGATGACAGAAGATGGCAGAAGATGACAGAAGATGACAGAATGACAGAAGAGGACAGAATGACAGAAGATGACAGAATGACAGAAGAGGACAGAATGACAGAAGATGATAGAAGATGACAGAAGATGACAGAATGACAGAAGAGGACAGAATGACAGAAGATGACAGAAGATGACAGAAGATGACAGAATGACAGAAGATGACAGAAGATGACAGAAGATGACAAAATGACAGAAGAGGACAGAATGACAGAAGATGACAGAATGACAGAAGAGGGCAGAAGATGACAGAAGATGACAGAAGATGACAGAAGATGACAGAATGACAGAAGAGGACAGAATATGACAGAAGATGACAGAAGATGACAGAATATGACAGAAGATGAAAAAGATGACAGAAGATGACAGAAGAGGACAGAATGACAGAAGATGACAGAAGATGACAGAAGATGACAGAATGACGGAAGATGACAGAAGATGACGCAAGATGACAGAAGATGACAGAAGATGACAGAATGACAGAAGAGGACATAATGACAGAAGATGACAGAATGACAGAAGATGACAGAATGACAGAAGATGACAGAATGACAGAAGAGGACACAATCACATGAGGTGACAGAAGATGACAGAAGATGACAGAATGACAGAAGAGGACAGAATGACAGAAGATGACAGAATGACAGAAGAGGACAGAATGACAGAAGATGACAGAAGATGACAGAATGACAGAAGAGGACAGAATGACAGAAGATGACAGAAGATGACAGAAGATGACAGAAGATGACAGAATGACAGAAGATGACACAAGATGACACAAGATGACAAAATGACAGAAGAGGACAGAATGACAGAAGATGACAGAGTGACAGAAGAGGACAGAATGACAGAAGATGACAGAAGATGACAGAAGATGACAGAATGAGAGAAGAGGACAGAATGACAGAAGATGACAGACGATGACAGAAGATGACAGAATGACAGAAGATGACACAAGATGACGGAAGATGACAGAAGATGACAGAAGATGACAGAATGGCACAAGAGGACAGAATGACCGAAGATGACAGAATGACAGAAGAGGACAGAATGACAGAAGATGACAGAAGATGACAGAAGATGACAGAAGATGACAGGAGATGAAGGAATGACAGAAGATATCAGAATGACAGAAGATGACAGAATGACAGAAGAGGACAGAATGACAGAAGATGACAGAAGATGACAGAATGACAGAAGAGGACAGAATGACAGATGATGACAGAATGACAGAAGAGGACAGAAGATGGCAGAAGATGACAGAAGGCGACAGAAGATGACAGAAGGTGACAAAATGACAGAAGAGGACAGAATGACAGAAGATGACAGAATGACAGAAGAGGGCAGAAGATGACAGAAGATGGCAGAATGACAGAAGAGGACAGAATGACAGAAGATGACAGAATGACAGAAGAGGACAGAATGACAGAAGGTGACAGAAGATGATAGAATGACAGAAGAGGACAGAAGATGACAGAAGATGACAAAAGATGACAGAATGACAGAAGATGACAGAAGATGACAAAATGACAGAAGAGGACAGAATGACAGAAGATGACAGAGTGACAGAAGAGGACAGAATGACAGAAGATGACAGAAGATGACAGAAGATGACAGAATGACAGAAGAGGACAGAATGACAGAAGATGGCAGAATATGACAGAAGATGACAGAATATGACAGAAGATGACAGAAGATGACATAAGATGACAGAATGACAGAAGAGGACAGAATGACAGAAGATGACAGAAGATGACAGAAGATGACAGAATGACAGAAGATGACAGACGATGACGGAAGATGACAGAAGATGACAGAAGATGACAGAATGACAGAAGAGGACAGAATGACAGAAGATGACAGAAGATGACAGAATGACAGAAGATGTCAGAATGACAGAAGATGACAGAATGACAGAAGAGGACAGAATGACAGAAGAGGACAGAATGACAGAAGATGACAGACGATGACAGAAGATGACAGAATGACAGAAGATGACAGAAGATGACAGAATATGACAGAATATGACAGAAGATGACAGAAGATGACAGAATGACAGAAGATGACAGAAGATGACAGTAGATGACTGAAGATGACAGAAGATGACAGAATGACAGAAGAGGACAGAAGATGACAGAAGATGACAGAAGATGACAGAAGATGACAGAATGACAGAAGAGGACAGAATGACAGAAGAGGACAGAATATGATAGAGGATGACAGAAGATGACAGAATGACAGAAGATGACAGAAGATGTCAGAAGGACAGAAGATGACAGAATGACAGAAGATGAAAGAACATGACAGAAGATGACAGAATATGACAGAAGAGGACAGAAGATGACAGTTGATGACAGAATATGACAGAAGATGACAGAAGATGACAGAATGACAGAAGAGGACAGAATGACAGAAGAGGACAGAATATGGCAGAAGATGACACAAGATGACAGAATGACAGAAAATGACAGAAGAGGACAGAATATGACAGAAGAGGACAGAATGACAGAAGATGACAGAAGATGACAGAAGATGACAGAAGATGGCAGAAGATGACAGAAGATGACAGAAGATGACAGAAGATGACAGAATGACAGAAGAGGACAGAAGATGACAGAAGATGACAGAATGACAGAAGATGACAGAAGATGACAGAAGATGACAGAAGATGACAGAATGACCGAAGAGGACAGAATGCCAGAAGAGGACAGAATGACAGAAGAGGACAGAATATGACAAAAGATGACAGAAGATGACAGAATGACAGAAGATGACAGAAGATGAAAGAAAATGACAGAAGATGACAGAAGATGACAGAAGATGACAGAATGACAGAAGAGGAAAGAATGACAGAAGATGACAGAATGACAGAAGATGACAGAATGACAGATGAGGACAGAAGATGACAGAAGATGACAGAAGATGACAGAAGATGACAGAATGACAGAAGAGGACAGAAGATGACAGAATGACAGAAGAGGACAGAAGAGGACAGAAGATGACAGAAGATGACAGAAGATGACAGAATGACAGAAGAGGTCAGAAGATGACAGAAGATGACAGAAGATGACAGAAGATAACAGAAGATGACAGAATGACAGAAGAGGACAGAATGACAGAAGAGGACAGAATGACAGAAGATGACAGAAGATGAAAAGATGACAGAATATGACAGAAGATGAAAGAAGATGACAGAATATGACAGAAGATGACAGAATGACAGAAGAGGACAGAATGGCAGAAGAGGACAGAATATGCCAGAAGATGACAGAAGGTGACAGAATGACAGAAGATGACAGAAGATGACAGAAGATCACAGAAGATGACAGAAGATGACAGAATGACAGAAGAGGACAGAATGACAGAAGATGACAGAAGATGACAGAAGATCACAGAAGATGACAGAAGATGACAGAATGACAGAAGAGGACAGAATGACAGAAGATGACAGAATGACAGAAGAGGACAGAATGACAGAAGATGACAGAGGATGACACAAGATGACAGAATGACAGAAGAGGACAGAATGACAGAAGATGACAGAATGACAGAAGATGACAGAGGATGACAGAAGATGACAGAAGATGACAGAATGACAGACGAGGAAAGAAGATGACAGAAGATGGCAGAAGATGACAGAAGATGACAGAATGACAGAAGAGGACAGAATGACAGAAGATGACAGAATGACAGAAGAGGACAGAATGACAGAAGATGATAGAAGATGACAGAAGATGACAGAATGACAGAAGAGGACAGAATGACAGAAGATGACAGAAGATGACAGAAGATGACAGAATGACAGAAGATGACAGAAGATGACAGAAGATGACAAAATGACAGAAGAGGACAGAATGACAGAAGATGACAGAATGACAGAAGAGGGCAGAAGATGACAGAAGATGACAGAGTATGACAGAAGATGACAGAAGATGACAGAAGATGAAAGAAGATGACAGAATGACAGAAGAGGACAGAATGACAGAAGATGACAGAATGACAGAAGAGGACAGAAGATGACAAAAGATGACAGAAGATGACAGAATGACAGAAGAGGACAGAAGATGACAGAAGATGACAGAATGTCAGAAGCTGACAGAAGATGACAGAAGATGACAGAATGACCGAAGAGGACAGAATGACAGAAGAGGACAGAATGACAGAAGAGGACAGGATATGACAAAAGATGACAGAAGATGACAGAATGACAGAAGATGACAGAAGATGACAGAAAATGACAGAGGATGACAGAAGATGACAGAAGATGACAGAATGACAGAAGAGGAAAGAATGACAGAAGATGACAGAATGACAGAAGATGACAGAATGACAGATGAGGACAGAAGATGACAGAAGATGTCAGAAGGACAGAAGATGACAGAATGACAGAAGATGAAACAACATGACAGAAGATGACAGAAGATGACAGAATATGACAGAAGAGGACAGAAGATGACAGAAGATGACAGAAGATGACAGAAGATGACAGAAGATGACAGAATGACAGAAGAGGACAGAATGACAGAAGAGGACAGAATATGACAGAAGATGACACAAGATGACAGAATGACAGAAAATGACAGAAGAGGACAGAATATGACAGAAGAGGACAGAATGATAGAAGATGACAGAAGGTGGCAGAAGATGACAGAAGATGACAGAATATGACAGAAGATGACAGAAGATGACAGAGTATGACAAAAGATGACAGAAGATGACAGAATGACAGAAGAGGACAGAATGACAGAAGATGACAGAATGACAGAAGAGGACAGAAGATGACAGAGGATGACAGAAGAGGACAGAAGATGACAGAATGACAGAAGATGACAGAAGATGACAGAATATGACAGAAGATGACAGAGTATGACAGAAGATGACAGAAGATGACAGAATGACAGAAGAGGACAGAATGACAGAAGATGACAGAATGACAGAAGAGGACAGAAGATGACAGAAAATGACAGAAGAGGACAGAAGATGACAGAATGACAGAAGATGACAGAAGATGACAGAAGATGACAGAATTACAGAAGAGGACAGAATGACAGAAGAGGACAGAAGATGACAGAATGACAGAAGAGGACAGAAGATGACAGAATGACAGAAGAGGACAGAATGACAGAAGAGGACAGAATGACAGAAGATGACAGAATGACAGAAGATGACAGAAGATGACAGAATGACAGAAGATGACAGAAGATGAGAGTAGATGACAGAAGATGACATAAGATGACAGAAGATGACAGAATGACAGAAGAGGACAGAAGATGACAGAAGATGACAGAAGATGACAGAATGACAGAAGAGGACAGAATATGATAGAGGATGACAGAAGATGACAGAATGACAGAAGATGACAGAAGATGTCAGAAGGACAGAAGATGACAGAATGACAGAAGATGACAGAAGATGACAGAAGATGACAGAATATGACAGAAGAGGACAGAAGATGACAGAAGATGACAGAATATGACAGAAGATGACAGAATGACAGAAAATGACAGAAGAGGACAGAACATGACAGAAGAGGACAGAATGACAGAAGATGACAGAAGATGACAGAAGATGACAGAAGATGACAGAATGACAGAAAATGACAGAAGAGGACAGAACATGACAGAAGAGGACAGAATGACAGAAGATGACAGAAGATGACAGAATATGACAGAAGATGACACAAGATGACAGAATGACAGAAAATGACAGAAGAGGACAGAACATGACAGAAGAGGACAGAATGACAGAAGATGACAGAAGATGACAGAAGATGACAGAAGATGGCAGAAGATGACAGAAGATGACAGAATATGACAAAAGATGACAGAAGATGACAGAATGACAGAAGAGGACAGAATGACAGAAGATGACAGAAGATGACAGAAGATGACAGAAGATGAAAGAAGATGACAGAATGACAGAAGAGGACAGAATGACAGATGACAGAATGACAGAAGAGGACAGAAGATGACAGAAGATGACAGAAGATGACAGAAGATGACAGAATGACAGAAGAGGACAGAAGATGACAGAAGATGACAGAATGACAGAAGATGACAGAAGATGACAGAAGATGACAGAAGATGACAGAAGATGACAGAATGACCGAAGAGGACAGAATGCCAGAAGAGGACAGAATGACAGAAGAGGACAGAATATGACAAAAGATGACAGAAGATGACAGAATGACAGATGATGACAGAAGATGACAGAAAATGACAGAAGATGACAGAAGATGACAGAAGATGACAGAATGACAGAAGAGGAAAGAATGACAGAAGTTGACAGAATGACAGAAGATGACAGAATGACAGATGAGGACAGAAGATGACAGAAGATGACAGAAGATGACAGAAGATGACAGAATGACAGAAGAGGACAGAAGATGACAGAATGACAGAAGAGGACAGAAGAGGACAGAAGATGACAGAAGATGACAGAATGACAGAAGAGGTCAGAAGATGACAGAAGATGACAGAAGATGACAGAAGATAACAGAAGATGACAGAATGACAGAAGAGGACAGAATGACAGAAGAGGACAGAATGACAGAAGATGACAGAACATGACAGAAGATGAAAAGATGACAGAATATGACAGAAGATGAAAGAAGATGACAGAATATGACAGAAGATGACAGAATGACAGAAGAGGACAGAATGGCAGAAGAGGACAGAATATGCCAGAAGATGACAGAAGGTGACAGAATGACAGAAGATGACAGAAGATGACAGAAGATCACAGAAGATGACAGAAGATGACAGAATGACAGAAGAGGACAGAATGACAGAAGATGACAGAATGACAGAAGAGGACAGAATGACAGAAGATGACAGAAGATGACACAAGATGACAGAATGACAGAAGAGGACAGAATGACAGAAGATGACAGAATGACGGAAGATGACAGAGGATGACAGAAGAGGACAGAATGACAGAAGATGACAGAAGATGAAAGAAGATGACAGAATGACAGAAGAGGACAGAATGACAGATGACAGAATGACAGAAGAGGACAGAAGATGACAGAAGATGACAGAAGATGACAGAATGACAGAAGATGACAGAAGATGACAGAAGATGACAGAAGATGACAGAAGATGACAGAATGACCGAAGAGGACAGAATGCCAGAAGAGGACAGAATGACAGAAGAGGACAGAATATGACAAAAGATGACAGAAGATGACAGAATGACAGAAGATGACAGAAGATGACAGAAAATGACAGAAGATGACAGAAGATGACAGAAGATGACAGAATGACAGAAGATGACAGAATGACAGATGAGGACAGAAGATGACAGAAGATGACAGAAGATGACAGAATGACAGAAGAGGTCAGAAGATGACAGAAGATGACAGAAGATAATAGAAGATCACAGAAGATGACAGAATGACAGAAGAGGACAGAATGACAGAAGAGGACAGAATGACAGACGATGACAGAAGATGACAGAAGATGAAAAGATGACAGAATATGACAGAAGATGAAAGAAGATGACAGAATATGACAGAAGATGACAGAATGACAGAAGAGGACAGAATGGCAGAAGAGGACAGAATATGCCAGAAGATGACAGAAGGTGACAGAATGACAGAAGATGACAGAAGATGACAGAAGATCACAGAAGATGACAGAAGATGACAGAATGACAGAAGAGGACAGAATGACAGAAGATGACAGAATGACAGAAGAGGACAGAATGACAGAAGATGACAGAAGATGACACAAGATGACAGAATGACAGAAGAGGACAGAATGACAGAAGATGACAGAATGACAGAAGATGACAGAGGATGACAGAAGATGACAGAAGATGACAGAAGATGACAGAATGACAGACGAGGAAAGAAGATGACAGAAGATGGCAGAAGATGACAGAAGATGACAGAAGATGACAGAAGATGACAGAATGACAGAAGAGGACAGAATGACAGAAGATGATAGAAGATGACAGAAGATGACAGAATGACAGAAGAGGACAGAATGACAGAAGATGACAGAAGATGACAGAAGATGACAGAAGATGGCAGAATGACAGAAGATGAGAGAAGATGACAGAAGATGACAAAATGACAGAAGAGGACAGAATGACAGAAGATGACAGAATGACAGAAGAGGGCAGAAGATGACAGAAGATGACAGAAGATGACAGAAGATGACAGAATGACAGAAGAGGACAGAATGACAGAAGATGACAGAAGATGACAGAAGATGACAGAATATGACAGAAGATGAAAAAGATGACAGAAGATGACAGAAGAGGACAGAATGACAGAAGATGACAGAAGATGACAGAAGATGACAGAATGACGGAAGATGACAGAAGATGACGCAAGATGACAGAAGATGACAGAAGATGACAGAATGACAGAAGAGGACATAATGACAGAAGATGACAGAAGATGACAGAAGATGACAGAATGACAGAAGATGACAGAATGACAGAAGATGACAGAATGACAGAAGAGGACACAATCACATGAGGTGACAGAAGATGACAGAAGATGACAGAATGACAGAAGAGGACAGAATGACAGAAGATGACAGAATGACAGAAGAGGACAGAATGACAGAAGATGACAGAAGATGACAGAATGACAGAAGAGGACAGAATGACAGAAGATGACAGAAGATGTCAGAAGGACAGAAGATGACAGAATGACAGAAGATGAAAGAACATGACAGAAGATGACAGAATATGACAGAAGAGGACAGAAGATGACAGAAGATGAGAGAATATGACAGAAGATGACAGAAGATGACAGAATGACAGAAGAGGACAGAATGACAGAAGAGGACAGAATATGGCAGAAGATGACACAAGATGACAGAATGACAGAAAATGACAGAAGAGGACAGAATATGACAGAAGAGGACAGAATGACAGAAGATGACAGAAGATGACAGAAGATGACAGAAGATGGCAGAAGATGACAGAAGATGACAGAATATGACAGAAGATGACAGAGTATGACAGAAGATGACAGAAGATGACAGAAGATGACAGAATGACAGAAGAGGACAGAATGACAGAAGATGACAGAATGACAGAAGAGGACAGAAGATGACAGAAGATGACAGAATGACAGAAAAGGACAGAAGATGACAGAAGATGACAGAATGACAGAAGATGACAGAAGATGACAGAAGATGACAGAAGATGACAGAATTACAGAAGAGGACAGAATGACAGAAGAGGAGAGAAGATGACTGAATGACAGAAGAGGACAGAAGATGACAGAAGATGACAGAAGATGACAGAATGAAAGAAGAGGACAGAATGACAGAAGAGGACAGAATGACAGAAGATGACAGAATGACAGAAGATGACAGAAGATGACAGAAGATGACAGAATGACAGAAGATGACAGATGATGACAGAATATGACAGAATATGACAGAAGATGACAGAAGATGACAGAAGATGACAGAAGATGACAGAAGATGACAGTAGATGACAGAAGATGACAGAAGATGACAGAAGATGACAGAAGATGACAGAATGACAGAAGAGGACAGAAGATGACAGAAGATGACAGAATGACAGAAGAGGACAGAATGACAGAAGATGACAGAAGATGACAGAAGATGACAGAAGATGACAGAATATGACAGAAGAGGACAGAAGATGACAGAAGATGACAGAATATGACAGATGATGACAGAAGACGACAGAATGACAGAAAATGACAGAAGAGGACAGAACATGACAGAAGAGGACAGAATGACAGAAGATGACAGAAGATGACAGAAGATGACAGAATGACAGAAAATGACAGAAGAGGACAGAACATGACAGAAGAGGACAGAATGACAGAAGATGACAGAAGATGACAGAAGATGACAGAATATGACAGAAGATGACACAAGATGACAGAATGACAGAAAATGACAGAAGAGGACAGAACATGACAGAAGAGGACAGAATGACAGAAGATGACAGAAGATGACAGAAGATGACAGAAGATGGCAGAAGATGACAGAAGATGACAGAATATGACAAAAGATGACAGAAGATGACAGAATGACAGAAGAGGACAGAATGACAGAAGATGACAGAAGATGACAGAAGATGACAGAAGATGAAAGAAGATGACAGAATGACAGAAGAGGACAGAATGACAGATGACAGAATGACAGAAGAGGACAGAAGATGACAGAAGATGACAGAAGATGACAGAAGATGACAGAATGACAGAAGAGGACAGAAGATGACAGAAGATGACAGAATGACAGAAGATGACAGAAGATGACAGAAGATGACAGAAGATGACAGAAGATGACAGAATGACCGAAGAGGACAGAATGCCAGAAGAGGACAGAATGACAGAAGAGGACAGAATATGACAAAAGATGACAGAAGATGACAGAATGACAGAAGATGACAGAAGATGACAGAAAATGACAGAAGATGACAGAAGATGACAGAAGATGACAGAATGACAGAAGAGGAAAGAATGACAGAAGATGACAGAATGACAGAAGATGACAGAATGACAGATGAGGACAGAAGATGACAGAAGATGACAGAAGATGACAGAAGATGACAGAATGACAGAAGAGGACAGAAGATGACAGAATGACAGAAGAGGACAGAAGAGGACAGAAGAGGACAGAAGATGACAGAAGATGACAGAATGACAGAAGAGGTCAGAAGATGACAGAACATGACAGAAGATGATAGAAGATGACAGAATGACAGAAGAGGACAGAATGACAGAAGAGGACAGAATGACAGAAGATGACAGAAGATGACAGAAGATGAAAAGATGACAGAATATGACAGAAGATGAAAGAAGATGACAGAATATGACAGAAGATGACAGAATGACAGAAGAGGACAGAATGGCAGAAGAGGACAGAATATGCCAGAAGATGACAGAAGGTGACAGAATGACAGAAGATGACAGAAGATGACAGAAGATCACAGAAGATGACAGAAGATGACAGAATGACAGAAGAGGACAGAATGACAGAAGATGACAGAATGACAGAAGAGGACAGAATGACAGAAGATGACACAAGATGACAGAATGACAGAAGAGGACAGAATGACAGAAGATGACAGAATGACGGAAGATGACAGAGGATGACAGAAGATGATAGAAGATGACAGAAGATGACAGAATGACAGAAGAGGACAGAATGACAGAAGATGACAGAAGATGACAGAAGATGACAGAAGATGACAGAATGACAGAAGATGACAGAAGATGACAGAAGATGATAGAAGATGACAGAAGATGACAGAATGACAGAAGAGGACAGAATGACAGAAGATGACAGAAGATGACAGAAGATGACAGAATGACAGAAGATGACAGAAGATGACAGAAGATGACAAAATGACGGAAGATGACAGAAGATGACGCAAGATGACAGAAGATGACAGAAGATGACAGAATGACAGAAGAGGACATAATGACAGAAGATGACAGAAGATGACAGAAGATGACAGAATGACAGAAGATGACAGAATGACAGAAGATGACAGAATGACAGAAGAGGACACAATCACATGAGGTGACAGAAGATGACAGAAGATGACAGAATGACAGAAGAGGACAGAATGACAGAAGATGACAGAATGACAGAAGAGGACAGAATGACAGAAGATGACAGAAGATGACAGAATGACAGAAGAGGACAGAATGACAGAAGATGACAGAAGATGTCAGAAGGACAGAAGATGACAGAATGACAGAAGATGAAAGAACATGACAGAAGATGACAGAATATGACAGAAGAGGACAGAAGATGACAGAAGATGAGAGAATATGACAGAAGATGACAGAAGATGACAGAATGACAGAAGAGGACAGAATGACAGAAGAGGACAGAATATGGCAGAAGATGACACAAGATGACAGAATGACAGAAAATGACAGAAGAGGACAGAATATGACAGAAGAGGACAGAATGACAGAAGATGACAGAAGATGACAGAAGATGACAGAAGATGGCAGAAGATGACAGAAGATGACAGAATATGACAGAAGATGACAGAGTATGACAGAAGATGACAGAAGATGACAGAAGATGACAGAATGACAGAAGAGGACAGAATGACAGAAGATGACAGAATGACAGAAGAGGACAGAAGATGACAGAAGATGACAGAATGACAGAAAAGGACAGAAGATGACAGAAGATGACAGAATGACAGAAGATGACAGAAGATGACAGAAGATGACAGAAGATGACAGAATTACAGAAGAGGACAGAATGACAGAAGAGGAGAGAAGATGACTGAATGACAGAAGAGGACAGAAGATGACAGAAGATGACAGAAGATGACAGAATGAAAGAAGAGGACAGAATGACAGAAGAGGACAGAATGACAGAAGATGACAGAATGACAGAAGATGACAGAAGATGACAGAAGATGACAGAATGACAGAAGATGACAGATGATGACAGAATATGACAGAATATGACAGAAGATGACAGAAGATGACAGAAGATGACAGAAGATGACAGAAGATGACAGTAGATGACAGAAGATGACAGAAGATGACAGAAGATGACAGAAGATGACAGAATGACAGAAGAGGACAGAAGATGACAGAAGATGACAGAATGACAGAAGAGGACAGAATGACAGAAGATGACAGAAGATGACAGAAGATGACAGAAGATGACAGAATATGACAGAAGAGGACAGAAGATGACAGAAGATGACAGAATATGACAGATGATGACAGAAGACGACAGAATGACAGAAAATGACAGAAGAGGACAGAACATGACAGAAGAGGACAGAATGACAGAAGATGACAGAAGATGACAGAAGATGACAGAATGACAGAAAATGACAGAAGAGGACAGAACATGACAGAAGAGGACAGAATGACAGAAGATGACAGAAGATGACAGAAGATGACAGAATATGACAGAAGATGACACAAGATGACAGAATGACAGAAAATGACAGAAGAGGACAGAACATGACAGAAGAGGACAGAATGACAGAAGATGACAGAAGATGACAGAAGATGACAGAAGATGGCAGAAGATGACAGAAGATGACAGAATATGACAAAAGATGACAGAAGATGACAGAATGACAGAAGAGGACAGAATGACAGAAGATGACAGAAGATGACAGAAGATGACAGAAGATGAAAGAAGATGACAGAATGACAGAAGAGGACAGAATGACAGATGACAGAATGACAGAAGAGGACAGAAGATGACAGAAGATGACAGAAGATGACAGAAGATGACAGAATGACAGAAGAGGACAGAAGATGACAGAAGATGACAGAATGACAGAAGATGACAGAAGATGACAGAAGATGACAGAAGATGACAGAAGATGACAGAATGACCGAAGAGGACAGAATGCCAGAAGAGGACAGAATGACAGAAGAGGACAGAATATGACAAAAGATGACAGAAGATGACAGAATGACAGAAGATGACAGAAGATGACAGAAAATGACAGAAGATGACAGAAGATGACAGAAGATGACAGAATGACAGAAGAGGAAAGAATGACAGAAGATGACAGAATGACAGAAGATGACAGAATGACAGATGAGGACAGAAGATGACAGAAGATGACAGAAGATGACAGAAGATGACAGAATGACAGAAGAGGACAGAAGATGACAGAATGACAGATGAGGACAGAAGAGGACAGAAGAGGACAGAAGATGACAGAAGATGACAGAATGACAGAAGAGGTCAGAAGATGACAGAAGATGACAGAAGATGATAGAAGATGACAGAATGACAGAAGAGGACAGAATGACAGAAGAGGACAGAATGACAGAAGATGACAGAAGATGACAGAAGATGAAAAGATGACAGAATATGACAGAAGATGAAAGAAGATGACAGAATATGACAGAAGATGACAGAATGACAGAAGAGGACAGAATGGCAGAAGAGGACAGAATATGCCAGAAGATGACAGAAGGTGACAGAATGACAGAAGATGACAGAAGATGACAGAAGATCACAGAAGATGACAGAAGATGACAGAATGACAGAAGAGGACAGAATGACAGAAGATGACAGAATGACAGAAGAGGACAGAATGACAGAAGATGACACAAGATGACAGAATGACAGAAGAGGACAGAATGACAGAAGATGACAGAATGACGGAAGATGACAGAGGATGACAGAAGATGATAGAAGATGACAGAAGATGACAGAATGACAGAAGAGGACAGAATGACAGAAGATGACAGAAGATGACAGAAGATGACAGAAGATGACAGAATGACAGAAGATGACAGAAGATGACAGAAGATGATAGAAGATGACAGAAGATGACAGAATGACAGAAGAGGACAGAATGACAGAAGATGACAGAAGATGACAGAAGATGACAGAATGACAGAAGATGACAGAAGATGACAGAAGATGACAAAATGACAGAAGAGGACAGAATGACAGAAGATGACAGAATGACAGAAGAGGGCAGAAGATGACAGAAGATGACAGAAGATGACAGAAGATGACAGAATGACAGAAGAGAACAGAATATGACAGAAGATGACAGAAGATGACAGAATATGACAGAAGATGAAAAAGATGACAGAAGATGACAGAAGAGGACAGAATGACAGAAGATGACAGAAGATGACAGAATGACGGAAGATGACAGAAGATGACGCAAGATGACAGAAGATGACAGAAGATGACAGAATGACAGAAGAGGACATAATGACAGAAGATGACAGAAGATGACAGAAGATGACAGAATGACAGAAGATGACAGAATGACAGAAGATGACAGAATGACAGAAGAGGACAAAATCACATGAGGTGACAGAAGATGACAGAAGATGACAGAATGACAGAAGAGGACAGAATGACAGAAGATGACAGAATGACAGAAGAGGACAGAATGAGAGAAGATGACAGAAGATGACAGAATGACAGAAGAGGACAGAATGACAGAAGATGACAGAAGATGATAGAAGATGACAGAAGATGACAGAATGACAGAAGATGACACAAGATGACACAAGATGACAAAATGACAGAAGAGGACAGAATGACAGAAGATGACAGAGTGACAGAAGAGGACAGAATGACAGAAGATGACAGAAGATGACAGAAGATGACAGAATGAGAGAAGAGGACAGAATGACAGAAGATGACAGACGATGACAGAAGATGACAGAATGACAGAAGATGACACAAGATGACGGAAGATGACAGAAGATGACAGAAGATGACAGAATGACACAAGAGGACAGAATGACAGAAGATGACAGAATGACAGAAGAGGACAGAATGACAGAAGATGACAGAAGATGACAGAAGATGACAGAAGATGACAGGAGATGAAGGAATGACAGAAGATATCAGAATGACAGAAGATGACAGAATGACAGAAGAGGACAGAATGACAGAAGATGACAGAAGATGACAGAATGACAGAAGAGGACAGAATGACAGATGATGACAGAATGACAGAAGAGGACAGAAGATGGCAGAAGATGACAGAAGGCGACAGAAGATGACAGAAGGTGACAGAATGACAGAAGAGGACAGAATGACAGAAGATGACAGAAGATGACAGAAGATGACAGAAGAGGACAGAATGACAGAAGATGACAGAATGACAGAAGAGGGCAGAAGATGACAGAAGATGGCAGAATGAAAGAAGAGGACAGAATGACAGAAGATGACAGAATGACAGAAGAGGACAGAATGACAGAAGGTGACAGAAGATGATAGAATGACAGAAGAGGACAGAAGATGACAGAAGATGACAAAAGATGACAGAATGACAGAAGATGACAGAAGATGACAAAATGACAGAAGAGGACAGAATGACAGAAGATGACAGAGTGACAGAAGAGGACAGAATGACAGAAGATGACAGAAGACGACAGAAGATGACAGAATGACAGAAGAGGACAGAATGACAGAAGATGGCAGAATATGACAGAAGATGACAGAATATGACAGAAGATGACAGAAGATGACAGAATGACAGAAGAGGACAGAATGACAGAAGATGACAGAAGATGACAGAAGATGACAGAATGACAGAAGATGACAGACGATGACGGAAGATGACAGAAGATGACAGAAGATGACAGAATGACAGAAGAGGACAGAATGACAGAAGATGACAGAAGATGACAGAATGACAGAAGATGTCAGAATGACAGAAGATGACAGAATGACAGAAGAGGACAGAATGACAGAAGAGGACAGAATGACAGAAGATGACAGACGATGACAGAAGATGACAGAATGACAGAAGATGACAGAAGATGACAGAATATGACAGAATATGACAGAAGATGACAGAAGATGACAGAATGACAGAAGATGACAGAAGATGACAGTAGATGACTGAAGATGACAGAAGATGACAGAATGACAGAAGAGGACAGAAGATGACAGAAGATGACAGAAGATGACAGAAGATGACAGAATGACAGAAGAGGACAGCATGACAGAAGAGGACAGAATATGATAGAGGATGACAGAAGATGACAGAATGACAGAAGATGACAGAAGATGTCAGAAGGACAGAAGATGACAGAATGACAGAAGATGAAAGAACATGACAGAAGATGACAGAATATGACAGAAGAGGACAGAAGATGACAGTTGATGACAGAATATGACAGAAGATGACAGAAGATGACAGAATGACAGAAGAGGACAGAATGACAGAAGAGGACAGAATATGGCAGAAGATGACACAAGATGACAGAATGACAGAAAATGACAGAAGAGGACAGAATATGACAGAAGAGGACAGAATGACAGAAGATGACAGAAGATGACAGAAGATGACAGAAGATGGCAGAAGATGACAGAAGATGACAGAAGATGACAGAAGATGACAGAATGACAGAAGAGGACAGAAGATGACAGAAGATGACAGAATGACAGAAGATGACAGAAGATGACAGAAGATGACAGAAGATGACAGAATGACCGAAGAGGACAGAATGCCAGAAGAGGACAGAATGACAGAAGAGGACAGAATATGACAAAAGATGACAGAAGATGACAGAATGACAGAAGATGACAGAAGATGAAAGAAAATGACAGAAGATGACAGAAGATGACAGAAGATGACAGAATGACAGAAGAGGAAAGAATGACAGAAGATGACAGAATGACAGAAGATGACAGAATGACAGATGAGGACAGAAGATGACAGAAGATGACAGAAGATGACAGAAGATGACAGAATGACAGAAGAGGACAGAAGATGACAGAATGACAGAAGAGGACAGAAGAGGACAGAAGATGACAGAAGATGACAGAAGATGACAGAAGATGACAGAATGACAGAAGAGGTCAGAAGATGACAGAAGATGACAGAAGATGACAGAAGATAACAGAAGATGACAGAATGACAGAAGAGGACAGAATGACAGAAGAGGACAGAATGACAGAAGATGACAGAAGATGACAGAAGATGAAAAGATGACAGAATATGACAGAAGATGAAAGAAGATGACAGAATATGACAGAAGATGACAGAATGACAGAAGAGGACAGAATGGCAGAAGAGGACAGAATATGCCAGAAGATGACAGAAGGTGACAGAATGACAGAAGATGACAGAAGATGACAGAAGATCACAGAAGATGACAGAAGATGACAGAATGACAGAAGAGGACAGAATGACAGAAGATGACAGAATGACAGAAGAGGACAGAATGACAGAAGATGACAGAAGATGACACAAGATGACAGAATGACAGAAGAGGACAGAATGACAGAAGATGACAGAATGACAGAAGATGACAGAGGATGACAGAAGATGACAGAAGATGACAGAAGATGACAGAAGATGACAGAATGACAGACGAGGAAAGAAGATGACAGAAGATGGCAGAAGATGACAGAAGATGACAGAATGACAGAAGAGGACAGAATGACAGAAGATGACAGAATGACAGAAGAGGACAGAATGACAGAAGATGATAGAAGATGACAGAAGATGACAGAATGACAGAAGAGGACAGAATAACAGAAGATGACAGAAGATGACAGAAGATGACAGAATGACAGAAGATGACAGAAGATGACAGAAGATGACAAAATGACAGAAGAGGGCAGAATGACAGAAGATGACAGAATGACAGAAGAGGGCAGAAGATGACAGAAGATGACAGAAGATGACAGAATGACAGAAGAGGACAGAATGACAGAAGATGACAGAAGATGACAGAAGATGACAGAATATGACAGAAGATGAAAAAGATGACAGAAGATGACAGAAGAGGACAGAATGACAGAAGATGACAGAAGATGACAGAAGATGACAGAATGACGGAAGATGACAGAAGATGACGCAAGATGACAGAAGATGACAGAAGATGACAGAATGACAGAAGAGGACATAATGACAGAAGATGACAGAAGATGACAGAAGATGACAGAATGACAGAAGATGACAGAATGACAGAAGATGACAGAATGACAGAAGAGGACACAATCACATGAGGTGACAGAAGATGACAGAAGATGACAGAATGACAGAAGAGGACAGAATGACAGAAGATGACAGAATGACAGAAGAGGACAGAATGACAGAAGATGACAGAAGATGACAGAATGACAGAAGAGGACAGAATGACAGAAGATGACAGAAGATGACAGAAGATGACAGAAGATGACAGAATGACAGAAGATGACACAAGATGACACAAGATGACAAAATGACAGAAGAGGACAGAATGACAGAAGATGACAGAGTGACAGAAGAGGACAGAATGACAGAAGATGACAGAAGATGACAGAAGATGACAGAATGACAGAAGAGGACAGAATGACAGAAGATGACAGACGATGACAGAAGATGACAGAATGACAGAAGATGACACAAGATGACGGAAGATGACAGAAGATGACAGAAGATGACAGAATGAGACAAGAGGACAGAATGACAGAAGATGACAGAAGATGACAGAAGATGACAGAAGATGACAGGAGATGAAAGAATGACAGAAGATATCAGAATGACAGAAGATGACAGAATGACAGAAGAGGACAGAATGACAGAAGATGACAGAAGATGACAGAAGATGACAGAATGACAGAAGAGGACAGAATGACAGATGATGACAGAATGACAGAAGAGGACAGAAGATGGCAGAAGATGACAGAAGGCGACAGAAGATGACAGAAGGTGACAGAATGACAGAAGAGGACAGAATGACAGAAGATGACAGAAGATGACAGAAGATGACAGAATGACAGAAGAGGACAGAATGACAGAAGATGACAGAATGACAGAAGAGGGCAGAAGATGACAGAAGATGACAGAATGACAGTAGAGGACAGAATGACAGAAGATGACAGAATGACAGAAGAGGACAGAATGACAGAAGATGACAAAATGACAGAAGAGGACAGAATGACAGAAGATGACAGAGTGACAGAAGAGGACAGAATGACAGAAGATGACAGAAGATGACAGAAGATGACAGAATGACAGAAGAGGACAGAATGACAGAAGATGGCAGAATATGACAGAAGATGACAGAATATGACAGAAGATGACAGAAGATGACAGAAGATGACAGAATGACAGAAGAGGACAGAATGACAGAAGATGACAGAAGATGACAGAATGACAGAAGTTGACAGAAGATGACGGAAGATGACAGAAGATGACAGAATGACAGAAGAGGACAGAATGACAGAAGATGACAGAAGATGACAGAAGATGACAGAAGATGACAGAATGACAGAAGATGTCAGAATGACAGAAGATGACAGAATGACAGAAGAGGACAGAATGACAGAAGAGGACAGAATGACAGAAGATGACAGACGATGACAGAAGATGACAGAATGACAGAAGATGACAGAAGATGACAGAATATGACAGAATATGACAGAAGATGACAGAAGATGACAGAATGACAGAAGATGACAGAAGATGACAGTAGATGACTGAAGATGACTGAAGATGACAGAATGACAGAAGATGATAGAAGATGACAGAAGATGACAGAATGACAGAAGAGGACAGAATGACAGAAGATGACAGAAGATGACAGAAGATGACAGAATGACAGAAGATGACAGAAGATGACAGAAGATGACAAAATGACAGAAGAGGGCAGAATGACAGAAGATGACAGAATGACAGAAGAGGGCAGAAGATGACAGAAGATGACAGAAGATGACAGAATGACAGAAGAGGACAGAATGACAGAAGATGACAGAAGATGACAGAAGATGACAGAATATGACAGAAGATGAAAAAGATGACAGAAGATGACAGAAGAGGACAGAATGACAGAAGATGACAGAAGATGACAGAAGATGACAGAATGACGGAAGATGACAGAAGATGACGCAAGATGACAGAAGATGACAGAAGATGACAGAATGACAGAAGAGGACATAATGACAGAAGATGACAGAAGATGACAGAAGATGACAGAATGACAGAAGATGACAGAATGACAGAAGATGACAGAATGACAGAAGAGGACACAATCACATGAGGTGACAGAAGATGACAGAAGATGACAGAATGACAGAAGAGGACAGAATGACAGAAGATGACAGAATGACAGAAGAGGACAGAATGACAGAAGATGACAGAAGATGACAGAATGACAGAAGAGGACAGAATGACAGAAGATGACAGAAGATGACAGAAGATGACAGAAGATGACAGAATGACAGAAGATGACACAAGATGACACAAGATGACAAAATGACAGAAGAGGACAGAATGACAGAAGATGACAGAGTGACAGAAGAGGACAGAATGACAGAAGATGACAGAAGATGACAGAAGATGACAGAATGACAGAAGAAGACAGAATGACAGAAGATGACAGACGATGACAGAAGATGACAGAATGACAGAAGATGACACAAGATGACGGAAGATGACAGAAGATGACAGAAGATGACAGAATGAGACAAGAGGACAGAATGACAGAAGATGACAGAAGATGACAGAAGATGACAGGAGATGAAAGAATGACAGAAGATATCAGAATGACAGAAGATGACAGAATGACAGAAGAGGACAGAATGACAGAAGATGACAGAAGATGACAGAAGATGACAGAATGACAGAAGAGGGCAGAATGACAGATGATGACAGAATGACAGAAGAGGACAGAAGATGGCAGAAGATGACAGAAGGCGACAGAAGATGACAGAAGGTGACAGAATGACAGAAGAGGACAGAATGACAGAAGATGACAGAAGATGACAGAAGATGACAGAATGACAGAAGAGGACAGAATGACAGAAGATGACAGAATGACAGAAGAGGGCAGAAGATGACAGAAGATGACAGAATGACAGTAGAGGACAGAATGACAGAAGATGACAGAATGACAGAAGAGGACAGAATGACAGAAGATGACAAAATGACAGAAGAGGACAGAATGACAGAAGATGACAGAGTGACAGAAGATGACAGAAGATGACAGAATGACAGAAGATGACAGAAGATGACAGAAGATGACAGAATGACAGAAGAGGACAGAATGACAGAAGATGGCAGAATATGACAGAAGATGACAGAATATGACAGAAGATGACAGAAGATGACAGAAGATGACAGAATGAGAGAAGAGGACAGAATGACAGAAGATGACAGAAGATGACAGAATGACAGAAGTTGACAGAAGATGACGGAAGATGACAGAAGATGACAGAATGACAGAAGAGGACAGAATGACAGAAGATGACAGAAGATGACAGAAGATGACAGAAGATGACAGAATGACAGAAGATGTCAGAATGACAGAAGATGACAGAATGACAGAAGAGGACAGAATGACAGAAGAGGACAGAATGACAGAAGATGACAGACGATGACAGAAGATGACAGAATGACAGAAGATGACAGAAGATGACAGAATATGACAGAATATGACAGAAGATGACAGAAGATGACAGAATGACAGAAGATGACAGAAGATGACAGTAGATGACTGAAGATGACTGAAGATGACAGAATGACAGAAGAGGACAGAAGATGACAGAAGATGACAGAAGATGACAGAAGATGACAGAATGACAGAAGAGGACAGAATGACAGAAGAGGACAGAATATGATAGAGGATGACAGAAGATGACAGAATGACAGAAGATGACAGAAGATGTCAGAAGGACAGAAGATGACAGAATGACAGAAGATGAAAGAACATGACAGAAGATGACAGAATATGACAGAAGATGACAGAATATGACAGAAGATGACAGAAGATGACAGAATGACAGAAGAGGACAGAATGACAGAAGAGGACAGAATATGGCAGAAGATGACACAAGATGACAGAATGACAGAAAATGACAGAAGAGGACAGAATATGACAGAAGAGGACAGAATGACAGAAGATGACAGAAGATGACAGAAGATGACAGAAGATGGCAGAAGATGACAGAAGATGACAGAATATGACAGAAGATGACAGAGTATGACAGAAGATGACAGAAGATGACAGAAGATGACAGAAGATGACAGAATGACAGAAGAGGACAGAATGACAGAAGATGACAGAATGACAGAAGAGGACAGAAGATGACAGAAGATGACAGAAGATGACAGAATGACAGAAGATGACAGAAGATGACAGAATGACAGAAGATGACAGAAGATGACAGAAGATGACAGAATTACAGAAGAGGACAGAATGACAGAAGAGGAGAGAAGATGACAGAATGACAGAAGAGGACAGAAGATGAGAGAAGATGACAGAAGATGACAGAATGAAAGAAGAGGACAGAATGACAGAAGAGGACAGAATGACAGAAGATGACAGAATGACAGAAGATGACAGAAGATGACAGAAGATGACAGAATGACAGAAGATGACAGATGATGACAGAATATGACAGAATATGACAGAAGATGACAGAAGATGACAGAAGATGACAGAAGATGACAGAAGATGACAGTAGATGACAGAAGATGACAGAAGATGACAGAAGATGACAGAAGATGACAGAATGACAGAAGAGGACAGAAGATGACAGAATGACAGAAGAGGACAGAATGACAGAAGAGGACAGAATATGAAAGAGGATGACAGAAGATGACAGAATGACAGAAGATGACAGAAGATGTCAGAAGGACAGAAGATGACAGAATGACAGAAGATGACAGAACATGACAGAAGATGACAGAAGATGACAGAATATGACAGAAGAGGACAGAAGATGACAGAAGATGATGGAATATGACAGAAGATGACAGAAGGTGACAGAATGACAGAAGAGGACAGAATGACAGAAGAGGACAGAATATGACAGAAGATGACACAAGATGACAGAATGACAGAAAATGACAGAATGACAGAAGATGACAGAAGATGACAGAAGATGACAGAAGATGGCAGAAGATGACAGAAGATGACAGAATATGACAGAAGATGACAGAAGATGACAGAGTATGACAGATGATGACAGAAGATGACAGAAGATGATAGAAGATGACAGAATGACAGAAGAGGACAGAATGACAGAAGATGACAGAATGACAGAAGAGGACAGAAGATGACAGAAGATGACAGAAGATGACAGAAGATGACAGAATGACAGAAGAGGACAGAAGATGACAGAAGATGACAGAATGACAGAAGATGACAGAAGATGACAGAAGATGACAGAATGACCGAAGAGGACAGAATGACAGAAGAGGACAGAATGACAGAAGAGGACAGAATATGACAAAAGATGAGAGAAGATGACAGAATGACAGAAGATGACAGAAGATGACAGAAAATGACAGAAGATGACAGCAGATGACAGAAGATGACAGAATGACAGAAGAGGACAGAATGACAGAAGATGACAGACGATGACAGAAGATGACAGAATGACAGAAGATGACACAAGATGACGGAAGATGACAGAAGATGACAGAAGATGACAGAATGACACAAGCGGACAGAATGACAGAAGATGACAGAATGACAGAAGAGGACAGAATGACAGAAGATGACAGAAGATGACAGAAGATGACAGGAGATGACAGAATGACAGAAGATATCAGAATGACAGAAGATGACAGAATGACAGAAGAGGACAGAATGACAGATGATGACAGAATGACAGAAGAGGACAGAAGATGGCAGAAGATGACAGAAGGCGACAGAAGATGACAGAAGGTGACAGAATGACAGAAGAGGACAGAATGACAGAAGATGACAGAAGATGACAGAAGATGACAAAATGACAGAAGAGGACAGAATGACAGAAGATGACAGAATGACAGAAGAGGGCAGAAGATGACAGAATATGACAGAATGACAGAAGAGGACAGAATGACAGAAGATGACAGAATGACAGAAGAGGACAGAATGACAGAAGGTGACAGAAGATGATAGAATGACAGAAGAGGACAGAAGATGACAGAAGATGACAAAAGATGACAGAATGACAGAAGATGACAGAAGATGTCAGAAGGACAGAAGATGACAGAATGACAGAAGATGAAAGAACATGACAGAAGATGACAGAATATGACAGAAGATGACAGAAGATGACAGAAGATGACAGAATGACAGAAGAGGACAGAATGACAGAAGATGACAGAAGATGACAGAATATGACAGAAGATGACAGAAGATGACAGAATGACAGAAGAGGACAGAATGACAGAAGAGGACAGAATATGGCAGAAGATGACACAAGATGACAGAATGACAGAAAATGACAGAAGAGGACAGAATATGACAGAAGAGGACAGAATGACAGAAGATGACAGAAGATGACAGAAGATGACAGAAGATGGCAGAAGATGACAGAAGATGACAGAATATGACAGAAGATGACAGAGTATGACAGAAGATGACAGAAGATGACAGAAGATGACAGAATGACAGAAGAGGACAGAATGACAGAAGATGACAGAATGACAGAAGAGGACAGAAGATGACAGAAGATGACAGAAGATGACAGAATGACAGAAGAGGACAGAAGATGACAGAAGATGACAGAATGACAGAAGATGACAGAAGATGACAGAAGATGACAGAATTACAGAAGAGGACAGAATGACAGAAGAGGAGAGAAGATGACAGAATGACAGAAGAGGACAGAAGATGACAGAAGATGACAGAATGAAAGAAGAGGACAGAATGACAGAAGAGGACAGAATGACAGAAGATGACAGAATGACAGAAGATGACAGAAGATGACAGAATGACAGAAGATGACAGATGATGACAGAATATGACAGAATATGACAGAAGATGACAGAAGATGACAGAAGATGACAGTAGATGACAGAAGATGACAGAAGATGACAGAAGATGACAGAAGATGACAGAATGACAGAAGAGGACAGAAGATGACAGAAGATGACAGAATGACAGAAGAGGACAGAATGACAGAAGAGGACAGAATATGAAAGAGGATGACAGAAGATGACAGAATGACAGAAGATGACAGAAGATGTCAGAAGGACAGAAGATGACAGAATGACAGAAGAGGACAGAATATGACAGAAGATGACACAAGATGACAGAATGACAGAAAATGACAGAATGACAGAAGATGACAGAAGATGACAGAAGATGACAGATGATGACAGAAGATGACAGAAGATGATAGAAGATGACAGAATGACAGAAGAGGACAGAATGACAGAAGATGACAGAATGACAGAAGAGGACAGAAGATGACAGAAGATGACAGAAGATGACAGAAGATGACAGAATGACAGAAGAGGACAGAAGATGACAGAAGATGACAGAATGACCGAAGAGGACAGAATGACAGAAGAGGACAGAATGACAGAAGAGGACAGAATATGACAAAAGATGAGAGAAGATGACAGAATGACAGAAGATGACAGAAGATGACAAAAAATGACAGAAGATGACAGCAGATGACTGAAGATGACAGAATGACAGAAGAGGACAGAATGACAGAAGATGACAGAATGACAGAAGATGACAGAATGGCAGATGAGGACAGAAGATGACAGAAGATGACAGAAGATGACAGAAGATGACAGAATGACAGAAGAGGACAGAAGATGACAGAAGATGACAGAAGATGACAGAATGACAGAAGAGGACAGAAGAGGACAGAAGATGACAGAAGATGTCAGAAGATGACAGAAGATGACAGAATGACAGAAGAGGTCAGAAGATGACAGAAGATGACAGAAGATAACAGAAGATGACAGAATGACAGAAGAGGACAGAATGACAGAAGAGGACAGAATGACAGAAGATGACAGAAGATGACAGAAGATGACAGAATATGACAGAAGATGACAGAATATGACAGAAGATGACAGAATGACAGAAGAGGACAGAAGATGACAGAAGATCACAGAAGATGACAGAATATGACAGAAGATGACAGAAGATGACGGAATGACAGAAGAGGACAGAAGATGACAGAATATGACAGAAGATGACAGAATATGACAGAAGATGACAGAATGACAGAAGAGGACAGAATGACAGAAGAGGACAGAATGACAGAAGATGACAGAATGACAGAAGAGGACAGAATGACAGAAGATGACAGAAGATGACAGAATATGACAGAAGATGACAGAAGATGACGGAATGACAGAAGAGGACAGAATGACAGAAGAGGATAGAATATGCCAGAAGATGACAGAAGGTGACAGAATGACAGAAGATGACAGAAGATGACAGAAGATCACAGAAGATGACAGAAGATGACATAATGACAGAAGATGACAGAATGACAGACGAGGACAGAAGATGACAGAAGATGGCAGAAGATGACAGAAGATGACAGAATGACAGAAGAGGACAGAATGACAGAAGATGACAGAATGACAGAAGAGGACAGAATGACAGAAGATGATAGAAGATGACAGAAGATGACAGAATGAGAGAAGAGGACAGAATGACAGAAGATGACAGAAGATGACAGAAGATGACAGAAGATGACAGAATGACAGAAGATGACAGAAGATGACAGAAGATGACAAAATGACAGAAGAGGACAGAATGACAGAAGATGACAGAATGACAGAAGAGGGCAGAAGATGACAGAAGATGACAGAATGACAGAAGAGGACAGAATGACAGAAGATGACAGAAGATGACAGAATGACAGAAGAGGACAGAATGACAGAAGATGACAGAAGATGACAGAAGATGACAGAATGACAGAAGATGACAGAAGATGACAGAGGATGACAAAATGACAGAAGAGGACAGAATGACAGAAGATGACAGAGTGACAGAAGAGGACCGAATGACAGAAGATGACAGAAGATGACAGAAGATGACAGAATGACAGAAGAGGACAGAATGACAGAAGATGACAGAATATGACAGAAGATGATTGAATATGACAGAAGATGACAGAAGATGACAGAAGATGACAGAATGACAGAAGAGGACAGAATGACAGAAGATGACAGAAGATGACAGAAGATGACAGAATGACAGAAGATGACAGAAGATGACGGAAGATGACAGAAGATGACAGAAGATGACAGAATGACAGAAGAGGACAGAATGACAGAAGATGACAGAAGATGACAGAAGATGACAGAAGATGACAGAATGACAGAAGATGTCAGAATGACAGAAGATGACAGAATGACAGAAGAGGACAGAATGACAGATGATGACAGAATGACAGAAGAGGACAGAAGATGACAGAAGATGACAGAAGATGACAGAAGATGACAGAAGGTGACAGAATGACAGAAGAGGACAGAATGACAGAAGATGACAGAAGATGACAGAAGAGGACAGAATGACAGAAGATGACAGAATGACAGAAGAGGACAGAATGACAGAAGATGACAGAATGACAGAAGAGGACAGAAGATGACAGAAGATGACAGAAGATGACAGAATGACAGAAGAGGACAGAAGATGACAGAAGATGACAGAAGATGACAGAATGACCGAAGAGGACAGAATGACAGAGGAGGACAGAATGACAGAAGAGGACAGAATATGACAAAAGATGACAGAAGATGACAGAATGACAGAAGATGACAGAAGATGACAGAATGACAGAAGAGGACAGAATGACAGAAGAGGACAGAATATGCCAGAAGATGACAGAAGGTGACAGAATGACAGAAGATGACAGAAGATGACAGAAGATCACAGAAGATGACAGAAGATGACAGAATGGCAGAAGAGGACAGAATGACAGAAGATGACAGAATGACAGAAGAGGACAGAATGACAGAAGATGACACAAGATGACACAAGATGACAGAATGACAGAAGAGGACAGAATGACAGAAGATGACAGAATGACAGAAGATGACAGAAGATGACAGAAGATGACAGAATGACAGACGAGGACAGAAGATGACAGAAGATGGCAGAAGATGACAGAAGATGACAGAATGACAGAAGAGGACAGAATGACAGAAGATGATAGAAGATGACAGAAGATGACAGAATGACAGAAGAGGACAGAATGACAGAAGATGACAGAAGATGACAGAAGATGACAGAAGATGACAGAAGATGACAGAATGACAGAAGATGACAGAAGATGACAGAAGATGACAAAATGACAGAAGAGGACAGAATGACAGAAGATGACAGAATGACAGAAGAGGACAGAATGACAGAAGATGACAGAAGATGACAGAATGACAGAAGAGGACAGAATGACAGAAGATGAAAGAAGATGACAGAAGATGACAGAAGATGACAGAATGACAGAAGATGACAGAAGATGACAAAATGACAGAAGAGGACAGAATGACAGAAGATGACAGAGTGACAGAAGAGGACAGAAGATGACAGAAGATGACAGAATGACAGAAGACGACAGAAGATGACAGAAGATGACAGAATGACAGAAGAGGACAGAATGACAGAAGATGACAGAATATGACAGAAGATGATTGAATATGACAGAAGATGACAGAAGATGACAGAAGATGACAGAATGACAGAAGAGGACAGAATGACAGAAGATGACAGAAGATGACAGAATGACAGAAGATGTCAGAATGACAGAAGATGACAGAATGACAGAAGAGGACAGAATGACAGAAGAGGACAGAATGACAGAAGATGACAGAAGATGACAGAAGATGACAGAATGACAGAAGAGGACAGAATGACAGATGATGACAGAATGACAGAAGAGGACAGAAGATGGCAGAAGATGACAGAAGGCGACAGAAGATGACAGAAGGTGACAGAATGACAGAAGAGGACAGAATGACAGAAGGTGACAGAAGATGACAGAAGATGACAAAATGACAGAAGATGACAGAATGACAGAAGAGGGCAGAAGATGACAGAAGATGACAGAATGACAGAAGAGGACAGAATGACAGAAGATGACAGAATGACAGAAGAGGACAGAATGACAGAAGGTGACAGAAGATGATAGAATGACAGAAGAGGACAGAAGTTGACAGAAGATGACAAAAGATGACAGAATGACAGAAGATGACAGAAGATGACAAAATGACAGAAGAGGACAGAATGACAGAAGATGACAGAGTGACAGAAGAGGACAGAATGACAGAAGATGACAGAAGATGACAGAATGACAGAAGAGGACAGAATGACAGAAGATGGCAGAATATGACAGAAGATGACAGAATATGACAGAAGATGACAGAAGATGACAGAATGACAGAAGAGGACAGAATGACAGAAGATGACAGAAGATGACAGAAGATGACAGAATGACAGAAGATGACAGAAGATGACGGAAGATGACAGAAGATGACAGAAGATGACAGAATGACAGAAGAGGACAGAATGACAGAAGATGACAGAAGATGACAGAAGATGACAGAAGATGACAGAATGACAGAAGATGTCAGAATGACAGAAGATGACAGAATGACAGAAGAGGACAGAATGACAGAAGAGGACAGAATGACAGAAGATGACAGACGATGACAGAAGATGACAGAATGACAGAAGATGACAGAAGATGACAGAATATGACAGAATATGACAGAAGATGACAGAAGATGACAGAATGACAGAAGATGACAGAAGATGACAGTAGATGACTGAAGATGACAGAAGATGACAGAATGACAGAAGAGGACAGAAGATGACAGAAGATGACAGAAGATGACAGAAGATGACAGAATGACAGAAGAGGACAGAATGACAGAAGATGGCAGAATATGACAGAAGATGACAGAAGATGACAGAAGATGACAGAAGATGACAGAAGATGACAGAAGATGACAGAAGATGACAGAATGACAGAAGATGTCAGAATGACAGAAGATGACAGAATGACAGAAGAGGACAGAATGACAGAAGAGGACAGAATGACAGAAGATGACAGAATGACAGAAGATGACAGAAGATGACAGAATGACAGAAGAGGACGGAATGACAGAAGATGACAGAATATGACAGAAGATGATTGAATATGACAGAAGATGACAGAAGATGACAGAAGATGACAGAATGACAGAAGAGGACAGAATGACAGAAGATGACAGAAGATGACAGAAGATGACAGAATGACAGAAGATGACAGAAGATGACGGAAGATGACAGAAGATGACAGAAGATGACAGAATGACAGAAGAGGACAGAATGACAGAAGATGACAGAAGATGACAGAAGATGACAGAAGATGACAGAATGACAGAAGATGTCAGAATGACAGAAGATGACAGAATGACAGAAGAGGACAGAATGACAGATGATGACAGAATGACAGAAGAGGACAGAAGATGACAGAAGATGACAGAAGATGACAGAAGATGACAGAAGGTGACAGAATGACAGAAGAGGACAGAATGACAGAAGATGACAGAAGATGACAGAAGAGGACAGAATGACAGAAGATGACAGAATGACAGAAGAGGACAGAATGACAGAAGATGACAGAAGATGACAGAAGATGACAGAATGACAGAAGATGACAGAAGATGACAGAGTATGACAGAAGATGACAGAAGATGACAGAAGATGACAGAAGATGACAGAATGACAGAAGAGGACAGAAGATGACAGAAGATGACAGAAGATGACAGAATGACAGAAGAGGACAGAAGATGACAGAAGATGACAGAATGACAGAAGATGACAGAAGATGACAGAAGATGACAGAAGATGACAGAATGACCGAAGAGGACAGAATGACAGAGGAGGACAGAATGACAGAAGAGGACAGAATATGACAAAAGATGACAGAAGATGACAGAATGACAGAAGATGACAGAAGATGACAGAAAATGACAGAAGATGACAGAAGATGACAGAAGATGACAGAATGACAGAAGAGGACAGAATGACAGAAGATGACAGAATGACAGAAGATGACAGAATGACAGATGAGGACAGAAGATGACAGAAGATGACAGAAGATGACAGAAGATGACAGAATGACAGAAGAGGGCAGAAGATGACAGAAGATGACAGAAGATGACAGGAGATGACAGAAGATGACAGAATGACAGAAGAGGACAGAAGAGGACAGAAGATGACAGAAGATGACAGAAGATGACAGAATGACAGAAGATGTCAGAAGATGACAGAAGATGACAGAAGATGACAGAAGATAACAGAAGATGACAGAATGACAGAAGAGGACAGAATGACAGAAGAGGACAGAATGACAGAAGATGACAGAAGATGACAGAAGAAGACAGAATATGACAGAAGATGACAGAAGATGACAGAATATGACAGAAGATGACAGAATGACAGAAGAGGACAGAATGACAGAAGAGGACAGAATATGCCAGAAGATGACAGAAGGTGACAGAATGACAGAAGATGACAGAAGATGACAGAAGATCACAGAAGATGACAGAAGATGACAGAATGGCAGAAGAGGACAGAATGACAGAAGATGACAGAATGACAGAAGAGGACAGAATGACAGAAGATGACACAAGATGACACAAGATGACAGAATGACAGAAGAGGACAGAATGACAGAAGATGACAGAATGACAGAAGGTGACAGAAGATGACAGAAGATGACAGAATGACAGACGAGGACAGAAGATGACAGAAGATGGCAGAAGATGACAGAAGATGACAGAATGACAGAAGAGGACAGAATGACAGAAGATGATAGAAGATGACAGAAGATGACAGAATGACAGAAGAGGACAGAATGACAGAAGATGACAGAAGATGACAGAAGATGACAGAAGATGACAGAAGATGACAGAATGACAGAAGATGACAGAAGATGACAAAATGACAGAAGAGGACAGAATGACAGAAGATGACAGAATGACAGAAGAGGACAGAATGACAGAAGATGACAGAAGATGACAGAATGACAGAAGAGGACAGAATGACAGAAGATGAAAGAAGATGACAGAAGATGACAGAAGATGACAGAATGACAGAAGATGACAGAAGATGACAAAATGACAGAAGAGGACAGAATGACAGAAGATGACAGAGTGACAGAAGAGGACAGAAGATGACAGAAGATGACAGAATGACAGAAGACGACAGAAGATGACAGAAGATGACAGAATGACAGAAGAGGACAGAATGACAGAAGATGACAGAATATGACAGAAGATGATTGAATATGACAGAAGATGACAGAAGATGACAGAAGATGGCAGAATGACAGAAGAGGACAGAATGACAGAAGATGACAGAAGATGACAGAAGATGACAGAATGACAGAAGATGACAGAAGATGACGGAAGATGACAGAAGATGACAGAAGATGACAGAATGACAGAAGAGGACAGAATGACAGAAGATGACAGAAGATGACAGAAGATGACAGAATGACAGAAGATGTCAGAATGACAGAAGATGACAGAATGACAGAAGAGGACAGAATGACAGAAGAGGACAGAATGACAGAAGATGACAGAAGATGACAGAAGATGACAGAATGACAGAAGAGGACAGAATGACAGATGATGACAGAATGACAGAAGAGGACAGAAGATGGCAGAAGATGACAGAAGGCGACAGAAGATGACAGAAGGTGACAGAATGACAGAAGAGGACAGAATGACAGAAGATGACAGAAGATGACAGAAGATGACAAAATGACAGAAGATGACAGAATGACAGAAGAGGGCAGAAGATGACAGAAGATGACAGAATGACAGAAGAGGACAGAATGACAGAAGATGACAGAATGACAGAAGAGGACAGAATGACAGAAGGTGACAGAAGATGATAGAATGACAGAAGAGGACAGAAGTTGACAGAAGATGACAAAAGATGACAGAATGACAGAAGATGACAGAAGATGACAAAATGACAGAAGAGGACAGAATGACAGAAGATGACAGAGTGACAGAAGAGGACAGAATGACAGAAGATGACAGAAGATGACAGAATGACAGAAGAGGACAGGATGACAGAAGATGGCAGAATATGACAGAAGATGACAGAATATGACAGAAGATGACAGAAGATGACAGAATGACAGAAGAGGACAGAATGACAGAAGATGACAGAAGATGACAGAAGATGACAGAATGACAGAAGATGACAGAAGATGATGGAAGATGACAGAAGATGACAGAAGATGACAGAATGACAGAAGAGGACAGAATGACAGAAGATGACAGAAGATGACAGAAGATGACAGAAGATGACAGAATGACAAAAGATGTCAGAATGACAGAAGATGACAGAATGACAGAAGAGGACAGAATGACAGAAGAGGACAGAATGACAGAAGATGACAGACGATGACAGAAGATGACAGAATGACAGAAGATGACAGAAGATGACAGAATATGACAGAATATGACAGAAGATGACAGAAGATGACAGAATGACAGAAGATGACAGAAGATGACAGTAGATGACTGAAGATGACAGAAGATGACAGAATGACAGAAGAGGACAGAAGATGACAGAAGATGACAGAAGATGACAGAAGATGACAGAATGACAGAAGAGGACAGAATGACAGAAGATGGCAGAATATGACAGAAGATGACAGAATATGACAGAAGATGACAGAAGATGACAGAAGATGACAGAAGATGACAGAAGATGACAGAAGATGACAGAATGACAGAAGATGTCAGAATGACAGAAGATGACAGAATGACAGAAGAGGACAGAATGACAGAAGAGGACAGAATGACAGAAGATGACAGACGATGACAGAAGATGACAGAATGACAGAAGATGACAGAAGATGACAGAATATGACAGAATATGACAGAAGATGACAGAAGATGACAGAATGACAGAAGATGACAGAAGATGACAGTAGATGACTGAAGATGACAGAAGATGACAGAATGACAGAAGAGGACAGAAGATGACAGAAGATGACAGAAGATGACAGAATGACAGAAGAGGACAGAATGACAGAAGAGGACAGAATATGATAGAGGATGACAGAAGATGACAGAATGACAGAAGATGACAGAAGATGTCAGAAGGACAGAAGATGACAGAATGACAGAAGATGAAAGAACATGACAGAAGATGACAGAATATGACAGAAGAGGACAGAAGATGACAGAAGATGACAGAATATGACAGAAGATGACAGAATGACAGAAGAGGACAGAATGACAGAAGAGGACAGAATATGGCAGAAGATGACACAAGATGACAGAATGACAGAAAATGACAGAAGAGGACAGAATATGACAGAAGAGGACAGAATGACAGAAGATGACAGAAGATGACAGAAGATGACAGAAGATGGCAGAAGATGACAGAAGATGACAGAATATGACAGAGTATGACAGAAGATGACAGAAGATGACAGAAGATGACAGAATGACAGAAGAGGACAGAATGACAGAAGATGACAGAATGACAGAAGAGGACAGAATGACAGAAGATGACAGAATGACAGAAGATGACAGAAGATGACAGAAGATGACAGAATGACAGACGAGGACAGAAGATGACAGAAGATGGCAGAAGATGACAGAAGATGACAGAATGACAGAAGAGGACAGAATGACAGAAGATGATAGAAGATGACAGAAGATGACAGAATGACAGAAGAGGACAGAATGACAGAAGATGACAGAATGACAGAAGAGGACAGAATGACAGAAGATGACAGAATGACAGAAGAGGACAGAATGACAGAAGATGAAAGAAGATGACAGAAGATGACAGAAGATGACAGAATGACAGAAGATGACAGAAGATGACAGAAGATGACAAAATGACAGAAGAGGACAGAATGACAGAAGATGACAGAGTGACAGAAGAGGACAGAAGATGACAGAAGATGACAGAATGACAGAAGATGACAGAAGATGACAGAAGATGACAGAATGACAGAAGAGGACAGAATGACAGAAGATGACAGAATGACAGAAGATGACAGAGTGACAGAAGAGGACAGAAGATGACAGAAGATGACAGAATGACAGAAGATGACAGAAGATGACAGAAGATGACAGAATGACAGAAGAGGACAGAATGACAGAAGATGACAGAATATGACAGAAGATGATTGAATATGACAGAAGATGACAGAAGATGACAGAAGATGACAGAATGACAGAAGAGGACAGAATGACAGAAGATGACAGAAGATGACAGAAGATGACAGAATGACAGAAGATGACAGAAGATGACGGAAGATGACAGAAGATGACAGAAGATGACAGAATGACAGAAGAGGACAGAATGACAGAAGATGACAGAAGATGACAGAAGATGACAGAATGACAGAAGATGTCAGAATGACAGAAGATGACAGAATGACAGAAGAGGACAGAATGACAGAAGAGGACAGAATGACAGAAGATGACAGAAGATGACAGAAGATGACAGAATGACAGAAGAGGACAGAATGACAGATGATGACAGAATGACAGAAGAGGACAGAAGATGGCAGAAGATGACAGAAGGCGACAGAAGATGACAGAAGGTGACAGAATGACAGAAGAGGACAGAATGATCGAAGATGACAGAAGATGACAGAAGATGACAAAATGACAGAAGAGGACAGAATGACAGAAGATGAAAGAATGACAGAAGAGGACAGAATGACAGAAGGTGACAGAAGATGATAGAATGACAGAAGAGGACAGAAGATGACAGAAGATGACAAAAGATGACAGAATGACAGAAGATGACAGAAGATGACAAAATGACAGAAGAGGACAGAATGACAGAAGATGACAGAGTGACAGAAGAGGACAGAATGACAGAAGATGACAGAAGATGACAGAAGATGACAGAATGACAGAAGAGGACAGAATGACAGAAGATGGCAGAATATGACAGAAGATGACAGAATATGACAGAAGATGACAGAAGATGACAGAAGATGACAGAATGACAGAAGAGGACAGAATGACAGAAGATGACAGAAGATGACAGAAGATGACAGAATGACAGAAGATGACAGAAGATGACGGAAGATGACAGAAGATGACAGAAGATGACAGAATGACAGAAGAGGACAGAATGACAGAAGATGACAGAAGATGACAGAAGATGACAGAATGACAGAAGATGTCAGAATGACAGAAGATGACAGAATGACAGAAGAGGACAGAATGACAGAAGAGGACAGAATGACAGAAGATGACAGACGATGACAGAAGATGACAGAATGACAGAAGAGGACAGAATGACAGAAGAGGACAGAATATGATAGAGGATGACAGAAGATGACAGAATGACAGAAGATGACAGAAGATGTCAGAAGGACAGAAGATGACAGAATGACAGAAGATGAAAAAACATGACAGAAGATGACAGAAGAGGACAGAAGATGACAGAAGATGACAGAATATGACAGAAGATGACAGAAGATGACAGAATGACAGAAGAGGACAGAATGACAGAAGAGGACAGAATGACAGAAGAGGACAGAATATGGCAGAAGATGACACAAGATGACAGAATGACAGAAAATGACAGAAGAGGACAGAAGATGACAGAAGATGACAGAAGATGGCAGAAGATGACAGAAGATGACAGAATATGACAGAAGATGACAGAGTATGACAGAAGATGACAGAAGATGACAGAAGATGACAGAATGACAGAAGAGGACAGAATGACAGAAGATGACAGAATGACAGAAGAGGACAGAAGATGACAGAAGATGACAGAAGATGACAGAATGACAGAAGAGGACAGAAGATGACAGAAGATGACAGAATGACAGAAGATGACAGAAGATGACAGAAGATGACAGAAGATGACAGAATTACAGAAGAGGACAGAATGACAGAAGAGGAGAGAAGATGACAGAATGACAGAAGAGGACAGAAGATGACAGAAGATGACAGAAGATGGCAGAATGAAAGAAGAGGACAGAATGACAGAAGAGGACAGAATGACAGAAGATGACAGAATGACAGAAGATGACAGAAGATGACAGAAGATGACAGAATGACAGAAGATGACAGATGATGTCAGAAGGACAGAAGATGACAGAATGACAGAAGATGAAAAAACATGACAGAAGATGACAGAAGAGGACAGAAGATGACAGAAGATGACAGAATATGACAGAAGATGACAGAAGATGACAGAATGACAGAAGAGGACAGAATGACAGAAGAGGACAGAATGACAGAAGAGGACAGAATATGGCAGAAGATGACACAAGATGAAAGAATGACAGAAAATGACAGAAGAGGACAGAATATGACAGAAGAGGACAGAATGACAGAAGATGACAGAAGATGACAGAAGATGACAGAAGAAGGCAGAAGATGACAGAAGATGACAGAATATGACAGAAGATGACAGAGTATGACAGAAGATGACAGAAGATGACAGAAGATGACAGAATGACAGAAGAGGACAGAATGACAGAAGATGACAGAATGACAGAAGAGGACAGAAGATGACAGAAGATGACAGAAGATGACAGAATGACAGAAGAGGACAGAAGATGACAGAAGATGATAGAATGACAGAAGATGACAGAAGATGACAGAAGATGACAGAAGATGACAGAATTACAGAAGAGGACAGAATGACAGAAGAGGAGAGAAGATGACAGAATGACAGAAGAGGACAGAAGATGACAGAAGATGACAGAAGATGGCAGAATGAAAGAAGAGGACAGAATGACAGAAGAGGACAGAATGACAGAAGATGACAGAATGACAGAAGATGACAGAAGATGACAGAAGATGACAGAATGACAGAAGATGACAGATGATCACAGAATATGAAAGAATATGACAGAAGATGACAGAAGATGACAGAAGATGACAGAAGATGACAGTAGATGACAGAAGATGACAGAAGATGACAGAAGATGACAGAAGATGACAGAATGACAGAAGAGGACAGAAGATGACAGAAGATGACAGAATGACAGAAGAGGACAGAATGACAGAAGTGGACAGAATATGAAAGAGGATGACAGAAGATGACAGAATGACAGAAGATGTCAGAAGGACAGAAGATGACAGAATGACAGAAGATGACAGAACATGACAGAAGATGACAGAAGATGACAGAATATGACAGAAGAGGACAGAAGATGACAGAAGATGACAGAATATGACAGAAGATGACAGAAGGTGACAGAATGACAGAAGAGGACAGAATGACAGAAGAGGACAGAATATGACAGAAGATGACACAAGATGACAGAATGACAGAAAATGACAGAATGACAGAAGATGACAGAAGATGACAGAAGATGACAGAAGATGGCAGAAGATGACAGAATATGACAAAAGATGACAGAAGATGACAGAGTATGACAGATGATGACAGAAGATGACAGAAGATGATAGAAGATGACAGAATGACAGAAGAGGACAGAATGACAGAAGATGACAGAATGACAGAAGAGGACAGAAGATGACAGAAGATGACAGAAGATGACAGAAGATGACAGAATGACAGAAGAGGACAGAAGATGACAGAAGATGACAGAATGACAGAAGATGACAGAAGATGACAGAAGATGACAGAATGACCGAAGAGGACAGAATGACAGCAGAGGACAGAATGACAGAAGAGGACAGAATATGACAAAAGATGAGAGAAGATGACAGAATGACAGAAGATGACAGAAGATGACAGAAAATGACAGAAGATGACAGCAGATGACAGAAGATGACAGAATGACAGAAGAGGACAGAATGACAGAAGATGACAGATGATGACAGAAGATGACAGAACGACAGAAGATGACACAAGATGACGGAAGATGACAGAAGATGACAGAATGACAGAAGAGAACAGAATGACAGAAGATGACAGAAGATGACAGAAGATGACAGAAGATGACAGGAGATGACAGAATGACAGAAGATATCAGAATGACAGAAGATGACAGAATGACAGAAGAGGACAGAATGACAGAAGATGACAGAAGATGACAGAAGATGACAGAATGACAGAAGAGGACAGAATGACAGATGATGACAGAATGACAGAAGAGAACAGAATGACAGAAGATGACAGAAGATGACAGAAGATGACAGAAGATGACAGGAGATGACAGAATGACAGAAGATATCAGAATGACAGAAGATGACAGAATGACAGAAGAGGACAGAATGACAGAAGATGACAGAAGATGACAGAAGATGACAGAATGACAGAAGAGGACAGAATGACAGATGATGACAGAATGACAGAAGAGGACAGAAGATGGCAGAAGATGACAGAAGGCGACAGAAGATGACAGAAGGTGACAGAATGACAGAAGAGGACAGAAGGTGACAGAAGATGATAGAATGACAGAAGAGGACAGAAGATGACAGAAGATGACAAAAGATGACAGAATGACAGAAGATGACAGAAGATGACAGAAGATGACAAAATGACAGAAGAGGACAGAATGACAGAAGATGACAGAGTGACAGAAGAGGACAGAATGACAGAAGATGACAGAAGATGACAGAAGATGACAGAATGACAGAAGAGGACAGAATGACAGAAGATGGCAGAATATGACAGAAGATGACAGAATATGACAGAAGATGACAGAAGATGACAGAAGATGACAGAATGACAGAAGAGGACAGAATGACAGAAGATGACAGAAGATGACAGAAGATGACAGAATGACAGAAGATGACAGAAGATGACGGAAGATGACAGAAGATGACAGAAGATGACAGAATGACAGAAGAGGACAGAATGACAGAAGATGACAGAAGATGACAGAAGATGACAGAATGACAGAAGATGTCAGAATGACAGAAGATGACAGAATGACAGAAGAGGACAGAATGACAGAAGAGGACAGAATGACAGAAGATGACAGACGATGACAGAAGATGACAGAATGACAGAAGATGACAGAAGAAGACAGAATATGACAGAATATGACAGAAGATGACAGAAGATGACAGAATGACAGAAGATGACAGAAGATGACAGTAGATGACTGAAGATGACAGAAGATGACAGAATGACAGAAGAGGACAGAAGATGACAGAAGATGACAGAAGATGACAGAAGATGACAGAATGACAGAAGAGGACAGAATGACAGAAGAGGACAGAATATGATAGAGGATGACAGAAGATGACAGAATGACAGAAGATGACAGAAGATGTCAGGAGGACAGAAGATGACAGAATGACAGAAGATGAAAGAACATGACAGAAGATGACAGAATATGACAGAAGAGGACAGAAGATGACAGAAGATGACAGAATATGACAGAAGATGACAGAAGATGACAGAATGACAGAAGAGGACAGAATGACAGAAGAGGACAGAATATGGCAGAAGATGACACAAGATGACAGAATGACAGAAAATGACAGAAGATGACAGAAGATGACAGAAGATGACAGAAGATGGCAGAAGATGACAGAAGATGACAGAATATGACAGAAGATGACAGAGTATGACAGAAGATGACAGAAGATGACAGAAGATGACAGAATGACAGAAGAGGACAGAATGACAGAAGATGACAGAATGACAGAAGAGGACAGAAGATGACAGAAGATGACAGAAGATGACAGAATGACAGAAGAGGACAGAAGATGACAGAAGATGACAGAATGACAGAAGATGACAGAAGATGACAGAAGATGATAGAATTACAGAAGAGGAGAGAATGACAGAAGAGGAGAGAAGATGACAGAATGACAGAAGAGGACAGAAGATGACAGAAGATGACAGAAGATGACAGAATGAAAGAAGAGGACAGAATGACAGAAGAGGACAGAATGACAGAAGATAACAGAATGACAGAAGATGACAGAAGATGACAGAAGATGACAGAATGACAGAAGATGACAGATGATGACAGAATATGACAGAATATGACAGAAGATGACAGAAGATGACAGAAGATGACAGAAGATGACAGTAGATGACAGAAGATGACAGAAGATGACAGAAGATGACAGAAGATGACAGAATGACAGAAGAGGACAGAAGATGACAGAAGATGACAGAATGACAGAAGAGGACAGAATGACAGAAGAGGACAGAATATGAAAGAGGATGACAGAAGATGACAGAATGACAGAAGATGACAGAAGATGTCAGAAGGACAGAAGATGACAGAATGACAGAAGATGACAGAACATGACAGAAGATGACAGAAGATGACAGAATATGACAGAAGAGGACAGAAGATGACAGAAGATGACAGAATATGACAGAAGATGACAGAAGGTGACAGAATGACAGAAGAGGACAGAATGACAGAAGAGGACAGAATATGACAGAAGATGACACAAGATGACAGAATGACAGAAAATGACAGAATGACAGAAGATGACAGAAGATGACAGAAGATGACAGAAGATGGCAGAAGATGACAGAAGATGACAGAATATGACAGAAGATGACAGAAGATGACAGAGTATGACAGATGATGACAGAAGATGACAGAAGATGATAGAAGATGACAGAATGACAGAAGAGGACAGAATGACAGAAGATGACAGAATGACAGAAGAGGACAGAAGATGACAGAAGATGACAGAAGATGACAGAAGATGACAGAATGACAGAAGAGGACAGAAGATGACAGAAGATGACAGAAGATGACAGAAGATGACAGAAGATGTCAGAAGATGACAGAATGACCGAAGAGGACAGAATGACAGAAGAGGACAGAATGACAGAAGAGGACAGAATATGACAAAAGATGAGAGAAGATGACAGAATGACAGAAGATGACAGAAGATGACAGAAAATGACAGAAGATGACAGCAGATGACAGAAGATGACAGAATGACAGAAGAGGACAGAATGACAGAAGATGACAGAATGACAGAAGATGACAGAATGACAGATGAGGACAGAAGATGACAGAAGATGACAGAAGATGACAGAATGACAGAAGAGGACAGAAGATGACAGAAGATGACAGAAGATGACAGAATGACAGAAGAGGACAGAAGAGGACAGAAGAGGACAGAAGATGACAGAAGATGAAAGAATGACAGAAGAGGTCAGAAGATGACAGAAGATGACAGAAGATGACAGAAGATAACAGAAGATGACAGAATGACAGAAGAGGACAGAATGACAGAAGAGGACAGAATGACAGAAGATGACAGAAGATGACAGAAGATGACAGAAGATGACAGAAGATGACAGAATATGACAGAAGATGACAGAAGATGACAGAAGATGACAGAATGACAGAAGAGGACAGAATGACAGAAGAGGACAGAATATGCCAGAAGGTGACAGAATGACAGAAGATGACAGAAGATGACAGAAGATCACAGAAGATGACAGAATATGACAGAAGATGACAAAAGATGACGGAATGACAGAAGAGGACAGAAGATGACAGAATATGACAGAAGATGACAGAATATGACAGAAGATGACAGAATGACAGAAGAGGACAGAATGACAGAAGAGGACAGAATGACAGAAGATGACAGAATGACAGAAGAGATAGAATGACAGAAGATGACAGAAGATGACTGAATATGACAGAAGATGACAGAAGATGACGGAATGACAGAAGAGGACAGAATGACAGAAGAGGACAGAATATGCCAGAAGATGACAGAAGGTTACAGAATGACAGAAGATGACAGAAGATGACAGAAGATCACAGAAGATGACAGAAGATGACATAATGACAGAAGATGACAGAATGACAGACGAGGACAGAAGATGACAGAAGATGGCAGAAGATGACAGAAGATGACAGAATGACAGAAGAGGACAGAATGACAGAAGATGACAGAATGACAGAAGAGGACAGAATGACAGAAGATGATAGAAGATGACAGAAGATGACAGAATGAGAGAAGAGGACAGAATGACAGAAGATGACAGAAGATGACAGAAGATGACAGAAGATGACAGAATGACAGAAGATGACAGAAGATGACAGAAGATGACAAAATGACAGAAGAGGACAGAATGACAGAAGATGACAGAATGACAGAAGAGGGCAGAAGATGACAGAAGATGACAGAATGACAGAAGAGGACAGAATGACAGAAGATGACAGAATGACAGAAGAGGACAGAATGACAGAAGATGACAGAAGATGACAGAAGATGACAGAATGACAGAAGATGACAGAAGATGACAGAGGATGACAAAATGACAGAAGAGGACAGAATGACAGAAGATGACAGAGTGACAGAAGAGGACAGAATGACAGAAGATGACAGAAGATGACAGAAGATGACAGAATGACAGAAGAGGACAGAATGACAGAAGATGACAGAATATGACAGAAGATGATTGAATATGACAGAAGATGACAGAAGATGACAGAATGACAGAAGAGGACAGAATGACAGAAGATGACAGAAGATGACAGAAGATGACAGAAGATGACAGAATGACAGAAGATGTCAGAATGACAGAAGATGACAGAATGACAGAAGAGGACAGAATGACAGATGATGACAGAATGACAGAAGAGGACAGAAGATGACAGAAGATGACAGAAGATGACAGAAGATGACAGAAGGTGACAGAATGACAGAAGAGGACAGAATGACAGAAGATGACAGAAGATGACAGAAGAGGACAGAATGACAGAAGATGACAGAATGACAGAAGAGGACAGAATGACAGAAGATGACAGAAGATGACAGAAGATGACAGAATGACAGAAGATGACAGAAGATGACAGAGTATGACAGAAGATGACAGAAGATGACAGAAGATGACAGAAGATGACAGAATGACAGAAGAGGACAGAAGATGACAGAAGATGACAGAAGATGACAGAATGACAGAAGAGGACAGAAGATGACAGAAGATGACAGAATGACAGAAGATGACAGAAGATGACAGAAGATGACAGAAGATGACAGAATGACCGAAGAGGACAGAATGACAGAAGAGGACAGAATGACAGAAGAGGACAGAATATGACAAAAGATGACAGAAGATGACAGAATGACAGAGGATGACAGAAGATGACAGAAAATGACAGAAGATGACAGAAGATGACAGAAGATGACAGAATGACAGAAGAGGACAGAATGACAGAAGATGACAGAATGACAGAAGATGACAGAATGACAGATGAGGACAGAAGATGACAGAAGATGACAGAAGATGACAGAAGATGACAGAATGACAGAAGAGGACAGAAGATGACAGAAGATGACAGAAGATGACAGGAGATGACAGAAGATGACAGAATGACAGAAGAGGACAGAAGAGGACAGAAGATGACAGAAGATGACAGAAGATGACAGAATGACAGAAGAGGTCAGAAGATGACAGAAGATGACAGAAGATAACAGAAGATGACAGAATGACAGAAGAGGACAGAATGACAGAAGAGGACAGAATGACAGAAGATGACAGAAGAAGACAGAATATGACAGAAGATGACAGAAGATGACAGAATATGACAGAAGATGACAGAATAACAGAAGAGGACAGAATGACAGAAGAGGTCAGAATATGCCAGAAGATGACAGAACGTGACAGAATGACAGAAGATGACAGAAGATGACAGAAGATCACAGAAGATGACAGAAGATGACAGAATGGCAGAAGAGGACAGAATGACAGAAGATGACAGAATGACAGAAGAGGACAGAATGACAGAAGATGACACAAGATGACACAAGATGACAGAATGACAGAAGAGGACAGAATGACAGAAGATGACAGAATGACAGAAGATGACAGAAGATGACAGAAGATGACAGAATGACAGACGAGGACAGAAGATGACAGAAGATGGCAGAAGATGACAGAAGATGACAGAATGACAGAAGAGGACAGAATGACAGAAGATGATAGAAGATGACAGAAGATGACAGAATGACAGAAGAGGACAGAATGACAGAAGAGGACAGAATGACAGAAGATGACAGAAGATGACAGAATGACAGAAGAGGACAGAATGACAGAAGATGAAAGAAGATGACAGAAGATGACAGAATGACAGAAGATGACAGAAGATGACAGAAGATGACAAAATGACAGAAGAGGACAGAATGACAGAAGATGACAGAGTGACAGAAGAGGACAGAAGATGACAGAAGATGACAGAATGACAGAAGATGACAGAAGATGACAGAAGATGACAGAATGACAGAAGAGGACAGAATGACAGAAGATGACAGAATATGACAGAAGATGATTGAATATGACAGAAGATGACAGAAGATGACAGAAGATGACAGAATGACAGAAGAGGACAGAATGACAGAAGATGACAGAAGATGACAGAAGATGACAGAATGACAGAAGATGACAGAAGATGACGGAAGATGACAGAAGATGACAGAAGATGACAGAATGACAGAAGAGGACAGAATGACAGAAGATGACAGAAGATGACAGAAGATGACAGAATGACAGAAGATGTCAGAATGACAGAAGATGACAGAATGACAGAAGAGGACAGAATGACAGAAGATGACAGAAGATGACAGAAGATGACAGAAGGTGACAGAAGGTGACAGAATGACCGAAGAGGACAGAATGACAGAAGAGGACAGAATGACAGAAGAGGACAGAATATGACAAAAGATGACAGAAGATGACAGAATGACAGAAGATGACAGAAGATGACAGAAAATGACAGAAGATGACAGAAGATGACAGAAGATGACAGAATGACAGAAGAGGACAGAATGACAGAAGATGAAAGAAGCTGACAGAAGATGACAGAAGATGACAGAATGACAGAAGATGACAGAAGATGACAGAAGGTGACAGAAGATGACAGAATGACAGAAGATTTCAGAATGACAGATGATGACAGAATGACAGAAGAGGACAGAAGATGACAGAAGATGACAGAAGATGACAGAAGATGACAGAAGGTGACAGAATGACAGAAGAGGACAGAATGACAGAAGATGACAGAAGATGACAGAAGAGGACAGAATGACAGAAGATGACAGAATGACAGAAGAGGACAGAATGACAGAAGATGACAGAAGATGACAGAATGACAGAAGATGACAGAAGATGACAGAGTATGACAGAAGATGACAGAAGATGACAGAAGATGACAGAAGATGACAGAATGACAGAAGAGGACAGAAGATGACAGAAGATGACAGAAGATGACAGAATGACAGAAGAGGACAGAAGATGACAGAAGATGACAGAATGACAGAAGATGACAGAAGATGACAGAAGATGACAGAATGACCGAAGAGGACAGAATGACAGAAGAGGACAGAATGACAGAAGAGGACAGAATATGACAAAAGATGACAGAAGATGACAGAATGACAGAGGATGACAGAAGATGACAGAAAATGACAGAAGATGACAGAAGATGACAGAATGACAGAAGAGGACAGAATGACAGAAGATGACAGAAGATGACAGAAGATGACAGAAGATGACAGAATGACAGAAGAGGACAGAAGATGACAGAATGACAGATGAGGACAGAAGATGACAGAAGATGACAGAAGATGACAGAAGATGACAGAATGACAGAAGAGGACAGAAGATGACAGAAGATGACAGAAGATGACAGGAGATGACAGAAGATGACAGAATGACAGAAAAGGCAGAAGAGGACAGAAGATGACAGAAGATGACAGAAGATGACAGAATGACAGAAGATGTCAGAAGATGACAGAAGATGACAGAAGATGACAGAAGATAACAGAAGTTGACAGAATGACAGAAGAGGACAGAATGACAGAAGAGGACAGAATGACAGAAGATGACAGAAGAAGACAGAATATGACAGAAGATGACAGAATAACAGAAGAGGACAGAATGACAGAAGAGGACAGAATATGCCAGAAGATGACAGAAGGTGACAGAATGACAGAAGATGACAGAAGATGACAGAAGATCACAGAAGTTGACAGAAGATGACAGAATGGCAGAAGAGGACAGAATGACAGAAGATGACAGAATGACAGAAGAGGACAGAATGACAGAAGATGACACAAGATGACACAAGATGACAGAATGACAGAAGAGGACAGAATGACAGAAGATGACAGAATGACAGAAGATGACAGAAGATGACAGAAGATGACAGAATGACAGACGAGGACAGAAGATGACAGAAGATGGCAGAAGATGACAGAAGATGACAGAATGACAGAAGAGGACAGAATGACAGAAGATGATAGAAGATGACAGAAGATGACAGAATGACAGAAGAGGACAGAATGACAGAAGAGGACAGAATGACAGACGATGACAGAAGATGACAGAATGACAGAAGAGGACAGAATGACAGAAGATGAAAGAAGATGACAGAAGATGACAGAAGATGACAGAATGACAGAAGATGACAGAAGATGACAAAATGACAGAAGAGGACAGAATGACAGAAGATGACAGAGTGACAGAAGAGGACAGAAGATGACAGAAGATGACAGAATGACAGAAGATGACAGAAGATGACAGAAGATGACAGAATGACAGAAGAGGACAGAATGACAGAAGATGACAGAATATGACAGAAGATGATTGAATATGACAGAAGATGACAGAAGATGACAGAAGATGACAGAATGACAGAAGAGGACAGAATGACAGAAGATGACAGAAGATGACAGAAGATGACAGAATGACAGAAGATGACAGAAGATGACGGAAGATGACAGAAGATGACAGAAGATGACAGAATGACAGAAGAGGACAGAATGACAGAAGATGACAGAAGATGACAGAAGATGACAGAATGACAGAAGATGTCAGAATGACAGAAGATGACAGAATGACAGAAGAGGACAGAATGACAGAAGATGACAGAAGATGACAGAAGATGACAGAAGGTGACAGAATGACAGAAGAGGACAGAATGACAGAAGATGACAGAAGATGACAGAAGATGACAGAAGAGGACAGAATGACAGAAGATGACAGAATGACAGAAGAGGACAGAATGACAGAAGATGACAGAAGATGACAGAAGATGACAGAATGACAGAAGATGACAGAAGATGACAGAGTATGACAGAAGATGACAGAAGATGACAGAAGATGACAGAAGATGACAGAATGACAGAAGAGGACAGAAGATGACAGAAGATGACAGAAGATGACAGAATGACAGAAGAGGACAGAAGATGACAGAAGATGACAGAATGACAGAAGATGACAGAAGATGACAGAAGATGACAGAATGACCGAAGAGGACAGAATGACAGAAGAGGACAGAATGACAGAAGAGGACAGAATATGACAAAAGATGACAGAAGATGACAGAATGACAGAAGATGACAGAAGATGACAGAATGGCAGAAGAGGACAGAATGACAGAAGATGACAGAATGACAGAAGAGGACAGAATGACAGAAGATGACACAAGATGACAGAATGACAGAAGAGGACAGAATGACAGAAGATGACAGAATGACAGAAGATGACAGAAGATGACAGAAGATGACAGAATGACAGACGAGGACAGAAGATGACAGAAGATGGCAGAAGATGACAGAAGATGACAGAATGACAGGAGAGGACAGAATGACAGAAGATGATAGAAGATGACAGAAGATGACAGAAGATGGCAGAAGATGACAGAATATGACAGAAGATGACAGAAGATGACAGAGTATGACAGATGATGACAGAAGATGACAGAAGATGATAGAAGATGACAGAATGACAGAAGAGGACAGAATGACAGAAGATGACAGAATGACAGAAGAGGACAGAAGATGACAGAAGATGACAGAAGATGACAGAAGATGACAGAATGACAGAAGAGGACAGAAGATGACAGAATATGACAGAAGATGACAGAAGGTGACAGAATGACAGAAGAGGACAGAATGACAGAAGAGGACAGAATATGACAGAAGATGACACAAGATGACAGAATGACAGAAAATGACAGAATGACAGAAGATGACAGAAGATGACAGAAGATGACAGAAGATGACAGAATATGACAGAAGATGACAGAAGATGACAGAGTATGACAGATGATGACAGAAGATGACAGAAGATGATAGAAGATGACAGAATGACAGAAGATGACAGAATGACAGAAGATGACAGAATGACAGAAGAGGACAGAAGATGACAGAAGATGACAGAAGATGACAGAAGATGACAGAATGACAGAAGAGGACAGAAGATGACAGAAGATGACAGAATGACAGAAGATGACAGAAGATGACAGAAGATGACAGAAGATGACAGAATGACCGAAGAGGACAGAATGACAGAAGAGGACAGAATGACAGAAGAGGACAGAATATGACAAAAGATGAGAGAAGATGACAGAATGACAGAAGATGACAGAAGATAACAGAAAATGACAGAAGATGACAGCAGATGACAGAAGATGACAGAATGACAGAAGAGGACAGAATGACAGAAGATGACAGACGATGACAGAAGATGACAGAACGAAAGAAGATGACACAAGATGACGGAAGATGACAGAAGATGACAGAAGATGACAGAATGACACAAGAGGACAGAATGACAGAAGATGACAGAATGACAGAAGAGGACAGAATGACAGAAGATGACAGAAGATGACAGAAGATGACAGAAGATGACAGGAGATGACAGAATGACAGAAGATATCAGAATGACAGAAGATGACAGAATGACAGAAGAGGACAGAATGACAGAAGAGGACAGAATGACAGATGATGACAGAAGAGGACAGAAGATGGCAGAAGATGACAGAAGGCGACAGAAGATGACAGAAGGTGACAGAATGACAGAAGAGGACAGAATGACAGAAGGTGACAGAAGATGATAGAATGACAGAAGAGGACAGAAGATGACAGAAGATGACAAAAGATGACAGAATGACAGAAGATGACAGAAGATGACAGAAGATGACAAAATGACAGAAGAGGACAGAATGACAGAAGATGACAGAGTGACAGAAGAGGACAGAATGACAGAAGATGACAGAAGATGACAGAAGATGACAGAATGACAGAAGAGGACAGAATGACAGAAGATGGCAGAATATGACAGAAGATGACAGAATATGACAGAAGATGACAGAAGATGACAGAATGACAGAAGAGGACAGAATGACAGAAGATGACAGAAGATGACAGAATGACAGAAGATGACGGAAGATGACGGAAGATGACAGAAGATGACAGAAGATGACAGAATGACAGAAGAGGACAGAATGACAGAAGATGACAGAAGATGACAGAAGATGACAGAAGATGACAGAATGACAGAAGATGTCAGAATGACAGAAGATGACAGAATGACAGAAGAGGACAGAATGACAGAAGAGGACAGAATGACAGAAGATGACAGACGATGACAGAAGATGACAGAATGACAGAAGATGACAGAAGATGACAGAATATGACAGAATATGACAGAAGATGACAGAAGATGACAGAATGACAGAAGATGACAGAAGATGACAGTAGATGACTGAAGATGACAGAAGATGGCAGAATGACAGAAGAGGACAGAAGATGACAGAAGATGACAGAAGATGACAGAAGATGACAGAATGACAGAAGAGGACAGAATGACAGAAGAGGACAGAATATGATAGAGGATGACAGAAGATGACAGAATGACAGAAGAGGACAGAATGACAGAAGAGGACAGAATATGGCAGAAGATGACACAAGATGACAGAATGACAGAAAATGACAGAAGATGACAGAAGATGACAGAAGATGGCAGAAGATGACAGAAGATGACAGAATGACAGAAGAGGACAGAATGACAGAAGATGACAGAATGACAGAAGAGGACAGAAGATGACAGAAGATGACAGAAGATGACAGAATGACAGAAGAGGACAGAAGATGACAGAAGATGACAGAATGACAGAAGATGACAGAAGATGACAGAAGATGACAGAATTACAGAAGAGGACAGAATGACAGAAGAGGAGAGAAGATGACAGAATGACAGAAGAGGACAGAAGATGACAGAAGATGACAGAAGATGACAGAATGAAAGAAGAGGACAGAATGACAGAAGAGGACAGAATGACAGAAGATGACAGAATGACAGAAGATGACAGAAGATGACAGAATGACAGAAGATGACAGATGATGACAGAATATGACAGAATATGACAGAAGATGACAGAAGATGACAGAAGATGACAGAAGATGACAGTAGATGACAGAAGATGACAGAAGATGACAGAAGATGACAGAAGATGACAGAATGACAGAAGAGGACAGAAGATGACAGAAGATGACAGAATGACAGAAGAGGACAGAAGATGACAGAAGATGACAGAATGACAGAAGAGGACAGAATATGAAAGAGGATGACAGAAGATGACAGAATGACAGAAGATGACAGAAGATGTCAGAAGGACAGAAGATGACAGAATGACAGAAGATGACAGAACATGACAGAAGATGACAGAAGATGACAGAATATGACAGAAGAGGACAGAAGATGACAGAAGATGACAGAATATGACAGAAGATGACAGAAGGTGACAGAATGACAGAAGAGGACAGAATGACAGAAGAGGACAGAATATGACAGAAGATGACACAAGATGACAGAATGACAGAAAATGACAGAAGATGACAGAAGATGACAGAAGATGACAGAAGATGGCAGAAGATGACAGAAGATGACAGAATATGACAGAAGATGACAGAAGATGACAGAGTATGACAGATGATGACAGAAGAAGACAGAAGATGATAGAAGATGACAGAATGACAGAAGAGGACAGAATGACAGAAGATGACAGAATGACAGAAGAGGACAGAAGATGACAGAAGATGACAGAAGATGACAGAATGACAGAAGAGGACAGAAGATGACAGAAGATGACAGAATGACAGAAGATGACAGAAGATGACAGAAGATGACAGAAGATGACAGAATGACCGAAGAGGACAGAATGACAGAAGAGGACAGAATGACAGAAGAGGACAGAATATGACAAAAGATGAGAGAAGATGACAGAATGACAGAAGATGACAGCAGATGACAGAAAATGACAGAAGATGACAGCAGATGACAGAAGATGACAGAATGACAGAAGAGGACAGAATGACAGAAGATGACAGAATGACAGAAGATGACAGAATGACAGATGAGGACAGAAGATGACAGAAGATGATAGAAGATGACAGAAGATGACAGAATGACAGAAGAGGACAGAAGATGACAGAAGATGACAGAAGATGACAGAATGACAGAAGAGGACAGAAGAGGACAGAAGATGACAGAAGATGACAGAAGATGACAGAAGATGACAGAATGACAGAAGAGGTCAGAAGATGACAGAAGATGACAGAAGATGACAGAATGACAGAAGAGGACAGAATGACAGAAGAGGACAGAATGACAGAAGATGACAGAAGATGACAGAAGATGACAGAAGATGACAGAAGATGACAGAATATGACAGAAGATGACAGAATATGACAGAAGATGACAGAATGACAGAAGAGGACAGAATGCCAGAAGAGGACAGAATATGCCAGAAGGTGACAGAATGACAGAAGATGACAGAAGATGACAGAAGATCACAGAAGATGACAGAATATGACAGAAGATGACAAAAGATGACGGAATGACAGAAGAGGACAGAAGATGACAGAATATGACAGAAGATGACAGAATATGACAGAAGATGACAGAATGACAGAAGAGGACAGAATGACAGAAGAGGACAGAATGACAGAAGATGACAGAATGACAGAAGAGGACAGAATGACAGAAGATGACAGAAGATGACAGAATATGACAGAAGATGACAGAAGATGACGGAATGACAGAAGAGGACAGAATGACAGAAGAGGACAGAATATGCCAGAAGATGACAGAAGGTTACAGAATGACAGAAGATGACAGAAGATGACAGAAGATCACAGAAGATGACAGAAGATGACATAATGAAAGAAGATGACAGAATGACAGACGAGGACAGAAGATGACAGAAGATGACAGAAGATGACAGAATGACAGAAGAGGACAGAATGACAGAAGATGACAGAATGACAGAAGAGGACAGAATGACAGAAGATGATAGAAGATGACAGAAGATGACAGAATGAGAGAAGAGGACAGAATGACAGAAGATGACAGAAGATGACAGAAGATGACAGAAGATGACAGAATGACAGAAGATGACAGAAGATGACAGAAGATGACAAAATGACAGAAGAGGACAGAATGACAGAAGATGACAGAATGACAGAAGAGGGCAGAAGATGACAGAAGATGACAGAATGACAGAAGAGGACAGAATGACAGAAGATGACAGAAGATGACAGAATGACAGAAGAGGACAGAATGACAGAAGATGACAGAAGATGACAGAAGATGACAGAAGATGACAGAGGATGACAAAATGACAGAAGAGGACAGAATGACAGAAGATGACAGAGTGACAGAAGAGGACAGAATGACAGAAGATGACAGAAGATGACAGAAGATGACAGAATGACAGAAGAGGACAGAATGACAGAAGATGACAGAAGATGACAGAAGATGACAGAAGATGACAGAATGACAGAAGATGTCAGAATGACAGAAGAGGACAGAATGACAGAAGAGGACAGAATATGACAAAAGATGACAGAAGATGACAGAATGACAGAAGATGACAGAATATGACAGAATATGACAGAAGATGACAGAATGACAGAAGATGACAGAAGATGACAGAAGAGGGCAGAATGACAGAAGATAACAGAAGATGACAGAAGATGACAGAATGACAGAAGAGGACAGAAGATGACAGAATGACAGAAGAGGACAGAATGACAGAAGATGACAGAAGATGACAGAAGATGATAGAAGATGACAGAATGACAGAAGAGGACAGAATGACAGAAGATGACAGACGATGACAGAAGATGACAGAATGACAGAAGATGACAGAAGATGACAGAATATGACAGAATATGACAGAAGATGACAGAAGATGACAGAAGATGACAGAATGACTGAAGAGGACAGAAGATGACAGAAGATGACAGAAGATGACAGAAGATGACAGAATGAGAGAAGAGGACAGAATGACAGAAGAGGACAGAATATGATAGAGGATGACAGAAGATGACAGAATGACAGAAGATGACAGAAGATGTCAGAAGGACAGAAGATGACAGAATGACAGAAGATGAAAGAACATGACAGAAGATGACAGAATATGACAGAAGAGGACAGAAGATGACAGAAGATGACAGAATGACAGAAGAGGACAGAATGACAGAAGAGGACAGAATATGGCAGAAGATGACACAAGATGACAGAATGACAGAAAATGACAGAAGAGGACAGAATATGACAGAAGAGGACAGAATGACAGAAGATGACAGAAGATGACAGATGATGACAGAAGATGGCAGAAGATGACAGAAGATGACAGAATATGACAGAAGATGACAGAGTATGACAGAAGATGACAGAAGATGACAGAAGATGACAGAAGATGACAGAATGACAGAAGAGGACAGAATGACAGAAGATGACAGAATGACAGAAGAGGACAGAAGATGACAGAAGATGACAGAAGATGACAGAAGATGACAGAATGACAGAAGAGGACAGAAGATGACAGAAGATGACAGAATGACAGAAGATGACAGAAGATGACAGAAGATGACAGAAGATGACAGAATTACAGAAGAGGACAGAATGACAGAAGAGGAGAGAAGATGACAGAATGACAGAAGAGGACAGAAGATGACAGAAGATGACAGAAGATGACAGAATGACAGAAGAGGACAGAATGACAGAAGAGGACAGAATGACAGAAGATGACAGAATGACAGAAGATGACAGAAGATGACAGAATGGCAGAAGATGACAGATGATGACAGAATATGACAGAATATGACAGAAGATGACAGAAGATGACAGAAGATGACAGAATGACAGAAAATGACAGTAGATGACAGTAGATGACAGAAGATGACAGAAGATGACAGAAGATGACAGAATGACAGAAGAGGACAGAAGATGACAGAAGATGACAGAATGACAGAAGAGGACAGAATGACAGAAGAGGACAGAATATGTCAGAAGGACAGAAGATGACAGAATGACAGAAGATGACAGAACATGACAGAAGATGACAGAAGATGACAGAATATGACAGAAGAGGACAGAAGATGACAGAAGATGACAGAATATGACAGAAGATGACAGAAGATGACAGAATGACAGAAGAGGACAGAATGACAGAAGAGGACAGAATATGACAGAAGATGACACAAGATGACAGAATGACAGAAAATGACAGAATGACAGAAGATGACAGAAGATGACAGAAGATGACAGAAGATGGCAGAAGATGACAGAAGATGACAGAATATGACAGAAGATGACAGAAGATGACAGAATGACAGAAGAGGACAGAATGACAGAAGATGACAGAATGACAGAAGAGGACAGAAGATGACAGAAGATGACAGAATGACAGAAGAGGACAGAAGATGACAGAAGATGACAGAAGATGACAGAAGATAACAGAAGATGACAGAAGATGACAGAATATGACAGAATGACAGAAGATGACAGAAGATGACAGAAGATGACAGAAGATAACAGAAGATGACAGAAGATGACAGAATGACAGAAGAGGACAGAAGATGACAGAATGACAGAAGAGGACAGAATGACAGAAGATGACAGAAGATGACAGAAGATGATAGAAGATGACAGAATGACAGAAGAGGACAGAATGACAGAAGATGACAGACGATGACAGATGATGACAGAATGACAGAAGATGACAGAAGATGACAGAATATGACAGAAGATGACAGAAGATGACAGAAGATGACAGAAGATGACAGAAGGTGACAGAATGACAGAAGAGGACAGAATGACAGAAGATGACAGAAGATGACAGAAGATGACAGAAGAGGACAGAATGACAGAAGATGACAGAATGACAGAAGAGGACAGAATGACAGAAGAGGACAGAAGATGACAGAAGATGACAGAATGACAGAAGAGGACAGAATGACAGAAGAGGACAGAATGACAGAAGAGGACAGAATGACAGAAGATGACAGAATGACAGAAGATGACAGAAGATGACAGAATGGCAGAAGATGACAGATGATGACAGAATATGACAGAAGATGACAGAAGATGACAGAAGATGACAGAATGACAGAAAATGACAGTAGATGACAGTAGATGACAGAAGATGACAGAAGATGACAGAAGATGACAGAATGACAGAAGAGGACAGAAGATGACAGAAGATGACAGAATGACAGAAGAGGACAGAATGACAGAAGAGGACAGAATATGTCAGAAGGACAGAAGATGACAGAATGACAGAAGATGACAGAACATGACAGAAGATGACAGAAGATGACAGAATATGACAGAAGAGGACAGAAGATGACAGAAGATGACAGAATATGACAGAAGATGACAGAAGATGACAGAATGACAGAAGAGGACAGAATGACAGAAGAGGACAGAATATGACAGAAGATGACACAAGATGACAGAATGACAGAAAATGACAGAATGACAGAAGATGACAGAAGATGACAGAAGATGACAGAAGATGGCAGAAGATGACAGAAGATGACAGAATATGACAGAAGATGACAGAAGATGACAGAATGACAGAAGAGGACAGAATGACAGAAGATGACAGAATGACAGAAGAGGACAGAAGATGACAGAAGATGACAGAATGACAGAAGAGGACAGAAGATGACAGAAGATGACAGAAGATGACAGAAGATAACAGAAGATGACAGAAGATGACAGAATATGACAGAATGAGAGAAGATGACAGAAGATGACAGAAGATAACAGAAGATGACAGAAGATGACAGAATGACAGAAGAGGACAGAAGATGACAGAATGACAGAAGAGGACAGAATGACAGAAGATGACAGAAGATGACAGAAGATGATAGAAGATGACAGAATGACAGAAGAGGACAGAATGACAGAAGATGACAGACGATGACAGATGATGACAGAATGACAGAAGATGACAGAAGATGACAGAATATGACAGAAGATGACAGAAGATGACAGAAGATGACAGAAGATGACAGAAGGTGACAGAATGACAGAAGAGGACAGAATGACAGAAGATGACAGAAGATGACAGAAGATGGCAGAAGAGGACAGAATGACAGAAGATGACAGAATGACAGAAGAGGACAGAATGACAGAAGATGACAGAAGATGACAGAAGATGACAGAATGACAGAAGATGACAGAAGAAGACAGAGTATGACAGAAGATGACAGAAGATGAAAAAGATGACAGAAGATGACAGAATGACAGAAGATGACAGAAGATGACAGAATGACAGAAGATGACAGAAGATGACAGAAGATGACAGAAGATGACAGAATGACCGAAGAGGACAGAATGACAGAAGAGGACAGAATGACAGAAGAGGACAGAATATGACAAAAGATGACAGAAGATGACAGAATGACAGAAGATGACAGAATATGACAGAAGATGACAGAATGACAGAAGATGACAGAAGATGACAGAAAGGGCAGAATGACAGAAGATAACAGAAGATGACAGAAGATGACAGAATGACAGAAGAGGACAGAAGATGACAGAATGACAGAAGAGGACAGAATGACAGAAGATGACAGAAGATGACAGAAGATGATAGAAGATGACAGAATGACAGAAGAGGACAGAATGACAGAAGATGACAGACGATGACAGAAGATGACAGAATGACAGAAGATGACAGAAGATGACAGAATATGACAGAATATGACAGAAGATGACAGAAGATGACAGAAGATGACAGAATGACTGAAGAGGACAGAAGATGACAGAAGATGACAGAAGATGACAGAAGATGACAGAATGAGAGAAGAGGACAGAATGACAGAAGAGGACAGAATATGATAGAGGATGACAGAAGATGACAGAATGACAGAAGATGACAGAAGATGTCAGAAGGACAGAAGATGACAGAATGACAGAAGATGAAAGAACATGACAGAAGATGACAGAATATGACAGAAGAGGACAGAAGATGACAGAAGATGACAGAATGACAGAAGAGGACAGAATGACAGAAGAGGACAGAATATGGCAGAAGATGACACAAGATGACAGAATGACAGAAAATGACAGAAGAGGACAGAATATGACAGAAGAGGACAGAATGACAGAAGATGACAGAAGATGACAGATGATGACAGAAGATGGCAGAAGATGACAGAAGATGACAGAATATGACAGAAGATGACAGAGTATGACAGAAGATGACAGAAGATGACAGAAGATGACAGAAGATGACAGAATGACAGAAGAGGACAGAATGAAAGAAGATGACAGAATGACAGAAGAGGACAGAAGATGACAGAAGATGACAGAAGATGACAGAAGATGACAGAATGACAGAAGAGGACAGAAGATGACAGAAGATGACAGAATGACAGAAGATGACAGAAGATGACAGAAGATGACAGAAGATGACAGAAGATGACAGAATTACAGAAGAGGACAGAATGACAGAAGAGGAGAGAAGATGACAGAAGATGACAGAATGACAGAAGAGGACAGAATGACAGAAGAGGACAGAAGATGACAGAATGACAGAAGATGACAGAAGATGACAGAATGGCAGAAGATGACAGATGATGAGAGAATATGACAGAATATGACAGAAGATGACAGAAGATGACAGAAGATGACAGAATGACAGAAAATGACAGTAGATGACAGAAGATGACAGAAGATGACAGAATGACAGAAGAGGACAGAAGATGACAGAAGATGACAGAATGACAGAAGAGGACAGAATGACAGAAGAGGACAGAATATGTCAGAAGGACAGAAGATGACAGAATGACAGAAGATGACAGAACATGACAGAAGATGACAGAAGATGACAGAATATGACAGAAGAGGACAGAAGATGACAGAAGATGACAGAATATGACAGAAGATGACAGAAGATGACAGAATGACAGAAGAGGACAGAATGACAGAAGAGGACAGAATATGACAGAAGATGACACAAGATGACAGAATGACAGAAAATGACAGAATGACAGAAGATGACAGAAGATGACAGAAGATGGCAGAAGATGACAGAAGATGACAGAATATGACAGAAGATGACAGAAGATGACAGAGTATGACAGATGATGACAGAAGATGACAGAAGATGACAGAATGACAGAAGAGGACAGAATGACAGAAGATGATAGAATGACAGAAGAGGACAGAAGATGACAGAAGATGACAGAATGACAGAAGAGGACAGAAGATGACAGAAGATGACAGAAAATGACAGAAGTTGACAGAAGATGACAGAAGATGACAGAATGACCGAAGAGGACAGAATGACAGAAGAGGACAGAATGACAGAAGATGACAGAATGACAGATGAGGACAGAAGATGACAGAAGATGACAGAAGATGACAGAAGATGACAGAATGACAGAAGAGGACAGAAGATGACAGAAGATGACAGAAGATGACAGAAGATGACAGAAGATGACAGAATGACAGAAGAGGACAGAAGAGGACAGAAGATGACAGAAGATGACAGAATGACAGAAGAGGTCAGAAGATGACAGAAGATGACAGAAGATAACAGAAGATGACAGAATGACAGAAGAGGACAGAATGACAGAAGAGGACAGAATGACAGAAGATGACAGAAGATGACAGAAGATGACAGAATATGACAGAAGATGACAGAAGATGACAGAATATGACAGAAGATGACAGAATGACAGAAGAGGACAGAATGACAGAAGAGGACAGAATATGCCAGAAGATGACAGAAGGTGACAGAATGACAGAAGATGACAGAAGATGACAGAAGATCACAGAAGATGACAGAAGATGACAGAATGACAGAAGAGGACAGAATGACAGAAGATGACAGAATGACAGAAGAGGACAGAATGACAGAAATGACAGAAGATGACACAAGATGACAGAAGATGACAGAAGATGACAGAATGACAGAAGAGGACAGAATGACAGAAGAGGACAGAATATGCCAGAAGATGACAGAAGGTGACAGAATGACAGAAGATGACAGAAGATGACAGAAGATGACAGAAGATGACAGAAGATGACAGAATGACAGAAGAGGACAGAATGACAGAAGATGACAGAATGACAGAAGATGACAGAAGATGACAGAAGATGACAGAATGACAGACGAGGACAGAAGATGACAGAAGATGGCAGAAGATGACAGAAGATGACAGAATGACAGAAGAGGACAGAATGACAGAAGATGACAGAATGACAGAAGAGGACAGAATGACAGAAGATGATAGAAGATGACAAAAGATGACAGAATGAGAGAAGAGGACAGAATGACAGAAGATGACAGAAGATGACAGAAGATGACAAAATGACAGAAGAGGACAGAATGACAGAAGATGACAGAATGACAGAAGAGGGCAGAAGATGACAGAAGATGACAGAATGACAGAAGAGGACAGAATGACAGAAGATGACAGAAGATGACAGAATGACAGAAGAGGACAGAATGACAGAAGATGACAGAAGATGACAGAAGATGACAGAATGACAGAAGATGACAGAAGATGACAGAGGATGACAAAATGACAGAAGAGGACAGAATGACAGAAGATGACAGAGTGACAGAAGAGGACAGAATGACAGAAGATGACAGAAGATGACAGAAGATGACAGAATGACAGAAGAGGACAGAATGACAGAAGATGACAGAATATGACAGAAGATGATTGAATATGACAGAAGATGACAGAAGATGACAGAAGATGACAGAATGACAGAAGAGGACAGAATGACAGAAGAGGACAGAATATGATAGAGGATGACAGAAGATGACAGAATGACAGAAGATGACAGAAGATGTCAGAAGGACAGAAGATGACAGAATGACAGAAGATGAAAGAACATGACAGAAGATGACAGAATATGACAGAAGAGGACAGAAGATGACAGAAGATGACAGAATGACAGAAGAGGACAGAATGACAGAAGAGGACAGAATATGGCAGAAGATGACACAAGATGACAGAATGACAGAAAATGACAGAAGAGGACAGAATATGACAGAAGAGGACAGAATGACAGAAGATGACAGAAGATGACAGATGATGACAGAAGATGGCAGAAGATGACAGAAGATGACAGAATATGACAGAAGATGACAGAGTATGACAGAAGATGACAGAAGATGACAGAAGATGACAGAAGATGACAGAATGACAGAAGAGGACAGAATGACAGCAGATGACAGAATGACAGAAGAGGACAGAAGATGACAGAAGATGACAGAAGATGACAGAAGATGACAGAATGACAGAAGAGGACAGAAGATGACAGAAGATGTCAGAATGACAGAAGATGACAGAAGATGACAGAAGATGACAGAAGATGACAGAATTACAGAAGAGGACAGAATGACAGAAGAGGAGAGAAGATGACAGAATATGACAGAAGATGATTGAATATGACAGAAGATGACAGAAGATGACAGAAGATGACAGAATGACAGAAGATGACAGAAGATGTCAGAAGGACAGAAGATGACAGAATGACAGAAGATGAAAGAACATGACAGAAGATGACAGAATATGACAGAAGAGGACAGAAGATGACAGAAGATGACAGAATGACAGAAGAGGACAGAATGACAGAAGAGGACTGAATATGGCAGAAGATGACACAAGATGACAGAATGACAGAAAATGACAGAAGAGGACAGAATATGCCAGAAGAGGACAGAATGACAGAAGATGACAGAAGATGACAGATGATGACAGAAGATGGCAGAAGATGACAGAAGATGACAGAATATGACAGAAGATGACAGAGTATGACAGAAGATGACAGAAGATGACAGAAGATGACAGAAGATGACAGAATGACAGAAGAGGACAGAATGACAGAAGATGACAGAATGACAGAAGAGGACAGAAGATGACAGAAGATGACAGAAGATGACAGAAGATGACAGAAGATGACAGAATTACAGAAGAGGACAGAATGACAGAAGAGGAGAGAAGATGACAGAATGACAGAAGAGGACAGAAGATGACAGAAGATGACAGAAGATGACAGAAGATGACAGAATGTGACAGAATGACAGAAGAGGACAGAATGACAGAAGATGACAGAAGATGACAGAAGATGACAGAAGAGGACAGAATGACAGAAGATGACAGAATGACAGAAGAGGACAGAATGACAGAAGATGACAGAAGATGACAGAAGATGACAGAATGACAGAAGATGACAGAAGAAGATAGAGTATGACAGAAGATGACAGAAGATGAAAAAGATGACAGAAGATGACAGAATGATAGAAGAGGACAGAATGACAGAAGATGACAGAATGACAGAAGAGGACAGAAGATGACAGAAGATGACAGAAGATGACAGAATGACAGAAGATGACAGAAGATGACAGAATGACAGAAGATGACAGAAGATGACAGAAGATGACAGAAGATGACAGAATGACCGAAGAGGACAGAATGACAGAAGAGGACAGAATGACAGAAGAGGACAGAATATGACAAAAGATGACAGAAGATGACAGAATGACAGAAGATGACAGAATATGACAGAAGATGACAGAATGACAGAAGATGACAGAAGATGACAGAAGAGGGCAGAATGACAGAAGATAACAGAAGATGACAGAAGATGACAGAATGACAGAAGAGGACAGAAGATGACAGAATGACAGAAGAGGACAGAATGACAGAAGATGACAGAAGATGACAGAAGATGATAGAAGATGACAGAATGACAGAAGAGGACAGAATGACAGAAGATGACAGACGATGACAGAAGATGACAGAATGACAGAAGATGACAGAAGATGACAGAATATGACAGAAGATGACAGAAGATGACAGAAGATGACAGAATGACTGAAGATGACAGAAGATGACAGAAGATGACAGAAGATGACAGAAGATGACAGAATGAGAGAAGAGGACAGAATGACAGAAGAGGACAGAATATGATAGAGGATGACAGAAGATGACAGAATGACAGCAGATGACAGAAGATGTCAGAAGGACAGAAGATGACAGAATGACAGAAGATGAAAGAACATGACAGAAGATGACAGAATATGACAGAAGAGGACAGAAGATGACAGAAGATGACAGAATGACAGAAGAGGACAGAATGACAGAAGAGGACAGAATATGGCAGAAGATGACACAAGATGACAGAATGACAGAAAATGACAGAAGAGGACAGAATATGACAGAAGAGGACAGAATGACAGAAGATGACAGAAGATGACAGATGATGACAGAAGATGGCAGAAGATGACAGAAGATGACAGAATATGACAGAAGATGACAGAGTAAGACAGAAGATGACAGAAGATGACAGAAGATGACAGAATGACAGAAGAGGACAGAATGACAGAAGATGACAGAATGACAGAAGAGGACAGAAGATGACAGAAGATGACAGAAGATGACAGAAGATGACAGAATGACAGACGAGGACAGAAGATGACAGAAGATGACAGAATGACAGAAGATGACAGAAGATGACAGAAGATGACAGAATTACAGAAGAGGACAGAATGACAGAAGAGGAGAGAAGATGACAGAATGACAGAAGAGGACAGAAGATGACAGAAGATGACAGAAGATGACAGAATGACAGAAGAGGACAGAATGACAGAAGAGGACAGAATGACAGAAGATGACAGAATGACAGAAGATGACAGAAGATGACAGAATGGCAGAAGATGACAGATGATGACAGAATATGGCAGAATATGACAGAAGATGACAGAAGATGACAGAATGACAGAAGATGACAGTAGATGACAGTAGATGACAGAAGATGACAGAAGATGACAGAATGACAGAAGAGGACAGAAGATGACAGAAGATGACAGAATGACAGAAGAGGACAGAATGACAGAAGAGGACAGAATATGTCAGAAGGACAGAAGATGACAGAATGACAGAAGATGACAGAAGATGACAGAAGATGACAGAAGATGACAGAATATGACAGAAGAGGACAGAAGATGACAGAAGATGACAGAATATGACAGAAGATGACAGAAGATGACAGAATGACAGAAGAGGACAGAATGACAGAAGAGGACAGAATATGACAGAAGATGACACAAGATGACAGAATGACAGAAAATGACAGAATGACAGAAGATGACAGAAGATGACAGAAGATGGCAGAAGATGACAGAAGATGACAGAATATGACAGAAGATGACAGAAGATGACAGAGTATGACAGATGATGACAGAAGATGACAGAAGATGACAGAATGACAGAAGAGGACAGAATGACAGAAGATGACAGAATGACAGAAGAGGACAGAAGATGACAGAAGATGACAGAAGATGACAGAATGACAGAAGAGGACAGAAGATGACAGAAAATGACAGAAGTTGACAGAAGATGACAGAAGATGACAGAATGACCGAAGAGGACAGAATGACAGAAGAGGACAGACTGACAGAAGATGACAGAATGACAGATGAGGACAGAAGATGACAGAAGATGACAGAAGATGACAGAAGATGACAGAATGACAGAAGAGGACAGAAGATGACAGAAGATGACAGAAGATGAGAGAATGACAGAAGAGGACAGAAGTGGACAGAAGATAACAGAAGATGACAGAAGATGACAGAATGACAGAAGAGGTCAGAAGATGACAGAAGATGACAGAAGATGACAGAAGATAACAGAAGATGACAGAATGACAGAAGAGGACAGAATGACAGAAGAGGACAGAATGACAGAAGATGACAGAAGATGACAGAAGATGACAGAAGATGACAGAATATGACAGAAGATGACAGAAGATGACAGAATATGACAGAAGATGACAGAATGACAGAAGAGGACAGAATGACAGAAGAGGACAGAATATGCCAGAAGATGACAGAAGGTGACAGAATGACAGAAGATGACAGAAGATGACAGAAGATGACAGAAGATGACAGAAGATGACAGAATGACAGAAGAGGACAGAATGACAGAAGATGACAGAATGACAGAAGAGGACAGAATGACAGAAATGACAGAAGATGACACAAGATGACAGAAGATGACAGAAGATGACAGAATGACAGAAGAGGACAGAATGACAGAAGAGGACAGAATATGCCAGAAGATGACAGAAGGTGACAGAATGACAGAAGATGACAGAAGATCACAGAAGATGACAGAAGATGACAGAATGACAGAAGAGGACAGAATGACAGAAGATGACAGAATGACAGAAGATGACAGAAGATGACAGAAGATGACAGAATGACAGACGAGGACAGAAGATGACAGAAGATGGCAGAAGATGACAGAATGACAGAAGAGGACAGAATGACAGAAGATGACAGAATGACAGAAGAGGACAGAATGACAGAAGATGATAGAAGATGACAGAAGATGACAGAATGAGAGAAGAGGACAGAATGACAGAAGATGACAGAAGATGACAAAATGACAGAAGAGGACAGAATGACAGAAGATGACAGAATGACAGAAGAGGGCAGAAGATGACAGAAGATGACAGAATGACAGAAGAGGACAGAATGACAGAAGATGACAGAAGATGACAGAATGACAGAAGAGGACAGAATGACAGAAGATGACAGAAGATGACAGAAGATGACAGAATGACAGAAGATGACAGAAGATGACAGAGGATGACAAAATGACAGAAGAGGACAGAATGACAGAAGATGACAGAGTGACAGAAGAGGACAGAATGACAGAAGATGACAGAAGATGACAGAAGATGACAGAATGACAGAAGAGGACAGAATGACAGAAGATGACAGAATATGACAGAAGATGATTGAATATGACAGAAGATGACAGAAGATGACAGAAGATGACAGAATGACAGAAGAGGACAGAATGACAGAAGATGACAGAAGATGACAGAAGATGACAGAATGACAGAAGATGACAGAAGATGACGGAAGATGACAGAAGATGACAGAAGATGACAGAATGACAGAAGAGGACAGAATGACAGAAAATGACAGAAGATGACAGAAGATGTCAGAATGACAGAAGAGGACAGAATGACAGATGATGACAGAATGACAGAAGAGGACAGAAGATGACAGAAGATGATAGAAGATGACAGAATGACAGAAGAGGACAGAATGACAGAAGATGACAGACGATGACAGAAGATGACAGAATGACAGAAGATGACAGAAGATGACAGAATATGACAGAAGATGACAGAAGATGACAGAAGATGACAGAAGATGACAGAAGATGACAGAAGATGACAGAAGATGACAGAAGATGACAGAATGAGAGAAGAGGACAGAATGACAGAAGAGGACAGAATATGATAGAGGATGACAGAAGATGACAGAATGACAGCAGATGACAGAAGATGTCAGAAGGACAGAAGATGACAGAATGACAGAAGATGAAAGAACATGACAGAAGATGACAGAATATGACAGAAGAGGACAGAAGATGACAGAAGATGACAGAATGACAGAAGAGGACAGAATGACAGAAGAGGACAGAATATGGCAGAAGATGACACAAGATGACAGAATGACAGAAAATGACAGAAGAGGACAGAATATGACAGAAGAGGACAGAATGACAGAAGATGACAGAAGATGACAGATGATGACAGAAGATGGCAGAAGATGACAGAAGATGACAGAATATGACAGAAGATGACAGAGTATGACAGAAGATGACAGAAGATGACAGAAGATGACAGAATGAAAGAAGAGGACAGAATGACAGAAGATGACAGAATGACAGAAGAGGACAGAAGATGACAGAAGATGACAGAAGATGACAGAAGATGACAGAATGACAGAAGAGGACAGAAGATGACAGAAGATGACAGAATGACAGAAGATGACAGAAGATGACACAAGATGACAGAATTACAGAAGAGGACAGAATGACAGAAGAGGAGAGAAGTTGACAGAATGACAGAAGAGGACAGAAGATGACAGAAGATGACAGAAGAGGACAGAATGACAGAAGAGGACAGAATGACAGAAGAGGACAGAATGACAGAAGATGACAGAATGACAGAAGATGACAGAAGATGACAGAATGGCAGAAGATGACAGATGATGACAGAATATGACAGAATATGACAGAAGATGACAGAAGATGACAGAAGATGACAGAATGACAGAAGATGACAGTAGATGACAGTAGATGACAGAAGATGACAGAAGATGACAGAAGATGACAGAATGACAGAAGAGGACAGAAGATGACAGAATATGACAGAATGACAGAAGAGGACAGAATGACAGAAGAGGACAGAATATGTCAGAAGGACAGAAGATGACAGAATGACAGAAGATGACAGAACATGACAGAAGATGACAGAAGATGACAGAATATGACAGAAGAGGACAGAAGATGACAGAAGATGACAGAATATGACAGAAGATGACAGAAGATGACAGAATGACAGAAGAGGACAGAATGACAGAAGAGGACAGAATATGACAGAAGATGACACAAGATGACAGAATGACAGAAAATGACAGAATGACAGAAGATGACAGAAGATGACAGAAGATGACAGAAGATGGCAGAAGATGACAGAAGATGACAGAATATGACAGAAGATGACAGAAGATGACAGAGTATGACAGATGATGACAGAAGATGACAGAAGATGACAGAATGACAGAAGAGGACAGAATGACAGAAGATGACAGAATGACAGAAGAGGACAGAAGATGACAGAAGATGACAGAATGACAGAAGAGGACAGAAGATGACAGAAAATGACAGAAGTTGACAGAAGATGACAGAAGATGACAGAATGACCGAAGAGGACAGAATGACAGAAGAGGACAGACTGACAGAAGATGACAGAATGACAGATGAGGACAGAAGATGACAGAAGATGACAGAAGATGACAGAAGATGACAGAATGACAGAAGAGGACAGAAGATGACAGAAGATGACAGAAGATGAGAGAATGACAGAAGAGGACAGAAGTGGACAGAAGATAACAGAAGATGACAGAAGATGACAGAATGACAGAAGAGGTCAGAAGATGACAGAAGATGACAGAAGATGACAGAAGATAACAGAAGATGACAGAATGACAGAAGAGGACAGAATGACAGAAGAGGACAGAATGACAGAAGATGACAGAAGATGACAGAAGATGACAGAATATGACAGAAGATGACAGAAGATGACAGAATATGACAGAAGATGACAGAATGACAGAAGAGGACAGAATGACAGAAGAGGACAGAATATGCCAGAAGATGACAGAAGGTGACAGAATGACAGAAGATGACAGAAGATGACAGAAGATGACAGAAGATGACAGAAGATGACAGAAGATGACAGAAGATGACAGAATGACAGAAGAGGACAGAATGACAGAAGATGACAGAATGACAGAAGAGGACAGAATGACAGAAATGACAGAAGATGACACAAGATGACAGAAGATGACAGAAGATGACAGAATGACAGAAGAGGACAGAATGACAGAAGAGGACAGAATATGCCAGAAGATGACAGAAGGTGACAGAATGACAGAAGATGACAGAAGATCACAGAAGATGACAGAAGATGACAGAATGACAGAAGAGGACAGAATGACAGAAGATGACAGAATGACAGAAGATGACAGAAGATGACAGAAGATGACAGAATGACAGACGAGGACAGAAGATGGCAGAAGATGACAGAATGACAGAAGAGGACAGAATGACAGAAGATGACAGAATGACAGAAGAGGACAGAATGACAGAAGATGATAGAAGATGACAGAAGATGACAGAATGAGAGAAGAGGACAGAATGACAGAAGATGACAGAAGATGACAGAAGATGACAAAATGACAGAAGAGGACAGAATGACAGAAGATGACAGAATGACAGAAGAGGGCAGAAGATGACAGAAGATGACAGAATGACAGAAGAGGACAGAATGACAGAAGATGACAGAAGATGACAGAATGACAGAAGAGGACAGAATGACAGAAGATGACAGAAGATGACAGAATGACAGAAGATGACAGAAGATGACAGAGGATGACAAAATGACAGAAGAGGACAGAATGACAGAAGATGACAGAGTGACAGAAGAGGACAGAATGACAGAAGATGACAGAAGATGACAGAAGATGACAGAATGACAGAAGAGGACAGAATGACAGAAGATGACAGAATATGACAGAAGATGATTGAATATGACAGAAGATGACAGAAGATGACAGAAGATGACAGAATGACAGAAGAGGACAGAATGACAGAAGATGACAGAAGATGACAGAAGATGACAGAATGACAGAAGATGACAGAAGATGACGGAAGATGACAGAAGATGACAGAAGATGACAGAATGACAGAAGAGGACAGAATGACAGAAAATGACAGAAGATGACAGAAGAGGACAGAATGACAGAAGATGACAGAATGACAGAAGAGGACAGAATGACAGAAGATGACAGAAGATGACAGAAGATGACAGAAGATGACAGAATGACAGAAGAGGACAGAATGACAGAAAATGACAGAAGATGACAGAAGAGGACAGAATGACAGAAGATGACAGAATGACAGAAGAGGACAGAATGACAGATGATGACAGAATGACAGAAGAGGACAGAAGATGACAGAAGATGACAGAAGATGACAGAAGATGACAGAAGGTGACAGAATGACAGAAGAGGACAGAATGACAGAAGATGACAGAAGATGACAGAAGAGGACAGAATGACAGAAGATGACAGAATGACAGAAGAGGACAGAATGACAGAAGATGACAGAAGATGACAGAAGATGACAGAATGACAGAAGATGACAGAAGATGACAGAAGATGACAGAAGATGACAGAATGACAGAAGAGGACAGAAGATGACAGAAGATGACAGAATGACAGAAGAGGACAGAAGATGACAGAAGATGACAGAATGACAGAAGATGACAGAAGATGACAGAAGGACCGAAGAGGACAGAATGACAGAAGAGGACAGAATGACAGAAGAGGACAGAATATGACAAAAGATGACAGAAGATGACAGAATGACAGAAGATGACAGAAGATGACAGAAAATGACAGAAGATGACAGAAGATGACAGAAGATGACAGAATGACAGAAGAGGACAGAATGACAGAAGATGACAGAATGACAGAAGATGACAGAATGACAGATGAGGACAGAAGATGACAGAAGATGACAGAAGATGACAGAAGATGACAGAATGACAGAAGAGGACAGAAGATGACAGAAGATGTCAGAAGATGACAGAAGATGACAGAATGACAGAAGAGGTCAGAAGATGACAGAAGATGACAGAAGATGACAGAAGATAACAGAAGATGACAGAATGACAGAAGAGGACAGAATGACAGAAGAGGACAGAATGACAGAAGATGACAGAAGATGACAGAAGAAGACAGAAGATGACAGAAGATGACAGAATATGACAGAAGATGACAGAAGATGACAGAATATGACAGAAGATGACAGAATGACAGAAGAGGACAGAATGACAGAAGAGGACAGAATATGCCAGAAGATGACAGAAGGTGACAGAATGACAGAAGATGACAGAAGATGACAGAAGATCAAAGAAGATGACAGAAGATGACAGAATGACAGAAGAGGACAGAATGACTGAAGATGACAGAATGACAGAAGAGGACAGAATGACAGAAGATGACACAAGATGACACAAGATGACAGGATGACAGAAGAGGACAGAATGACAGAAGATGACAGAATGACAGAAGATGACAGAAGATGACAGAAGATGACAGAATGACAGACGAGGACAGAAGATGACAGAAGATGGCAGAAGATGACAGAAGATGACAGAATGACAGAAGAGGACAGAATGACAGAAGATGATAGAAGATGACAGAAGATGACAGAATGACAGAAGAGGACAGAATGACAGAAGGTGACAGAAGATGACAAAATGACAGAAGAGGACAGAATGACAGAAGATGACAGAATGACAGAAGAGGACAGAATGACAGAAGATGACAGAAGATGACAGAATGACAGAAGAGGACAGAATGACAGAAGATGAAAGAAGATGACAGAAGATGGCAGAAGATGACAGAATGACAGAAGATGACAGAAGATGACAGAAGATGACAAAATGACAGAAGAGGACAGAATGACAGAAGATGACAGAGTGACAGAAGAGGACAGAATGACAGAAGATGACAGAAGATGACAGAATGACAGAAGAGGACAGAATGACAGAAGATGACAGAATATGACAGAAGATGACAGAAGATGACAGAAGATGACAGAATGACAGAAGAGGACAGAATGACAGAAGATGACAGAAGATGACAGAAGATGATAGAATGGCAGAAGATGACAGAAGATGACGGAAGATGACAGAAGATGACAGAAGATGACAGAATGACAGAAGAGGACAGAATGACAGAAGATGACAGAAGACGACAGAAGATGACAGAAGATGACAGAAGATGACAGAAGATGACAGAAGATGTCAGAATGACAGATGATGACAGAATGACAGAAGCGGACAGAAGATGACAGAAGATGACAGAAGATGACAGAAGATGACAGAAGATGACAGAAGGTGACAGAATGACAGAAGAGGTCAGAATGACAGAAGATGACAGAAGATGACAGAAGAGGACAGAATGACAGAAGATGACAGAATGACAGAAGAGGACAGAATGACAGAAGATGACAGAAGATGACAGAAGATGACAGAATGACAGAAGATGACAGAAGATGACAGAGTATGACAGAAGATGACAGTAGATGACAGAAGATGACAGAAGATGACAGAAGATGACAGAATGACAGAAGAGGACAGAAGATGACAGAAGATGACAGAAGATGACAGAATGACAGAAGAGGACAGAAGATGACAGAAGATGACAGAATGACAGAAGATGACAGAAGATGACAGAAGATGACAGAATGACCGAAGAGGACAGAATGACAGAAGAGGACAGAATGACAGAAGAGGACAGAATATGACAAAAGATGACAGAAGATGACAGAATGACAGAAGATGACAGAAGATGACAGAAAATGACAGAAGATGACAGAAGATGACAGAAGATGACAGAATGACAGAAGAGGACAGAATGACAGAAGATGACAGAATGACAGAAGATGACAGAATGACAGATGAGGACAGAAGATGACAGAAGATGACAGAAGATGACAGAAGATGACAGAATGACAGAAGAGGACAGAAGATGACAGAAGATGACAGAAGATGACAGAAGATGACAGAAGATGACAGAATGACAGAAGAGGACAGAAGAGGACAGAAGATGACAGAAGATGACAGAATGACAGAAGAGGTCAGAAGATGACAGAAGATGACAGAAGATGACAGAAGATAACAGAAGATGACAGAATGACAGAAGAGGACAGAATGACAGAAGAGGACAGAATGACAGAAGATGACAGAAGATGACAGAAGAAGACAGAAGATGACAGAAGATGACAGAAGATGACAGAATATGACAGAAGATGACAGAAGATGACAGAATATGACAGAAGATGACAGAATGACAGAAGAGGACAGAATGACAGAAGAGGACAGAATATGACAGAAGATGACAGAAGGTGACAGAATGACAGAAGATGACAGAAGATGACAGAAGATCACAGAAGATGACAGAAGATGACAGAATGACAGAAGAGGACAGAATGACAGAAGATGACAGAATGACAGAAGAGGACAGAATGACAGAAGATGACAGAAGATGACACAAGATGACAGAATTACAGAAGAGGACAGAATGACAGAAGATGACAGAATTACAGAAGATGACAGAATGACAGAAGATGACAGAAGATGACAGAAGATGACAGAATGACAGACGAGGACAGAAGATGACAGAAGATGGCAGAAGATGACAGAAGATGACAGAATGACAGAAGAGGACAGAATGACAGAAGAGGTCAGAATGACAGAAGATGACAGAAGATGACAGAAGATGACAGAAGAGGACAGAATGACAGAAGATGACAGAATGACAGAAGAGGACAGAATGACAGAAGATGACAGAAGATGACAGAAGATGACAGAAGATGACAGAATGACAGAAGATGACAGAAGATGACAGAGTATGACAGAAGATGACAGAAGATGACAGAAGATGACAGAATGACAGAAGAGGACAGAAGATGACAGAAGATGACAGCATGACAGAAGATGACAGAAGATGACAGAAGATGACAGAATGACCGAAGAGGACAGAATGACAGAAGAGGACAGAATGACAGAAGAGGACAGAATATGACAAAAGATGACAGAAGATGACAGAATGACAGAAGATGACAGAAGATGACAGAAAATGACAGAAGATGACAGAAGATGACAGAAGATGACAGAATGACAGAAGAGGACAGAATGACAGAAGATGACAGAATGACAGAAGATGACAGAATGACAGATGAGGACAGAAGAGGACAGAAGATGACAGAAGATGACAGAAGATGACAGAAGATGACAGAAGATGACAGAATGACAGAAGATAACAGAAGATGACAGAATGACAGAAGAGGACAGAATGACAGAAGAGGACAGAATGACAGAAGATGACAGAAGATGACAGAAGAAGACAGAAGATGACAGAAGATGACAGAAGATGACAGAATATGACAGAAGATGACAGAAGATGACAGAATATGACAGAAGATGACAGAATGACAGAAGAGGACAGAATGACAGAAGAGGACAGAATATGCCAGAAGATGACAGAAGGTGACAGAATGACAGAAGATGACAGAAGATGACAGAAGATCACAGAAGATGACAGAAGATGACAGAATGACAGAAGAGGACAGAATGACAGAAGATGACAGAATGACAGAAGAGGACAGAATGACAGAAGATGACAGAAGATGACACAAGATGACAGGATGACAGAAGAGGACAGAATGACAGAAGATGACAGAATGACAGAAGATGACAGAAGATGACAGAAGTTGACAGAATGACAGATGAGGACAGAAGATGACAGAAGATGGCAAAAGATGACAGAAGATGACAGAATGACAGAAGAGGACAGAATGACAGAAGATGAAAGAAGATGACAGAAGATGACAGAATGACAGAAGAGGACAGAATGACAGAAGATGACAGAAGATGACAGAAGATGACAGAAGATGACAGAATGACAGAAGATGACAAAATGACAGAAGAGGACAGAATGACAGAAGAGGACAGAATGACAGAAGATGACAGAAGATGACAGAATGACAGAAGAGGACAGAATGACAGAAGATGAAAGAAGATGACAGAAGATGGCAGAAGATGACAGAATGACAGAAGATGACAGAAGATGACAAAATGACAGAAGAGGACAGAATGACAGAAGATGACAGAGTGACAGAAGAGGACAGAATGACAGAAGATGACAGAAGATGACAGAAGATGACAGAAGAGGACAGAATGACAGAAGATGACAGAATATGACAGAAGATGACAGAAGATGACAGAATGACAGAAGAGGACAGCATGACAGAAGATGACAGAAGATGACAGAAGATGACAGAATGACAGAAGATGACAGAAGATGACGGAAGATGACAGAAGATGACAGAAGATGACAGAATGACAGAAGAGGACAGAATGACAGAAGATGACAGAAGACGACAGAAGATGACAGAAGATGACAGAAGATGACAGAAGATGACAGAAGGTGACAGAATGACAGAAGAGGTCAGAATGACAGAAGATGACAGAAGATGACAGAAGAGGACAGAATGACAGAAGATGACAGAATGACAGAAGAGGACAGAATGACAGAAGATGACAGAAGATGACAGAAGATGACAGAAGATGACAGAATGACAGAAGATGACAGAAGATGACAGAGTATGACAGAAGATGACAGAAGATGACAGAAGATGACAGAAAATGACAGAAGATGACAGAATGACAGAAGAGGACAGAAGATGACAGAAGATGACAGAATGACAGAAGAGGACAGAAGATGACAGAAGATGACAGAATGACAGAAGATGACAGAAGATGACAGAAGATGACAGAAGATGACAGAATGACCGAAGAGGACAGAATGACAGAAGAGGACAGAATGACAGAAGAGGACAGAATATGACAAAAGATGACAGAAGATGACAGAATGACAGAAGATGACAGAAGATGACAGAAAATGACAGAAGATGACAGAAGATGACAGAATGACAGAAGAGGACAGAATGACAGAAGATGACAGAATGACAGAAGATGACAGAATGACAGATGAGGACAGAAGATGACAGAAGATGACAGAAGATGACAGAATGACGGAAGAGGACAGAAGATGACAGAAGATGACAGAAGATGACAGAAGATGACAGAATGACAGAAGAGGACAGAAGAGGACAGAAGATGACAGAAGATGACAGAAGATGACAGAAGATGACAGAATGACAGAAGAGGTCAGAAGATGACAGAAGATGACAGAAGATGACAGAAGATAACAGAAGATGACAGAAGATAACAGAAGATGACAGAATGACAGAAGAGGACAGAATGACAGAAGAGGACAGAATGACAGAAGAGGACAGAATGACAGAAGATGACAGAAGATGACAGAAGAAGACAGAAGATGAACAGAAGATGACAGAATATGACAGAAGATGACAGAAGATGACAGAATATGACAGAAGATGACAGAATGACAGAAGAGGACAGAATGACAGAAGAGGACAGAATATGACAGAAGATGACAGAAGGTGACAGAATGACAGAAGATGACAGAAGATGACAGAATGACAGAAGAGGACAGAATGACAGAAGATGACAGAATGACAGAAGAGGACAGAATGACAGAAGATGACAGAAGATGACACAAGATGACAGAATTACAGAAGAGGACAGAATGACAGAAGATGACAGAAGATGACAGAAGATGACAGAATGACAGACGAGGACAGAAGATGACAGAAGATGGCAGAAGATGACAGAAGATGACAGAATGACAGAAGAGGACAGAATGACAGAAGAGGTCAGAATGACAGAAGATGACAGAAGATGACAGAAGATGACAGAAGAGGACAGAATGACAGAAGATGACAGAATGACAGAAGAGGACAGAATGACAGAAGATAACAGAAGATGACAGAAGATGACAGAAGATGACAGAATGACAGAAGATGACAGAAGATGACAGAGTATGACAGAAGATGACAGAAGATGACAGAAGATGACAGAAGATGACAGAATGACAGAAGAGGACAGAAGATGACAGAAGATGACAGAAGATGACAGAATGACAGAAGAGGACAGAAGATGACAGAAGATGACAGAATGACAGAAGATGACAGAAGATGACAGAAGATGACAGAAGATGACAGAATGACCGAAGAGGACAGAATGACAGAAGAGGACAGAATGACAGAAGAGGACAGAATATGACAAAAGATGACAGAAGATGACAGAATGACAGAAGATGACAGAAAATGACAGAAGATGACAGAAGATGACAGAAGATGACAGAATGACAGAAGAGGACAGAATGACAGAAGATGACAGAATGACAGAAGATGACAGAATGACAGATGAGGACAGAAGATGACAGAACATGACAGAAGATGACAGAAGATGACAGAATGACAGAAGAGGACAGAAGATGACAGAAGATGACAGAAGATGACAGAATGACAGAAGAGGTCAGAAGATGACAGAAGATGACAGAAGATGACAGAAGATAACAGAAGATGACAGAATGACAGAAGAGGACAGAATGACAGAAGAGGACAGAATGACAGAAGATGACAGAAGATGACAGAAGAAGACAGAAGATGACAGAAGATGACAGAAGATGACAGAATATGACAGAAGATGACAGAAGATGACAGAATATGACAGAAGATGACAGAATGACAGAAGAGGACAGAATGACAGAAGATGACAGAATGACAGAAGAGGACAGAATGACAGAAGATGACAGAAGATGACACAAGATGACAGGATGACAGAAGAGGACAGAATGACAGAAGATGACAGAATGACAGAAGATGACAGAAGATGACAGAATGACAGATGAGGACAGAAGATGACAGAAGATGGCAGAAGATGACAGAAGATGACAGAATGACAGAAGAGGACAGAATGACAGAAGATGAAAGAAGATGACAGAAGATGACAGGATGACAGAAGAGGACAGAATGACAGAAGATGACAGAATGACAGAAGATGACAGAAGATGACAGAAGATGACAGAATGACAGATGAGGACAGAAGATGACAGAAGATGGCAGAAGATGACAGAAGATGACAGAATGACAGAAGAGGACAGAATGACAGAAGATGACAGAAGATGACAGAAGATGACAGAATGACAGAAGATGACAGAAGATGACAAAATGACAGAAGAGGACAGAATGACAGAAGATGACAGAATGACAGAAGAGGACAGAATGACAGAAGATGACAGAAGATGACAGAATGACAGAAGAGGACAGAATGACAGAAGATGAAAGAAGATGACAGAAGATGGCAGAAGATGACAGAATGACAGAAGATGACAGAAGATGACAGAAGATGACAAAATGACAGATGAGGACAGAAGATGACAGAAGATGACAGAAGATGACAGAAGATGACAGAAGATGACAGAATGACAGAAGAGGACAGAAGATGACAGAAGATGACAGAAGATGACAGAATGACAGAAGAGGACAGAAGATGACAGAAGATGACAGAAGATGACAGAATGACAGAAGAGGTCAGAAGATGACAGAAGATGACAGAAGATGACAGAAGATAACAGAAGATGACAGAATGACAGAAGAGGACAGAATGACAGAAGAGGACAGAATGACAGAAGATGACAGAAGATGACAGAAGAAGACAGAAGATGACAGAAGATGACAGAATATGACAGAAGATGACAGAAGATGACAGAATATGACAGAAGATGACAGAATGACAGAAGAGGACAGAATGACAGAAGAGGACACAATATGCCAGAAGATGACAGAAGGTGACAGAATGACAGAAGATGACAGAAGATGACAGAAGATCACAGAAGATGACAGAATGACAGAAGAGGACAGAATGACAGAAGATGACAGAATGACAGAAGAGGACAGAATGACAGAAGAGGACAGAATGACAGAAGAGGACAGAATGACAGAAGATGACAGAAGATGACACAAGATGACAGGATGACAGAAGAGGACAGAATGACAGAAGATGACAGAATGACAGAAGATGACAGAAGATGACAGAAGATGACAGAATGACAGACGAGGACAGAAGATGACAGAAGATGGCAGAAGATGACAGAAGATGACAGAATGACAGAAGAGGACAGAATGACAGAAGATGATAGAAGATGACAGAAGATGACAGAATGACAGAAGAGGACAGAATGACAGAAGATGACAGAAGATGACAGAAGATGACAGAAGATGACAGAAAGACAGAAGATGACAGAAGATGACAGAAGAAGACAAAATGACAGAAGAGGACAGAATGACAGAAGATGACAGAATGACAGAAGAGGACAGAATGACAGAAGATGACAGAAGATGACAGAATGACAGAAGAGGACAGAATGACAGAAGATGAAAGAAGATGACAGAAGATGGCAGAAGATGACAGAATGACAGAAGATGACAGAAGATGACAGAAGATGACAAAATGACAGAAGAGGACAGAATGACAGAAGATGACAGAGTGACAGAAGAGGACAGAATGACAGAAGATGACAGAAGATGACAGAAGATGACAGAATGACAGAAGAGGACAGAATGACAGAAGAGGTCAGAAGATGACAGAAGATGACAGAAGATGACAGAAGATAACAGAAGATGACAGAAGATAACAGAAGATGACAGAATGACAGAAGAGGACAGAATGACAGAAGAGGACAGAATGACAGAAGAGGACAGAATGACAGAAGATGACAGAAGATGACAGAAGAAGACAGAAGATGAACAGAAGATGACAGAATATGACAGAAGATGACAGAAGATGACAGAATATGACAGAAGATGACAGAATGACAGAAGAGGACAGAATGACAGAAGAGGACAGAATATGACAGAAGATGACAGAAGGTGACAGAATGACAGAAGATGACAGAAGATGACAGAATGACAGAAGAGGACAGAATGACAGAAGATGACAGAATTACAGAAGAGGACAGAATGACAGAAGATGACAGAAGATGACAGAAGATGACAGAATGACAGACGAGGACAGAAGATGACAGAAGATGGCAGAAGATGACAGAAGATGACAGAATGACAGAAGAGGACAGAATGACAGAAGAGGTCAGAATGACAGGAGATGACAGAAGATGACAGAAGATGACAGAAGAGGACAGAATGACAGAAGATGACAGAATGACAGAAGAGGACAGAATGACAGAAGATAACAGAAGATGACAGAAGATGACAGAAGATGACAGAATGACAGAAGATGACAGAAGATGACAGAGTATGACAGAAGATGACAGAAGATGACAGAAGATGACAGAAGATGACAGAATGACAGAAGAGGACAGAAGATGACAGAAGATGACAGAAGATGACAGAATGACAGAAGAGGACAGAAGATGACAGAAGATGACAGAATGACAGAAGATGACAGAAGATGACAGAAGATGACAGAAGATGACAGAATGACCGAAGAGGACAGAATGACAGAAGAGGACAGAATGACAGAAGAGGACAGAATATGACAAAAGATGACAGAAGATGACAGAATGGCAGAAGATGACAGAAAATGACAGAAGATGACAGAAGATGACAGAAGATGACAGAATGACAGAAGAGGACAGAATGACAGAAGATGACAGAATGACAGAAGATGACAGAATGACAGATGAGGACAGAAGATGACAGAACATGACAGAAGATGACAGAAGATGACAGAATGACAGAAGAGGACAGAAGATGACAGAAGATGACAGAAGATGACAGAATGACAGAAGAGGTCAGAAGATGACAGAAGATGACAGAAGATGACAGAAGATAACAGAAGATGACAGAATGACAGAAGAGGACAGAATGACAGAAGAGGACAGAATGACAGAAGATGACAGAAGATGACAGAAGAAGACAGAAGATGACAGAAGATGACAGAAGATGACAGAATATGACAGAAGATGACAGAAGATGACAGAATATGACAGAAGATGACAGAATGACAGAAGAGGACAGAATGACAGAAGATGACAGAATGACAGAAGAGGACAGAATGACAGAAGATGACAGAAGATGACACAAGATGACAGGATGACAGAAGAGGACAGAATGACAGAAGATGACAGAATGACAGAAGATGACAGAAGATGACAGAATGACAGATGAGGACAGAAGATGACAGAAGATGGCAGAAGATGACAGAAGATGACAGAATGACAGAAGAGGACAGAATGACAGAAGATGAAAGAAGATGACAGAAGATGACAGGATGACAGAAGAGGACAGAATGACAGAAGATGACAGAATGACAGAAGATGACAGAAGATGACAGAAGATGACAGAATGACAGATGAGGACAGAAGATGACAGAAGATGGCAGAAGATGACAGAAGATGACAGAATGACAGAAGAGGACAGAATGACAGAAGATGACAGAAGATGACAGAAGATGACAGAATGACAGAAGATGACAGAAGATGACAAAATGACAGAAGAGGACAGAATGACAGAAGATGACAGAATGACAGAAGAGGACAGAATGACAGAAGATGACAGAAGATGACAGAATGACAGAAGAGGACAGAATGACAGAAGATGAAAGAAGATGACAGAAGATGGCAGAAGATGACAGAATGACAGAAGATGACAGAAGATGACAGAAGATGACAAAATGACAGATGAGGACAGAAGATGACAGAAGATGACAGAAGATGACAGAAGATGACAGAAGATGACAGAATGACAGAAGAGGACAGAAGATGACAGAAGATGACAGAAGATGACAGAATGACAGAAGAGGACAGAAGATGACAGAAGATGACAGAAGATGACAGAATGACAGAAGAGGTCAGAAGATGACAGAAGATGACAGAAGATGACAGAAGATAACAGAAGATGACAGAATGACAGAAGAGGACAGAATGACAGAAGAGGACAGAATGACAGAAGATGACAGAAGATGACAGAAGAAGACAGAAGATGACAGAAGATGACAGAATATGACAGAAGATGACAGAAGATGACAGAATATGACAGAAGATGACAGAATGACAGAAGAGGACAGAATGACAGAAGAGGACACAATATGCCAGAAGATGACAGAAGGTGACAGAATGACAGAAGATGACAGAAGATGACAGAAGATCACAGAAGATGACAGAATGACAGAAGAGGACAGAATGACAGAAGATGACAGAATGACAGAAGAGGACAGAATGACAGAAGAGGACAGAATGACAGAAGAGGACAGAATGACAGAAGATGACAGAAGATGACACAAGATGACAGGATGACAGAAGAGGACAGAATGACAGAAGATGACAGAATGACAGAAGATGACAGAAGATGACAGAAGATGACAGAATGACAGACGAGGACAGAAGATGACAGAAGATGGCAGAAGATGACAGAAGATGACAGAATGACAGAAGAGGACAGAATGACAGAAGATGATAGAAGATGACAGAAGATGACAGAATGACAGAAGAGGACAGAATGACAGAAGATGACAGAAGATGACAGAAGATGACAGAAGATGACAGAATGACAGAAGATGACAGAAGATGACAGAAGAAGACAAAATGACAGAAGAGGACAGAATGACAGAAGATGACAGAATGACAGAAGAGGACAGAATGACAGAAGATGACAGAAGATGACAGAATGACAGAAGAGGACAGAATGACAGAAGATGAAAGAAGATGACAGAAGATGGCAGAAGATGACAGAATGACAGAAGATGACAGAAGATGACAGAAGATGACAAAATGACAGAAGAGGACAGAATGACAGAAGATGACAGAGTGACAGAAGAGGACAGAATGACAGAAGATGACAGAAGATGACAGAAGATGACAGAATGACAGAAGAGGACAGAATGACAGAAGATGACAGAATATGACAGAAGATGACATAAGATGACAGAATGACAGAAGAGGACAGAATGACAGAAGATGACAGAAAATGACAGAAGATGACAGAATGACAGAAGATGACAGAAGATGACGGAAGATGACAGAAGATGACAGAAGATGACAGAATGACAGAAGAGGACAGAATGACAGAAGGTGACAGAAGATGACAGAAGATGACAGAAGATGACAGAAGATGACAGAAGATGACAGAATGACAGAAGATGTCAGAATGACAGATGATGACAGAATGACAGAAGCGGACAGAAGATGACAGAAGATGACAGAAGATGACAGAAGATGACAGAAGGTGACAGAATGACTGAAGAGGTCAGAATGACAGAAGATGACAGAAGAGGACAGAATGACAGAAGATGACAGAATGACAGAAGAGGACAGAGTGACAGAAGATGACAGAAGATGACAGAAGATGACAGAAGATGACAGAATGACAGAAGATGACAGAAGATGACAGAGTATGACAGAGTATGACAGAAGATGACAGAAGATGACAGAAGATGACAGAAGATGACAGAATGACAGAAGAGGACAGAAGATGACAGAAGATGACAGAAGATGACAGAATGACAGAAGATGACAGAAGATGACAGAAGATGACAGAATGACCGAAGAGGACAGAATGACAGAAGAGGACAGAATGACAGAAGAGGACAGAATATGACAAAAGATGACAGAAGATGACAGAATGACAGAAGATGACAGAAGATGACAGAAGATGACAGAATGACAGAAGAGGACAGAAGATGACAGAAGATGACAGAAGATGACAGAATGACAGAAGAGGACAGAAGATGACAGAAGATGACAGAAGATGACAGAATGACAGAAGAGGACAGAAGATGACAGAAGATGACAGAATGACAGAAGATGACAGAAGATGACAGAAGATGACAGAATGACCGAAGAGGACAGAATGACAGAAGAGGACAGAATGACAGAAGATGACAGAAGATGACAGAGTATGACAGAAGATGACAGAAGATGACAGAAGATGACAGAAGATGACAGAAGATGACAGAAGATGACAGAATGACAGAAGAGGACAGAAGATGACAGAAGATGACAGAAGATGACAGAATGACAGAAGAGGACAGAAGATGACAGAAGATGACAGAATGACAGAAGATGACAGAAGATGACAGAAGATGACAGAAGATGACAGAATGACCGAAGAGGACAGAATGACAGAAGAGGACAGAATGACAGAAGAGGACAGAATATGACAAAAGATGACAGAAGATGACAGAATGACAGAAGATGACAGAAGATGACAGAAAATGACAGAAGATGACAGAAGATGACAGAAGATGACAGAATGACAGAAGAGGACAGAATGACAGAAGATGACAGAATGACAGAAGATGACAGAATGACAGATGAGGACAGAAGATGACAGAAGATGACAGAAGATGACAGAAGATGACAGAATGACAGAAGATGACAGAAGATGACAGAAAATGACAGAAGATGACAGAAGATGACAGAATGACAGAAGAGGACAGAATGACAGAAGATGACAGAATGACAGAAGATGACAGAATGACAGATGAGGACAGAAGATGACAGAAGATGACAGAAGATGACAGAAGATGACAGAAGAGGACAGAAGATGACAGAAGATGACAGAAGATGACAGAAGATGACAGAATGACAGAAGAGGACAGAAGAGGACAGCAGATGACAGAAGATGACAGAAGATGACAGAAGATGACAGAATGACAGAAGAGGTCAGAAGATGACAGAAGAAGACAGAAGATGACAGAAGATGACAGAAGATGACAGAAGATGACAGAATATGACAGAAGATGACAGAAGATGACAGAATATGACAGAAGATGACAGAATGACAGAAGAGGACAGAATGACAGAAGAGGACAGAATATGACAGAAGATGACAGAAGGTGACAGAATGACAGAAGATGACAGAAGATGACAGAAGATCACAGAAGATGACAGAAGATGACAGAATGACAGAAGAGGACAGAATGACAGAAGATGACAGAATGACAGGAGAGGACAGAATGACAGAAGATGACACAAGATGACAGAATGACAGAAGAGGACAGAATGACAGAAGATGACAGAATGATAGAAGATGACAGAAGATGACAGAAGATGACAGAATGACAGACGAGGACAGAAGATGACAGAAGATGGCAGAAGATGACAGAAGATGACAGAATGACAGAAGAGGACAGAATGACAGAAGAGGTCAGAATGACAGAAGATGACAGAATGACAGAAGAGGACAGAATGACAGAAGATGGCAGAAGATGACAGAATATGACAGAAGATGACAGAATGACAGAAGATGACAGAAGATGACAGAGTATGACAGAAGATGACAGAAGATGACAGAAGATGACAGAATGACAGAAGAGGACAGAAGATGACAGAAGATGACAGAAGATGACAGAATGACAGAAGAGGACAGAAGATGACAGAAGATGACAGAATGACAGAAGATGACAGAAGATGACAGAAGATGACAGAAGATGACAGAATGACCGAAGAGGACAGAATGACAGAAGAGGACAGAATGACAGAAGAGGACAGAATATGACAAAAGATGACAGAAGATGACAGAATGACAGAAGATGACAGAAGATGACAGAAAATGACAGAAGATGACAGAAGATGACAGAATGACAGAAGATGACAGAATGACAGAAGATGACAGAATGACAGAAGATGACAGAATGACAGATGAGGACAGAAGATGACAGAAGATGACAGAAGATGACAGAAGATGACAGAAGATGACAGAAGAGGACAGAAGATGACAGAAGATGACAGAAGATGACAGAAGATGACAGAAGATGACAGAATGAGAGAAGAGGACAGAAGAGGACAGAAGAGGACAGAAGATGACAGAAGATGACAGAAGATGACAGAATAACAGAAGAGGTCAGAAGATGACAGAAGATGACAGAAGATGACAGAAGATAACAGAAGATGACAGAATGACAGAAGAGGACAGAATGACAGAAGAGGACAGAATATGCCAAAAGATGACAGAAGGTGACAGAATGACAGAAGATGACAGAAGATGACAGAAGAAGACAGAAGATGACAGAAGATGACAGAATATGACAGAAGATGACAGAAGATGACAGAATATGACAGAAGATGACAGAATGACAGAAGAGGACAGAATGACAGAAGAGGACAGAATATGCCAAAAGATGACAGAAGGTGACAGAATGACAGAAGATGACAGAAGATGACAGAAGATCACAGAAGATGACAGAAGATGACAGAATGACAGAAGAGGTCAGAATGACAGAAGATGACAGAATGACAGAAGAGGACAGAATGACAGAAGATGACAGAAGATGACACAAGATGACACAAGATGACAGAATGACAGAAGAGGACAGAATGACAGAAGATGACTGAATGACAGAAGATGACAGAAGATGACAGAAGATGACAGAATGACAGACGAGGACAGAAGATGACAGAAGATGGCAGAAGATGACAGAAGATGACAGAATGACAGAAGAGGACAGAATGACAGAAGATGATAGAAGATGACAGAAGATGACAGAATGACAGAAGAGGACAGAATGACAGAAGATGACAGAAGATGACAGAAGATGACAGAATGACAGAAGATGACAGAAGATGACAGAAGATGACAAAATGACAGAAGAGGACAGAATGACAGAAGATGACAGAATGACAGAAGAGGACAGAATGACAGAAGATGACAGAAGATGACAGAATGACAGAAGAGGACAGAATGACAGAAGATGAAAGAAGATGACAGAAGATGGCAGAAGATGACAGAATGACAGAAGATGACAGAAGATGACAGAAGATGACAAAATGACAGAAGAGGACAGCATGACAGAAGATGACAGAGTGACAGAAGAGGACAGAATGACAGAAGATGACAGAAGATGACAGAAGATGACAGAATGACAGAAGAGGACAGAATGACAGAAGATGACAGAATATGACAGAAGATGATTGAATATGACAGAAGATGACAGAAGATGACAGAAGATGACAGAATGACAGAAGAGGACAGAATGACAGAAGATGACAGAAGATGACAGAAGATGACAGAATGACAGAAGATGACAGAAGATGACGGAAGATGACAGAAGATGACAGAAGATGACAGAATGACAGAAGAGGACAGAATGACAGAAGATGACAGAAGATGACAGAAGATGACAGAAGATGACAGAATGACAGAAGATGTCAGAATGACAGAAGATGACAGAATGACAGAAGAGGACAGAATGACAGAAGATGACAGAAGATGACAGAAGATGACAGAAGATGACAGAAGATGACAGAAGGTGACAGAATGACAGAAGAGGACAGAATGACAGAAGATGACAGAAGATGACAGAAGATGACAGAAGAGGACAGAATGACAGAAGATGACAGAATGACAGAAGAGGACAGAATGACAGAAGATGACAGAAGATGACAGAAGATGACAGAATGACAGAAGATGACAGAAGATGAGAGAGTATGACAGAAGATGACAGAAGATGACAGAAGATGACAGTATGACAGAAGAGGACAGAAGATGACAGAAGATGACAGAAGATGACATAATGACAGAAGAGGACAGAAGATGACAGAAGATGACAGAATGACAGAAGATGACAGAAGATGACAGAAGATGACAGAATATGACAAAAGATGACAGAAGATGACAGAATGACAGAAGATGACAGAAGATGACAGAAAATGACAGAAGATGACAGAAGATGACAGAAGATGACAGAATGACAGAAGAGGACAGAATGACAGAAGATGACAGAATGACAGAAGATGACAGAATGACAGATGAGGACAGAAGATGACAGAAGATGACAGAAGATGACAGAATGACAGAAGAGGACAGAAGATGACAGAAGATGACAGAAGATGACAGAATATGACAGAATGACAGAAGAGGACAGAAGAGGACAGAAGAGGACAGAAGAGGACAGAAGATGACAGAAGATGACAGAAGATGACAGAATGACCGAAGAGGTCAGAAGATGACAGAAGATGACAGAAGATGACAGAAGATAACAGAAGATGACAGAATGACAGAAGAGGACAGAATGACAGAAGATGACAGAAGATGACAGAAGAAGACAGAAGATGACAGAAGATGACAGAAGATGACAGAATATGACAGAAGATGACAGAAGATGACAGAATATGACAGAAGATGACAGAATGACAGAAGAGGACAGAATGACAGAAGAGGACAGAATATGCCAGAAGATGACAGAAGGTGATAGAATGACAGAAGATGACAGAAGATGACAGAAGATGACAGAAGATGACAGAAGAGGACAGAATGACAGAAGATGACAGAATGACAGAAGAATACAGAATGACAGAAGATGACAGAAGATGACACAAGATGACAAAATGACAGAAGAGGACAGAATGACAGAAGATGACAGAATGACAGAAGAGGGCAGAAGATGACAGAAGATGACAGAATGACAGAAGAGGACAGAATGACAGAAGGTGACAGAAGATGACAGAATGACAGAAGAGGACAGAAGATGACAGAAGATGACAAAAGATGACAGAATGACAGAAGATGACAGAAGATGACAGAAGATGACCAAATGACAGAAGAGGACAGAATGACAGAAGATGACAGAGTGACAGAAGAGGACAGAATGGCAGAAGATGACAGAAGATGGAAGAAAATGACAGAATGACAGAAGAGGACAGAATGCCAGAAGATGACAGAATATGACAGAAGATGACAGAATATGACAGAAGATGACAGAAGATGACAGAAGATGACAGAAGAGGACAGAATGACAGAAGATGAAAGAAGATGAAGGAAGATGACAGAAGATGACAGAAGATGACAGAATGACAGAAGAGGACGGAATGACAGAAGATGACAGAAGATGACAGAAGATGACAGAAGATGACAGAATGACAGAAGATGTCAGAATGACAGAAGATGACAGAATGACAGAAGAGGACAGAATGACAGAAGATGACAGAAGATGACAGAACATGACAGAACATGACAGAATGACAGAAGATGACAGAAGAGGACAGAATGACAGAAGATGACAGAATATGACAGAAGATGACAGAATGACATAAGATGACAGAAGATGACAGAAGAGGACAGAATGACAGAAGATAACAGAAGATGACAGAAGATGACAGAATGACAGAAGAGGACAGAAGATGACAGAATGACAGAAGAGGACAGAATGACAGAAGATGACAGAAGATGACAGAAGAAGACAGAATGACAGAAGAGGACAGAATGACAGAAGATGACAGAAGATGACAGAAGATGACAGAATGACAGAAGAGGACAGAATGACAGAAGAGGACAGAAGATGACAGAATGACAGAAGAAGACAGAAGAGGACAGAATGACAGAAGATGACAGAAGATGACAGAAGATGACAGAATTACAGAAGAGGACAGAATGACAGAAGAGGACAGAAGATGACAGAATGACAGAAGAGGACAGAAGATGACAGAAGATGACAGAATGACAGAAGAGGACAGAATGACAGAAGAGGACAGAATGACAGAAGATGACAGAATGACAGAAGATGACAGAAGATGACAGAAGATGACAGAATGACAGAAGATGACAGAAGATGACAGAATATGACAGAAGATGACAGAAGATGACAGAAGATGACAGAAGATGACAGAATGACAGAAGATGACAGAAGATGACAGTAGATGGCAGAAGATGACAGAATGACAGAAGAGGACAGAAGATGACAGAAGATGACAGAAGATGACAGAAGATGACAGAAGATGACAGAATGACAGAAGAGGACAGAATGACAGAAGAGGACAGAATATGATAGAGGATGACAGAAGATGACAGAATGACAGAAGATGACAGAAGATGACAGAATGACAGAAGATGAAAGAACATGACAGAAGATGACAGAAGATGACAGAATATGACAGAAGAGGACAGAAGATGACAGAAGATGACAGATATGACAGAAGATGACAGAAGATGACAGAATGACAGAAGAGGACAGAATGACAGAAGAGGACAGAATATGACAGAAGATGACACAAGATGACAGAATGACAGAAAATGACAGAAGAGGACAGAATATGACAGAAGAGGACAGAATGATAGAAGATGACAGAAGGTGACAGAAGATGGCAGAAGATGACAGAAGATGACAGAATATGACAGAAGATGACAGAAGATGACAGAGTATGACAGAAGATGACAGAAGATGACAGAATGACAGAAGAGGACAGAATGACAGAAGATGACAGAATGACAGAAGAGGACAGAAGATGACAGAGGATGACAGAAGATGACAGAAGATGACAGAATGACAGAAGAGGACAGAAGATGACAGAAGATGACAGAATGACAGAAGATGACAGAAGATGACAGAAGATGACAGAATTACAGAAGAGGACAGAATGACAGAAGAGGACAGAAGATGACAGAATGACAGAAGAGGACAGAAGATGACAGAAGATGACAGAAGATGACAGAATGACAGAAGAGGACAGAATGACAGAAGATGACAGAATGACAGAAGATGACAGAAGATGACAGAAGATGACAGAATGACAGAAGATGACAGAAGATGAGAGTAGATGACAGAAGATGACATAAGATGACAGAAGATGACAGAAGATGACAGAATGACAGAAGAGGACAGAAGATGACAGAAGATGACAGAAGATGACAGATTGACAGAAGAGGACAGAATGACAGAAGAGGACAGAATATGATAGAGGATGACAGAAGATGACAGAATGACAGAAGATGACAGAAGATGTCAGAAGGACAGAAGATGACAGAATGACAAAAGATGACAGAAGATGACAGAAGATGACAGAATATGACAGAAGAGGACAGAAGATGACAGAATATGACAGAAGATGACAGAAGAGGACAGAATGACAGAAGCGGACAGAATATGACAGAAGATGACACAAGATGACAGAATGACAGAAAATGACAGAAGAGGACAGAACATGACAGAAGAGGACAGAATGACAGAAGATGACAGAAGATGGCAGAAGATGGCAGAAGATGACAGAAGATGACAGAATATGACAGAAGATAACAGAAGATGACAGAGTATGACAGAAGATGACAGAAGATGACAGAAGATGAAAGAAGATGACAGAATGACAGAAGAGGACAGAATGACAGAAGATGACAGAATGACAGAAGAGGACAGAAGATGACAGAAGATGACAGAAGATGACAGAATGACAGAAGAGGACAGAAGATGCCAGAAGAGGACAGAATGACAGAAGAGGACAGAATATGACAAAAGATGACAGAAGATGACAGAATGACAGAAGATGACAGAAGATGACAGAAAATGACAGAATATGACAGAAGATGACAGAAGATGACAGAATGACAGAAGAGGAAAGAATGACAGAAGATGACAGAATGACAGAAGATGACAGAATGACAGATGAGGACAGAAGATGACAGAAGATGACAGAATGACAGAAGAGGACAGAAGATGACAGAATGACAGAAGAGGACAGAAGAGGACAGAAGATGACAGAAGATGACAGAAGATGACAGAAGATGACAGAATGAAAGAAGAGGTCAGAAGATGACAGAAGATGACAGAAGATGACAGAAGATAACAGAAGATGACAGAAGATGACAGAATGACAGAAGAGGACAGAATGACAGAAGATGACAGAATGACAGAAGATGACAGAATGACAGATGAGGACAGAAGATGACAGAAGATGACAGAAGATGACAGAAGATGACAGAATGACAGAAGAGGACAGAAGATGACAGAAGATGATAGAAGATGACAGAAGATGACAGAATGACAGAAGAGGACAGAAGAGGACAGAAGATGACAGAAGATGACAGAAGATGACAGAAGATGACAGAATGACAGAAGAGGTCAGAAGATGACAGAAGATGACAGAAGATGACAGAAGATAACAGAAGATGACAGAATGACAGAAGAGGACAGAATGACAGAAGAGGACAGAATGACAGAAGATGACAGAAGATGACAGAAGAAGACAGAAGATGACAGAAGATGACAGAAGATGACAGAATATGACAGAAGATGACAGAAGATGACAGAATATGACAGAAGATGACAGAATGACAGAAGAGGACAGAATGACAGAAGAGGACAGAATATGACAGAAGATGACAGAAGGTGACAGAATGACAGAAGATGACAGAAGATGACAGAAGATCACAGAAGATGACAGAAGATGACAGAATGACAGAAGAGGACAGAATGACAGAAGATGACAGAATGACAGAAGAGGACAGAATGACAGAAGATGACAGAAGATGACACAAGATGACAGAATGACAGAAGAGGACAGAATGACAGAAGATGACAGAATGACAGAAGATGACAGAAGATGACAGAAGATGACAGAATGACAGACGAGGACAGAAGATGACAGAAGATGGCAGAAGATGACAGAAGATGACAGAATGACAGAAGAGGACAGAATGACAGAAGAGGTCAGAATGACAGAAGATGACAGAAGATGACAGAAGATGACAGAAGAGGACAGAATGACAGAAGATGACAGAATGACAGAAGAGGACAGAATGACAGAAGATGACAGAAGATGACAGAAGATGACAGAATGACAGAAGATGACAGAAGATGACAGAGTATGACAGAAGATGACAGAAGATGACAGAAGATGACAGAATGACAGAAGAGGACAGAAGATGACAGAAGATGACAGAAGATGACAGAATGACAGAAGAGGACAGAAGATGACAGAAGATGACAGAATGACAGAAGATGACAGAAGATGACAGAAGCTGACAGAATGACCGAAGAGGACAGAATATGACAAAAGATGACAGAAGATGACAGAATGACAGAAGATGACAGAAGATGACAGAAAATGACAGAAGATGACAGAAGATGACAGAAGATGACAGAATGACAGAAGAGGACAGAATGACAGAAGATGACAGAATGACAGAAGATGACAGAATGACAGATGAGGACAGAAGATGACAGAAGATGACAGAAGATGACAGAAGATGACAGAATGACAGAAGAGGACAGAAGAGGACAGAAGATGACAGAAGATGACAGAAGATGACAGAAGATGACAGAATGACAGAAGAGGTCAGAAGATGACAGAAGATGACAGAAGATGACAGAAGATAACAGAAGATGACAGAATGACAGAAGAGGACAGAATGACAGAAGAGGACAGAATGACAGAAGATGACAGAAGATGACAGAAGAAGACAGAAGATGACAGAAGATGACAGAAGATGACAGAATATGACAGAAGATGACAGAAGATGACAGAATATGACAGAAGATGACAGAATGACAGAAGAGGACAGAATGACAGAAGAGGACAGAATATGCCAGAAGATGACAGAAGGTGACAGAATGACAGAAGATGACAGAAGATGACAGAAGATCACAGAAGATGACAGAAGATGACAGAATGACAGAAGAGGACAGAATGACAGAAGATGACAGAATGACAGAAGAGGACAGAATGACAGAAGATGACAGAAGATGACACAAGATGACAGGATGACAGAAGAGGACAGAATGACAGAAGATGACAGAATGACAGAAGATGACAGAAGATGACAGAAGATGACAGAATGACAGATGAGGACAGAAGATGACAGAAGATGGCAGAAGATGACAGAAGATGACAGAATGACAGAAGAGGACAGAATGACAGAAGATGAAAGAAGATGACAGAAGATGACAGAATGACAGAAGAGGACAGAATGACAGAAGATGACAGAAGATGACAGAAGATGACAGAAGATGACAGAATGACAGAAGATGACAGAAGATGACAAAATGACAGAAGAGGACAGAATGACAGAAGATGACAGAATGACAGAAGAGGACAGAATGACAGAAGATGACAGAAGATGACAGAATGACAGAAGAGGACAGAATGACAGAAGATGAAAGAAGATGACAGAAGATGGCAGAAGATGACAGAATGACAGAAGATGACAGAAGATGACAGAAGATGACAAAATGACAGAAGAGGACAGAATGACAGAAGATGACAGAGTGACAGAATGACAGAAGATGACAGAAGATGACAGAAGATGACAGAATGACAGATGAGGACAGAAGATGACAGAAGATGACAGAAGATGACAGAAGATGACAGAAGATGACAGAATGACAGAAGAGGTCAGAAGATGACAGAAGATGACAGAAGATGACAGAAGATAACAGAAGATGACAGAATGACAGAAGAGGACAGAATGACAGAAGAGGACAGAATGACAGAAGATGACAGAAGATGACAGAAGAAGACAGAAGATGACAGAAGATGACAGAAGATGACAGAAGATGACAGAATATGACAGAAGATGACAGAATGACAGAAGAGGACAGAATGACAGAAGAGGACAGAATATGCCAGAAGATGACAGAAGGTGACAGAATGACAGAAGATGACAGAAGATGACAGAAGATCACAGAAGATGACAGAATGACAGAAGAGGACAGAATGACAGAAGATGACAGAATGACAGAAGAGGACAGAATGACAGAAGATGACACAAGATGACACAAGATGACAGGATGACAGAAGAGGACAGAATGACAGAAGATGACAGAATGACAGAAGATGACAGAAGATGACAGAAGATGACAGAATGACAGACGAGGACAGAAGATGACAGAAGATGGCAGAAGATGACAGAAGATGACAGAATGACAGAAGAGGACAGAATGACAGAAGATGATAGAAGATGACAGAAGATGACAGAATGACAGAAGAGGACAGAATGACAGAAGATGACAGAAGATGACAGAAGATGACAGAATGACAGAAGATGACAGAAGATGACAGAAGAAGACAAAATGACAGAAGAGGACAGAATGACAGAAGATGACAGAATGACAGAAGAGGACAGAATGACAGAAGATGACAGAAGATGACAGAATGACAGAAGAGGACAGAATGACAGAAGATGAAAGAAGATGACAGAAGATGACAGAATATGACAGAAGATGACAGAAGATGACAGAAGATGACAGAAGATGACAGAATGACAGAAGAGGACAGAATGACAGAAAATGACAGAAGATGACAGAAGATGACAGAAGATGACAGAATGACAGAAGAGGTCAGAAGATGACAGAAGATGACAGAAGATAACAGAAGATGACAGAATGACAGAAGAGGACAGAATGACAGAAGAGGACAGAATGACAGAAGATGACAGAAGATGACAGAAGAAGACAGAAGATGACAGAAGATGACAGAAGATGACAGAATATGACAGAAGATGACAGAAGATGACAGAATATGACAGAAGATGACAGAATGACAGAAGAGGACAGAATGACAGAAGAGGACAGAATATGACAGAAGATGACAGAAGGTGACAGAATGACAGAAGATGACAGAAGATGACAGAAGATCACAGAAGATGACAGAAGATGACAGAATGACAGAAGAGGACAGAATGACAGAAGATGACAGAATGACAGAAGAGGACAGAATGACAGAAGATGACACAAGATGACACAAGATGACAGAATGACAGAAGAGGACAGAATGACAGAAGATGACAGAATGACAGAAGATGACAGAAGATGACAGAAGATGACAGAATGACAGACGAGGACAGAAGATGACAGAAGATGGCAGAAGATGACAGAAGATGACAGAATGACAGAAGAGGACAGAATGACAGAAGAGGTCAGAATGACAGAAGATGACAGAATGACAGAAGAGGACAGAATGACAGAAGATGGCAGAAGATGACAGAAGATGACAGAAGATGACAGAAGATGACAGAAGATGACAGAGTATGACAGAAGATGACAGAAGATGACAGAAGATGACAGAAGATGACAGAATGACAGAAGAGGACAGAAGATGACAGAAGATGACAGAAGATGACAGAATGACAGAAGAGGACAGAAGATGACAGAAGTTGACAGAATGACAGAAGATGACAGAAGATGACAGAAGATGACAGAATGACCGAAGAGGACAGAATGACAGAAGAGGACAGAATGACAGAAGAGGACAGAATATGACAAAAGATGACAGAAGATGACAGAATGACAGAAGATGACAGAAGATGACAGAAAATGACAGAAGATGACAGAAGATGACAGAATGACAGAAGATGACAGAATGACAGAAGATGACAGAATGACAGAAGATGACAGAATGACAGATGAGGACAGAAGATGACAGAAGATGACAGAAGATGACAGAAGATGACAGAAGATGACAGAATGACAGAAGAGGACAGAAGATGACAGAAGATGACAGAAGATGACAGAAGATGACAGAAGATGACAGAATGACAGAAGAGGACAGAAGAGGACAGAAGATGACAGAAGATGACAGAAGATGACAGAATAACAGAAGAGGTCAGAAGATGACAGAAGATGACAGAAGATGACAGAAGATAACAGAAGATGACAGAATGACAGAAGAGGACAGAATGACAGAAGAGGACAGAATGACAGAAGATGACAGAATATGCCAGAAGATGACAGAAGGTGACAGAATGACAGAAGATGACAGAAGATGACAGAAGATCACAGAAGATGACAGAAGATGACAGAATGACAGAAGAGGACAGAATGACAGAAGATGACAGAATGACAGAAGAGGACAGAATGACAGAAGATGACAGAAGATGACAGAAGATGACAGAATGACAGAAGATGACAGAAGATGACAAAATGACAGAAGATGACAGAATGACAGAAGAGGACAGAATGACAGAAGATGACAGAAGATGACACAAGATGACAGAATGACAGAAGAGGACAGAATGACAGAAGATGACAGAATGACAGAAGATGACAGAAGATGACAGAAGATGACAGAATGACAGATGAGGACAGAAGATGACAGAAGATGGCAGAAGATGACAGAAGATGACAGAATGACAGAAGAGGACAGAATGACAGAAGATGATAGAAGATGACAGAAGATGACAGAATGACAGAAGAGGACAGAATGACAGAAGATGAAAGAAGATGACAGAAGATGGCAGAAGATGACAGAATGACAGAAGATGACAGAAGATGACAGAAGATGACAGAGTGACAGAAGAGGACAGAATGACAGAAGATGACAGAAGATGACAGAAGATGACAGAATGACAGAAGAGGACAGAATGACAGAAGATGACAGAATATGACAGAAGATGATTGAATATGACAGAAGATGACAGAAGATGACAGAAGATGACAGAATGACAGAAGAGGACAGAATGACAGAAGATGACAGAAGATGACAGAAGATGACAGAATGACAGAAGATGACAGAAGATGACGGAAGATGACAGAAGATGACAGAAGATGACAGAATGACAGAAGAGGACAGAATGACAGAAGATGACAGAAGATGACAGAAGATGACAGAAGATGACAGAATGACAGAAGATGACAGAATGACAGAAGAGGACAGAATGACAGAAGATGACAGAAGATGACAGAAGATGACAGAAGGTGACAGAATGACAGAAGAGGACAGAATGACAGAAGATGACAGAAGATGACAGAAGAGGACAGAATGACAGAAGATGACAGAATGACAGAAGAGGACAGAATGACAGAAGATGACAGAAGATGACAGAAGATGACAGAATGACAGAAGATGACAGAAGATGAGAGAGTATGACAGAAGATGACAGAAGATGACAGAAGATGACAGAAGATGACAGAATGACAGAAGAGGACAGAAGATGACAGAAGATGACAGAAGATGACATAATGACAGAAGAGGACAGAAGATGACAGAAGATGACAGAATGACAGAAGAGGACAGAAGATGACAGAAGATGACAGAAGATGACAGAATGACAGAAGAGGACAGAATATGACAAAAGATGACAGAAGATGACAGAATGACAGAAGAGGACAGAATGACAGAAGATGACAGAAGATGACAGAAGATGACAGAATGACAGAAGATGACAGAAGATGACAAAATGACAGAAGATGACAGAATGACAGAAGAGGACAGAATGACAGAAGATGACAGAAGATGACACAAGATGACAGAATGACAGAAGAGGACAGAATGACAGAAGATGACAGAATGACAGAAGATGACAGAAGATGACAGAAGATGACAGAATGACAGATGAGGACAGAAGATGACAGAAGATGGCAGAAGATGACAGAAGATGACAGAATGACAGAAGAGGACAGAATGACAGAAGATGATAGAAGATGACAGAAGATGACAGAATGACAGAAGAGGACAGAATGACAGAAGATGAAAGAAGATGACAGAAGATGGCAGAAGATGACAGAATGACAGAAGATGACAGAAGATGACAGAAGATGACAGAGTGACAGAAGAGGACAGAATGACAGAAGATGACAGAAGATGACAGAAGATGACAGAATGACAGAAGAGGACAGAATGACAGAAGATGACAGAATATGACAGAAGATGATTGAATATGACAGAAGATGACAGAAGATGACAGAAGATGACAGAATGACAGAAGAGGACAGAATGACAGAAGATGACAGAAGATGACAGAAGATGACAGAATGACAGAAGATGACAGAAGATGACGGAAGATGACAGAAGATGACAGAAGATGACAGAATGACAGAAGAGGACAGAATGACAGAAGATGACAGAAGATGACAGAAGATGACAGAAGATGACAGAATGACAGAAGATGACAGAATGACAGAAGAGGACAGAATGACAGAAGATGACAGAAGATGACAGAAGATGACAGAAGGTGACAGAATGACAGAAGAGGACAGAATGACAGAAGATGACAGAAGATGACAGAAGAGGACAGAATGACAGAAGATGACAGAATGACAGAAGAGGACAGAATGACAGAAGATGACAGAAGATGACAGAAGATGACAGAATGACAGAAGATGACAGAAGATGAGAGAGTATGACAGAAGATGACAGAAGATGACAGAAGATGACAGAAGATGACAGAAGATGACAGAATGACAGAAGAGGACAGAAGATGACAGAAGATGACAGAAGATGACATAATGACAGAAGAGGACAGAAGATGACAGAAGATGACAGAATGACAGAAGATGACAGAAGATGACAGAAGATGACAGAAGATGACAGAAGATAACAGAAGATGACAGAATGACAGAAGAGGACAGAATGACAGAAGAGGACAGAATGACAGAAGATGACAGAATATGCCAGAAGATGACAGAAGGTGACAGAATGACAGAAGATGACAGAAGATGACAGAAGATCACAGAAGATGACAGAAGATGACAGAATGACAGAAGAGGACAGAATGACAGAAGATGACAGAATGACAGAAGAGGACAGAATGACAGAAGATGACAGAAGATGACAGAAGATGACAGAATGACAGAAGATGACAGAAGATGACAAAATGACAGAAGATGACAGAATGACAGAAGAGGACAGAATGACAGAAGATGACAGAAGATGACACAAGATGACAGAATGACAGAAGAGGACAGAATGACAGAAGATGACAGAATGACAGAAGATGACAGAAGATGACAGAAGATGACAGAATGACAGATGAGGACAGAAGATGACAGAAGATGGCAGAAGATGACAGAAGATGACAGAATGACAGAAGAGGACAGAATGACAGAAGATGATAGAAGATGACAGAAGATGACAGAATGACAGAAGAGGACAGAATGACAGAAGATGAAAGAAGATGACAGAAGATGGCAGAAGATGACAGAATGACAGAAGATGACAGAAGATGACAGAAGATGACAGAGTGACAGAAGAGGACAGAATGACAGAAGATGACAGAAGATGACAGAAGATGACAGAATGACAGAAGAGGACAGAATGACAGAAGATGACAGAATATGACAGAAGATGATTGAATATGACAGAAGATGACAGAAGATGACAGAAGATGACAGAATGACAGAAGAGGACAGAATGACAGAAGATGACAGAAGATGACAGAAGATGACAGAATGACAGAAGATGACAGAAGATGACGGAAGATGACAGAAGATGACAGAAGATGACAGAATGACAGAAGAGGACAGAATGACAGAAGATGACAGAAGATGACAGAAGATGACAGAAGATGACAGAATGACAGAAGATGACAGAATGACAGAAGAGGACAGAATGACAGAAGATGACAGAAGATGACAGAAGATGACAGAAGGTGACAGAATGACAGAAGAGGACAGAATGACAGAAGATGACAGAAGATGACAGAAGAGGACAGAATGACAGAAGATGACAGAATGACAGAAGAGGACAGAATGACAGAAGATGACAGAAGATGACAGAAGATGACAGAATGACAGAAGATGACAGAAGATGAGAGAGTATGACAGAAGATGACAGAAGATGACAGAAGATGACAGAAGATGACAGAATGACAGAAGAGGACAGAAGATGACAGAAGATGACAGAAGATGACATAATGACAGAAGAGGACAGAAGATGACAGAAGATGACAGAATGACAGAAGAGGACAGAAGATGACAGAAGATGACAGAAGATGACAGAATGACAGAAGAGGACAGAATATGACAAAAGATGACAGAAGATGACAGAATGACAGAAGAGGACAGAATGACAGAAGATGACAGAAGATGACAGAAGATGACAGAATGACAGAAGATGACAGAAGATGACAAAATGACAGAAGATGACAGAATGACAGAAGAGGACAGAATGACAGAAGATGACAGAAGATGACACAAGATGACAGAATGACAGAAGAGGACAGAATGACAGAAGATGACAGAATGACAGAAGATGACAGAAGATGACAGAAGATGACAGAATGACAGATGAGGACAGAAGATGACAGAAGATGGCAGAAGATGACAGAAGATGACAGAATGACAGAAGAGGACAGAATGACAGAAGATGATAGAAGATGACAGAAGATGACAGAATGACAGAAGAGGACAGAATGACAGAAGATGAAAGAAGATGACAGAAGATGGCAGAAGATGACAGAATGACAGAAGATGACAGAAGATGACAGAAGATGACAGAGTGACAGAAGAGGACAGAATGACAGAAGATGACAGAAGATGACAGAAGATGACAGAATGACAGAAGAGGACAGAATGACAGAAGATGACAGAATATGACAGAAGATGATTGAATATGACAGAAGATGACAGAAGATGACAGAAGATGACAGAATGACAGAAGAGGACAGAATGACAGAAGATGACAGAAGATGACAGAAGATGACAGAATGACAGAAGATGACAGAAGATGACGGAAGATGACAGAAGATGACAGAAGATGACAGAATGACAGAAGAGGACAGAATGACAGAAGATGACAGAAGATGACAGAAGATGACAGAAGATGACAGAATGACAGAAGATGACAGAATGACAGAAGAGGACAGAATGACAGAAGATGACAGAAGATGACAGAAGATGACAGAAGGTGACAGAATGACAGAAGAGGACAGAATGACAGAAGATGACAGAAGATGACAGAAGAGGACAGAATGACAGAAGATGACAGAATGACAGAAGAGGACAGAATGACAGAAGATGACAGAAGATGACAGAAGATGACAGAATGACAGAAGATGACAGAAGATGAGAGAGTATGACAGAAGATGACAGAAGATGACAGAAGATGACAGAAGATGACAGAATGACAGAAGAGGACAGAAGATGACAGAAGATGACAGAAGATGACATAATGACAGAAGAGGACAGAAGATGACAGAAGATGACAGAATGACAGAAGATGACAGAAGATGACAGAAGATGACAGAATATGACAAAAGATGACAGAAGATGACAGAATGACAGAAGAGGACAGAATGACAGAAGATGACAGAATGACAGAAGATGACAGAATGACAGATGAGGACAGAAGATGACAGAAGATGACAGAAGATGACAGAAGATGACAGAATGACAGAAGATGACAGAAGATGACAGAAAATGACAGAAGATGACAGAAGATGACAGAATGACAGAAGAGGACAGAATGACAGAAGATGACAGAATGACAGAAGATGACAGAATGACAGATGAGGACAGAAGATGACAGAAGATGACAGAAGATGACAGAAGATGACAGAAGAGGACAGAAGATGACAGAATGACAGAAGAGGACAGAATGACAGAAGATGACAGAAAATGACAGAAGATGACAGAATGACAGAAGATGACAGAAGATGACGGAAGATGACAGAAGATGACAGAAGATGACAGAATGACAGAAGAGGACAGAATGACAGAAGGTGACAGAAGATGACAGAAGATGACAGAAGATGACAGAAGATGACAGAAGATGACAGAATGACAGAAGATGTCAGAATGACAGATGATGACAGAATGACAGAAGCGGACAGAAGATGACAGAAGATGACAGAAGATGACAGAAGATGACAGAAGGTGACAGAATGACTGAAGAGGTCAGAATGACAGAAGATGACAGAAGAGGACAGAATGACAGAAGATGACAGAATGACAGAAGAGGACAGAGTGACAGAAGATGACAGAAGATGACAGAAGATGACAGAAGATGACAGAATGACAGAAGATGACAGAAGATGACAGAGTATGACAGAGTATGACAGAAGATGACAGAAGATGACAGAAGATGACAGAAGATGACAGAATGACAGAAGAGGACAGAAGATGACAGAAGATGACAGAAGATGACAGAATGACAGAAGATGACAGAAGATGACAGAAGATGACAGAATGACCGAAGAGGACAGAATGACAGAAGAGGACAGAATGACAGAAGAGGACAGAATATGACAAAAGATGACAGAAGATGACAGAATGACAGAAGATGACAGAAGATGACAGAAGATGACAGAATGACAGAAGAGGACAGAAGATGACAGAAGATGACAGAAGATGACAGAATGACAGAAGAGGACAGAAGATGACAGAAGATGACAGAAGATGACAGAATGACAGAAGAGGACAGAAGATGACAGAAGATGACAGAATGACAGAAGATGACAGAAGATGACAGAAGATGACAGAATGACCGAAGAGGACAGAATGACAGAAGAGGACAGAATGACAGAAGATGACAGAAGATGACAGAGTATGACAGAAGATGACAGAAGATGACAGAAGATGACAGAAGATGACAGAAGATGACAGAAGATGACAGAATGACAGAAGAGGACAGAAGATGACAGAAGATGACAGAAGATGACAGAATGACAGAAGAGGACAGAAGATGACAGAAGATGACAGAAGATGACAGAAGATGACAGAAGATGACAGAATGAAAGAAGAGGTCAGAAGATGACAGAAGATGACAGAAGATGACAGAAGATAACAGAAGATGACAGAAGATCACAGAATGACAGAAGAGGACAGAATGACAGAAGATGACAGAATGACAGAAGATGACAGAATGACAGATGAGGACAGAAGATGACAGAAGATGACAGAAGATGACAGAAGATGACAGAATGACAGAAGAGGACAGAAGATGACAGAAGATGATAGAAGATGACAGAAGATGACAGAATGACAGAAGAGGACAGAAGAGGACAGAAGATGACAGAAGATGACAGAAGATGACAGAAGATGACAGAATGACAGAAGAGGTCAGAAGATGACAGAAGATGACAGAAGATGACAGAAGATGACAGAAGATAACAGAAGATGACAGAATGACAGAAGAGGACAGAATGACAGAAGAGGACAGAATGACAGAAGATGACAGAAGATGACAGAAGAAGACAGAAGATGACAGAAGATGACAGAAGATGACAGAATATGACAGAAGATGACAGAAGATGACAGAATATGACAGAAGATGACAGAAGGTGACAGAATGACAGAAGATGACAGAAGATGACAGAAGATCACAGAAGATGACAGAAGATGACAGAATGACAGAAGAGGACAGAATGACAGAAGATGACAGAATGACAGAAGAGGACAGAATGACAGAAGATGACAGAAGATGACACAAGATGACAGAATGACAGAAGAGGACAGAATGACAGAAGATGACAGAATGACAGAAGATGACAGAAGATGACAGAAGATGACAGAATGACAGACGAGGACAGAAGATGACAGAAGATGGCAGAAGATGACAGAAGATGACAGAATGACAGAAGAGGACAGAATGACAGAAGAGGTCAGAATGACAGAAGATGACAGAAGATGACAGAAGATGACAGAAGAGGACAGAATGACAGAAGATGACAGAATGACAGAAGAGGACAGAATGACAGAAGATGACAGAAGATGACAGAAGATGACAGAATGACAGAAGATGACAGAAGATGACAGAGTATGACAGAAGATGACAGAAGATGACAGAAGATGACAGAATGACAGAAGAGGACAGAAGATGACAGAAGATGACAGAAGATGACAGAATGACAGAAGAGGACAGAAGATGACAGAAGATGACAGAATGACAGAAGATGACAGAAGATGACAGAAGCTGACAGAATGACCGAAGAGGACAGAATATGACAAAAGATGACAGAAGATGACAGAATGACAGAAGATGACAGAAGATGACAGAAAATGACAGAAGATGACAGAAGATGACAGAAGATGACAGAATGACAGAAGAGGACAGAATGACAGAAGATGACAGAATGACAGAAGATGACAGAATGACAGATGAGGACAGAAGATGACAGAAGATGACAGAAGATGACAGAAGATGACAGAATGACAGAAGAGGACAGAAGAGGACAGAAGATGACAGAAGATGACAGAAGATGACAGAAGATGACAGAATGACAGAAGAGGTCAGAAGATGACAGAAGATGACAGAAGATGACAGAAGATAACAGAAGATGACAGAATGACAGAAGAGGACAGAATGACAGAAGAGGACAGAATGACAGAAGATGACAGAAGATGACAGAAGAAGACAGAAGATGACAGAAGATGACAGAAGATGACAGAATATGACAGAAGATGACAGAAGATGACAGAATATGACAGAAGATGACAGAATGACAGAAGAGGACAGAATGACAGAAGAGGACAGAATATGCCAGAAGATGACAGAAGGTGACAGAATGACAGAAGATGACAGAAGATGACAGAAGATCACAGAAGATGACAGAAGATGACAGAATGACAGAAGAGGACAGAATGACAGAAGATGACAGAATGACAGAAGAGGACAGAATGACAGAAGATGACAGAAGATGACACAAGATGACAGGATGACAGAAGAGGACAGAATGACAGAAGATGACAGAATGACAGAAGATGACAGAAGATGACAGAAGATGACAGAATGACAGATGAGGACAGAAGATGACAGAAGATGGCAGAAGATGACAGAAGATGACAGAATGACAGAAGAGGACAGAATGACAGAAGATGAAAGAAGATGACAGAAGATGACAGAATGACAGAAGAGGACAGAATGACAGAAGATGACAGAAGATGACAGAAGATGACAGAAGATGACAGAATGACAGAAGATGACAGAAGATGACAAAATGACAGAAGAGGACAGAATGACAGAAGATGACAGAATGACAGAAGAGGACAGAATGACAGAAGATGACAGAAGATGACAGAATGACAGAAGAGGACAGAATGACAGAAGATGAAAGAAGATGACAGAAGATGGCAGAAGATGACAGAATGACAGAAGATGACAGAAGATGACAGAAGATGACAAAATGACAGAAGAGGACAGAATGACAGAAGATGACAGAGTGACAGAATGACAGAAGATGACAGAAGATGACAGAAGATGACAGAATGACAGATGAGGACAGAAGATGACAGAAGATGACAGAAGATGACAGAAGATGACAGAAGATGACAGAATGACAGAAGAGGTCAGAAGATGACAGAAGATGACAGAAGATGACAGAAGATAACAGAAGATGACAGAATGACAGAAGAGGACAGAATGACAGAAGAGGACAGAATGACAGAAGATGACAGAAGATGACAGAAGAAGACAGAAGATGACAGAAGATGACAGAAGATGACAGAAGATGACAGAATATGACAGAAGATGACAGAATGACAGAAGAGGACAGAATGACAGAAGAGGACAGAATATGCCAGAAGATGACAGAAGGTGACAGAATGACAGAAGATGACAGAAGATGACAGAAGATCACAGAAGATGACAGAATGACAGAAGAGGACAGAATGACAGAAGATGACAGAATGACAGAAGAGGACAGAATGACAGAAGATGACAGAAGATGACACAAGATGACAGGATGACAGAAGAGGACAGAATGACAGAAGATGACAGAATGACAGAAGATGACAGAAGATGACAGAAGATGACAGAATGACAGACGAGGACAGAAGATGACAGAAGATGGCAGAAGATGACAGAAGATGACAGAATGACAGAAGAGGACAGAATGACAGAAGATGATAGAAGATGACAGAAGATGACAGAATGACAGAAGAGGACAGAATGACAGAAGATGACAGAAGATGACAGAAGATGACAGAATGACAGAAGATGACAGAAGATGACAGAAGAAGACAAAATGACAGAAGAGGACAGAATGACAGAAGATGACAGAATGACAGAAGAGGACAGAATGACAGAAGATGACAGAAGATGACAGAATGACAGAAGAGGACAGAATGACAGAAGATGAAAGAAGATGACAGAAGATGACAGAATATGACAGAAGATGACAGAAGATGACAGAAGATGACAGAAGATGACAGAATGACAGAAGAGGACAGAATGACAGAAAATGACAGAAGATGACAGAAGATGACAGAAGATGACAGAATGACAGAAGAGGACAGAAGAGGACAGAAGATGACAGAAGATGACAGAAGATGACAGAATGACAGAAGAGGTCAGAAGATGACAGAAGATGACAGAAGATAACAGAAGATGACAGAATGACAGAAGAGGACAGAATGACAGAAGAGGACAGAATGACAGAAGATGACAGAAGATGACAGAAGAAGACAGAAGATGACAGAAGATGACAGAAGATGACAGAATATGACAGAAGATGACAGAAGATGACAGAATATGACAGAAGATGACAGAATGACAGAAGAGGACAGAATGACAGAAGAGGACAGAATATGACAGAAGATGACAGAAGGTGACAGAATGACAGAAGATGACAGAAGATGACAGAAGATCACAGAAGATGACAGAAGATGACAGAATGACAGAAGAGGACAGAATGACAGAAGATGACAGAATGACAGAAGAGGACAGAATGACAGAAGATGACACAAGATGACACAAGATGACAGAATGACAGAAGAGGACAGAATGACAGAAGATGACAGAATGACAGAAGATGACAGAAGATGACAGAAGATGACAGAATGACAGACGAGGACAGAAGATGACAGAAGATGGCAGAAGATGACAGAAGATGACAGAATGACAGAAGAGGACAGAATGACAGAAGAGGTCAGAATGACAGAAGATGACAGAATGACAGAAGAGGACAGAATGACAGAAGATGGCAGAAGATGACAGAAGATGACAGAAGATGACAGAAGATGACAGAAGATGACAGAGTATGACAGAAGATGACAGAAGATGACAGAAGATGACAGAAGATGACAGAATGACAGAAGAGGACAGAAGATGACAGAAGATGACAGAAGATGACAGAATGACAGAAGAGGACAGAAGATGACAGAAGATGACAGAATGACAGAAGATGACAGAAGATGACAGAAGATGACAGAATGACCGAAGAGGACAGAATGACAGAAGAGGACAGAATGACAGAAGAGGACAGAATATGACAAAAGATGACAGAAGATGACAGAATGACAGAAGATGACAGAAGATGACAGAAAATGACAGAAGATGACAGAAGATGACAGAATGACAGAAGATGACAGAATGACAGAAGATGACAGAATGACAGAAGATGACAGAATGACAGATGAGGACAGAAGATGACAGAAGATGACAGAAGATGACAGAAGATGACAGAAGATGACAGAATGACAGAAGAGGACAGAAGATGACAGAAGATGACAGAAGATGACAGAAGATGACAGAAGATGACAGAATGACAGAAGAGGACAGAAGAGGACAGAAGATGACAGAAGATGACAGAAGATGACAGAATAACAGAAGAGGTCAGAAGATGACAGAAGATGACAGAAGATGACAGAAGATAACAGAAGATGACAGAATGACAGAAGAGGACAGAATGACAGAAGAGGACAGAATGACAGAAGATGACAGAATATGCCAGAAGATGACAGAAGGTGACAGAATGACAGAAGATGACAGAAGATGACAGAAGATCACAGAAGATGACAGAAGATGACAGAATGACAGAAGAGGACAGAATGACAGAAGATGACAGAATGACAGAAGAGGACAGAATGACAGAAGATGACAGAAGATGACAGAAGATGACAGAATGACAGAAGATGACAGAAGATGACAAAATGACAGAAGATGACAGAATGACAGAAGAGGACAGAATGACAGAAGATGACAGAAGATGACACAAGATGACAGAATGACAGAAGAGGACAGAATGACAGAAGATGACAGAATGACAGAAGATGACAGAAGATGACAGAAGATGACAGAATGACAGATGAGGACAGAAGATGACAGAAGATGGCAGAAGATGACAGAAGATGACAGAATGACAGAAGAGGACAGAATGACAGAAGATGATAGAAGATGACAGAAGATGACAGAATGACAGAAGAGGACAGAATGACAGAAGATGAAAGAAGATGACAGAAGATGGCAGAAGATGACAGAATGACAGAAGATGACAGAAGATGACAGAAGATGACAGAGTGACAGAAGAGGACAGAATGACAGAAGATGACAGAAGATGACAGAAGATGACAGAATGACAGAAGAGGACAGAATGACAGAAGATGACAGAATATGACAGAAGATGATTGAATATGACAGAAGATGACAGAAGATGACAGAATGACAGAAGAGGACAGAATGACAGAAGATGACAGAAGATGACAGAAGATGACAGAATGACAGAAGATGACAGAAGATGACGGAAGATGACAGAAGATGACAGAAGATGACAGAATGACAGAAGAGGACAGAATGACAGAAGATGACAGAAGATGACAGAAGATGACAGAAGATGACAGAATGACAGAAGATGACAGAATGACAGAAGAGGACAGAATGACAGAAGATGACAGAAGATGACAGAAGATGACAGAAGGTGACAGAATGACAGAAGAGGACAGAATGACAGAAGATGACAGAAGATGACAGAAGAGGACAGAATGACAGAAGATGACAGAATGACAGAAGAGGACAGAATGACAGAAGATGACAGAAGATGACAGAAGATGACAGAATGACAGAAGATGACAGAAGATGAGAGAGTATGACAGAAGATGACAGAAGATGACAGAAGATGACAGAAGATGACAGAATGACAGAAGAGGACAGAAGATGACAGAAGATGACAGAAGATGACATAATGACAGAAGAGGACAGAAGATGACAGAAGATGACAGAATGACAGAAGAGGACAGAAGATGACAGAAGATGACAGAAGATGACAGAATGACAGAAGAGGACAGAATATGACAAAAGATGACAGAAGATGACAGAATGACAGAAGAGGACAGAATGACAGAAGATGACAGAAGATGACAGAAGATGACAGAATGACAGAAGATGACAGAAGATGACAAAATGACAGAAGATGACAGAATGACAGAAGAGGACAGAATGACAGAAGATGACAGAAGATGACACAAGATGACAGAATGACAGAAGAGGACAGAATGACAGAAGATGACAGAATGACAGAAGATGACAGAAGATGACAGAAGATGACAGAATGACAGATGAGGACAGAAGATGACAGAAGATGGCAGAAGATGACAGAAGATGACAGAATGACAGAAGAGGACAGAATGACAGAAGATGATAGAAGATGACAGAAGATGACAGAATGACAGAAGAGGACAGAATGACAGAAGATGAAAGAAGATGACAGAAGATGGCAGAAGATGACAGAATGACAGAAGATGACAGAAGATGACAGAAGATGACAGAGTGACAGAAGAGGACAGAATGACAGAAGATGACAGAAGATGACAGAAGATGACAGAATGACAGAAGAGGACAGAATGACAGAAGATGACAGAATATGACAGAAGATGATTGAATATGACAGAAGATGACAGAAGATGACAGAAGATGACAGAATGACAGAAGAGGACAGAATGACAGAAGATGACAGAAGATGACAGAAGATGACAGAATGACAGAAGATGACAGAAGATGACGGAAGATGACAGAAGATGACAGAAGATGACAGAATGACAGAAGAGGACAGAATGACAGAAGATGACAGAAGATGACAGAAGATGACAGAAGATGACAGAATGACAGAAGATGACAGAATGACAGAAGAGGACAGAATGACAGAAGATGACAGAAGATGACAGAAGATGACAGAAGGTGACAGAATGACAGAAGAGGACAGAATGACAGAAGATGACAGAAGATGACAGAAGAGGACAGAATGACAGAAGATGACAGAATGACAGAAGAGGACAGAATGACAGAAGATGACAGAAGATGACAGAAGATGACAGAATGACAGAAGATGACAGAAGATGAGAGAGTATGACAGAAGATGACAGAAGATGACAGAAGATGACAGAAGATGACAGAAGATGACAGAATGACAGAAGAGGACAGAAGATGACAGAAGATGACAGAAGATGACATAATGACAGAAGAGGACAGAAGATGACAGAAGATGACAGAATGACAGAAGATGACAGAAGATGACAGAAGATGACAGAATATGACAAAAGATGACAGAAGATGACAGAATGACAGAAGAGGACAGAATGACAGAAGATGACAGAATGACAGAAGATGACAGAATGACAGATGAGGACAGAAGATGACAGAAGATGACAGAAGATGACAGAAGATGACAGAATGACAGAAGATGACAGAAGATGACAGAAAATGACAGAAGATGACAGAAGATGACAGAATGACAGAAGAGGACAGAATGACAGAAGATGACAGAATGACAGAAGATGACAGAATGACAGATGAGGACAGAAGATGACAGAAGATGACAGAAGATGACAGAAGATGACAGAAGAGGACAGAAGATGACAGAATGACAGAAGAGGACAGAATGACAGAAGATGACAGAAAATGACAGAAGATGACAGAATGACAGAAGATGACAGAAGATGACGGAAGATGACAGAAGATGACAGAAGATGACAGAATGACAGAAGAGGACAGAATGACAGAAGGTGACAGAAGATGACAGAAGATGACAGAAGATGACAGAAGATGACAGAAGATGACAGAATGACAGAAGATGTCAGAATGACAGATGATGACAGAATGACAGAAGCGGACAGAAGATGACAGAAGATGACAGAAGATGACAGAAGATGACAGAAGGTGACAGAATGACTGAAGAGGTCAGAATGACAGAAGATGACAGAAGAGGACAGAATGACAGAAGATGACAGAATGACAGAAGAGGACAGAGTGACAGAAGATGACAGAAGATGACAGAAGATGACAGAAGATGACAGAATGACAGAGTATGACAGAAGATGACAGAAGATGACAGAAGATGACAGAAGATGACAGAATGACAGAAGAGGACAGAAGATGACAGAAGATGACAGAAGATGACAGAATGACAGAAGATGACAGAAGATGACAGAAGATGACAGAATGACCGAAGAGGACAGAATGACAGAAGAGGACAGAATGACAGAAGAGGACAGAATATGACAAAAGATGACAGAAGATGACAGAATGACAGAAGATGACAGAAGATGACAGAAGATGACAGAATGACAGAAGAGGACAGAAGATGACAGAAGATGACAGAAGATGACAGAATGACAGAAGAGGACAGAAGATGACAGAAGATGACAGAAGATGACAGAATGACAGAAGAGGACAGAAGATGACAGAAGATGACAGAATGACAGAAGATGACAGAAGATGACAGAAGATGACAGAATGACCGAAGAGGACAGAATGACAGAAGAGGACAGAATGACAGAAGATGACAGAAGATGACAGAGTATGACAGAAGATGACAGAAGATGACAGAAGATGACAGAAGATGACAGAAGATGACAGAAGATGACAGAATGACAGAAGAGGACAGAAGATGACAGAAGATGACAGAAGATGACAGAATGACAGAAGAGGACAGAAGATGACAGAAGATGACAGAATGACAGAAGATGACAGAAGATGACAGAAGATGACAGAAGATGACAGAATGACCGAAGAGGACAGAATGACAGAAGAGGACAGAATGACAGAAGAGGACAGAATATGACAAAAGATGACAGAAGATGACAGAATGACAGAAGATGACAGAAGATGACAGAAAATGACAGAAGATGACAGAAGATGACAGAAGATGACAGAATGACAGAAGAGGACAGAATGACAGAAGATGACAGAATGACAGAAGATGACAGAATGACAGATGAGGACAGAAGATGACAGAAGATGACAGAAGATGACAGAAGATGACAGAATGACAGAAGATGACAGAAGATGACAGAAAATGACAGAAGATGACAGAAGATGACAGAATGACAGAAGAGGACAGAATGACAGAAGATGACAGAATGACAGAAGATGACAGAATGACAGATGAGGACAGAAGATGACAGAAGATGACAGAAGATGACAGAAGATGACAGAAGAGGACAGAAGATGACAGAAGATGACAGAAGATGACAGAAGATGACAGAATGACAGAAGAGGACAGAAGAGGACAGCAGATGACAGAAGATGACAGAAGATGACAGAAGATGACAGAATGACAGAAGAGGTCAGAAGATGACAGAAGAAGACAGAAGATGACAGAAGATGACAGAAGATGACAGAAGATGACAGAATATGACAGAAGATGACAGAAGATGACAGAATATGACAGAAGATGACAGAATGACAGAAGAGGACAGAATGACAGAAGAGGACAGAATATGACAGAAGATGACAGAAGGTGACAGAATGACAGAAGATGACAGAAGATGACAGAAGATCACAGAAGATGACAGAAGATGACAGAATGACAGAAGAGGACAGAATGACAGAAGATGACAGAATGACAGGAGAGGACAGAATGACAGAAGATGACAGAAGATGACACAAGATGACAGAATGACAGAAGAGGACAGAATGACAGAAGATGACAGAATGATAGAAGATGACAGAAGATGACAGAAGATGACAGAATGACAGACGAGGACAGAAGATGACAGAAGATGGCAGAAGATGACAGAAGATGACAGAATGACAGAAGAGGACAGAATGACAGAAGAGGTCAGAATGACAGAAGATGACAGAATGACAGAAGAGGACAGAATGACAGAAGATGGCAGAAGATGACAGAATATGACAGAAGATGACAGAATGACAGAAGATGACAGAAGATGACAGAGTATGACAGAAGATGACAGAAGATGACAGAAGATGACAGAATGACAGAAGAGGACAGAAGATGACAGAAGATGACAGAAGATGACAGAATGACAGAAGAGGACAGAAGATGACAGAAGATGACAGAATGACAGAAGATGACAGAAGATGACAGAAGATGACAGAAGATGACAGAATGACCGAAGAGGACAGAATGACAGAAGAGGACAGAATGACAGAAGAGGACAGAATATGACAAAAGATGACAGAAGATGACAGAATGACAGAAGATGACAGAAGATGACAGAAAATGACAGAAGATGACAGAAGATGACAGAATGACAGAAGATGACAGAATGACAGAAGATGACAGAATGACAGAAGATGACAGAATGACAGATGAGGACAGAAGATGACAGAAGATGACAGAAGATGACAGAAGATGACAGAAGATGACAGAAGAGGACAGAAGATGACAGAAGATGACAGAAGATGACAGAAGATGACAGAAGATGACAGAATGAGAGAAGAGGACAGAAGAGGACAGAAGAGGACAGAAGATGACAGAAGATGACAGAAGATGACAGAATAACAGAAGAGGTCAGAAGATGACAGAAGATGACAGAAGATGACAGAAGATAACAGAAGATGACAGAATGACAGAAGAGGACAGAATGACAGAAGAGGACAGAATATGCCAAAAGATGACAGAAGGTGACAGAATGACAGAAGATGACAGAAGATGACAGAAGAAGACAGAAGATGACAGAAGATGACAGAATATGACAGAAGATGACAGAAGATGACAGAATATGACAGAAGATGACAGAATGACAGAAGAGGACAGAATGACAGAAGAGGACAGAATATGCCAAAAGATGACAGAAGGTGACAGAATGACAGAAGATGACAGAAGATGACAGAAGATCACAGAAGATGACAGAAGATGACAGAATGACAGAAGAGGTCAGAATGACAGAAGATGACAGAATGACAGAAGAGGACAGAATGACAGAAGATGACAGAAGATGACACAAGATGACACAAGATGACAGAATGACAGAAGAGGACAGAATGACAGAAGATGACTGAATGACAGAAGATGACAGAAGATGACAGAAGATGACAGAATGACAGACGAGGACAGAAGATGACAGAAGATGGCAGAAGATGACAGAAGATGACAGAATGACAGAAGAGGACAGAATGACAGAAGATGATAGAAGATGACAGAAGATGACAGAATGACAGAAGAGGACAGAATGACAGAAGATGACAGAAGATGACAGAAGATGACAGAATGACAGAAGATGACAGAAGATGACAGAAGATGACAAAATGACAGAAGAGGACAGAATGACAGAAGATGACAGAATGACAGAAGAGGACAGAATGACAGAAGATGACAGAAGATGACAGAATGACAGAAGAGGACAGAATGACAGAAGATGAAAGAAGATGACAGAAGATGGCAGAAGATGACAGAATGACAGAAGATGACAGAAGATGACAGAAGATGACAAAATGACAGAAGAGGACAGCATGACAGAAGATGACAGAGTGACAGAAGAGGACAGAATGACAGAAGATGACAGAAGATGACAGAAGATGACAGAATGACAGAAGAGGACAGAATGACAGAAGATGACAGAATATGACAGAAGATGATTGAATATGACAGAAGATGACAGAAGATGACAGAAGATGACAGAATGACAGAAGAGGACAGAATGACAGAAGATGACAGAAGATGACAGAAGATGACAGAATGACAGAAGATGACAGAAGATGACGGAAGATGACAGAAGATGACAGAAGATGACAGAATGACAGAAGAGGACAGAATGACAGAAGATGACAGAAGATGACAGAAGATGACAGAAGATGACAGAATGACAGAAGATGTCAGAATGACAGAAGATGACAGAATGACAGAAGAGGACAGAATGACAGAAGATGACAGAAGATGACAGAAGATGACAGAAGATGACAGAAGATGACAGAAGGTGACAGAATGACAGAAGAGGACAGAATGACAGAAGATGACAGAAGATGACAGAAGATGACAGAAGAGGACAGAATGACAGAAGATGACAGAATGACAGAAGAGGACAGAATGACAGAAGATGACAGAAGATGACAGAAGATGACAGAATGACAGAAGATGACAGAAGATGAGAGAGTATGACAGAAGATGACAGAAGATGACAGAAGATGACAGTATGACAGAAGAGGACAGAAGATGACAGAAGATGACAGAAGATGACATAATGACAGAAGAGGACAGAAGATGACAGAAGATGACAGAATGACAGAAGATGACAGAAGATGACAGAAGATGACAGAATATGACAAAAGACGACAGAAGATGACAGAATGACAGAAGATGACAGAAGATGACAGAAAATGACAGAAGATGACAGAAGATGACAGAAGATGACAGAATGACAGAAGAGGACAGAATGACAGAAGATGACAGAATGACAGAAGATGACAGAATGACAGATGAGGACAGAAGATGACAGAAGATGACAGAAGATGACAGAATGACAGAAGAGGACAGAAGATGACAGAAGATGACAGAATATGACAGAATGACAGAAGAGGACAGAAGAGGACAGAAGAGGACAGAAGAGGACAGAAGATGACAGAAGATGACAGAAGATGACAGAATGACCGAAGAGGTCAGAAGATGACAGAAGATGACAGAAGATGACAGAAGATAACAGAAGATGACAGAATGACAGAAGAGGACAGAATGACAGAAGATGACAGAAGATGACAGAAGAAGACAGAAGATGACAGAAGATGACAGAAGATGACAGAATATGACAGAAGATGACAGAAGATGACAGAATATGACAGAAGATGACAGAATGACAGAAGAGGACAGAATGACAGAAGAGGACAGAATATGCCAGAAGATGACAGAAGGTGATAGAATGACAGAAGATGACAGAAGATGACAGAAGATGACAGAAGATGACAGAAGAGGACAGAATGACAGAAGATGACAGAATGACAGAAGAATACAGAATGACAGAAGATGACAGAAGATGACACAAGATGACAAAATGACAGAAGAGGACAGAATGACAGAAGATGACAGAATGACAGAAGAGGGCAGAAGATGACAGAAGATGACAGAATGACAGAAGAGGACAGAATGACAGAAGGTGACAGAAGATGACAGAATGACAGAAGAGGACAGAAGATGACAGAAGATGACAAAAGATGACAGAATGACAGAAGATGACAGAAGATGACAGAAGATGACCAAATGACAGAAGAGGACAGAATGACAGAAGATGACAGAGTGACAGAAGAGGACAGAATGGCAGAAGATGACAGAAGATGGAAGAAAATGACAGAATGACAGAAGAGGACAGAATGCCAGAAGATGACAGAATATGACAGAAGATGACAGAATATGACAGAAGATGACAGAAGATGACAGAAGATGACAGAAGAGGACAGAATGACAGAAGATGAAAGAAGATGAAGGAAGATGACAGAAGATGACAGAAGATGACAGAATGACAGAAGAGGACGGAATGACAGAAGATGACAGAAGATGACAGAAGATGACAGAAGATGACAGAATGACAGAAGATGTCAGAATGACAGAAGATGACAGAATGACAGAAGAGGACAGAATGACAGAAGATGACAGAAGATGACAGAACATGACAGAACATGACAGAATGACAGAAGATGACAGAAGAGGACAGAATGACAGAAGATGACAGAATATGACAGAAGATGACAGAATGACATAAGATGACAGAAGATGACAGAAGAGGACAGAATGACAGAAGATAACAGAAGATGACAGAAGATGACAGAATGACAGAAGAGGACAGAAGATGACAGAATGACAGAAGAGGACAGAATGACAGAAGATGACAGAAGATGACAGAAGAAGACAGAATGACAGAAGAGGACAGAATGACAGAAGATGACAGAAGATGACAGAAGATGACAGAATGACAGAAGAGGACAGAATGACAGAAGAGGACAGAAGATGACAGAATGACAGAAGAAGACAGAAGAGGACAGAATGACAGAAGATGACAGAAGATGACAGAAGATGACAGAATTACAGAAGAGGACAGAATGACAGAAGAGGACAGAAGATGACAGAATGACAGAAGAGGACAGAAGATGACAGAAGATGACAGAATGACAGAAGAGGACAGAATGACAGAAGAGGACAGAATGACAGAAGATGACAGAATGACAGAAGATGACAGAAGATGACAGAAGATGACAGAATGACAGAAGATGACAGAAGATGACAGAATATGACAGAAGATGACAGAAGATGACAGAAGATGACAGAAGATGACAGAATGACAGAAGATGACAGAAGATGACAGTAGATGGCAGAAGATGACAGAATGACAGAAGAGGACAGAAGATGACAGAAGATGACAGAAGATGACAGAAGATGACAGAAGATGACAGAATGACAGAAGAGGACAGAATGACAGAAGAGGACAGAATATGATAGAGGATGACAGAAGATGACAGAATGACAGAAGATGACAGAAGATGACAGAATGACAGAAGATGAAAGAACATGACAGAAGATGACAGAAGATGACAGAATATGACAGAAGAGGACAGAAGATGACAGAAGATGACAGATATGACAGAAGATGACAGAAGATGACAGAATGACAGAAGAGGACAGAATGACAGAAGAGGACAGAATATGACAGAAGATGACACAAGATGACAGAATGACAGAAAATGACAGAAGAGGACAGAATATGACAGAAGAGGACAGAATGATAGAAGATGACAGAAGGTGACAGAAGATGGCAGAAGATGACAGAAGATGACAGAATATGACAGAAGATGACAGAAGATGACAGAGTATGACAGAAGATGACAGAAGATGACAGAATGACAGAAGAGGACAGAATGACAGAAGATGACAGAATGACAGAAGAGGACAGAAGATGACAGAGGATGACAGAAGATGACAGAAGATGACAGAATGACAGAAGAGGACAGAAGATGACAGAAGATGACAGAATGACAGAAGATGACAGAAGATGACAGAAGATGACAGAATTACAGAAGAGGACAGAATGACAGAAGAGGACAGAAGATGACAGAATGACAGAAGAGGACAGAAGATGACAGAAGATGACAGAAGATGACAGAATGACAGAAGAGGACAGAATGACAGAAGATGACAGAATGACAGAAGATGACAGAAGATGACAGAAGATGACAGAATGACAGAAGATGACAGAAGATGAGAGTAGATGACAGAAGATGACATAAGATGACAGAAGATGACAGAAGATGACAGAATGACAGAAGAGGACAGAAGATGACAGAAGATGACAGAAGATGACAGATTGACAGAAGAGGACAGAATGACAGAAGAGGACAGAATATGATAGAGGATGACAGAAGATGACAGAATGACAGAAGATGACAGAAGATGTCAGAAGGACAGAAGATGACAGAATGACAAAAGATGACAGAAGATGACAGAAGATGACAGAATATGACAGAAGAGGACAGAAGATGACAGAATATGACAGAAGATGACAGAAGAGGACAGAATGACAGAAGCGGACAGAATATGACAGAAGATGACACAAGATGACAGAATGACAGAAAATGACAGAAGAGGACAGAACATGACAGAAGAGGACAGAATGACAGAAGATGACAGAAGATGGCAGAAGATGGCAGAAGATGACAGAAGATGACAGAATATGACAGAAGATAACAGAAGATGACAGAGTATGACAGAAGATGACAGAAGATGACAGAAGATGAAAGAAGATGACAGAATGACAGAAGAGGACAGAATGACAGAAGATGACAGAATGACAGAAGAGGACAGAAGATGACAGAAGATGACAGAAGATGACAGAATGACAGAAGAGGACAGAAGATGCCAGAAGAGGACAGAATGACAGAAGAGGACAGAATATGACAAAAGATGACAGAAGATGACAGAATGACAGAAGATGACAGAAGATGACAGAAAATGACAGAATATGACAGAAGATGACAGAAGATGACAGAATGACAGAAGAGGAAAGAATGACAGAAGATGACAGAATGACAGAAGATGACAGAATGACAGATGAGGACAGAAGATGACAGAAGATGACAGAATGACAGAAGAGGACAGAAGATGACAGAATGACAGAAGAGGACAGAAGAGGACAGAAGATGACAGAAGATGACAGAAGATGACAGAAGATGACAGAATGAAAGAAGAGGTCAGAAGATGACAGAAGATGACAGAAGATGACAGAAGATAACAGAAGATGACAGAAGATGACAGAATGACAGAAGAGGACAGAATGACAGAAGATGACAGAATGACAGAAGATGACAGAATGACAGATGAGGACAGAAGATGACAGAAGATGACAGAAGATGACAGAAGATGACAGAATGACAGAAGAGGACAGAAGATGACAGAAGATGATAGAAGATGACAGAAGATGACAGAATGACAGAAGAGGACAGAAGAGGACAGAAGATGACAGAAGATGACAGAAGATGACAGAAGATGACAGAATGACAGAAGAGGTCAGAAGATGACAGAAGATGACAGAAGATGACAGAAGATGACAGAAGATAACAGAAGATGACAGAATGACAGAAGAGGACAGAATGACAGAAGAGGACAGAATGACAGAAGATGACAGAAGATGACAGAAGAAGACAGAAGATGACAGAAGATGACAGAAGATGACAGAATATGACAGAAGATGACAGAAGATGACAGAATATGACAGAAGATGACAGAATGACAGAAGAGGACAGAATGACAGAAGAGGACAGAATATGACAGAAGATGACAGAAGGTGACAGAATGACAGAAGATGACAGAAGATGACAGAAGATCACAGAAGATGACAGAAGATGACAGAATGACAGAAGAGGACAGAATGACAGAAGATGACAGAATGACAGAAGAGGACAGAATGACAGAAGATGACAGAAGATGACACAAGATGACAGAATGACAGAAGAGGACAGAATGACAGAAGATGACAGAATGACAGAAGATGACAGAAGATGACAGAAGATGACAGAATGACAGACGAGGACAGAAGATGACAGAAGATGGCAGAAGATGACAGAAGATGACAGAATGACAGAAGAGGACAGAATGACAGAAGAGGTCAGAATGACAGAAGATGACAGAAGATGACAGAAGATGACAGAAGAGGACAGAATGACAGAAGATGACAGAATGACAGAAGAGGACAGAATGACAGAAGATGACAGAAGATGACAGAAGATGACAGAATGACAGAAGATGACAGAAGATGACAGAGTATGACAGAAGATGACAGAAGATGACAGAAGATGACAGAATGACAGAAGAGGACAGAAGATGACAGAAGATGACAGAAGATGACAGAATGACAGAAGAGGACAGAAGATGACAGAAGTTGACAGAATGACAGAAGATGACAGAAGATGACAGAAGATGACAGAATGACCGAAGAGGACAGAATATGACAAAAGATGACAGAAGATGACAGAATGACAGAAGATGACAGAAGATGACAGAAAATGACAGAAGATGACAGAAGATGACAGAAGATGACAGAATGACAGAAGAGGACAGAATGACAGAAGATGACAGAATGACAGAAGATGACAGAATGACAGATGAGGACAGAAGATGACAGAAGATGACAGAAGATGACAGAAGATGACAGAATGACAGAAGAGGACAGAAGAGGACAGAAGATGACAGAAGATGACAGAAGATGACAGAAGATGACAGAATGACAGAAGAGGTCAGAAGATGACAGAAGATGACAGAAGATGACAGAAGATAACAGAAGATGACAGAATGACAGAAGAGGACAGAATGACAGAAGAGGACAGAATGACAGAAGATGACAGAAGATGACAGAAGAAGACAGAAGATGACAGAAGATGACAGAAGATGACAGAATATGACAGAAGATGACAGAAGATGACAGAATATGACAGAAGATGACAGAATGACAGAAGAGGACAGAATGACAGAAGAGGACAGAATATGCCAGAAGATGACAGAAGGTGACAGAATGACAGAAGATGACAGAAGATGACAGAAGATCACAGAAGATGACAGAAGATGACAGAATGACAGAAGAGGACAGAATGACAGAAGATGACAGAATGACAGAAGAGGACAGAATGACAGAAGATGACAGAAGATGACACAAGATGACAGGATGACAGAAGAGGACAGAATGACAGAAGATGACAGAATGACAGAAGATGACAGAAGATGACAGAAGATGACAGAATGACAGATGAGGACAGAAGATGACAGAAGATGGCAGAAGATGACAGAAGATGACAGAATGACAGAAGAGGACAGAATGACAGAAGATGAAAGAAGATGACAGAAGATGACAGAATGACAGAAGAGGACAGAATGACAGAAGATGACAGAAGATGACAGAAGATGACAGAAGATGACAGAATGACAGAAGATGACAGAAGATGACAAAATGACAGAAGAGGACAGAATGACAGAAGATGACAGAATGACAGAAGAGGACAGAATGACAGAAGATGACAGAAGATGACAGAATGACAGAAGAGGACAGAATGACAGAAGATGAAAGAAGATGACAGAAGATGGCAGAAGATGACAGAATGACAGAAGATGACAGAAGATGACAGAAGATGACAAAATGACAGAAGATGACAGAATGACAGACGAGGACAGAAGATGACAGAAGATGGCAGAAGATGACAGAGGATGACAGAATGACAGAAGAGGACAGAATGACAGAAGAGGTCAGAATGACAGAAGATGACAGAAGATGACAGAAGATGACAGAAGAGGACAGAATGACAGAAGATGACAGAATGACAGAAGAGGACAGAATGACAGAAGATGACAGAAGATGACAGAAGATGACAGAATGACAGAAGATGACAGAAGATGACAGAGTATGACAGAAGATGACAGAAGATGACAGAAGATGACAGAATGACAGAAGAGGACAGAAGATGACAGAAGATGACAGAAGATGACAGAATGACAGAAGAGGACAGAAGATGACAGAAGATGACAGAATGACAGAAGATGACAGAAGATGACAGAAGATGACAGAATGACCGAAGAGGACAGAATATGACAAAAGATGACAGAAGATGACAGAATGACAGAAGATGACAGAAGATGACAGAAAATGACAGAAGATGACAGAAGATGACAGAAGATGACAGAATGACAGAAGAGGACAGAATGACAGAAGATGACAGAATGACAGAAGATGACAGAATGACAGATGAGGACAGAAGATGACAGAAGATGACAGAAGATGACAGAAGATGACAGAATGACAGAAGAGGACAGAAGAGGACAGAAGATGACAGAAGATGACAGAAGATGACAGAAGATGACAGAATGACAGAAGAGGTCAGAAGATGACAGAAGATGACAGAAGATGACAGAAGATAACAGAAGATGACAGAATGACAGAAGAGGACAGAATGACAGAAGAGGACAGAATGACAGAAGATGACAGAAGATGACAGAAGAAGACAGAAGATGACAGAAGATGACAGAAGATGACAGAATATGACAGAAGATGACAGAAGATGACAGAATATGACAGAAGATGACAGAATGACAGAAGAGGACAGAATGACAGAAGAGGACAGAATATGCCAGAAGATGACAGAAGGTGACAGAATGACAGAAGATGACAGAAGATGACAGAAGATCACAGAAGATGACAGAAGATGACAGAATGACAGAAGAGGACAGAATGACAGAAGATGACAGAATGACAGAAGAGGACAGAATGACAGAAGATGACAGAAGATGACACAAGATGACAGGATGACAGAAGAGGACAGAATGACAGAAGATGACAGAATGACAGAAGATGACAGAAGATGACAGAAGATGACAGAATGACAGATGAGGACAGAAGATGACAGAAGATGGCAGAAGATGACAGAAGATGACAGAATGACAGAAGAGGACAGAATGACAGAAGATGAAAGAAGATGACAGAAGATGACAGAATGACAGAAGAGGACAGAATGACAGAAGATGACAGAAGATGACAGAAGATGACAGAAGATGACAGAATGACAGAAGATGACAGAAGATGACAAAATGACAGAAGAGGACAGAATGACAGAAGATGACAGAATGACAGAAGAGGACAGAATGACAGAAGATGACAGAAGATGACAGAATGACAGAAGAGGACAGAATGACAGAAGATGAAAGAAGATGACAGAAGATGGCAGAAGATGACAGAATGACAGAAGATGACAGAAGATGACAGAAGATGACAAAATGACAGAAGAGGACAGAATGACAGAAGATGACAGAGTGACAGAATGACAGAAGATGACAGAAGATGACAGAAGATGACAGAATGACAGATGAGGACAGAAGATGACAGAAGATGACAGAAGATGACAGAAGATGACAGAAGATGACAGAATGACAGAAGAGGTCAGAAGATGACAGAAGATGACAGAAGATGACAGAAGATAACAGAAGATGACAGAATGACAGAAGAGGACAGAATGACAGAAGAGGACAGAATGACAGAAGATGACAGAAGATGACAGAAGAAGACAGAAGATGACAGAAGATGACAGAAGATGACAGAAGATGACAGAATATGACAGAAGATGACAGAATGACAGAAGAGGACAGAATGACAGAAGAGGACAGAATATGCCAGAAGATGACAGAAGGTGACAGAATGACAGAAGATGACAGAAGATGACAGAAGATCACAGAAGATGACAGAATGACAGAAGAGGACAGAATGACAGAAGATGACAGAATGACAGAAGAGGACAGAATGACAGAAGATGACAGAAGATGACACAAGATGACAGGATGACAGAAGAGGACAGAATGACAGAAGATGACAGAATGACAGAAGATGACAGAAGATGACAGAAGATGACAGAATGACAGACGAGGACAGAAGATGACAGAAGATGGCAGAAGATGACAGAAGATGACAGAATGACAGAAGAGGACAGAATGACAGAAGATGATAGAAGATGACAGAAGATGACAGAATGACAGAAGAGGACAGAATGACAGAAGATGACAGAAGATGACAGAAGATGACAGAATGACAGAAGATGACAGAAGATGACAGAAGAAGACAAAATGACAGAAGAGGACAGAATGACAGAAGATGACTGAATGACAGAAGAGGACAGAATGACAGAAGATGACAGAAGATGACAGAATGACAGAAGATGACAGAATGACAGAAGATGAAAGAAGATGACAGAAGATGACAGAATATGACAGAAGATGACAGAAGATGACAGAAGATGACAGAAGATGACAGAATGACAGAAGAGGACAGAATGACAGAAAATGACAGAAGATGACAGAAGATGACAGAAGATGACAGAATGACAGAAGAGGACAGAAGAGGACAGAAGATGACAGAAGATGACAGAAGATGACAGAATGACAGAAGAGGTCAGAAGATGACAGAAGATGACAGAAGATAACAGAAGATGACAGAATGACAGAAGAGGACAGAATGACAGAAGAGGACAGAATGACAGAAGATGACAGAAGATGACAGAAGAAGACAGAAGATGACAGAAGATGACAGAAGATGACAGAATATGACAGAAGATGACAGAAGATGACAGAATATGACAGAAGATGACAGAATGACAGAAGAGGACAGAATGACAGAAGAGGACAGAATATGACAGAAGATGACAGAAGGTGACAGAATGACAGAAGATGACAGAAGATGACAGAAGATCACAGAAGATGACAGAAGATGACAGAATGACAGAAGAGGACAGAATGACAGAAGATGACAGAATGACAGAAGAGGACAGAATGACAGAAGATGACACAAGATGACACAAGATGACAGAATGACAGAAGAGGACAGAATGACAGAAGATGACAGAATGACAGAAGATGACAGAAGATGACAGAAGATGACAGAATGACAGACGAGGACAGAAGATGACAGAAGATGGCAGAAGATGACAGAAGATGACAGAATGACAGAAGAGGACAGAATGACAGAAGAGGTCAGAATGACAGAAGATGACAGAATGACAGAAGAGGACAGAATGACAGAAGATGGCAGAAGATTACAGAAGATGACAGAAGATGACAGAAGATGACAGAAGATGACAGAGTATGACAGAAGATGACAGAAGATGACAGAAGATGACAGAAGATGACAGAATGACAGAAGAGGACAGAAGATGACAGAAGATGACAGAAGATGACAGAATGACAGAAGAGGACAGAAGATGACAGAAGATGACAGAATGACAGAAGATGACAGAAGATGACAGAAGATGACAGAATGACCGAAGAGGACAGAATGACAGAAGAGGACAGAATGACAGAAGAGGACAGAATATGACAAAAGATGACAGAAGATGACAGAATGACAGAAGATGACAGAAGATGACAGAAAATGACAGAAGATGACAGAAGATGACAGAATGACAGAAGATGACAGAATGACAGAAGATGACAGAATGACAGAAGATGACAGAATGACAGATGAGGACAGAAGATGACAGAAGATGACAGAAGATGACAGAAGATGACAGAAGGTGACAGAATGACAGAAGAGGACAGAAGATGACAGAAGATGACAGAAGATGACAGAAGATGACAGAAGATGACAGAATGACAGAAGAGGACAGAAGAGGACAGAAGATGACAGAAGATGACAGAAGATGACAGAATAACAGAAGAGGTCAGAAGATGACAGAAGATGACAGAAGATGACAGAAGATAACAGAAGATGACAGAATGACAGAAGAGGACAGAATGACAGAAGAGGACAGAATGACAGAAGATGACAGAATATGCCAGAAGATGACAGAAGGTGACAGAATGACAGAAGATGACAGAAGATGACAGAAGATCACAGAAGATGACAGAAGATGACAGAATGACAGAAGAGGACAGAATGACAGAAGATGACAGAATGACAGAAGAGGACAGAATGACAGAAGATGACAGAAGATGACAGAAGATGACAGAATGACAGAAGATGACAGAAGATGACAAAATGACAGAAGATGACAGAATGACAGAAGAGGACAGAATGACAGAAGATGACAGAAGATGACACAAGATGACAGAATGACAGAAGAGGACAGAATGACAGAAGATGACAGAATGACAGAAGATGACAGAAGATGACAGAATGACAGATGAGGACAGAAGATGACAGAAGATGGCAGAAGATGACAGAAGATGACAGAATGACAGAAGAGGACAGAATGACAGAAGATGATAGAAGATGACAGAAGATGACAGAATGACAGAAGAGGACAGAATGACAGAAGATGACAGAAGATGACAGAAGATGACAGAAGATGACAGAATGACAGAAGATGACAGAAGATGACAGAAGATGACAAAATGACAGAAGAGGACAGAATGACAGAAGATGACAGAATGACAGAAGAGGACAGAATGACAGAAGATGACAGAAGATGACAGAATGACAGAAGAGGACAGAATGACAGAAGATGAAAGAAGATGACAGAAGATGGCAGAAGATGACAGAATGACAGAAGATGACAGAAGATGACAGAGTGACAGAAGAGGACAGAATGACAGAAGATGACAGAAGATGACAGAAGATGACAGAATGACAGAAGAGGACAGAATGACAGAAGATGACAGAATATGACAGAAGATGATTGAATATGACAGAAGATGACAGAAGATGACAGAAGATGACAGAATGACAGAAGAGGACAGAATGACAGAAGATGACAGAAGATGACAGAAGATGACAGAATGACAGAAGATGACAGAAGATGACGGAAGATGACAGAAGATGACAGAAGATGACAGAATGACAGAAGAGGACAGAATGACAGAAGATGACAGAAGATGACAGAAGATGACAGAAGATGACAGAATGACAGAAGATGACAGAATGACAGAAGAGGACAGAATGACAGAAGATGACAGAAGATGACAGAAGATGACAGAAGGTGACAGAATGACAGAAGAGGACAGAATGACAGAAGATGACAGAAGATGACAGAAGAGGACAGAATGACAGAAGATGACAGAATGACAGAAGAGGACAGAATGACAGAAGATGACAGAAGATGACAGAAGATGACAGAATGACAGAAGATGACAGAAGATGAGAGAGTATGACAGAAGATGACAGAAGATGACAGAAGATGACAGAAGATGACAGAAGATGACAGAATGACAGAAGAGGACAGAAGATGACAGAAGATGACAGAAGATGACATAATGACAGAAGAGGACAGAAGATGACAGAAGATGACAGAATGACAGAAGATGACAGAAGATGACAGAAGATGACAGAATATGACAAAAGATGACAGAAGATGACAGAATGACAGAAGATGACAGAAGATGACAGAAAATGACAGAAGATGACAGAAGATGACAGAAGATGACAGAATGACAGAAGAGGACAGAATGACAGAAGATGACAGAATGACAGAAGATGACAGAATGACAGATGAGGACAGAAGATGACAGAAGATGACAGAAGATGACAGAAGATGACAGAATGACAGAAGAGGACAGAAGATGACAGAAGATGACAGAAGATGACAGAAGATGACAGAATATGACAGAATGACAGAAGAGGACAGAAGAGGACAGAAGAGGACAGAAGATGACAGAAGATGACAGAAGAAGACAGAAGATGACAGAAGATGACAGAAGAAGACAGAAGATGACAGAAGATGACAGAATATGACAGAAGATGACAGAAGATGACAGAATATGACAGAAGATGACAGAATGACAGAAGAGGACAGAATGACAGAAGAGGACAGAATATGCCAGAAGATGACAGAAGGTGATAGAATGACAGAAGATGACAGAAGTTGACAGAAGATGACAGAAGATGACAGAAGATGACAGAAGATGACAGAAGAGGACAGAAGATGACAGAATGACAGAAGAGGACAGAATGACAGAAGAGGACAGAATATGCCAGAAGATGACAGAAGGTGATAGAATGACAGAAGATGACAGAAGTTGACAGAAGATGACAGAAGATGACAGAAGATGACAGAATGACAGAAGAGGACAGAATGACAGAAGATGACAGAATGACAGAAGAAGACAGAATGACAGAAGATGACAGAAGATGACACAAGATGACAGAATGACAGAAGAGGACAGAATGACAGAAGATGACAGAATGACAGAAGATGACAGAAGATGACAGAAGATGACAGAAGATGACAGAAGATGACAGAATGACAGAAGATGACAGAAGATGACAGAAGATGACAAAATGACAGAAGAGGACAGAATGACAGAAGATGACAGAATGACAGAAGAGGGCAGAAGTTGACAGAAGATGACAGAATGACAGAAGAGGACAGAATGACAGAAGGTGACAGAAGATGACAGAATGACAGAAGAGGACAGAAGATGACAGAAGATGACAAAAGATGACAGAATGACAGAAGATGACAGAAGATGACAGAAGATGACAAAATGACAGAAGAGGACAGAATGACAGAAGATGACAGAGTGACAGAAGAGGACAGAATGACAGAAGATGACAGAAGATGGAAGAAAATGACAGAATGACAGAAGAGGACAGAATGACAGAAGATGACAGAATATGACAGAAGATGACATAATATGACAGAAGATGACAGAAGATGACAGAAAATGACAGAAGAGGACAGAATGACAGAAGATGACAGAAGATGACAGAATGACAGAAGATGAAAGAAGATGAAGGAAGATGACAGAAGATGACAGAAGATGACAGAATGACAGAAGAGGACGGAATGACAGAAGATGACAGAAGATGACAGAAGATGACAGAATGACAGAAGATGTCAGAATGACAGAAGATGACAGAATGACAGAAGAGGACAGAATGACAGAAGATGACAGAAGATGACAGAAGATGACAGAACATGACAGAATGACAGAAGATGACAGAAGATGACAGAAGAGGACAGAATGACAGAAGATGACAGAATATGACAGAAGATGACAGAATGACATAAGATGACAGAAGATGACAGAAGAGGACAGAATGACAGAAGATAACAGAAGATGACAGAAGATGACAGAATGACAGAAGAGGACAGAAGATGACAGAATGACAGAAGAGGACAGAATGACAGAAGATGACAGAAGATGACAGAAGAAGACAGAATGACAGAAGAGGACAGAATGACAGAAGATGACAGAAGATGACAGAAGATGACAGAAGATGACAGAATGACAGAAGAGGACAGAATGACAGAAGAGGACAGAAGATGACAGAATGACAGAAGAAGACAGAAGAGGACAGAATGACAGAAGATGACAGAAGATGACAGAAGATGACAGAAGATGACAGAATTACAGAAGAGGACAGAATGACAGAAGAGGACAGAAGATGACAGAATGACAGAAGAGGACAGAAGATGACAGAAGATGACAGAATGACAGAAGAGGTCAGAATGACAGAAGAGGACAGAATGACAGAAGATGACAGAATGACAGAAGATGACAGAAGATGACAGAAGATGACAGAATGACAGAAGATGACAGAAGATGGCAGAATATGACAGAATATGACAGAAGATGACAGAAGATGACAGAAGATGACAGAATGACAGAAGATGACAGAAGATGACAGTAGATGGCAGAAGATGACAGAATGACAGAAGAGGACAGAAGATGACAGAAGATGACAGAAGATGACAGAAGATGACAGAAGATGACAGAATGACAGAAGAGGACAGAATGACAGAAGAGGACAGAATATGATAGAGGATGACAGAATGACAGAAGATGAAAGAACATGACAGAAGATGACAGAAGATGACAGAATATGACAGAAGAGGACAGAAGATGACAGAATATGACAGAAGATGACAGAAGATGACAGAATGACAGAAGAGGACAGAATGACAGAAGAGGACAGAATATGACAGAAGATGACACAAGATGACAGAATGACAGAAGAGGACAGAATGACAGAAGAGGACAGAATATGATAGAGGATGACAGAAGATGACAGAATGACAGAAGATGACAGAAGATGACAGAAGATGACAGAAGAAGACAGAATGACAGAAGAGGACAGAATGACAGAAGATGACAGAAGATGACAGAAGATGACAGAAGATGACAGAATGACAGAAGAGGACAGAATGACAGAAGAGGACAGAAGATGACAGAATGACAGAAGAAGACAGAAGAGGACAGAATGACAGAAGATGACAGAAGATGACAGAAGATGACAGAAGATGACAGAATTACAGAAGAGGACAGAATGACAGAAGAGGACAGAAGATGACAGAATGACAGAAGAGGACAGAAGATGACAGAAGATGACAGAATGACAGAAGAGGTCAGAATGACAGAAGAGGACAGAATGACAGAAGATGACAGAATGACAGAAGATGACAGAAGATGACAGAAGATGACAGAATGACAGATGACAGAAGATGACAGAAGATGACAGAATGACAGAAGATGACAGAAGATGACAGAAGATGACAGAATATGACAAAAGATGACAGAAGATGACAGAATGACAGAAGATGACAGAAGATGACAGAAAATGACAGAAGATGACAGAAGATGACAGAAGATGACAGAATGACAGAAGAGGACAGAATGACAGAAGATGACAGAATGACAGAAGATGACAGAATGACAGATGAGGACAGAAGATGACAGAAGATGACAGAAGATGACAGAAGATGACAGAATGACAGAAGAGGACAGAAGATGACAGAAGATGACAGAAGATGACAGAAGATGACAGAATATGACAGAATGACAGAAGAGGACAGAAGAGGACAGAAGATGACAGAAGATGACAGAAGATGACAGAAGATGACAGAATGACCGAAGAGGTCAGAAGATGACAGAAGATGACAGAAGATGACAGAAGATAACAGAAGATGACAGAATGACAGAAGAGGACAGAATGACAGAAGATGACAGAAGATGACAGAAGAAGACAGAAGATGACAGAAGATGACAGAATATGACAGAAGATGACAGAAGATGACAGAATATGACAGAAGATGACAGAATGACAGAAGAGGACAGAATGACAGAAGAGGACAGAATATGCCAGAAGATGACAGAAGGTGATAGAATGACAGAAGATGACAGAAGATGACAGAAGATGACAGAAGATGACAGAATGACAGAAGAGGACAGAATGACAGAAGATGACAGAATGACAGAAGAAGACAGAATGACAGAAGATGACAGAAGATGACACAAGATGACAGAATGACAGAAGAGGACAGAATGACAGAAGATGACAGAATGACAGAAGATGACAGAAGATGACAGAAGATGACAGAAGATGACAGAAGATGACAGAATGACAGAAGATGACAGAAGATGACAAAATGACAGAAGAGGACAGAATGACAGAAGATGACAGAGTGACAGAAGAGGACAGAATGACAGAAGATGACAGAAGATGGAAGAAAATGACAGAATGACAGAAGAGGACAGAATGACAGAATATGACAGAATATGACAGAAGATGACAGAATATGACAGAAGATGACAGAAGATGACAGAAAATGACAGAAGAGGACAGAATGACAGAAGATGACAGAAGATGACAGAATGACAGAAGATGAAAGAAGATGAAGGAAGATGACAGAAGATGACAGAAGATGACAGAATGACAGAAGAGGACGGAATGACAGAAGATGACAGAAGATGACAGAAGATGACAGAAGATGACAGAATGACAGAAGATGTCAGAATGACAGAAGATGACAGAATGACAGAAGAGGACAGAATGACAGAAGATGACAGAAGATGACAGAACATGACAGAACATGACAGAATGACAGAAGATGACAGAAGATGACAGAAGAGGACAGAATGACAGAAGATGACAGAATATGACAGAAGATGACAGAATGACATAAGATGACAGAAGATGACAGAAGAGGACAGAATGACAGAAGATAACAGAAGATGACAGAAGATGACAGAATGACAGAAGAGGACAGAAGATGACAGAATGACAGAAGAGGACAGAATGACAGAAGATGACAGAAGATGACAGAAGAAGACAGAATGACAGAAGAGGACAGAATGACAGAAGATGACAGAAGATGACAGAAGATGACAGAAGATGACAGAATGACAGAAGAGGACAGAATGACAGAAGAGGACAGAAGATGACAGAATGACAGAAGAAGACAGAAGAGGACAGAATGACAGAAGATGACAGAAGATGACAGAAGATGACAGAAGATGACAGAATTACAGAAGAGGACAGAATGACAGAAGAGGACAGAAGATGACAGAATGACAGAAGAGGTCAGAATGACAGAAGAGGACAGAATGACAGAAGATGACAGAATGACAGAAGATGACAGAAGATGACAGAAGATGACAGAATGACAGAAGATGACAGAAGATGGCAGAATATGACAGAATATGACAGAAGATGACAGAAGATGACAGAAGATGACAGAATGACAGAAGATGACAGAAGATGACAGTAGATGGCAGAAGATGACAGAATGACAGAAGAGGACAGAAGATGACAGAAGATGACAGAAGATGACAGAAGATGACAGAAGATGACAGAATGACAGAAGAGGACAGAATGACAGAAGAGGACAGAATATGATAGAGGATGACAGAAGATGACAGAATGACAGAAGATGACAGAAGATGACAGAATGACAGAAGATGAAAGAACATGACAGAAGATGACAGAAGATGACAGAATATGACAGAAGAGGACAGAAGATGACAGAAGATGACAGAATATGACAGAAGATGACAGAAGATGACAGAATGACAGAAGAGGACAGAATGACAGAAGAGGACAGAATATGACAGAAGATGACACAAGATGACAGAATGACAGAAGAGGACAGAATGACAGAAGAGGACAGAATATGATAGAGGATGACAGAAGATGACAGAATGACAGAAGATGACAGAAGATGACAGAAGATGACAGAAGAAGACAGAATGACAGAAGAGGACAGAATGACAGAAGATGACAGAAGATGACAGAAGATGACAGAATGACAGAAGAGGACAGAATGACAGAAGAGGACAGAAGATGACAGAATGACAGAAGAAGACAGAAGAGGACAGAATGACAGAAGATGACAGAAGATGACAGAAGATGACAGAAGATGACAGAATTACAGAAGAGGACAGAATGACAGAAGAGGACAGAAGATGACAGAATGACAGAAGAGGACAGAAGATGACAGAAGATGACAGAATGACAGAAGAGGTCAGAATGACAGAAGAGGACAGAATGACAGAAGATGACAGAATGACAGAAGATGACAGAAGATGACAGAAGATGACAGAATGACAGAAGATGACAGAAGATGGCAGAATATGACAGAATATGACAGAAGATGACAGAAGATGACAGAAGATGACAGAATGACAGAAGATGACAGAAGATGACAGAAGATGACAGAAGATGACAGAAGATGACAGAATGACAGAAGATGACAGAAGATGACAGAATGACAGAAGATGAAAGAACATGACAGAAGATGACAGAAGATGACAGAATATGACAGAAGAGGACAGAAGATGACAGAAGATGACAGAATATGACAGAAGATGACAGAAGATGACAGAATGACAGAAGAGGACAGAATGACAGAAGAGGACAGAATATGACAGAAGATGACACAAGATGACAGAATGACAGAAGAGGACAGAATGACAGAAGAGGACAGAATATGATAGAGGATGACAGAAGATGACAGAATGACAGAAGATGACAGAAGATGACAGAAGATGACAGAAGAAGACAGAATGACAGAAGAGGACAGAATGACAGAAGATGACAGAAGATGACAGAAGATGACAGAATGACAGAAGAGGACAGAATGACAGAAGAGGACAGAAGATGACAGAATGACAGAAGAAGACAGAAGAGGACAGAATGACAGAAGATGACAGAAGATGACAGAAGATGACAGAAGATGACAGAATTACAGAAGAGGACAGAATGACAGAAGAGGACAGAAGATGACAGAATGACAGAAGAGGACAGAAGATGACAGAAGATGACAGAATGACAGAAGAGGTCAGAATGACAGAAGAGGACAGAATGACAGAAGATGACAGAATGACAGAAGATGACAGAAGATGACAGAAGATGACAGAATGACAGAAGATGACAGAAGATGGCAGAATATGACAGAATATGACAGAAGATGACAGAAGATGACAGAAGATGACAGAATGACAGAAGATGACAGAAGATGACAGTAGATGGCAGAAGATGACAGAATGACAGAAGAGGACAGAAGATGACAGAAGATGACAGAAGATGACAGAAGATGACAGAAGATGACAGAATGACAGAAGAGGACAGAATGACAGAAGAGGACAGAATATGATAGAGGATGACAGAAGATGACAGAATGACAGAAGATGACAGAAGATGACAGAATGACAGAAGATGAAAGAACATGACAGAATATGACAGAAGATGACAGAATATGACAGAAGAGGACAGAAGATGACAGAAGATGACAGAGTATGACAGAAGATGACAGAAGATGACAGAATGACAGAAGAGGACAGAATGACAGAAGATGACAGAATGACAGAAGAGGACAGAAGATGACAGAGGATGACAGAAGATGACAGAAGATGACAGAATGACAGAAGAGGACAGAAGATGACAGAAGATGACAGAATGACAGAAGATGACAGAAGATGACAGAAGATGACAGAAGATGACAGAATTACAGAAGAGGACAGAATGACAGAAGAGGACAGAAGATGACAGAATGACAGAAGAGGACAGAAGATGACAGAAGATGACAGAAGATGACAGAATGACAGAAGAGGACAGAATGACAGAAGATGACAGAATGACAGAAGATGACAGAAGATGACAGAAGATGACAGAATGACAGAAGATGACAGAAGATGAGAGTAGATGACAGAAGATGACATAAGATGACAGAAGATGACAGAAGATGACAGAATGACAGAAGAGGACAGAAGATGACAGAAGATGACAGAAGATGACAGATTGACAGAAGAGGACAGAATGACAGAAGAGGACAGAATATGATAGAGGATGACAGAAGATGACAGAATGACAGAAGATGACAGAAGATGTCAGAAGGACAGAAGATGACAGAATGACAAAAGATGACAGAAGATGACAGAATATGACAGAAGAGGACAGAAGATGACAGAATATGACAGAAGATGACAGAAGAGGACAGAATGACAGAAGCGGACAGAATATGACAGAAGATGACACAAGATGACAGAATGACAGAAAATGACAGAAGAGGACAGAACATGACAGAAGAGGACAGAATGACAGAAGATGACAGAAGATGGCAGAAGATGGCAGAAGATGACAGAAGATGACAGAATATGACAGAAGATGACAGAAGATGACAGAATGACAGAAAATGACAGAAGAGGACAGAACATGACAGAAGAGGACAGAATGACAGAAGATGACAGAAGATGGCAGAAGATGGCAGAAGATGACAGAAGATGACAGAATATGACAGAAGATGACAGAAGATGACAGAGTATGACAGAAGATGACAGAAGATGACAGAAGATGAAAGAAGATGACAGAATGACAGAAGAGGACAGAATGACAGAAGATGACAGAATGACAGAAGAGGACAGAAGATGACAGAAGATGACAGAAGATGACAGAATGACAGAAGAGGACAGAAGATGCCAGAAGAGGACAGAATGACAGAAGAGGACAGAATATGACAAAAGATGACAGAAGATGACAGAATGACAGAAGATGACAGAAGATGACAGAAAATGACAGAAGATGACAGAAGATGACAGAAGATGACAGAATGACAGAAGAGGACAGAATGACAGAAGAGGACAGAAGATGACAGAATGACAGAAGAGGACAGAAGATGACAGAAGATGACAGAAGATGACAGAATGACAGAAGAGGACAGAATGACAGAAGATGACAGAATGACAGAAGATGACAGAAGATGACAGAAGATGACAGAATGACAGAAGATGACAGAAGATGAGAGTAGATGACAGAAGATGACATAAGATGACAGAAGATGACAGAAGATGACAGAATGACAGAAGAGGACAGAAGATGACAGAAGATGACAGAAGATGACAGATTGACAGAAGAGGACAGAATGACAGAAGAGGACAGAATATGATAGAGGATGACAGAAGATGACAGAATGACAGAAGATGACAGAAGATGTCAGAAGGACAGAAGATGACAGAATGACAAAAGATGACAGAAGATGACAGAATATGACAGAAGAGGACAGAAGATGACAGAATATGACAGAAGATGACAGAAGAGGACAGAATGACAGAAGCGGACAGAATATGACAGAAGATGACACAAGATGACAGAATGACAGAAAATGACAGAAGAGGACAGAACATGACAGAAGAGGACAGAATGACAGAAGATGACAGAAGATGGCAGAAGATGGCAGAAGATGACAGAAGATGACAGAATATGACAGAAGATGACAGAAGATGACAGAATGACAGAAAATGACAGAAGAGGACAGAACATGACAGAAGAGGACAGAATGACAGAAGATGACAGAAGATGGCAGAAGATGGCAGAAGATGACAGAAGATGACAGAATATGACAGAAGATGACAGAAGATGACAGAGTATGACAGAAGATGACAGAAGATGACAGAAGATGAAAGAAGATGACAGAATGACAGAAGAGGACAGAATGACAGAAGATGACAGAATGACAGAAGAGGACAGAAGATGACAGAAGATGACAGAAGATGACAGAATGACAGAAGAGGACAGAAGATGCCAGAAGAGGACAGAATGACAGAAGAGGACAGAATATGACAAAAGATGACAGAAGATGACAGAATGACAGAAGATGACAGAAGATGACAGAAAATGACAGAAGATGACAGAAGATGACAGAAGATGACAGAATGACAGAAGAGGAAAGAATGACAGAAGATGACAGAATGACAGAAGATGACAGAATGACAGATGAGGACAGAAGATGACAGAAGATGACAGAAGATGACAGAATGACAGAAGAGGACAGAAGATGACAGAATGACAGAAGAGGACAGAAGAGGACAGAAGATGACAGAAGATGACAGAAGATGACAGAATGACAGAAGAGGTCAGAAGATGACAGAAGATGACAGAAGATGACAGAAGATAACAGAAGATGACAGAATGACAGAAGAGGACAGAATGACAGAAGAGGACAGAATGACAGAAGATGACAGAAGATGACAGAAGATGAAAAGATGACAGAATATGACAGAAGATGAAAGAAGATGACAGAATATGACAGAAGATGACAGAATGACAGAAGAGGACAGAATGGCAGAAGAGGACAGAATATGCCAGAAGATGACAGAAGGTGACAGAAGGTGACAGAATGACAGAAGATGACAGAAGATGACAGAAGATCACAGAAGATGACAGAAGATGACAGAATGACAGAAGAGGACAGAATGACAGAAGATGACAGAATGACAGAAGAGGACAGAATGACAGAAGATGACAGAAGATGACACAAGATGACAGAATGACAGCAGAGGACAGAATGACAGAAGATGACAGAATGACGGAAGATGACAGAGGATGACAGAAGATGACAGAAGATGACAGAAGATGACAGAATGACAGACGAGGAAAGAAGATGACAGAAGATGGCAGAAGATGACAGAAGATGACAGAATGACAGAAGAGGACAGAATGAGAGAAGATGACAGAATGACAGAAGAGGACAGAATGACAGAAGATGATAGAAGATGACAGAAGATGACAGAATGACAGAAGAGGACAGAATGACAGAAGATGACAGAAGATGACAGAAGATGACAGAAGATGACAGAATGACAGAAGATGACAGAAGATGACAGAAGATGACAAAATGACAGAAGAGGACAGAATGACAGAAGATGACAGAATGACAGAAGAGGGCAGAAGATGACAGAAGATGACAGAAGATGACAGAAGATGACAGAATGACAGAAGAGGACAGAATGACAGAAGATGACAGAAGATGACAGAAGATGACAGAATATGACAGAAGATGAAAAAGATGACAGAAGATGACAGAATGACAGAAGATGACAGAAGATGACAGAATGACGGAAGATGACAGAAGATGACGCAAGATGACAGAAGATGACAGAAGATGACAGAATGACAGAAGAGGACATAATGACAGAAGATGACAGAAGATGACAGAAGATGACAGAATGACAGAAGATGACAGAATGACAGAAGAGGACACAATCACATGAGGTGACAGAAGATGACAGAAGATGACAGAATGACAGAAGAGGACAGAATGACAGAAGATGACAGAATGACAGAAGAGGACAGAATGACAGAAGATGACAGAAGATGACAGAATGACAGAAGAGGACAGAATGACAGAAGATGACAGAAGATGACAGAATGACAGAAGATGACACAAGATGACACAAGATGACAAAATGACAGAAGAGGACAGAATGACAGAAGATGACAGAGTGACAGAAGAGGACAGAATGACAGAAGATGACAGAAGATGACAGAAGATGACAGAATGACAGAAGAGGACAGAATGACAGAAGATGACAGACGATGACAGAAGATGACAGAATGACAGAAGATGACACAAGATGACGGAAGATGACAGAAGATGACAGAAGATGACAGAATGACACAAGAGGACAGAATGACAGAAGATGACAGAATGACAGAAGAGGACAGAATGACAGAAGATGACAGAAGATGACAGAAGATGACAGAAGATGACAGGAGATGACAGAATGACAGAAGATATCAGAATGACAGAAGATGACAGAATGACAGAATAGGACAGAAGATGACAGAAGATGACAGAATGAAAGAAGAGGACAGAATGACAGATGATGACAGAATGACAGAAGAGGACAGAAGATGGCAGAAGATGACAGAAGGCGACAGAAGGTGACAGAATGACAGAAGAGGACAGAATGACAGAAGATGACAGAAGATGACAGAAGATGACAAAATGACAGAAGAGGACAGAATGACAGAAGATGACAGAATGACAGAAGAGGGCAGAAGATGACAGAAGATGACAGAATGACAGAAGAGGACAGAATGACAGAAGATGACAGAATGACAGAAGAGGACAGAATGACAGAAGAGGACTGAATATGACAGAAGATGACAGAAGATGACAGAATGACAGAAGATGACAGAAGATGACAGCAGATGACAGAATGACAGAAAATGACGGAAGAGGACAGTATATGACAGAAGAGGACAGAATCACAGAAGATGACAGAAGACGACAGAAGATGACAGAAGATGGCAGAAGATGACAGAAGATGACAGAATATGACAGAAGATGACAGAAGAGGACAGAATCACAGAAGATGACAGAAGACGACAGAAGATGACAGAAGATGGCAGAAGATGACAGAAGATGACAGAAGACGACAGAAGATGACAGAAGATGACAGAATGACAGAAGAGGACAGAATGACAGAAGATGACAGAATGACAGAAGAGGACAGAAGATGACAGAAGATGACAGAATGACAGAAGATGACAGAAGATCACAGAAGAGGACAGAATGACAGAAGATGACAGAAGATGAGAGAAGATGACAGAAGATGACAGAATGACAGAAGATGCCAGAAGATGACAGAAGAGGAAAGAATGACAGAAGATGACAGAATATGACAGAAGATGACAGAATGACAGAAGAGGACAGAAGATGACAGAATGACAGAAGAGGACAGAATGACAGAAGATGAGAGAAGATGACAGAAGATGACAGAAGATGACAGAAGATGACAGAATGACAGAAGAGGACAGAAGATGACAGAAGATGACAGAATGACAGAAGATGGCAGAAGATGACAGAAGATGACAGAAGATGACAGAATGACCGAAGAGGACAGAATGACAGAAGAGGACAGAATGACAGAAGAGGACAGGATATGACAAAAGATGACAGAAGATGACAGAAAATGACAGAAGATGACAGAAGATGACAGAAGATGACAGAATGACAGAAGAGGACAGAATGACAGAAGATGACAGAATGACAGAAGAAGACAGAATGACAGATGAGGACAGAAGATGACAGAAGATGACAGAAGATGACAGAAGATGACAGAAGATGACAGAAGATGACAGAAGAGGACAGAAGATGACAGAAGATGACAGAAGATGACAGAAGATGACAGAAGATGACAGAATGACAGAAGAGGACAGAAGAGGACAGAAGATGACAGAAGATGACAGAAGATGACAGAAGATGACAGAATGACAGAAGAGGTCAGAAGATGACAGAAGATGACAGAAGATGACAGAATGACAGAAGAGGACAGAATGACAGAAGAGGACAGAATGACAGAAGATGACAGAAGATGACATAAGATGACAGAAGATGACAGAAGATGACAGAATATGACAGAAGATTACAGAAGATGACAGAAGATGACAGAATATGACAGAAGATGACAGAAGATGACAGAATATGACAGAATGACAGAAGAGGACAGAATGACAGAAGAGGACAGAATATGCCAGAAGATGACAGAAGGTGACAGAATGACAGAAGATGACAGAAGATGACAGAAGATCACAGATGATGACAGAAGATGACAGAATGACAGAAGAGGACAGAATGACAGAAGATGACAGAATGACAGAAGAGGACAGAATGACAGATGATGACACAAGATGACACAAGATGACAGAATGACAGAAGAGGACAGAATGACAGAAGATGACAGAATGACAGAAGATGACAGAAGATGACAGAAGATGACAGAAGATGATAGAAGATGACAGAATGACAGACGAGGACAGAAGATGACAGAAGATGGCAGAAGATGACAGAAGATGAATGAATGACAGAAGAGCACAGAATGACAGAAGATGACAGAATGACAGGAGAGGGCAGAATGACAGAAGATGACAGAAGATGACAGAAGATGACAGAAGATGACAGAATGACAGAAGATGACAGAAGATGATAGAAGACGACAGAATGACCGAAGAGGACAGAATGACAGAAGAGGACAGGATATGACAAAAGATGACAGAAGATGACAGAATGACAGAAGATGACAAAAGATGACAGAAAATGACAGAAGATGACAGAAGATGACAGAAGATGACAGAATGACAGAAGAGGACAGAAGATGACAGAAGATGACAGAAGATGACAGAATGACAGAAGAGGACAGAAGATGACAGAAGATGACAGAAGGTGACAGAAGATGACAGAAGAGGTCAGAAGATGACAGAAGATGACAGAAGATGACAGAAGATGACAGAATGACAGAAGAGGACAGAAAGACAGAAGAGGACAGAATGACAGAAGATGACAGAAGATGACAGAAGATGACAGAATATGACAGAAGATGACAGAATATGACAGAATATGACAGAAGATGACAGAATATGACAGAAGAGGACAGAATGAAAGAAGATGACAGAAGATGACAGAAGAAGACAGAAGATGACAGAAGATGGCAGAAGATGACAGAAGATGACAGAATATGACAGAAGGTGACAGAAGATGACAGAAGAGGTCAGAAGATGACAGAAGATGACAGAAGAAGACAGAAGATGACAGAATGACAGAAGAGGACAGAAAGACAGAAGAGGACAGAATGACAGAAGATGGCAGAAGATGACAGAAGATGACAGAAGATGACAGAATATGACAGAAGAGGACAGAAGATGACAGAAGATGACAGAATATGACAGAAGATGACAGAATATGACAGAAGAGGACAGAATGAAAGAAGATGACAGAAGATGTCAGAAGAAGACAGAAGATGGCAGAAGATGGCAGAAGATGACAGAATATGACAGAAGATGACAGAGTATGACAGAGTATGACAGAAGATGACAGAAGATGACAGAAGATGACAGAAGATGACAGAATGACGGAAGAGGACAGAATGACAGAAGATGACAGAATGACAGAAGAGGCCAGAAGATGACAGAAGATGACAGAAGATGACAGAAGATGACAGAATGACAGAAGAGGACAGAAGATGACAGAAGATGACAGAAGATGAAAGAAGATGACAGAATGACCGAAGAGGACAGAACGACAGAAGAGGACAGAATGACAGAAGAGGACATAATTTGACAGAAGATGACACAAGATGACAGAATGACAGAAAATGACAGAAGAGGACAGAATATGACAGAAGAGGACAGAATGACAGAAGGTGACAGAAGATGACAGAATATGACAGAAGATGACAGAAGATGACAGAAGATGACAGAATGACAGAAGATGACAGAAGATGACAGTAGATGACAGAAGATGACAGAAGATGACAGTATGGCAGAAGAGGACAGAAGATGACAGAAGATGACAGAAGATGACAGAAGATGACAGAATGACAGAAGAGGACAGAATGACAGAAGAGGACAGAATATGATAGAGGATGACAGAAGATGACAGAATGACAGAAGATGAGAGAAGATGTCAGAAGGACAGAAGATGACAGAATGACAGAAGATGACAGAACATGACAGAAGATGACAGAAGATGACAGAATATGACAGAAGAGGACAGAAGATGACAGAAGATGACAGAATGACAGAAGAGGACAGAATGACAGAAGAGGACAGAATATGACAGAAGATGACATAAGATGATAGAATGACAGAAAATGACAGAAGAGGACAGAATATGACAGAAGAGGACAGAATGACAGAAGATGACAGAAGACGACAGAAGATGACAGAAGATGGCAGAAGATGACAGAAGATGACAGCATATGTCAGAAGATGACAGAAGATGACAGAGTATGACAGAAGATGACAGAAGATGACAGAAGATGACAGAAGATGACAGAAGATGACAGAATGATAGAAGAGGACAGAATGACAGGAGATGACAGAATGACAGAAGAGGACAGAAAATGACAGAAGATGACAGAAGATGACAGAATGACAGAAGAGGACAGAAGATGACAGAAGATGACAGAAGATGACAGAAGAGGACAGAATGACAGAAGAGGACTGAATGAGAGAAGATGACAGAATGACAGAAGTGGACAGAATGGCAGAAGATGACAGAATGACAGAAGAGGACAGAATGACAGAAGATGACAGAAGATGACAGAAGATGACAGAATGAGAGAAGATGACAGAAGATGGCAGAAGATGACAGAAGATGACAGAATGACAGAAGATGACAGAAGATGACAGAAGATGACAGAAGATGACAGAATGACAGAAGAGGACAGAATGACAGAAGATGACAGAATGACAGTAGAGGACAGAAAGGCAGAAGATGACAGAAGATGACAGAATGACAGAAGAGGACAGAATGACAGAAGATGACAGAATGACAGAAGAGGACAGAAGATGACAGAAGATGACAGAATGACAGAAGATGACAGAAGAGGACAGAATGACAGAAGATGACAGAAGATGACAGAAGATGACAGAAGATGACAGAATGACAGAAGATGACAGAAGATGACAGAAGAGGACAGAATATGACAGAAGATGACAGAATGACAGAACATGACAGAAGATGACAGAAGAGGACAGAATGACAGAAGATAACAGAAGATGACAGAAGATGACAGAATGACAGAAGAGGACAGAAGATGACAGAAGACAGAAGAGGACAGAATGACAGAAGATGACAGAAGATGACAGAATGACAGAAGAGGACAGAATGACAGAAGATGACAGAAGATGACAGAAGATGACAGAAGATGACAGAATGACAGAAGAGGACAGAATGACAGAAGAGGACAGAAGATGACAGAATGACAGAAGAGGACAGAAGATGACAGAAGATGACAGAAGATGACAGAATGACAGAAGAGGACAGAATGACAGAAGAGGACAGAATGACAGAAGATCACAGAATGACAGAAGATGACAGAAGATGACAGAAGATGACAGAATGACAGAAGATGACAGAAGATGACAGAATATGACAGAATATGACAGAAGATGACAGAAGATGACAGAAGATGACAGAATGACAGAAGATGACAGAAGATGACAGTAGATGACAGAAGATGACAGAATGACAGAAGATGACAGAAGATGACAGAAGAGGACAGAATGACAGAAGATGACAGAAGATGACAGAAGATGACAGAAGATGACAGAAGATGACAGAAGAGGACAGAATGACAGAAGATGACAGAATATGACAGAAGATGACAGAATGACAGAACATGACAGAAGATGACAGAAGAGGACAGAATGACAGAAGATAACAGAAGATGACAGAAGATGACAGAATGACAGAAGAGGACAGAAGATGACAGAAGACAGAAGAGGACAGAATGACAGAAGATGACAGAAGATGACAGAATGACAGAAGAGGACAGAATGACAGAAGATGACAGAAGATGACAGAAGATGACAGAAGATGACAGAATGACAGAAGAGGACAGAATGACAGAAGAGGACAGAAGATGACAGAATGACAGAAGAGGACAGAATGACAGAAGAGGACAGGATATGACAAAAGATGACAGAAGATGACAGAATGACAGAAGATGACAAAAGATGACAGAAAATGACAGAAGATGACAGAAGATGACAGAAGATGACAGAATGACAGAAGAGGACAGAAGATGACAGAAGATGACAGAATGACAGAAGAGGACAGAAGATGACAGAAGATGACAGAAGGTGACAGAAGATGACAGAAGAGGTCAGAAGATGACAGAAGATGACAGAAGATGACAGAATGACAGAAGAGGACAGAAAGACAGAAGAGGACAGAATGACAGAAGATGGCAGAAGATGACAGAAGATGACAGAAGATGACAGAATATGACAGAAGATGACAGAAGATGACAGAATATGACAGAAGATGACAGAATATGACAGAAGATGACAGAATGAAAGAAGATGACAGAAGATGACAGAAGAAGACAGAAGAATGACAGAAGATGACAGAAGATGACAGTAGATGACTGAAGATGACAGAAGATGACAGAATGACAGAAGAGGACAGAAGATGACAGAAGATGACAGAAGATGACAGAATGACAGAAGAGGACAGAATGACAGAAGAGGACAGAATATGATAGAGGATGACAGAAGATGACAGAATGACAGAAGATGACAGAAGATGTCAGAAGGACAGAAGATGACAGAATGACAGAAGATGAAAGAACATGACAGAAGATGACAGAAGATGACAGAATATGACAGAAGAGGACAGAAGATGACAGAAGATGACAGAATATGAGAGAAGATGACAGAAGATGACAGAATGACAGAAGAGGACAGAATGACAGAAGAGGACAGAATATGACAGAAGATGACAGAAGATGACAGAAGATGACAGAATGACAGAAGAGGACAGAAGATGACAGAAGATGACAGAATGACAGAAGATGACAGAAGATGACAGAAGATGACAGAAGATGACAGAAGACGACAGAATGACCGAAGAGGACAGAATGACAGAAGAGGACAGGATATGACAAAAGATGACAGAAGATGACAGAATGACAGAAGATGACAAAAGATGACAGAAAATGACAGAAGATGACAGATGATGACAGAAGATGACAGAATGACAGAAGAGGACAGAAGATGACAGAAGATGACAGAAGATGACAGAAGGTGACAGAATGACAGAAGAGGACAGAAGATGACAGAAGATGACAGAAGGTGACAGAAGATGACAGAAGAGGTCAGAAGATGACAGAAGATGACAGAAGATGACAGAAGATGACAGAATGACAGAAGAGGACAGAAAGACAGAAGAGGACAGAATGACAGAAGATGGCAGAAGATGACAGAAGATGACAGAAGATGACAGAAGATGACAGAATATGACAGAAGATGACAGAAGATGACAGAAGATGACAGAATATGACAGAAGATGACAGAATATGACAGAAGAGGACAGAATGAAAGAAGATGACAGAAGATGACAGAAGAAGACAGAAGATGACAGAAGATGGCAGAAGATGACAGAAGATGACAGAATATGACAGAAGATGACAGAAGATGACAGAGTATGACAGAAGATGACAGAAGATGACAGAAGATGACAGAAGATGACAGAATGACGGAAGAGGACAGAATGACAGAAGATGACAGAATGACAGAAGAGGCCAGAAGATGACAGATGATGACAGAAGATGACAGAAGATGACAGAATGACAGAAGAGGACAGAAGATGACAGAAGATGACAGAATGACAGAAGATGACAGAAGATGACAGAAGATGACAGAAGATGACAGAATGACCGAAGAGGACAGAATGACAGAAGAGGACAGAATTTGACAGAAGATGACACAAGATGACAGAATGACAGAAAATGACAGAAGAGGACAGAATATGACAGAAGAGGACAGAATGACAGAAGATGACAGAAGATGACAGAATATGACAGAAGATGACAGAAGATGACAGAAGATGACAGAATGACAGAAGATGACAGAAGATGACAGTAGATGACAGAAGGTGACAGAAGATGACAGAAGATGACAGAATATGACAGAAGATGACAGAAGATGACAGAAGATGACAGAATGACAGAAGATGACAGAAGATGACAGAAGATGACAGAAGGTGACAGAAGATGACAGAAGAGGTCAGAAGATGACAGAAGATGACAGAAGATGACAGAAGATGACAGAATGACAGAAGAGGACAGAAAGACAGAAGAGGACAGAATGACAGAAGATGGCAGAAGATGACAGAAGATGACAGAAGATGACAGAAGATGACAGAATATGACAGAAGATGACAGAAGATGACAGAAGATGACAGAATATGACAGAAGATGACAGAATATGACAGAAGAGGACAGAATGAAAGAAGATGACAGAAGATGACAGAAGAAGACAGAAGATGACAGAAGATGGCAGAAGATGACAGAAGATGACAGAATATGACAGAAGATGACAGAAGATGACAGAGTATGACAGAAGATGACAGAAGATGACAGAAGATGACAGAAGATGACAGAATGACGGAAGAGGACAGAATGACAGAATGTCAGAATGACAGAAGATGACAGAATATGACAGAAGATGACACAAGATGACAGAATGACAGAAAATGACAGAATGACAGAAGATGACAGAAGATGACAGAAGATGACAGAAGATGGCAGAAGATGACAGAAGATGACAGAATATGACAGAAGATGACAGAAGATGACAGAGTATGACAGATGATGACAGAAGATGACAGAAGATGACAGAAGAGGACAGAATGACAGAAGATGACAGAATGACAGAAGAGGACAGAAGATGACAGAAGATGACAGAATGACAGAAGAGGACAGAAGATGACAGGAGATGACAGAAAATGACAGAAGTTGACAGAAGATGACAGAAGATGACAGAATGACCGAAGAGGACAGAATGACAGAAGAGGACAGAATGACAGAAGATGACAGAATGACAGATGAGGACAGAAGATGACAGAAGATGACAGAAGATGACAGAAGATGACAGAATGACAGAAGAGGACAGAAGATGACAGAAGATGACAGAAGATGACAGAAGATGACAGAAGATGACAGAATGACAGAAGAGGACAGAAGAGGACAGAAGATGACAGAAGATGACAGAAGATGACAGAATGACAGAAGAGGTCAGAAGATGACAGAAGATGACAGAAGATGACAGATGATAACAGAAGATGACAGAATGACAGAAGAGGACAGAATGACAGAAGAGGACAGAATGACAGAAGATGACAGAAGATGACAGAAGATGACAGAAGATGACAGAATATGACAGAAGATGACAGAAGATGACAGAATATGACAGAAGATGACAGAATGACAGAAGAGGACAGAATGACAGAAGAGGACAGAATATGCCAGAAGATGACAGAAGGTGACAGAATGACAGAAGATGACAGAAGATGACAGAAGATCACAGAAGATGACAGAAGATGACAGAATGACAGAAGAGGACAGAATGACAGAAGATGACAGAATGACAGAAGAGGACAGAATGACAGAAATGACAGAAGATGACACAAGATGACAAGAAGATGACAGAAGATGACAGAATGACAGAAGAGGACAGAATGACAGAAGAGGACAGAATATGCCAGAAGATGACAGAAGGTGACAGAATGACAGAAGATGACAGAAGATGACAGAAGATCACAGAAGATGACAGAAGATGACAGAATGACAGAAGAGGACAGAATGACAGAAGATGACAGAATGACAGAAGATGACAGAAGATGACAGAAGATGACAGAATGACAGACGAGGACAGAAGATGACAGAAGATGGCAGAAGATGACAGAAGATGACAGAATGACAGAAGAGGACAGAATGACAGAAGATGACAGAATGACAGAAGAGGACAGAATGACAGAAGATGATAGAAGATGACAAAAGATGACAGAATGAGAGAAGAGGACAGAATGACAGAAGATGACAGAAGATGACAGAAGATGACAAAATGACAGAAGAGGACAGAATGACAGAAGATGACAGAATGACAGAAGAGGGCAGAAGATGACAGAAGATGACAGAATGACAGAAGAGGACAGAATGACAGAAGATGACAGAAGATGACAGAATGACAGAAGAGGACAGAATGACAGAAGATGACAGAGTGACAGAAGAGGACAGAATGACAGAAGATGACAGAAGATGACAGAAGATGACAGAATGACAGAAGAGGACAGAATGACAGAAGATGACAGAATATGACAGAATATGACAGAAGATGATTGAATATGACAGAAGATGACAGAAGATGACAGAAGATGACAGAATGACAGAAGAGGACAGAATGACAGAAGAGGACAGAATATGATAGAGGATGACAGAAGATGACAGAATGACAGAAGATGACAGAAGATGTCAGAAGGACAGAAGATGACAGAATGACAGAAGATGAAAGAACATGACAGAAGATGACAGAATATGACAGAAGATGACAGAAGATGACAGAATGACAGAAGAGGACAGAATGACAGAAGAGGACAGAATATGGCAGAAGATGACACAAGATGACAGAATGACAGAAAATGACAGAAGAGGACAGAATATGACAGAAGAGGACAGAATGACAGAAGATGACAGAAGATGACAGATGATGACAGAAGATGGCAGAAGATGACAGAAGATGACAGAATATGACAGAAGATGACAGAGTATGACAGAAGATGACAGAAGATGACAGAAGATGACAGAAGATGACAGAATGACAGAAGAGGACAGAAGATGACAGAAGATGTCAGAATGACAGAAGATGACAGAAGATGACAGAAGATGACAGAATTACAGAAGAGGACAGAATGACAGAAGAGGAGAGAAGATGACAGAATATGACAGAAGATGATTGAATATGACAGAAGATGACAGAAGATGACAGAAGATGACAGAATGACAGAAGAGGACAGAATGACAGAAGAGGACAGAATATGATAGAGGATGACAGAAGATGACAGAATGACAGAAGATGACAGAAGATGTCAGAAGGACAGAAGATGACAGAATGACAGAAGATGAAAGAACATGACAGAAGATGACAGAATATGACAGAAGAGGACAGAAGATGACAGAAGATGACAGAATGACAGAAGAGGACAGAATGACAGAAGAGGACAGAATATGGCAGAAGATGACACAAGATGACAGAATGACAGAAAATGACAGAAGAGGACAGAATATGACAGAAGAGGACAGAATGACAGAAGATGACAGAAGATGACAGATGATGACAGAAGATGGCAGAAGATGACAGAAGATGACAGAATATGACAGAAGATGACAGAAGATGACAGAGTATGACAGAAGATGACAGAAGATGACAGAAGATGACAGAAGATGACAGAATGACAGAAGAGGACAGAATGACAGAAGATGACAGAATGACAGAAGAGGACAGAAGATGACAGAAGATGACAGAAGATGACAGAAGATGACAGAATGACAGAAGAGGACAGAAGATGACAGAAGATGTCAGAATGACAGAAGATGACAGAAGATGACAGAAGATGACAGAAGATGTCAGAATGACAGAAGATGACAGAAGATGACAGAAGATGACAGAAGATGACAGAATTACAGAAGAGGACAGAATGACAGAAGAGGAGAGAAGATGACAGAATGACAGAAGAGGACAGAAGATGACAGAAGATGACAGAAGATGACAGAAGATGACAGAAGGTGACAGAATGACAGAAGAGGACAGAATGACAGAAGATGACAGAAGATGACAGAAGATGACAGAAGAGGACAGAATGACAGAAGATGACAGAATGACAGAAGAGGACAGAATGACAGAAGATGACAGAAGATGACAGAAGATGACAGAATGACAGAAGATGACAGAAGAAGACAGAGTATGACAGAAGATGACAGAAGATGAAAAAGATGACAGAAGATGACAGAATGATAGAAGAGGACAGAATGACAGAAGATGACAGAATGACAGAAGAGGACAGAAGATGACAGAAGATGACAGAATGACAGAAGATGACAGAAGATGACAGAATGACAGAAGATGACAGAAGATGACAGAAGATGACAGAAGATGACAGAATGACCGAAGAGGACAGAATGACAGAAGAGGACAGAATGACAGAAGAGGACAGAATATGACAAAAGATGACAGAAGATGACAGAATGACAGAAGATGACAGAATATGACAGAAGATGACAGAATGACAGAAGATGACAGAAGATGACAGAAGAGGGCAGAATGACAGAAGATAACAGAAGATGACAGAAGATGACAGAATGACAGAAGAGGACAGAAGATGACAGAATGACAGAAGAGGACAGAATGACAGAAGATGACAGAAGATGACAGAAGATGATAGAAGATGACAGAATGACAGAAGAGGACAGAATGACAGAAGATGACAGACGATGACAGAAGATGACAGAATGACAGAAGATGACAGAAGATGACAGAATATGACAGAATATGACAGAAGATGACAGAAGATGACAGAAGATGACAGAATGTCTGAAGATGACAGAAGATGACAGAAGATGACAGAAGATGACAGAAGATGACAGAATGAGAGAAGAGGACAGAATGACAGAAGAGGACAGAATATGATAGAGGATGACAGAAGATGACAGAATGACAGAAGATGACAGAAGATGTCAGAAGGACAGAAGATGACAGAATGACAGAAGATGAAAGAACATGACAGAAGATGACAGAATATGACAGAAGAGGACAGAAGATGACAGAAGATGACAGAATGACAGAAGAGGACAGAATGACAGAAGAGGACAGAATATGGCAGAAGATGACACAAGATGACAGAATGACAGAAGATGACAGAAGAGGACAGATGATGACAGAAGATGGCAGAAGATGACAGAAGATGACAGAATATGACAGAAGATGACAGAGTATGACAGAAGATGACAGAAGATGACAGAAGATGACAGAAGATGACAGAATGACAGAAGAGGACAGAATGACAGAAGATGACAGAATGACAGAAGAGGACAGAAGATGACAGAAGATGACAGAAGATGACAGAATGACAGAAGAGGACAGAAGATGACAGAAGATGACAGAATGACAGAAGATGACAGAAGATGACAGAAGATGACAGAATTACAGAAGAGGACAGAATGACAGAAGAGGAGAGAAGATGACAGAATGACAGAAGAGGACAGAAGATGACAGAAGATGACAGAAGATGACAGAATGACAGAAGAGGACAGAATGACAGAAGAGGACAGAATGACAGAAGATGACAGAATGACAGAAGATGACAGAAGATGACAGAATGGCAGAAGATGACAGATGATGACAGAATATGACAGAAGATGACAGAAGATGACAGAATGACAGAAGATGACAGTAGATGACAGTAGATGACAGAAGATGACAGAAGATGACAGAAGATGACAGAATGAAAGAAGAGGACAGAAGATGACAGAAGATGACAGAATGACAGAAGAGGACAGAATGACAGAAGAGGACAGAATATGTCAGAAGGACAGAAGATGACAGAATGACAGAAGATGACAGAACATGACAGAAGATGACAGAAGATGACAGAATATGACAGAAGAGGACAGAAGATGACAGAAGATGACAGAATATGACAGAAGATGACAGAAGATGACAGAATGACAGAAGAGGACAGAATGACAGAAGAGGACAGAATATGACAGAAGATGACACAAGATTACAGAATGACAGAAAATGACAGAATGACAGAAGATGACAGAAGATGACAGAAGATGAAAGAAGATGGCAGAAGATGACAGAAGATGACAGAATATGACAGAAGATGACAGAAGATGACAGAGTATGACAGATGATGACAGAAGATGACAGAAGATGACAGAATGACAGAAGAGGACAGAATGACAGAAGATGACAGAATGACAGAAGAGGACAGAAGATGACAGAAGATGACAGAAGATGACAGAATGACAGAAGAGGACAGAAGATGACAGAAAATGACAGAAGTTGACAGAAGATGACAGAAGATGACAGAATGACCGAAGAGGACAGAATGACAGAAGAGGACAGAATGACAGAAGATGACAGAATGACAGATGAGGACAGAAGATGACAGAAGATGACAGAAGATGACAGAAGATGACAGAATGACAGAAGAGGACAGAAGATGACAGAAGATGACAGAAGATGACAGAAGATGACAGAATGACAGAAGAGGACAGAAGAGGACAGAAGATAACAGAAGATGACAGAAGATGACAGAATGACAGAAGAGGTCAGAAGATGACAGAAGATGACAGAAGATGACAGAAGATAACAGAAGATGACAGAATGACAGAAGAGGACAGAATGACAGAAGAGGACAGAATGACAGAAGATGACAGAAGATGACAGAAGATGACAGAAGATGACAGAATATGACAGAAGATGACAGAAGATGACAGAATATGACAGAAGATGACAGAATGACAGAAGAGGACAGAATGACAGAAGAGGACAGAATATGCCAGAAGATGACAGAAGGTGACAGAATGACAGAAGATGACAGAAGATGACAGAAGATCACAGAAGATGACAGAAGATGACAGAATGACAGAAGAGGACAGAATGACAGAAGATGACAGAATGACAGAAGAGGACAGAATGACAGAAATGACAGAAGATGACACAAGATGACAGAAGATGACAGAAGATGACAGAATGACAGAAGAGGACAGAATGACAGAAGAGGACAGAATATGCCAGAAGATGACAGAAGGTGACAGAATGACAGAAGATGACAGAAGATCACAGAAGATGACAGAAGATGACAGAATGACAGAAGAGGACAGAATGACAGAAGATGACAGAATGACAGAAGAGGACAGAATGACAGAAGATGATAGAAGATGACAGAAGATGACAGAATGAGAGAAGAGGACAGAATGACAGAAGATGACAGAAGATGACAGAAGATGACAAAATGACAGAAGAGGACAGAATGACAGAAGATGACAGAATGACAGAAGAGGGCAGAAGATGACAGAAGATGACAGAATGACAGAAGAGGACAGAATGACAGAAGATGACAGAAGATGACAGAATGACAGAAGAGGACAGAATGACAGAAGATGACAGAAGATGACAGAAGATGACAGAATGACAGAAGATGACAGAAGATGACAGAGGATGACAAAATGACAGAAGAGGACAGAATGACAGAAGATGACAGAGTGACAGAAGAGGACAGAATGACAGAAGATGACAGAAGATGACAGAAGATGACAGAATGACAGAAGAGGACAGAAAGACAGAAGATGACAGAATATGACAGAAGATGATTGAATATGACAGAAGATGACAGAAGATGACAGAAGATGACAGAATGACAGAAGAGGACAGAATGACAGAAGATGACAGAAGATGACAGAAGATGACAGAATGACAGAAGATGACAGAAGATGACGGAAGATGACAGAAGATGACAGAAGATGACAGAATGACAGAAGAGGACAGAATGACAGAAAATGACAGAAGATGACAGAAGATGTCAGAATGACAGAAGAGTACAGAATGACAGATGATGACAGAATGACAGAAGAGGACAGAAGATGACAGAAGATGACAGAAGATGACAGAAGATGACAGAAGATGACAGAAGGTGACAGAATGACAGAAGAGGACAGAATGACAGAAGATGACAGAAGATGACAGAAGAGGACAGAATGACAGAAGATGACAGAATGACAGAAGAGGACAGAATGACAGAAGATGACAGAAGATGTCAGAAGATGACAGAATGACAGAAGATGACAGAAGATGACAGAAGATGACAGAAGATGACAGAATGACAGAAGAGGACAGAAGATGACAGAAGATGACAGAAGATGACAGAATGACAGAAGAGGACAGAAGATGACAGAAGATGACAGAATGACAGAAGATGACAGAAGATGACAGAAGATGACAGAAGGACCGAAGAGGACAGAATGACAGAAGAGGACAGAATGACAGAAGAGGACAGAATATGACAAAAGATGACAGAAGATGACAGAATGACAGAAGATGACAGAAGATGACAGAAAATGACAGAAGATGACAGAAGATGACAGAAGATGACAGAATGACAGAAGAGGACAGAATGACAGAAGATGACAGAATGACAGAAGATGACAGAATGACAGATGAGGACAGAAGATGACAGAAGATGACAGAAGATGACAGAAGATGACAGAAGATGACAGAATGACAGAATGACAGAAGAGGACAGAAGATGACAGAAGATGACAGAAGATGACAGAATGACAGAAGAGGTCAGAAGATGACAGAAGATGACAGAAGATAACAGAAGATGACAGAATGACAGAAGAGGATAGAATGACAGAAGAGGACAGAATGACAGAAGATGACAGAAGATGACAGAAGAAGACAGAAGATGACAGAAGATGACAGAAGATGACAGAATATGACAGAAGATGACAGAAGATGACAGAATATGACAGAAGATGACAGAATGACAGAAGAGGACAGAATGACAGAAGAGGACAGAATATGCCAGAAGATGACAGAAGGTGACAGAATGACAGAAGATGACAGAAGATGACAGAAGATCAAAGAAGATGACAGAAGATGACAGAATGACAGAAGAGGACAGAATGACTGAAGATGACAGAATGACAGAAGAGGACAGAATGACAGAAGATGACAGAAGATGACACAAGATGACAGGATGACAGAAGAGGACAGAATGACAGAAGATGACAGAATGACAGAAGATGACAGAAGATGACAGAAGATGACAGAATGACAGACGAGGACAGAAGATGACAGAAGATGGCAGAAGATGACAGAAGATGACAGAATGACAGAAGAGGACAGAATGACAGAAGATGATAGAAGATGACAGAAGATGACAGAATGACAGAAGAGGACAGAATGACAGAAGATGACAGAAGATGACAGAAGATGACAGAATGACAGAAGATGACAGAAGATGACAGAAGATGACAAAATGAGAGAAGAGGACAGAATGACAGAAGATGACAGAATGACAGAAGAGGACAGAATGACAGAAGATGACAGAAGATGACAGAATGACAGAAGAGGACAGAATGACAGAAGATGAAAGAAGATGACAGAAGATGGCAGAAGATGACAGAATGACAGAAGATGACAGAAGATGACAGAAGATGACAAAATGACAGAAGAGGACAGAATGCCAGAAGATGACAGAGTGACAGAAGAGGACAGAATGACAGAAGATGACAGAAGATGACAGAAGATGACAGAATGACAGAAGAGGACAGAATGACAGAAGATGACAGAATATGACAGAAGATGACAGAAGATGACAGAAGATGACAGAATGACAGAAGAGGACAGAATGACAGAAGATGACAGAAGATGACAGAAGATGACAGAATGACAGAAGATGACAGAAGATGACGGAAGATGACAGAAGATGACAGAAGATGACAGAATGACAGAAGAGGACAGAATGACAGAAGATGACAGAAGACGACAGAAGATGACAGAAGATGACAGAAGATGACAGAAGATGTCAGAATGACAGATGATGACAGAATGACAGAAGCGGACAGAAGATGACAGAAGATGACAGAAGATGACAGAAGATGACAGAAGATGACAGAAGGTGACAGAATGACAGAAGAGGTCAGAATGACAGAAGATGACAGAAGATGACAGAAGAGGACAGAATGACAGAAGATGACAGAATGACAGAAGAGGACAGAATGACAGAAGATGACAGAAGATGACAGAAGATGACAGAAGATGACAGAATGACAGAAGATGACAGAAGATGACAGAAGATGACAGAATGACAGAAGATGACAGAAGATGACAGAAGATGACAGAAGATGACAGAATGACCGAAGAGGACAGAATGACAGAAGAGGACAGAATGACAGAAGAGGACAGAATATGACAAAAGATTACAGAAGATGACAGAATGACAGAAGATGACAGAAGATGACAGAAAATGACAGAAGATGACAGAAGATGACAGAAGATGACAGAATGACAGAAGAGGACAGAATGACAGAAGATGACAGAATGACAGAAGATGACAGAATGACAGATGAGGACAGAAGATGACAGAAGATGACAGAAGATGACAGAAGATGACAGAATGACAGAAGAGGACAGAAGATGACAGAAGATGACAGAAGATGACAGAAGATGACAGAATGACAGAAGAGGTCAGAAGATGACAGAAGATGACAGAAGATGACAGAAGATAACAGAAGATGACAGAATGACAGAAGAGGACAGAAGATGACGGAAGATGACAGAAGATGACAGAAGATGACAGAATGACAGAAGAGGACAGAATGACAGAAGATGACAGAAGACGACAGAAGATGACAGAAGATGACAGAAGATGACAGAAGATGACAGAAGATGTCAGAATGACAGATGATGACAGAATGACAGAAGCGGACAGAAGATGACAGAAGATGACAGAAGATGACAGAAGATGACAGAAGATGACAGAAGGTGACAGAATGACAGAAGAGGTCAGAATGACAGAAGATGACAGAAGATGACAGAAGATGACAGAATGACAGAATGACAGAAGAGGACAGAAGATGACAGAAGATGACAGAAGATGACAGAAGATGACAGAATGACAGAAGAGGTCAGAAGATGACAGAAGATGACAGAAGATGACAGAAGATAACAGAAGATGACAGAATGACAGAAGAGGATAGAATGACAGAAGAGGACAGAATGACAGAAGATGACAGAAGATGACAGAAGAAGACAGAAGATGACAGAAGATGACAGAAGATGACAGAATATGACAGAAGATGACAGAAGATGACAGAATATGACAGAAGATGACAGAATGACAGAAGAGGACAGAATGACAGAAGAGGACAGAATATGCCAGAAGATGACAGAAGGTGACAGAATGACAGAAGATGACAGAAGATGACAGAAGATCAAAGAAGATGACAGAAGATGACAGAATGACAGAAGAGGACAGAATGACTGAAGATGACAGAATGACAGAAGAGGACAGAATGACAGAAGATGACAGAATGACAGAAGATGACAGAAGATGACAGAAGATGACAGAATGACAGACGAGGACAGAAGATGACAGAAGATGGCAGAAGATGACAGAAGATGACAGAATGACAGAATGACAGAAGATGATAGAAGATGACAGAAGATGACAGAATGACAGAAGAGGACAGAATGACAGAAGATGACAGAAGATGACAGAAGATGACAGAATGACAGAAGATGACAGAAGATGACAGAAGATGACAAAATGACAGAAGAGGACAGAATGACAGAAGATGACAGAATGACAGAAGATGACAGAATGACAGAAGAGGACAGAATGACAGAAGATGAAAGAAGATGACAGAAGATGGCAGAAGATGACAGAATGACAGAAGATGACAGAAGATGACAGAAGATGACAAAATGACAGAAGAGGACAGAATGACAGAAGATGACAGAGTGACAGAAGAGGACAGAATGACAGAAGATGACAGAAGATGACAGAAGATGACAGAATGACAGAAGAGGACAGAATGACAGAAGATGACAGAATATGACAGAAGATGACAGAAGATGACAGAAGATGACAGAATGACAGAAGAGGACAGAATGACAGAAGATGACAGAAGATGACAGAAGATGACAGAATGACAGAAGATGACAGAAGATGACGGAAGATGACAGAAGATGACAGAAGATGACAGAATGACAGAAGAGGACAGAATGACAGAAGATGACAGAAGACGACAGAAGATGACAGAAGATGACAGAAGATGACAGAAGATGACAGAAGATGTCAGAATGACAGATGATGACAGAATGACAGAAGCGGACAGAAGATGACAGAAGATGACAGAAGGTGACAGAATGACAGAAGAGGTCAGAATGACAGAAGATGACAGAAGATGACAGAAGAGGACAGAATGACAGAAGATGACAGAATGACAGAAGAGGACAGAATGACAGAAGATGACAGAAGATGACAGAAGATGACAGAAGATGACAGAATGACAGAAGATGACAGAAGATGACAGAAGATGACAGAATGACAGAAGATGACAGAAGATGACAGAAGATGACAGAAGATGACAGAATGACCGAAGAGGACAGAATGACAGAAGAGGACAGAATGACAGAAGAGGACAGAATATGACAAAAGATGACAGAAGATGACAGAATGACAGAAGATGACAGAAGATGACAGAAAATGACAGAAGATGACAGAAGATGACAGAAGATGACAGAATGACAGAAGAGGACAGAATGACAGAAGATGACAGAATGACAGAAGATGACAGAATGACAGATGAGGACAGAAGATGACAGAAGATGACAGAAGATGACAGAAGATGACAGAATGACAGAAGAGGACAGAAGATGACAGAAGATGACAGAAGATGACAGAAGATGACAGAAGATGACAGAATGACAGAAGAGGACAGAAGAGGACAGAAGATGACAGAAGATGACAGAAGATGACAGAAGATGACAGAATGACAGAAGAGGTCAGAAGATGACAGAAGATGACAGAAGATAACAGAAGATGACAGAATGACAGAAGAGGACAGAATGACAGAAGAGGACAGAATGACAGAAGATGACAGAAGATGACAGAAGAAGACAGAAGATGACAGAAGATGACAGAAGATGACAGAATATGACAGAAGATGACAGAAGATGACAGAATATGACAGAAGATGACAGAATGACAGAAGAGGACAGAATGACAGAAGAGGACAGAATATGACAGAAGATGACAGAAGGTGACAGAATGACAGAAGATGACAGAAGATGACAGAAGATCACAGAAGATGACAGAAGATGACAGAATGACAGAAGAGGACAGAATGACAGAAGATGACAGAATGACAGAAGAGGACAGAATGACAGAAGATGACAGAAGATGACACAAGATGACAGAATTACAGAAGAGGACAGAATGACAGAAGATGACAGAATGACAGAAGATGACAGAAGATGACAGAAGATGACAGAATGACAGACGAGGACAGAAGATGACAGAGGATGGCAGAAGATGACAGAAGATGACAGAATGACAGAAGAGGACAGAATGACAGAAGAGGTCAGAATGACAGAAGATGACAGAAGATGACAGAAGAGGACAGAATGACAGAAGATGACAGAATGACAGAAGAGGACAGAATGACAGAAGATGACAGAAGATGACAGAAGATGACAGAAGATGACAGAATGACAGAAGATGACAGAAGATGACAGAGTATGACAGAAGATGACAGAAGATGACAGAAGATGACAGAATGACAGAAGAGGACAGAAGATGACAGAAGATGACAGAAGATGACAGAATGAAAGAAGAGGACAGAAGATGACAGAAGATGACAGAATGACAGAAGATGACAGAAGATGACAGAAGATGACAGAATGACCGAAGAGGACAGAATGACAGAAGAGGACAGAATGACAGAAGAGGACAGAATATGACAAAAGATGACAGAAGATGACAGAATGACAGAAGATGACAGAAGATGACAGAAAATGACAGAAGATGACAGAAGATGACAGAAGATGACAGAATGACAGAAGAGGACAGAATGACAGAAGATGACAGAATGACAGAAGATGACAGAATGACAGATGAGGACAGAAGATGACAGAACATGACAGAAGATGACAGAAGATGACAGAATGACAGAAGAGGACAGAAGAGGACAGAAGATGACAGAAGATGACAGAAGATGACAGAAGATGACAGAATGACAGAAGAGGTCAGAAGATGACAGAAGATGACAGAAGATGACAGAAGATAACAGAAGATGACAGAATGACAGAAGAGGACAGAATGACAGAAGAGGACAGAATGACAGAAGATGACAGAAGATGACAGAAGAAGACAGAAGATGACAGAAGATGACAGAAGATGACAGAATATGACAGAAGATGACAGAAGATGACAGAATATGACAGAAGATGACAGAATGACAGAAGAGGACAGAATGACAGAAGAGGACAGAATATGCCAGAAGATGACAGAAGGTGACAGAATGACAGAAGATGACAGAAGATGACAGAAGATCACAGAAGATGACAGAAGATGACAGAATGACAGAAGCGGACAGAATGACAGAAGATGACAGAATGACAGAAGAGGACAGAATGACAGAAGATGACAGAAGATGACACAAGATGACAGGATGACAGAAGAGGACAGAATGACAGAAGATGACAGAATGACAGAAGATGACAGAAGATGACAGAATGACAGATGAGGACAGAAGATGACAGAAGATGGCAGAAGATGACAGAAGATGACAGAATGACAGAAGAGGACAGAATGACAGAAGATGAAAGAAGATGACAGAAGATGACAGAATGACAGAAGAGGACAGAATGACAGAAGATGACAGAAGATGACAGAAGATGACAGAAGATGACAGAATGACAGAAGATGACAGAAGATGACAAAATGACAGAAGAGGACAGAATGACAGAAGAGGACAGAATGACAGAAGATGACAGAAGATGACAGAATGACAGAAGAGGACAGAATGACAGAAGATGAAAGAAGATGACAGAAGATGGCAGAAGATGACAGAATGACAGAAGATGACAGAAGATGACAGAAGATGACAAAATGACAGAAGAGGACAGAATGACAGAAGATGACAGAGTGACAGAAGAGAACAGAATGACAGAAGATGACAGAAGATGACAGAAGATGACAGAATGACAGAAGAGGACAGAATGACAGAAGATGACAGAATATGACAGAAGATGACAGAAGATGACAGAAGATGACAGAATGACAGAAGAGGACAGAATGACAGAAGATGACAGAAGATGACAGAAGATGACAGAATGACAGAAGATGACAGAAGATGAAGGAAGATGACAGAAGATGACAGAAGATGACAGAATGACAGAAGAGGACAGAATGACAGAAGATGACAGAAGACGACAGAAGATGACAGAAGATGACAGAAGATGACAGAAGATGACAGAAGATGTCAGAATGACAGATGATGACAGAATGACAGAAGCGGACAGAAGATGACAGAAGATGACAGAAGATGACAGAAGATGACAGAAGGTGACAGAATGACAGAAGAGGTCAGAATGACAGAAGATGACAGAAGATGACAGAATATGACAGAAGATGACAGAATGACAGAAGAGGACAGAATGACAGAAGAGGACAGAATATGCCAGAAGATGACAGAAGGTGACAGAATGACAGAAGATGACAGAAGATGACAGAAGATCACAGAAGATGACAGAAGATGACAGAATGACAGAAGCGGACAGAATGACAGAAGATGACAGAATGACAGAAGAGGACAGAATGACAGAAGATGACAGAAGATGACACAAGATGACAGAATGACAGAAGAGGACAGAATGACAGAAGATGACAGAATGACAGAAGATGACAGAATGACAGATGAGGACAGAAGATGACAGAACATGACAGAAGATGACAGAAGATGACAGAATGACAGAAGAGGACAGAAGAGGACAGAAGATGACAGAAGATGACAGAAGATGACAGAAGATGACAGAATGACAGAAGAGGTCAGAAGATGACAGAAGATGACAGAAGATGACAGAAGATAACAGAAGATGACAGAATGACAGAAGAGGACAGAATGACAGAAGAGGACAGAATGACAGAAGATGACAGAAGATGACAGAAGAAGACAGAAGATGACAGAAGATGACAGAAGATGACAGAATATGACAGAAGATGACAGAAGATGACAGAATATGACAGAAGATGACAGAATGACAGAAGAGGACAGAATGACAGAAGAGGACAGAATATGCCAGAAGATGACAGAAGGTGACAGAATGACAGAAGATGACAGAAGATGACAGAAGATCACAGAAGATGACAGAAGATGACAGAATGACAGAAGCGGACAGAATGACAGAAGATGACAGAATGACAGAAGAGGACAGAATGACAGAAGATGACAGAAGATGACACAAGATGACAGGATGACAGAAGAGGACAGAATGACAGAAGATGACAGAATGACAGAAGATGACAGAAGATGACAGAATGACAGATGAGGACAGAAGATGACAGAAGATGGCAGAAGATGACAGAAGATGACAGAATGACAGAAGAGGACAGAATGACAGAAGATGAAAGAAGATGACAGAAGATGACAGAATGACAGAAGAGGACAGAATGACAGAAGATGACAGAAGATGACAGAAGATGACAGAAGATGACAGAATGACAGAAGATGACAGAAGATGACAAAATGACAGAAGAGGACAGAATGACAGAAGAGGACAGAATGACAGAAGATGACAGAAGATGACAGAATGACAGAAGAGGACAGAATGACAGAAGATGAAAGAAGATGACAGAAGATGGCAGAAGATGACAGAATGACAGAAGATGACAGAAGATGACAGAAGATGACAAAATGACAGAAGAGGACAGAATGACAGAAGATGACAGAGTGACAGAAGAGAACAGAATGACAGAAGATGACAGAAGATGACAGAAGATGACAGAATGACAGAAGAGGACAGAATGACAGAAGATGACAGAATATGACAGAAGATGACAGAAGATGACAGAAGATGACAGAATGACAGAAGAGGACAGAATGACAGAAGATGACAGAAGATGACAGAAGATGACAGAATGACAGAAGATGACAGAAGATGAAGGAAGATGACAGAAGATGACAGAAGATGACAGAATGACAGAAGAGGACAGAATGACAGAAGATGACAGAAGACGACAGAAGATGACAGAAGATGACAGAAGATGACAGAAGATGACAGAAGATGTCAGAATGACAGATGATGACAGAATGACAGAAGCGGACAGAAGATGACAGAAGATGACAGAAGATGACAGAAGATGACAGAAGGTGACAGAATGACAGAAGAGGTCAGAATGACAGAAGATGACAGAAGATGACAGAAGAGGACAGAATGACAGAAGATGACAGAATGACAGAAGAGGACAGAATGACAGAAGATGACAGAGTATGACAGAAGATGACAGAAGATGACAGAAGATGACAGAAGATGACAGAATGACAGAAGATGACAGAAGATGACAGAAGATGACAGAATGACAGAAGAGGACAGAAGATGACAGAAGATGACAGAATGACAGAAGATGACAGAAGATGACAGAATGACCGAAGAGGACAGAATGACAGAAGAGGACAGAATGACAGAAGAGGACAGAATATGACAAAAGATGACAGAAGATGACAGAATGACAGAAGATGACAGAAGATGACAGAAAATGACAGAAGATGACAGAAGATGACAGAAGATGACAGAATGACAGAAGAGGACAGAATGACAGAAGATGACAGAATGACAGAAGATGACAGAATGACAGATGAGGACAGAAGATGACAGAAGATGACAGAAGATGACAGAAGATGACAGAATGACAGAAGAGGACAGAAGATGACAGAAGATGACAGAAGATGACAGAAGATGACAGAATGACAGAAGAGGACAGAAGAGGACAGAAGATGACAGAAGATGACAGAAGATGACAGAAGATGACAGAATGACAGAAGAGGTCAGAAGATGACAGAAGATGACAGAAGATGACAGAAGATAACAGAAGATGACAGAATGACAGAAGAGGACAGAATGACAGAAGAGGACAGAATGACAGAAGATGACAGAAGATGACAGAAGAAGACAGAAGATGAACAGAAGATGACAGAATATGACAGAAGATGACAGAAGATGACAGAATATGACAGAAGATGACAGAATGACAGAAGAGGACAGAATGACAGAAGAGGACAGAATATGACAGAAGATGACAGAAGGTGACAGAATGACAGAAGATGACAGAAGATGACAGAGTATGACAGAAGATGACAGAAGATGACAGAAGATGACAGAATGACAGAAGAGGACAGAAGATGACAGAAGATGACAGAAGATGACAGAATGACAGAAGAGGACAGAAGATGACAGAAGATGACAGAATGACAGAAGATGACAGAAGATGACAGAAGATGACAGAATGACCGAAGAGGACAGAATGACAGAAGAGGACAGAATGACAGAAGAGGACAGAATATGACAAAAGATGACAGAAGATGACAGAATGACAGAAGATGACAGAAGATGACAGAAAATGACAGAAGATGACAGAAGATGACAGAAGATGACAGAATGACAGAAGAGGACAGAATGACAGAAGATGACAGAATGACAGAAGATGACAGAATGACAGATGAGGACAGAAGATGACAGAACATGACAGAAGATGACAGAAGATGACAGAATGACAGAAGAGGACAGAAGAGGACAGAAGATGACAGAAGATGACAGAAGATGACAGAAGATGACAGAATGACAGAAGAGGTCAGAAGATGACAGAAGATGACAGAAGATGACAGAAGATAACAGAAGATGACAGAATGACAGAAGAGGACAGAATGACAGAAGAGGACAGAATGACAGAAGATGACAGAAGATGACAGAAGAAGACAGAAGATGACAGAAGATGACAGAAGATGACAGAATATGACAGAAGATGACAGAAGATGACAGAATATGACAGAAGATGACAGAATGACAGAAGAGGACAGAATGACAGAAGAGGACAGAATATGCCAGAAGATGACAGAAGGTGACAGAATGACAGAAGATGACAGAAGATGACAGAAGATCACAGAAGATGACAGAAGATGACAGAATGACAGAAGAGGACAGAATGACAGAAGATGACAGAATGACAGAAGAGGACAGAATGACAGAAGATGACAGAAGATGACACAAGATGACAGGATGACAGAAGAGGACAGAATGACAGAAGATGACAGAATGACAGAAGATGACAGAAGATGACAGAAGATGACAGAATGACAGATGAGGACAGAAGATGACAGAAGATGGCAGAAGATGACAGAAGATGACAGAATGACAGAAGAGGACAGAATGACAGAAGATGAAAGAAGATGACAGAAGATGACAGAATGACAGAAGAGGACAGAATGACAGAAGATGACAGAAGATGACAGAAGATGACAGAATGACAGAAGATGACAGAAGATGACAAAATGACAGAAGAGGACAGAATGACAGAAGATGACAGAATGACAGAAGAGGACAGAATGACAGAAGATGACAGAATGACAGAAGAGGACAGAATGACAGAAGATGAAAGAAGATGACAGAAGATGGCAGAAGATGACAGAATGACAGAAGATGACAGAAGATGACAGAAGATGACAAAATGACAGAAGAGGACAGAATGACAGAAGATGACAGAGTGACAGAAGAGGACAGAATGACAGAAGATGACAGAAGATGACAGAATGACAGATGAGGACAGAAGATGACAGAAGATGACAGAAGATGACAGAAGATGACAGAAGATGACAGAATGACAGAAGAGGACAGAAGATGACAGAAGATGACAGAAGATGACAGAATGACAGAAGAGGACAGAAGATGACAGAAGATGACAGAAGATGACAGAAGATGACAGAATGACAGAAGAGGTCAGAAGATGACAGAAGATGACAGAAGATGACAGAATATGACAGAAGATGACAGAATGACAGAAGAGGACAGAATGACAGAAGAGGACAGAATATGCCAGAAGATGACAGAAGGTGACAGAATGACAGAAGATGACAGAAGATGACAGAAGATCACAGAAGATGACAGAATGACAGAAGAGGACAGAATGACAGAAGATGACAGAATGACAGAAGAGGACAGAATGACAGAAGATGACAGAAGATGACACAAGATGACAGGATGACAGAAGAGGACAGAATGACAGAAGATGACAGAATGACAGAAGATGACAGAAGATGACAGAATGACAGACGAGGACAGAAGATGACAGAAGATGGCAGAAGATGACAGAAGATGACAGAATGACAGAAGAGGACAGAATGACAGAAGATGATAGAAGATGACAGAAGATGACAGAATGACAGAAGAGGACAGAATGACAGAAGATGACAGAAGATGACAGAAGATGACAGAAGATGACAGAATGACAGAAGATGACAGAAGATGACAGAAGAAGACAAAATGACAGAAGAGGACAGAATGACAGAAGATGACAGAATGACAGAAGAGGACAGAATGACAGAAGATGACAGAAGATGACAGAATGACAGAAGAGGACAGAATGACAGAAGATGAAAGAAGATGACAGAAGATGGCAGAAGATGACAGAATGACAGAAGATGACAGAAGATGACAGAAGATGACAAAATGACAGAAGAGGACAGAATGACAGAAGATGACAGAGTGACAGAAGAGGACAGAATGACAGAAGATGACAGAAGATGACAGAATGACAGAAGAGGACAGAATGACAGAAGATGACAGAATATGACAGAAGATGACAGAAGATGACAGAATGACAGAAGAGGACAGAATGACAGAAGATGACAGAAGATGACAGAAGATGACAGAATGACAGAAGATGACAGAAGATGACGGAAGATGACAGAAGATGACAGAAGATGACAGAATGACAGAAGAGGACAGAATGACAGAAGGTGACAGAAGATGACAGAAGATGACAGAAGATGACAGAAGATGACAGAATGACAGAAGATGTCAGAATGACAGATGATGACAGAATGACAGAAGCGGACAGAAGATGACAGAAGATGACAGAAGAGGACAGAATGACAGAAGATGACAGAATGACAGAAGAGGACAGAGTGACAGAAGATGACAGAAGATGACAGAAGATGACAGAATGACAGAAGATGACAGAAGATGACAGAGTATGACAGAAGATGACAGAAGATGACAGAAGATGACAGAAGATGACAGAATGGCAGAAGAGGACAGAAGATGACAGAAGATGACAGAAGATGACAGAATGACAGAAGATGACAGAAGATGACAGAAGATGACAGAATGACAGAAGATGTCAGAATGACAGATGATGACAGAATGACAGAAGCGGACAGAAGATGACAGAAGATGACAGAAGATGACAGAAGATGACAGAAGGTGACAGAATGACAGAAGAGGTCAGAATGACAGAAGATGACAGAAGATGACAGAAGAGGACAGAATGACAGAAGATGACAGAATGACAGAAGAGGACAGAGTGACAGAAGATGACAGAAGATGACAGAAGATGACAGAATGACAGAAGATGACAGAAGATGACAGAGTATGACAGAAGATGACAGAAGATGACAGAAGATGACAGAAGATGACAGAAGATGACAGAATGACAGAAGAGGACAGAAGATGACAGAAGATGACAGAAGATGACAGAATGACAGAAGAGGACAGAAGATGACAGAAGATGACAGAATGACAGAAGATGACAGAAGATGACAGAAGATGACAGAAGATGACAGAATGACCGAAGAGGACAGAATGACAGAAGAGGACAGAATGACAGAAGAGGACAGAATATGACAAAAGATGACAGAAGATGACAGAATGACAGAAGATGACAGAAGATGACAGAAAATGACAGAATGACAGAAGAGGACAGATTGACAGAAGATGACAGAATGACAGAAGATGACAGAATGACAGATGAGGACAGAAGATGACAGAAGATGACAGAAGATGACAGAATGACAGAAGAGGACAGAAGATGACAGAAGATGACAGAAGATGACAGAATGACAGAAGAGGACAGAAGAGGACAGAAGATGACAGAAGATGACAGAAGATGACAGAAGATGACAGAATGACAGAAGAGGTCAGAAGATGACAGAAGATGACAGAAGATAACAGAAGATGACAGAATGACAGAAGAGGACAGAATGACAGAAGAGGACAGAATGACAGAAGATGACAGAAGATGACAGAAGAAGACAGAAGATGACAGAAGATGACAGAAGATGACAGAATATGACAGAAGATGACAGAAGATGACAGAATATGACAGAAGATGACAGAATGACAGAAGAGGACAGAATGACAGAAGAGGACAGAATATGACAGAAGATGACAGAAGGTGACAGAATGACAGAAGATGACAGAAGATGACAGAAGATCACAGAAGATGACAGAAGATGACAGAATGACAGAAGAGGACAGAAAGACAGAAGATGACAGAATGACAGAAGAGGACAGAATGACAGAAGATGACAGAAGATGACACAAGATGACAGAATGACAGAAGAGGACAGAATGACAGAAGATGACAGAATGATAGAAGATGACAGAAGATGACAGAAGATGACAGAATGACAGACGAGGACAGAAGATGACAGAAGATGGCAGAAGATGACAGAAGATGACAGAATGACAGAAGAGGACAGAATGACAGAAGAGGTCAGAATGACAGAAGATGACAGAATGACAGAAGAGGACAGAATGACAGAAGATGGCAGAAGATGACAGAATATGACAGAAGATGACAGAATGACAGAAGATGACAGAAGATGACAGAGTATGACAGAAGATGACAGAAGATGACAGAAGATGACAGAATGACAGAAGAGGACAGAAGATGACAGAAGATGACAGAAGATGACAGAATGACAGAAGAGGACAGAAGATGACAGAAGATGACAGAATGACAGAAGATGACAGAAGATGACAGAAGATGACAGAAGATGACAGAATGACCGAAGAGGACAGAATGACAGAAGAGGACAGAATGACAGAAGAGGACAGAATATGACAAAAGATGACAGAAGATGACAGAATGACAGAAGATGACAGAAGATGACAGAAAATGACAGAAGATGACAGAAGATGACAGAATGACAGAAGATGACAGAATGACAGAAGATGACAGAATGACAGAAGATGACAGAATGACAGATGAGGACAGAAGATGACAGAAGATGACAGAAGATGACAGAAGATGACAGAATGACAGAAGAGGACAGAAGATGACAGAAGATGACAGAAGATGACAGAAGATGACAGAAGATGACAGAATGTCAGAAGAGGACAGAAGAGGACAGAAGATGACAGAAGATGACAGAAGATGACAGAAGATGACAGAATAACAGAAGAGGTCAGAAGATGACAGAAGATGACAGAATATAACAGAAGATGACAGAATGACAGAAGAGGACAGAATGACAGAAGATGACAGAAGATGACAGAAGAAGACAGAAGATGACAGAAGATGACAGAATATGACAGAAGATGACAGAAGATGACAGAATATGACAGAAGATGACAGAATGACAGAAGAGGACAGAATGACAGAAGAGGACAGAATATGCCAGAAGATGACAGAAGGTGACAGAATGACAGAAGATGACAGAAGATGTCAGAAGATGACAGAATGACAGAAGATGACAGAAGATGACAGAAGATGACAGAAGATGACAGAATGACAGAAGAGGACAGAAGATGACAGAAGATGACAGAAGATGACAGAATGACAGAAGAGGACAGAAGATGACAGAAGATGACAGAATGACAGAAGATGACAGAAGATGACAGAAGATGACAGAAGGACCGAAGAGGACAGAATGACAGAAGAGGACAGAATGACAGAAGAGGACAGAATATGACAAAAGATGACAGAAGATGACAGAATGACAGAAGATGACAGAAGATGACAGAAAATGACAGAAGATGACAGAAGATGACAGAAGATGACAGAATGACAGAAGAGGACAGAATGACAGAAGATGACAGAATGACAGAAGATGACAGAATGACAGATGAGGACAGAAGATGACAGAAGATGACAGAAGATGACAGAAGATGACAGAAGATGACAGAATGACAGAATGACAGAAGAGGACAGAAGATGACAGAAGATGACAGAAGATGACAGAATGACAGAAGAGGTCAGAAGATGACAGAAGATGACAGAAGATAACAGAAGATGACAGAATGACAGAAGAGGATAGAATGACAGAAGAGGACAGAATGACAGAAGATGACAGAAGATGACAGAAGAAGACAGAAGATGACAGAAGATGACAGAAGATGACAGAATATGACAGAAGATGACAGAAGATGACAGAATATGACAGAAGATGACAGAATGACAGAAGAGGACAGAATGACAGAAGAGGACAGAATATGCCAGAAGATGACAGAAGGTGACAGAATGACAGAAGATGACAGAAGATGACAGAAGATCAAAGAAGATGACAGAAGATGACAGAATGACAGAAGAGGACAGAATGACTGAAGATGACAGAATGACAGAAGAGGACAGAATGACAGAAGATGACACAAGATGACACAAGATGACAGGATGACAGAAGAGGACAGAATGACAGAAGATGACAGAATGACAGAAGATGACAGAAGATGACAGAAGATGACAGAATGACAGACGAGGACAGAAGATGACAGAAGATGGCAGAAGATGACAGAAGATGACAGAATGACAGAAGAGGACAGAATGACAGAAGATGATAGAAGATGACAGAAGATGACAGAATGACAGAAGAGGACAGAATGACAGAAGATGACAGAAGATGACAGAAGATGACAGAATGACAGAAGATGACAGAAGATGACAGAAGATGACAAAATGAGAGAAGAGGACAGAATGACAGAAGATGACAGAATGACAGAAGAGGACAGAATGACAGAAGATGACAGAAGATGACAGAATGACAGAAGAGGACAGAATGACAGAAGATGAAAGAAGATGACAGAAGATGGCAGAAGATGACAGAATGACAGAAGATGACAGAAGATGACAGAAGATGACAAAATGACAGAAGAGGACAGAATGCCAGAAGATGACAGAGTGACAGAAGAGGACAGAATGACAGAAGATGACAGAAGATGACAGAAGATGACAGAATGACAGAAGAGGACAGAATGACAGAAGATGACAGAATATGACAGAAGATGACAGAAGATGACAGAAGATGACAGAATGACAGAAGAGGACAGAATGACAGAAGATGACAGAAGATGACAGAAGATGACAGAATGACAGAAGATGACAGAAGATGACGGAAGATGACAGAAGATGACAGAAGATGACAGAATGACAGAAGAGGACAGAATGACAGAAGATGACAGAAGACGACAGAAGATGACAGAAGATGACAGAAGATGACAGAAGATGTCAGAATGACAGATGATGACAGAATGACAGAAGCGGACAGAAGATGACAGAAGATGACAGAAGATGACAGAAGATGACAGAAGATGACAGAAGGTGACAGAATGACAGAAGAGGTCAGAATGACAGAAGATGACAGAAGATGACAGAAGAGGACAGAATGACAGAAGATGACAGAATGACAGAAGAGGACAGAATGACAGAAGATGACAGAAGATGACAGAAGATGACAGAAGATGACAGAATGACAGAAGATGACAGAAGATGACAGAATGACAGAAGATGACAGAAGATGACAGAAGATGACAGAAGATGACAGAATGACCGAAGAGGACAGAATGACAGAAGAGGACAGAATGACAGAAGAGGACAGAATATGACAAAAGATGACAGAAGATGACAGAATGACAGAAGATGACAGAAGATGACAGAAAATGACAGAAGATGACAGAAGATGACAGAAGATGACAGAATGACAGAAGAGGACAGAATGACAGAAGATGACAGAATGACAGAAGATGACAGAATGACAGATGAGGACAGAAGATGACAGAAGATGACAGAAGATGACAGAAGATGACAGAATGACAGAAGAGGACAGAAGATGACAGAAGATGACAGAAGATGACAGAAGATGACAGAATGACAGAAGAGGTCAGAAGATGACAGAAGATGACAGAAGATGACAGAAGATAACAGAAGATGACAGAATGACAGAAGAGGACAGAAGATGACGGAAGATGACAGAAGATGACAGAAGATGACAGAATGACAGAAGAGGACAGAATGACAGAAGATGACAGAAGACGACAGAAGATGACAGAAGATGACAGAAGATGACAGAAGATGACAGAAGATGTCAGAATGACAGATGATGACAGAATGACAGAAGCGGACAGAAGATGACAGAAGATGACAGAAGATGACAGAAGATGACAGAAGATGACAGAAGGTGACAGAATGACAGAAGAGGTCAGAATGACAGAAGATGACAGAAGATGACAGAAGATGACAGAATGACAGAATGACAGAAGAGGACAGAAGATGACAGAAGATGACAGAAGATGACAGAAGATGACAGAATGACAGAAGAGGTCAGAAGATGACAGAAGATGACAGAAGATGACAGAAGATAACAGAAGATGACAGAATGACAGAAGAGGATAGAATGACAGAAGAGGACAGAATGACAGAAGATGACAGAAGATGACAGAAGAAGACAGAAGATGACAGAAGATGACAGAAGATGACAGAATATGACAGAAGATGACAGAAGATGACAGAATATGACAGAAGATGACAGAATGACAGAAGAGGACAGAATGACAGAAGAGGACAGAATATGCCAGAAGATGACAGAAGGTGACAGAATGACAGAAGATGACAGAAGATGACAGAAGATCAAAGAAGATGACAGAAGATGACAGAATGACAGAAGAGGACAGAATGACTGAAGATGACAGAATGACAGAAGAGGACAGAATGACAGAAGATGACAGAATGACAGAAGATGACAGAAGATGACAGAAGATGACAGAATGACAGACGAGGACAGAAGATGACAGAAGATGGCAGAAGATGACAGAAGATGACAGAATGACAGAATGACAGAAGATGATAGAAGATGACAGAAGATGACAGAATGACAGAAGAGGACAGAATGACAGAAGATGACAGAAGATGACAGAAGATGACAGAATGACAGAAGATGACAGAAGATGACAGAAGATGACAAAATGACAGAAGAGGACAGAATGACAGAAGATGACAGAATGACAGAAGATGACAGAATGACAGAAGAGGACAGAATGACAGAAGATGAAAGAAGATGACAGAAGATGGCAGAAGATGACAGAATGACAGAAGATGACAGAAGATGACAGAAGATGACAAAATGACAGAAGAGGACAGAATGACAGAAGATGACAGAGTGACAGAAGAGGACAGAATGACAGAAGATGACAGAAGATGACAGAAGATGACAGAATGACAGAAGAGGACAGAATGACAGAAGATGACAGAATATGACAGAAGATGACAGAAGATGACAGAAGATGACAGAATGACAGAAGAGGACAGAATGACAGAAGATGACAGAAGATGACAGAAGATGACAGAATGACAGAAGATGACAGAAGATGACGGAAGATGACAGAAGATGACAGAAGATGACAGAATGACAGAAGAGGACAGAATGACAGAAGATGACAGAAGACGACAGAAGATGACAGAAGATGACAGAAGATGACAGAAGATGACAGAAGATGTCAGAATGACAGATGATGACAGAATGACAGAAGCGGACAGAAGATGACAGAAGATGACAGAAGGTGACAGAATGACAGAAGAGGTCAGAATGACAGAAGATGACAGAAGATGACAGAAGAGGACAGAATGACAGAAGATGACAGAATGACAGAAGAGGACAGAATGACAGAAGATGACAGAAGATGACAGAAGATGACAGAAGATGACAGAATGACAGAAGATGACAGAAGATGACAGAAGATGACAGAATGACAGAAGATGACAGAAGATGACAGAAGATGACAGAAGATGACAGAATGACCGAAGAGGACAGAATGACAGAAGAGGACAGAATGACAGAAGAGGACAGAATATGACAAAAGATGACAGAAGATGACAGAATGACAGAAGATGACAGAAGATGACAGAAAATGACAGAAGATGACAGAAGATGACAGAAGATGACAGAATGACAGAAGAGGACAGAATGACAGAAGATGACAGAATGACAGAAGATGACAGAATGACAGATGAGGACAGAAGATGACAGAAGATGACAGAAGATGACAGAAGATGACAGAATGACAGAAGAGGACAGAAGATGACAGAAGATGACAGAAGATGACAGAAGATGACAGAAGATGACAGAATGACAGAAGAGGACAGAAGAGGACAGAAGATGACAGAAGATGACAGAAGATGACAGAAGATGACAGAATGACAGAAGAGGTCAGAAGATGACAGAAGATGACAGAAGATAACAGAAGATGACAGAATGACAGAAGAGGACAGAATGACAGAAGAGGACAGAATGACAGAAGATGACAGAAGATGACAGAAGAAGACAGAAGATGACAGAAGATGACAGAAGATGACAGAATATGACAGAAGATGACAGAAGATGACAGAATATGACAGAAGATGACAGAATGACAGAAGAGGACAGAATGACAGAAGAGGACAGAATATGACAGAAGATGACAGAAGGTGACAGAATGACAGAAGATGACAGAAGATGACAGAAGATCACAGAAGATGACAGAAGATGACAGAATGACAGAAGAGGACAGAATGACAGAAGATGACAGAATGACAGAAGAGGACAGAATGACAGAAGATGACAGAAGATGACACAAGATGACAGAATTACAGAAGAGGACAGAATGACAGAAGATGACAGAATGACAGAAGATGACAGAAGATGACAGAAGATGACAGAATGACAGACGAGGACAGAAGATGACAGAGGATGGCAGAAGATGACAGAAGATGACAGAATGACAGAAGAGGACAGAATGACAGAAGAGGTCAGAATGACAGAAGATGACAGAAGATGACAGAAGAGGACAGAATGACAGAAGATGACAGAATGACAGAAGAGGACAGAATGACAGAAGATGACAGAAGATGACAGAAGATGACAGAAGATGACAGAATGACAGAAGATGACAGAAGATGACAGAGTATGACAGAAGATGACAGAAGATGACAGAAGATGACAGAATGACAGAAGAGGACAGAAGATGACAGAAGATGACAGAAGATGACAGAATGACAGAAGAGGACAGAAGATGACAGAAGATGACAGAATGACAGAAGATGACAGAAGATGACAGAAGATGACAGAATGACCGAAGAGGACAGAATGACAGAAGAGGACAGAATGACAGAAGAGGACAGAATATGACAAAAGATGACAGAAGATGACAGAATGACAGAAGATGACAGAAGATGACAGAAAATGACAGAAGATGACAGAAGATGACAGAAGATGACAGAATGACAGAAGAGGACAGAATGACAGAAGATGACAGAATGACAGAAGATGACAGAATGACAGATGAGGACAGAAGATGACAGAACATGACAGAAGATGACAGAAGATGACAGAATGACAGAAGAGGACAGAAGAGGACAGAAGATGACAGAAGATGACAGAAGATGACAGAAGATGACAGAATGACAGAAGAGGTCAGAAGATGACAGAAGATGACAGAAGATGACAGAAGATAACAGAAGATGACAGAATGACAGAAGAGGACAGAATGACAGAAGAGGACAGAATGACAGAAGATGACAGAAGATGACAGAAGAAGACAGAAGATGACAGAAGATGACAGAAGATGACAGAATATGACAGAAGATGACAGAAGATGACAGAATATGACAGAAGATGACAGAATGACAGAAGAGGACAGAATGACAGAAGAGGACAGAATATGCCAGAAGATGACAGAAGGTGACAGAATGACAGAAGATGACAGAAGATGACAGAAGATCACAGAAGATGACAGAAGATGACAGAATGACAGAAGCGGACAGAATGACAGAAGATGACAGAATGACAGAAGAGGACAGAATGACAGAAGATGACAGAAGATGACACAAGATGACAGGATGACAGAAGAGGACAGAATGACAGAAGATGACAGAATGACAGAAGATGACAGAAGATGACAGAATGACAGATGAGGACAGAAGATGACAGAAGATGGCAGAAGATGACAGAAGATGACAGAATGACAGAAGAGGACAGAATGACAGAAGATGAAAGAAGATGACAGAAGATGACAGAATGACAGAAGAGGACAGAATGACAGAAGATGACAGAAGATGACAGAAGATGACAGAAGATGACAGAATGACAGAAGATGACAGAAGATGACAAAATGACAGAAGAGGACAGAATGACAGAAGAGGACAGAATGACAGAAGATGACAGAAGATGACAGAATGACAGAAGAGGACAGAATGACAGAAGATGAAAGAAGATGACAGAAGATGGCAGAAGATGACAGAATGACAGAAGATGACAGAAGATGACAGAAGATGACAAAATGACAGAAGAGGACAGAATGACAGAAGATGACAGAGTGACAGAAGAGAACAGAATGACAGAAGATGACAGAAGATGACAGAAGATGACAGAATGACAGAAGAGGACAGAATGACAGAAGATGACAGAATATGACAGAAGATGACAGAAGATGACAGAAGATGACAGAATGACAGAAGAGGACAGAATGACAGAAGATGACAGAAGATGACAGAAGATGACAGAATGACAGAAGATGACAGAAGATGAAGGAAGATGACAGAAGATGACAGAAGATGACAGAATGACAGAAGAGGACAGAATGACAGAAGATGACAGAAGACGACAGAAGATGACAGAAGATGACAGAAGATGACAGAAGATGACAGAAGATGTCAGAATGACAGATGATGACAGAATGACAGAAGCGGACAGAAGATGACAGAAGATGACAGAAGATGACAGAAGATGACAGAAGGTGACAGAATGACAGAAGAGGTCAGAATGACAGAAGATGACAGAAGATGACAGAAGAGGACAGAATGACAGAAGATGACAGAATGACAGAAGAGGACAGAATGACAGAAGATGACAGAGTATGACAGAAGATGACAGAAGATGACAGAAGATGACAGAAGATGACAGAATGACAGAAGATGACAGAAGATGACAGAAGATGACAGAATGACAGAAGAGGACAGAAGATGACAGAAGATGACAGAATGACAGAAGATGACAGAAGATGACAGAATGACCGAAGAGGACAGAATGACAGAAGAGGACAGAATGACAGAAGAGGACAGAATATGACAAAAGATGACAGAAGATGACAGAATGACAGAAGATGACAGAAGATGACAGAAAATGACAGAAGATGACAGAAGATGACAGAAGATGACAGAATGACAGAAGAGGACAGAATGACAGAAGATGACAGAATGACAGAAGATGACAGAATGACAGATGAGGACAGAAGATGACAGAAGATGAAAGAAGATGACAGAAGATGACAGAATGACAGAAGAGGACAGAAGATGACAGAAGATGACAGAAGATGACAGAAGATGACAGAATGACAGAAGAGGACAGAAGAGGACAGAAGATGACAGAAGATGACAGAAGATGACAGAAGATGACAGAATGACAGAAGAGGTCAGAAGATGACAGAAGATGACAGAAGATGACAGAAGATAACAGAAGATGACAGAATGACAGAAGAGGACAGAATGACAGAAGAGGACAGAATGACAGAAGATGACAGAAGATGACAGAAGAAGACAGAAGATGAACAGAAGATGACAGAATATGACAGAAGATGACAGAAGATGACAGAATATGACAGAAGATGACAGAATGACAGAAGAGGACAGAATGACAGAAGAGGACAGAATATGACAGAAGATGACAGAAGGTGACAGAATGACAGAAGATGACAGAAGATGACAGAGTATGACAGAAGATGACAGAAGATGACAGAAGATGACAGAATGACAGAAGAGGACAGAAGATGACAGAAGATGACAGAAGATGACAGAATGACAGAAGAGGACAGAAGATGACAGAAGATGACAGAATGACAGAAGATGACAGAAGATGACAGAAGATGACAGAATGACCGAAGAGGACAGAATGACAGAAGAGGACAGAATGACAGAAGAGGACAGAATATGACAAAAGATGACAGAAGATGACAGAATGACAGAAGATGACAGAAGATGACAGAAAATGACAGAAGATGACAGAAGATGACAGAAGATGACAGAATGACAGAAGAGGACAGAATGACAGAAGATGACAGAATGACAGAAGATGACAGAATGACAGATGAGGACAGAAGATGACAGAACATGACAGAAGATGACAGAAGATGACAGAATGACAGAAGAGGACAGAAGAGGACAGAAGATGACAGAAGATGACAGAAGATGACAGAAGATGACAGAATGACAGAAGAGGTCAGAAGATGACAGAAGATGACAGAAGATGACAGAAGATAACAGAAGATGACAGAATGACAGAAGAGGACAGAATGACAGAAGAGGACAGAATGACAGAAGATGACAGAAGATGACAGAAGAAGACAGAAGATGACAGAAGATGACAGAAGATGACAGAATATGACAGAAGATGACAGAAGATGACAGAATATGACAGAAGATGACAGAATGACAGAAGAGGACAGAATGACAGAAGAGGACAGAATATGCCAGAAGATGACAGAAGGTGACAGAATGACAGAAGATGACAGAAGATGACAGAAGATCACAGAAGATGACAGAAGATGACAGAATGACAGAAGAGGACAGAATGACAGAAGATGACAGAATGACAGAAGAGGACAGAATGACAGAAGATGACAGAAGATGACACAAGATGACAGGATGACAGAAGAGGACAGAATGACAGAAGATGACAGAATGACAGAAGATGACAGAAGATGACAGAAGATGACAGAATGACAGATGAGGACAGAAGATGACAGAAGATGGCAGAAGATGACAGAAGATGACAGAATGACAGAAGAGGACAGAATGACAGAAGATGAAAGAAGATGACAGAAGATGACAGAATGACAGAAGAGGACAGAATGACAGAAGATGACAGAAGATGACAGAAGATGACAGAATGACAGAAGATGACAGAAGATGACAAAATGACAGAAGAGGACAGAATGACAGAAGATGACAGAATGACAGAAGAGGACAGAATGACAGAAGATGACAGAATGACAGAAGAGGACAGAATGACAGAAGATGAAAGAAGATGACAGAAGATGGCAGAAGATGACAGAATGACAGAAGATGACAGAAGATGACAGAAGATGACAAAATGACAGAAGAGGACAGAATGACAGAAGATGACAGAGTGACAGAAGAGGACAGAATGACAGAAGATGACAGAAGATGACAGAATGACAGATGAGGACAGAAGATGACAGAAGATGACAGAAGATGACAGAAGATGACAGAAGATGACAGAATGACAGAAGAGGACAGAAGATGACAGAAGATGACAGAAGATGACAGAATGACAGAAGAGGACAGAAGATGACAGAAGATGACAGAAGATGACAGAAGATGACAGAATGACAGAAGAGGTCAGAAGATGACAGAAGATGACAGAAGATGACAGAATATGACAGAAGATGACAGAATGACAGAAGAGGACAGAATGACAGAAGAGGACAGAATATGCCAGAAGATGACAGAAGGTGACAGAATGACAGAAGATGACAGAAGATGACAGAAGATCACAGAAGATGACAGAATGACAGAAGAGGACAGAATGACAGAAGATGACAGAATGACAGAAGAGGACAGAATGACAGAAGATGACAGAAGATGACACAAGATGACAGGATGACAGAAGAGGACAGAATGACAGAAGATGACAGAATGACAGAAGATGACAGAAGATGACAGAATGACAGACGAGGACAGAAGATGACAGAAGATGGCAGAAGATGACAGAAGATGACAGAATGACAGAAGAGGACAGAATGACAGAAGATGATAGAAGATGACAGAAGATGACAGAATGACAGAAGAGGACAGAATGACAGAAGATGACAGAAGATGACAGAAGATGACAGAAGATGACAGAATGACAGAAGATGACAGAAGATGACAGAAGAAGACAAAATGACAGAAGAGGACAGAATGACAGAAGATGACAGAATGACAGAAGAGGACAGAATGACAGAAGATGACAGAAGATGACAGAATGACAGAAGAGGACAGAATGACAGAAGATGAAAGAAGATGACAGAAGATGGCAGAAGATGACAGAATGACAGAAGATGACAGAAGATGACAGAAGATGACAAAATGACAGAAGAGGACAGAATGACAGAAGATGACAGAGTGACAGAAGAGGACAGAATGACAGAAGATGACAGAAGATGACAGAATGACAGAAGAGGACAGAATGACAGAAGATGACAGAATATGACAGAAGATGACAGAAGATGACAGAATGACAGAAGAGGACAGAATGACAGAAGATGACAGAAGATGACAGAAGATGACAGAATGACAGAAGATGACAGAAGATGACGGAAGATGACAGAAGATGACAGAAGATGACAGAATGACAGAAGAGGACAGAATGACAGAAGGTGACAGAAGATGACAGAAGATGACAGAAGATGACAGAAGATGACAGAATGACAGAAGATGTCAGAATGACAGATGATGACAGAATGACAGAAGCGGACAGAAGATGACAGAAGATGACAGAAGAGGACAGAATGACAGAAGATGACAGAATGACAGAAGAGGACAGAGTGACAGAAGATGACAGAAGATGACAGAAGATGACAGAATGACAGAAGATGACAGAAGATGACAGAGTATGACAGAAGATGACAGAAGATGACAGAAGATGACAGAAGATGACAGAATGGCAGAAGAGGACAGAAGATGACAGAAGATGACAGAAGATGACAGAATGACAGAAGATGACAGAAGATGACAGAAGATGACAGAATGACAGAAGATGTCAGAATGACAGATGATGACAGAATGACAGAAGCGGACAGAAGATGACAGAAGATGACAGAAGATGACAGAAGATGACAGAAGGTGACAGAATGACAGAAGAGGTCAGAATGACAGAAGATGACAGAAGATGACAGAAGAGGACAGAATGACAGAAGATGACAGAATGACAGAAGAGGACAGAGTGACAGAAGATGACAGAAGATGACAGAAGATGACAGAATGACAGAAGATGACAGAAGATGACAGAGTATGACAGAAGATGACAGAAGATGACAGAAGATGACAGAAGATGACAGAAGATGACAGAATGACAGAAGAGGACAGAAGATGACAGAAGATGACAGAAGATGACAGAATGACAGAAGAGGACAGAAGATGACAGAAGATGACAGAATGACAGAAGATGACAGAAGATGACAGAAGATGACAGAAGATGACAGAATGACCGAAGAGGACAGAATGACAGAAGAGGACAGAATGACAGAAGAGGACAGAATATGACAAAAGATGACAGAAGATGACAGAATGACAGAAGAGGACAGATTGACAGAAGATGACAGAATGACAGAAGATGACAGAATGACAGATGAGGACAGAAGATGACAGAAGATGACAGAAGATGACAGAATGACAGAAGAGGACAGAAGATGACAGAAGATGACAGAAGATGACAGAATGACAGAAGAGGACAGAAGAGGACAGAAGATGACAGAAGATGACAGAAGATGACAGAAGATGACAGAATGACAGAAGAGGTCAGAAGATGACAGAAGATGACAGAAGATAACAGAAGATGACAGAATGACAGAAGAGGACAGAATGACAGAAGAGGACAGAATGACAGAAGATGACAGAAGATGACAGAAGAAGACAGAAGATGACAGAAGATGACAGAAGATGACAGAATATGACAGAAGATGACAGAAGATGACAGAATATGACAGAAGATGACAGAATGACAGAAGAGGACAGAATGACAGAAGAGGACAGAATATGACAGAAGATGACAGAAGGTGACAGAATGACAGAAGATGACAGAAGATGACAGAAGATCACAGAAGATGACAGAAGATGACAGAATGACAGAAGAGGACAGAAAGACAGAAGATGACAGAATGACAGAAGAGGACAGAATGACAGAAGATGACAGAAGATGACACAAGATGACAGAATGACAGAAGAGGACAGAATGACAGAAGATGACAGAATGATAGAAGATGACAGAAGATGACAGAAGATGACAGAATGACAGACGAGGACAGAAGATGACAGAAGATGGCAGAAGATGACAGAAGATGACAGAATGACAGAAGAGGACAGAATGACAGAAGAGGTCAGAATGACAGAAGATGACAGAATGACAGAAGAGGACAGAATGACAGAAGATGGCAGAAGATGACAGAATATGACAGAAGATGACAGAATGACAGAAGATGACAGAAGATGACAGAGTATGACAGAAGATGACAGAAGATGACAGAAGATGACAGAATGACAGAAGAGGACAGAAGATGACAGAAGATGACAGAAGATGACAGAATGACAGAAGAGGACAGAAGATGACAGAAGATGACAGAATGACAGAAGATGACAGAAGATGACAGAAGATGACAGAAGATGACAGAATGACCGAAGAGGACAGAATGACAGAAGAGGACAGAATGACAGAAGAGGACAGAATATGACAAAAGATGACAGAAGATGACAGAATGACAGAAGATGACAGAAGATGACAGAAAATGACAGAAGATGACAGAAGATGACAGAATGACAGAAGATGACAGAATGACAGAAGATGACAGAATGACAGAAGATGACAGAATGACAGATGAGGACAGAAGATGAAAGAAGATGACAGAAGATGACAGAAGATGACAGAATGACAGAAGAGGACAGAAGATGACAGAAGATGACAGAAGATGACAGAAGATGACAGAAGATGACAGAATGTCAGAAGAGGACAGAAGAGGACAGAAGATGACAGAAGATGACAGAAGATGACAGAAGATGACAGAATAACAGAAGAGGTCAGAAGATGACAGAAGATGACAGAATATAACAGAAGATGACAGAATGACAGAAGAGGACAGAATGACAGAAGATGACAGAAGATGACAGAAGAAGACAGAAGATGACAGAAGATGACAGAATATGACAGAAGATGACAGAAGATGACAGAATATGACAGAAGATGACAGAATGACAGAAGAGGACAGAATGACAGAAGAGGACAGAATATGCCAGAAGATGACAGAAGGTGACAGAATGACAGAAGATGACAGAAGATGACAGAAGATGACAGAATGACAGAAGAGGACAGAATGACAGAAGATGACAGAATGACAGAAGAGGACAGAATGACAGAAGATGACAGAAGATGACACAAGATGACAGAATGACAGAAGAGGACAGAATGACAGAAGATGACTGGATGACAGAAGATGACAGAAGATGACAGAAGATGACAGAATGACAGACGAGGACAGAAGATGACAGAAGATGGCAGAAGATGACAGAAGATGACAGAATGACAGAAGAGGACAGAATGACAGAAGATGATAGAAGATGACAGAAGATGACAGAATGACAGAAGAGGACAGAATGACAGAAGATGACAGAAGATGACAGAAGATGACAGAAGATGACAGAATGACAGAAGATGACAGAAGATGACAGAAGATGACAAAATGACAGAAGAGGACAGAATGACAGAAGATGACAGAATGACAGAAGAGGACAGAATGACAGAAGATGACAGAAGATGACAGAATGACAGAAGAGGACAGAATGACAGAAGATGAAAGAAGATGACAGAAGATGGCAGAAGATGACAGAATGACAGAAGATGACAGAAGATGACAGAAGATGACAAAATGACAGAAGAGGACAGCATGACAGAGGATGACAGAGTGACAGAAGAGGACAGAATGACAGAAGATGACAGAAGATGACAGAAGATGACAGAATGACAGAAGAGGACAGAATGACAGAAGATGACAGAATATGACAGAAGATGATTGAATATGACAGAAGATGACAGAAGATGACAGAATGACAGAAGAGGACAGAATGACAGAAGATGACAGAAGATGACAGAAGATGACAGAATGACAGAAGATGACAGAAGATGACGGAAGATGACAGAAGATGACAGAAGATGACAGAATGACAGAAGAGGACAGAATGACAGAAGATGACAGAAGATGACAGAAGATGACAGAAGATGACAGAATGACAGAAGATGTCAGAATGACAGAAGATGACAGAATGACAGAAGAGGACAGAATGACAGAAGATGACAGAAGATGACAGAAGATGACAGAAGATGACAGAAGGTGACAGAATGACAGAAGAGGACAGAATGACAGAAGATGACAGAAGATGACAGAAGATGACAGAAGAGGACAGAATGACAGAAGATGACAGAATGACAGAAGAGGACAGAATGACAGAAGGTGACAGAAGATGACAGAAGATGACAGAATGACAGAAGATGACAGAAGATGAGAGAGTATGACAGAAGATGACAGAAGATGACAGAAGATGACAGAAGATGACAGAATGACAGAAGAGGACAGAAGATGACAGAAGATGACAGAAGATGACATAATGACAGAAGAGGACAGAAGATGACAGAAGATGACAGAATGACAGAAGATGACAGAAGATGACAGAAGATGACAGAATATGACAAAAGATGACAGAAGATGACAGAATGACAGAAGATGACAGAAGATGACAGAAGATGACAGAAGATGACAGAAGATGACAGAATGACAGAAGAGGACAGAATGACAGAAGATGACAGAATGACAGAAGATGACAGAATGACAGATGAGGACAGAAGATGACAGAAGATGACAGAAGATGACAGAATGACAGAAGAGGACAGAAGATGACAGAAGATGACAGAAGATGACAGAATATGACAGAATGACAGAAGAGGACAGAAGAGGACAGAAGATGACAGAAGATGACAGAAGATGACAGAAGATGACAGAATGACCGAAGAGGTCAGAAGATGACAGAAGATGACAGAAGATGACAGAAGATAACAGAAGATGACAGAATGACAGAAGAGGACAGAATGACAGAAGATGACAGAAGATGACAGAAGAAGACAGAAGATGACAGAAGATGACAGAAGATGACAGAATATGACAGAAGATGACAGAAGATGACAGAATATGACAGAAGATGACAGAATGACAGAAGAGGACAGAATGACAGAAGAGGACAGAATATGCCAGAAGATGACAGAAGGTGATAGAATGACAGAAGATGACAGAAGATGACAGAAGATGACAGAAGATGACAGAAGATGACAGAATGACAGAAGAGGACAGAATGACAGAAGATGACAGAATGACAGAAGAAGACAGAATGACAGAAGATGACAGAAGATGACACAAGATGACAGAATGACAGAAGAGGACAGAATGACAGAAGATGACAGAATGACAGAAGATGACAGAAGATGACAGAAGATGACAGAAGATGACAGAAGATGACAGAATGACAGAAGATGACAGAAGATGACAGAAGATGACAAAATGACAGAAGAGGACAGAATGACAGAAGATGACAGAATGACAGAAGAGGGCAGAAGATGACAGAAGATGACAGAATGACAGAAGAGGACAGAATGACAGAAGGTGACAGAAGATGACAGAATGACAGAAGATGACAGAAGATGACAGAAGATGACAGAATATGACAGAAGATGACAGAAGATGACAGAAGATGACAGAATGACAGAAGAGGACAGAATGACAGAAGATGACAGAAGATGACAGAATGACAGAAGATGAAAGAAGATGAAGGAAGATGACAGAAGATGACAGAAGATGACAGAATGACAGAAGAGGACGGAATGACAGAAGATGACAGAAGATGACAGAAGATGACAGAAGATGACAGAATGACAGAAGAGGACAGAATGACAGAAGATGACAGAATGACAGAAGATGACAGAATGACAGATGAGGACAGAAGATGACAGAAGATGACAGAAGATGACAGAATGACAGAAGAGGACAGAAGATGACAGAAGATGACAGAAGATGACAGAAGATGACAGAATGACAGAAGAGGACAGAAGAGGACAGAAGATGACAGAAGATGACAGAAGATGACAGAAGATGACAGAATGACAGAAGAGGTCAGAAGATGACAGAAGATGACAGAAGATGACAGAAGATAACAGAAGATGACAGAATGACAGAAGAGGACAGAATGACAGAAGAGGACAGAATGACAGAAGATGACAGAAGATGACAGAAGAAGACAGAAGATGAACAGAAGATGACAGAATATGACAGAAGATGACAGAAGATGACAGAATATGACAGAAGATGACAGAATGACAGAAGAGGACAGAATGACAGAAGAGGACAGAATATGACAGAAGATGACAGAAGGTGACAGAATGACAGAAGATGACAGAAGATGACAGAGTATGACAGAAGATGACAGAAGATGACAGAAGATGACAGAATGACAGAAGAGGACAGAAGATGACAGAAGATGACAGAAGATGACAGAATGACAGAAGAGGACAGAAGATGACAGAAGATGACAGAATGACAGAAGATGACAGAAGATGACAGAAGATGACAGAATGACCGAAGAGGACAGAATGACAGAAGAGGACAGAATGACAGAAGAGGACAGAATATGACAAAAGATGACAGAAGATGACAGAATGACAGAAGATGACAGAAGATGACAGAAAATGACAGAAGATGACAGAAGATGACAGAAGATGACAGAATGACAGAAGAGGACAGAATGACAGAAGATGACAGAATGACAGAAGATGACAGAATGACAGATGAGGACAGAAGATGACAGAACATGACAGAAGATGACAGAAGATGACAGAATGACAGAAGAGGACAGAAGAGGACAGAAGATGACAGAAGATGACAGAAGATGACAGAAGATGACAGAATGACAGAAGAGGTCAGAAGATGACAGAAGATGACAGAAGATGACAGAAGATAACAGAAGATGACAGAATGACAGAAGAGGACAGAATGACAGAAGAGGACAGAATGACAGAAGATGACAGAAGATGACAGAAGAAGACAGAAGATGACAGAAGATGACAGAAGATGACAGAATATGACAGAAGATGACAGAAGATGACAGAATATGACAGAAGATGACAGAATGACAGAAGAGGACAGAATGACAGAAGAGGACAGAATATGCCAGAAGATGACAGAAGGTGACAGAATGACAGAAGATGACAGAAGATGACAGAAGATCACAGAAGATGACAGAAGATGACAGAATGACAGAAGAGGACAGAATGACAGAAGATGACAGAATGACAGAAGAGGACAGAATGACAGAAGATGACAGAAGATGACACAAGATGACAGGATGACAGAAGAGGACAGAATGACAGAAGATGACAGAATGACAGAAGATGACAGAAGATGACAGAAGATGACAGAATGACAGATGAGGACAGAAGATGACAGAAGATGGCAGAAGATGACAGAAGATGACAGAATGACAGAAGAGGACAGAATGACAGAAGATGAAAGAAGATGACAGAAGATGACAGAATGACAGAAGAGGACAGAATGACAGAAGATGACAGAAGATGACAGAAGATGACAGAATGACAGAAGATGACAGAAGATGACAAAATGACAGAAGAGGACAGAATGACAGAAGATGACAGAATGACAGAAGAGGACAGAATGACAGAAGATGACAGAAGATGACAGAATGACAGAAGAGGACAGAATGACAGAAGATGAAAGAAGATGACAGAAGATGGCAGAAGATGACAGAATGACAGAAGATGACAGAAGATGACAGAAGATGACAAAATGACAGAAGAGGACAGAATGACAGAAGATGACAGAGTGACAGAAGAGGACAGAATGACAGAAGATGACAGAAGATGACAGAATGACAGATGAGGACAGAAGATGACAGAAGATGACAGAAGATGACAGAAGATGACAGAAGATGACAGAATGACAGAAGAGGACAGAAGATGACAGAAGATGACAGAAGATGACAGAATGACAGAAGAGGACAGAAGATGACAGAAGATGACAGAAGATGACAGAAGATGACAGAATGACAGAAGAGGTCAGAAGATGACAGAAGATGACAGAAGATAACAGAAGATGACAGAATGACAGAAGAGGACAGAATGACAGAAGAGGACAGAATGACAGAAGATGACAGAAGATGACAGAAGATGACAGAATATGACAGAAGATGACAGAATGACAGAAGAGGACAGAATGACAGAAGAGGACAGAATATGCCAGAAGATGACAGAAGGTGACAGAATGACAGAAGATGACAGAAGATGACAGAAGATCACAGAAGATGACAGAATGACAGAAGAGGACAGAATGACAGAAGATGACAGAATGACAGAAGAGGACAGAATGACAGAAGATGACAGAAGATGACACAAGATGACAGGATGACAGAAGAGGACAGAATGACAGAAGATGACAGAATGACAGAAGATGACAGAAGATGACAGAAGATGACAGAATGACAGACGAGGACAGAAGATGACAGAAGATGGCAGAAGATGACAGAAGATGACAGAATGACAGAAGAGGACAGAATGACAGAAGATGATAGAAGATGACAGAAGATGACAGAATGACAGAAGAGGACAGAATGACAGAAGATGACAGAAGATGACAGAAGATGACAGAAGATGACAGAATGACAGAAGATGACAGAAGATGACAGAAGAAGACAAAATGACAGAAGAGGACAGAATGACAGAAGATGACAGAATGACAGAAGAGGACAGAATGACAGAAGATGACAGAATGACAGAAGAGGACAGAATGACAGAAGATGAAAGAAGATGACAGAAGATGGCAGAAGATGACAGAATGACAGAAGATGACAGAAGATGACAGAAGATGACAAAATGACAGAAGAGGACAGAATGACAGAAGATGACAGAGTGACAGAAGAGGACAGAATGACAGAAGATGACAGAAGATGACAGAAGATGACAGAATGACAGAAGAGGACAGAATGACAGAAGATGACAGAATATGACAGAAGATGACAGAAGATGACAGAATGACAGAAGAGGACAGAATGACAGAAGATGACAGAAGATGACAGAAGATGACAGAAGATGACAGAAGATGACAGAATGACAGAAGAGGACAGAATGACAGAAGGTGACAGAAGATGACAGAAGATGACAGAAGATGACAGAAGATGACAGAATGACAGAAGATGTCAGAATGACAGATGATGACAGAATGACAGAAGCGGACAGAAGATGACAGAAGATGACAGAAGATGACAGAAGAGGACAGAATGACAGAAGATGACAGAATGACAGAAGAGGACAGAGTGACAGAAGATGACAGAAGATGACAGAAGATGACAGAATGACAGAAGATGACAGAAGATGACAGAGTATGACAGAAGATGACAGAAGATGACAGAAGATGACAGAAGATGACAGAATGGCAGAAGAGGACAGAAGATGACAGAAGATGACAGAAGATGACAGAATGACAGAAGATGACAGAAGATGACAGAAGATGACAGAATGACAGAAGATGTCAGAATGACAGATGATGACAGAATGACAGAAGCGGACAGAAGATGACAGAAGATGACAGAAGATGACAGAAGATGACAGAAGGTGACAGAATGACAGAAGAGGTCAGAATGACAGAAGATGACAGAAGATGACAGAAGAGGACAGAATGACAGAAGATGACAGAATGACAGAAGAGGACAGAGTGACAGAAGATGACAGAAGATGACAGAAGATGACAGAATGACAGAAGATGACAGAAGATGACAGAGTATGACAGAAGATGACAGAAGATGACAGAAGATGACAGAAGATGACAGAAGATGACAGAATGACAGAAGAGGACAGAAGATGACAGAAGATGACAGAAGATGACAGAATGACAGAAGAGGACAGAAGATGACAGAAGATGACAGAATGACAGAAGATGACAGAAGATGACAGAAGATGACAGAAGATGACAGAATGACCGAAGAGGACAGAATGACAGAAGAGGACAGAATGACAGAAGAGGACAGAATATGACAAAAGATGACAGAAGATGACAGAATGACAGAAGATGACAGAAGATGACAGAAAATGACAGAATGACAGAAGAGGACAGATTGACAGAAGATGACAGAATGACAGAAGATGACAGAATGACAGAAGAGGACAGAAGAGGACAGAAGATGACAGAAGATGACAGAAGATGACAGAAGATGACAGAATGACAGAAGAGGTCAGAAGATAACAGAAGATGACAGAAGATAACAGAAGATGACAGAATGACAGAAGAGGACAGAATGACAGAAGAGGACAGAATGACAGAAGATGACAGAAGATGACAGAAGAAGACAGAAGATGACAGAAGATGACAGAAGATGACAGAATATGACAGAAGATGACAGAAGATGACAGAATATGACAGAAGATGACAGAATGACAGAAGAGGACAGAATGACAGAAGAGGACAGAATATGACAGAAGATGACAGAAGGTGACAGAATGACAGAAGATGACAGAAGATGACAGAAGATCACAGAAGATGACAGAAGATGACAGAAGATGACAGAATGACAGAAGAGGACAGAAGATGACAGAAGATGACAGAAGATGACAGAAGATGACAGAATGACAGAAGAGGACAGAATGACAGAAGATGACAGAAGATGACACAAGATGACAGAATGACAGAAGAGGACAGAATGACAGAAGATGACAGAATGATAGAAGATGACAGAAGATGACAGAAGATGACAGAATGACAGACGAGGACAGAAGATGACAGAAGATGGCAGAAGATGACAGAAGATGACAGAATGACAGAAGAGGACAGAATGACAGAAGAGGTCAGAATGACAGAAGATGACAGAATGACAGAAGAGGACAGAATGACAGAAGATGGCAGAAGATGACAGAATATGACAGAAGATGACAGAATGACAGAAGATGACAGAAGATGACAGAGTATGACAGAAGATGACAGAAGATGACAGAAGATGACAGAATGACAGAAGAGGACAGAAGATGACAGAAGATGACAGAAGATGACAGAATGACAGAAGAGGACAGAAGATGACAGAAGATGACAGAATGACAGAAGATGACAGAAGATGACAGAAGATGACAGAAGATGACAGAATGACCGAAGAGGACAGAATGACAGAAGAGGACAGAATGACAGAAGAGGACAGAATATGACAAAAGATGACAGAAGATGACAGAATGACAGAAGATGACAGAAGATGACAGAAAATGACAGAAGATGACAGAAGATGACAGAATGACAGAAGATGACAGAATGACAGAAGATGACAGAATGACAGAAGATGACAGAATGACAGATGAGGACAGAAGATGACAGAAGATGACAGAAGATGACAGAAGATGACAGAATGACAGAAGAGGACAGAAGATGACAGAAGATGACAGAAGATGACAGAAGATGACAGAAGATGACAGAATGTCAGAAGAGGACAGAAGAGGACAGAAGATGACAGAAGATGACAGAAGATGACAGAAGATGACAGAATAACAGAAGAGGTCAGAAGATGACAGAAGATGACAGAATATAACAGAAGATGACAGAATGACAGAAGAGGACAGAATGACAGAAGATGACAGAAGATGACAGAAGAAGACAGAAGATGACAGAAGATGACAGAATATGACAGAAGATGACAGAAGATGACAGAATATGACAGAAGATGACAGAATGACAGAAGAGGACAGAATGACAGAAGAGGACAGAATATGCCAGAAGATGACAGAAGGTGACAGAATGACAGAAGATGACAGAAGATGACAGAAGATGACAGAATGACAGAAGAGGACAGAATGACAGAAGATGACAGAATGACAGAAGAGGACAGAATGACAGAAGATGACAGAAGATGACACAAGATGACAGAATGACAGAAGAGGACAGAATGACAGAAGATGACTGGATGACAGAAGATGACAGAAGATGACAGAAGATGACAGAATGACAGACGAGGACAGAAGATGACAGAAGATGGCAGAAGATGACAGAAGATGACAGAATGACAGAAGAGGACAGAATGACAGAAGATGATAGAAGATGACAGAAGATGACAGAATGACAGAAGAGGACAGAATGACAGAAGATGACAGAAGATGACAGAAGATGACAGAAGATGACAGAATGACAGAAGATGACAGAAGATGACAGAAGATGACAAAATGACAGAAGAGGACAGAATGACAGAAGATGACAGAATGACAGAAGAGGACAGAATGACAGAAGATGACAGAAGATGACAGAATGACAGAAGAGGACAGAATGACAGAAGATGAAAGAAGATGACAGAAGATGGCAGAAGATGACAGAATGACAGAAGATGACAGAAGATGACAAAATGACAGAAGAGGACAGCATGACAGAAGATGACAGAGTGACAGAAGAGGACAGAATGACAGAAGATGACAGAAGATGACAGAAGATGACAGAATGACAGAAGAGGACAGAATGACAGAAGATGACAGAATATGACAGAAGATGATTGAATATGACAGAAGATGACAGAAGATGACAGAATGACAGAAGAGGACAGAATGACAGAAGATGACAGAAGATGACAGAAGATGACAGAATGACAGAAGATGACAGAAGATGACGGAAGATGACAGAAGATGACAGAAGATGACAGAATGACAGAAGAGGACAGAATGACAGAAGATGACAGAAGATGACAGAAGATGACAGAAGATGACAGAATGACAGAAGATGTCAGAATGACAGAAGATGACAGAATGACAGAAGAGGACAGAATGACAGAAGATGACAGAAGATGACAGAAGATGACAGAAGATGACAGAAGGTGACAGAATGACAGAAGAGGACAGAATGACAGAAGATGACAGAAGATGACAGAAGATGACAGAAGAGGACAGAATGACAGAAGATGACAGAATGACAGAAGAGGACAGAATGACAGAAGGTGACAGAAGATGACAGAAGATGACAGAATGACAGAAGATGACAGAAGATGAGAGAGTATGACAGAAGATGACAGAAGATGACAGAAGATGACAGAAGATGACAGAATGACAGAAGAGGACAGAAGATGACAGAAGATGACAGAAGATGACATAATGACAGAAGAGGACAGAAGATGACAGAAGATGACAGAATGACAGAAGATGACAGAAGATGACAGAAGATGACAGAATATGACAAAAGATGACAGAAGATGACAGAATGACAGAAGATGACAGAAGATGACAGAAGATGACAGAAGATGACAGAAGATGACAGAATGACAGAAGAGGACAGAATGACAGAAGATGACAGAATGACAGAAGATGACAGAATGACAGATGAGGACAGAAGATGACAGAAGATGACAGAAGATGACAGAATGACAGAAGAGGACAGAAGATGACAGAAGATGACAGAAGATGACAGAATATGACAGAATGACAGAAGAGGACAGAAGAGGACAGAAGATGACAGAAGATGACAGAAGATGACAGAAGATGACAGAATGACCGAAGAGGTCAGAAGATGACAGAAGATGACAGAAGATGACAGAAGATAACAGAAGATGACAGAATGACAGAAGAGGACAGAATGACAGAAGATGACAGAAGATGACAGAAGAAGACAGAAGATGACAGAAGATGACAGAAGATGACAGAATATGACAGAAGATGACAGAAGATGACAGAATATGACAGAAGATGACAGAATGACAGAAGAGGACAGAATGACAGAAGAGGACAGAATATGCCAGAAGATGACAGAAGGTGATAGAATGACAGAAGATGACAGAAGATGACAGAAGATGACAGAAGATGACAGAAGATGACAGAATGACAGAAGAGGACAGAATGACAGAAGATGACAGAATGACAGAAGAAGACAGAATGACAGAAGATGACAGAAGATGACACAAGATGACAGAATGACAGAAGAGGACAGAATGACAGAAGATGACAGAATGACAGAAGATGACAGAAGATGACAGAAGATGACAGAAGATGACAGAAGATGACAGAATGACAGAAGATGACAGAAGATGACAGAAGATGACAAAATGACAGAAGAGGACAGAATGACAGAAGATGACAGAATGACAGAAGAGGGCAGAAGATGACAGAAGATGACAGAATGACAGAAGAGGACAGAATGACAGAAGGTGACAGAAGATGACAGAATGACAGAAGATGACAGAAGATGACAGAAGATGACAGAATATGACAGAAGATGACAGAATGACAGAAGATGTCAGAATGACAGAAGATGACAGAATGACAGAAGATGACAGAAGATGACAGAATGACAGAAGATGAAAGAAGATGAAGGAAGATGACAGAAGATGACAGAAGATGACAGAATGACAGAAGAGGACGGAATGACAGAAGATGACAGAAGATGACAGAAGATGACAGAATGACAGAAGATGTCAGAATGACAGAAGATGACAGAATGACAGAAGAGGACAGAATGACAGAAGATGACAGAAGATGACAGAACATGACAGAATGACAGAAGATGACAGAAGATGACAGAAGAGGACAGAATGACAGAAGATGACAGAATATGACAGAAGATGACAGAATGACATAAGATGACAGAAGATGACAGAAGAGGACAGAATGACAGAAGATAACAGAAGATGACAGAAGATGACAGAATGACAGAAGAGGACAGAAGATGACAGAATGACAGAAGAGGACAGAATGACAGAAGATGACAGAAGATGACAGAAGAAGACAGAATGACAGAAGAGGACAGAATGACAGAAGATGACAGAAGATGACAGAAGATGACAGAAGATGACAGAATGACAGAAGAGGACAGAATGACAGAAGAGGACAGAAGATGACAGAATGACAGAAGAAGACAGAAGAGGACAGAATGACAGAAGATGACAGAAGATGACAGAAGATGACAGAAGATGACAGAATTACAGAAGAGGACAGAATGACAGAAGAGGACAGAAGATGACAGAATGACAGAAGAGGACAGAAGATGACAGAAGATGACAGAATGACAGAAGAGGACAGAATGACAGAAGAGGACAGAATGACAGAAGATGACAGAATGACAGAAGATGACAGAAGATGACAGAAGATGACAGAATGACAGAAGATGACAGAAGATGACAGAATATGACAGAATATGACAGAAGATGACAGAATGACAGAAGATGACAGAAGATGACAGTAGATGGCAGAAGATGACAGAATGACAGAAGAGGACAGAAGATGACAGAAGATGACAGAAGATGACAGAAGATGACAGAATGACAGAAGAGGACAGAATGACAGAAGAGGACAGAATATGATAGAGGATGACAGAAGATGACAGAATGACAGAAGATGACAGAAGATGACAGAATGACAGAAGATGAAAGAACATGACAGAAGATGACAGAAGATGACAGAATATGACAGAAGAGGACAGAAGATGACAGAAGATGACAGAATATGACAGAAGATGACAGAAGATGACAGAATGACAGAAGAGGACAGAATGACAGAAGAGGACAGAATATGACAGAAGATGACACAAGATGACAGAATGACAGAAAATGACAGAAGAGGACAGAATATGACAGAAGAGGACAGAATGATAGAAGATGACAGAAGGTGACAGAAGATGGCAGAAGATGACAGAAGATGACAGAATATGACAGAAGATGACAGAAGATGACAGAGTATGACAGAAGATGACAGAAGATGACAGAATGACAGAAGAGGACAGAATGACAGAAGATGACAGAATGACAGAAGAGGACAGAAGATGACAGAGGATGACAGAAGATGACAGAATGACAGAAGAGGACAGAATGACAGAAGATGACAGAATGACAGAAGAGGACAGAAGAGGACAGAAGATGACAGAAGATGACAGAAGATGACAGAAGATGACAGAATGACCGAAGAGGTCAGAAGATGACAGAAGATGACAGAAGATGACAGAAGATAACAGAAGATGACAGAATGACAGAAGAGGACAGAATGACAGAAGATGACAGAAGATGACAGAAGAAGACAGAAGATGACAGAAGATGACAGAAGATGACAGAATATGACAGAAGATGACAGAAGATGACAGAATATGACAGAAGATGACAGAATGACAGAAGAGGACAGAATGACAGAAGAGGACAGAATATGCCAGAAGATGACAGAAGGTGATAGAATGACAGAAGATGACAGAAGATGACAGAAGATGACAGAAGATGACAGAAGATGACAGAATGACAGAAGAGGACAGAATGACAGAAGATGACAGAATGACAGAAGAAGACAGAATGACAGAAGATGACAGAAGATGACACAAGATGACAGAATGACAGAAGAGGACAGAATGACAGAAGATGACAGAATGACAGAAGATGACAGAAGATGACAGAAGATGACAGAATGACAGAAGATGACAGAAGATGACAGAAGATGACAAAATGACAGAAGAGGACAGAATGACAGAAGATGACAGAATGACAGAAGAGGGCAGAAGATGACAGAAGATGACAGAATGACAGAAGAGGACAGAATGACAGAAGGTGACAGAAGATGACAGAATGACAGAAGATGACAGAAGATGACAGAAGATGACAGAATATGACAGAAGATGACAGAAGATGACAGAAGATGACAGAATGACAGAAGAGGACAGAATGACAGAAGATGACAGAAGATGACAGAATGACAGAAGATGAAAGAAGATGAAGGAAGATGACAGAAGATGACAGAAGATGACAGAATGACAGAAGAGGACGGAATGACAGAAGATGACAGAAGATGACAGAAGATGACAGAAGATGACAGAATGACAGAAGATGTCAGAATGACAGAAGATGACAGAATGACAGAAGAGGACAGAATGACAGAAGATGACAGAAGATGACAGAACATGACAGAATGACAGAAGATGACAGAAGATGACAGAAGAGGACAGAATGACAGAAGATGACAGAATATGACAGAAGATGACAGAATGACATAAGATGACAGAAGATGACAGAAGAGGACAGAATGACAGAAGATAACAGAAGATGACAGAAGATGACAGAATGACAGAAGAGGACAGAAGATGACAGAATGACAGAAGAGGACAGAATGACAGAAGATGACAGAATGACAGAAGAGGACAGAAGATGACAGAGGATGACAGAAGATGACAGAATGACAGAAGAGGACAGAATGACAGAAGATGACAGAATGACAGAAGAGGACAGAAGAGGACAGAAGATGACAGAAGATGACAGAAGATGACAGAAGATGACAGAATGACCGAAGAGGTCAGAAGATGACAGAAGATGACAGAAGATGACAGAAGATAACAGAAGATGACAGAATGACAGAAGAGGACAGAATGACAGAAGATGACAGAAGATGACAGAAGAAGACAGAAGATGACAGAAGATGACAGAAGATGACAGAATATGACAGAAGATGACAGAAGATGACAGAATATGACAGAAGATGACAGAATGACAGAAGAGGACAGAATGACAGAAGAGGACAGAATATGCCAGAAGATGACAGAAGGTGATAGAATGACAGAAGATGACAGAAGATGACAGAAGATGACAGAAGATGACAGAAGATGACAGAATGACAGAAGAGGACAGAATGACAGAAGATGACAGAATGACAGAAGAAGACAGAATGACAGAAGATGACAGAAGATGACACAAGATGACAGAATGACAGAAGAGGACAGAATGACAGAAGATGACAGAATGACAGAAGATGACAGAAGATGACAGAAGATGACAGAATGACAGAAGATGACAGAAGATGACAGAAGATGACAAAATGACAGAAGAGGACAGAATGACAGAAGATGACAGAATGACAGAAGAGGGCAGAAGATGACAGAAGATGACAGAATGACAGAAGAGGACAGAATGACAGAAGGTGACAGAAGATGACAGAATGACAGAAGATGACAGAAGATGACAGAAGATGACAGAATATGACAGAAGATGACAGAAGATGACAGAAGATGACAGAATGACAGAAGAGGACAGAATGACAGAAGATGACAGAAGATGACAGAATGACAGAAGATGAAAGAAGATGAAGGAAGATGACAGAAGATGACAGAAGATGACAGAATGACAGAAGAGGACGGAATGACAGAAGATGACAGAAGATGACAGAAGATGACAGAAGATGACAGAATGACAGAAGATGTCAGAATGACAGAAGATGACAGAATGACAGAAGAGGACAGAATGACAGAAGATGACAGAAGATGACAGAACATGACAGAATGACAGAAGATGACAGAAGATGACAGAAGAGGACAGAATGACAGAAGATGACAGAATATGACAGAAGATGACAGAATGACATAAGATGACAGAAGATGACAGAAGAGGACAGAATGACAGAAGATAACAGAAGATGACAGAAGATGACAGAATGACAGAAGAGGACAGAAGATGACAGAATGACAGAAGAGGACAGAATGACAGAAGATGACAGAAGATGACAGAAGAAGACAGAATGACAGAAGAGGACAGAATGACAGAAGATGACAGAAGATGACAGAAGATGACAGAAGATGACAGAATGACAGAAGAGGACAGAATGACAGAAGAGGACAGAAGATGACAGAATGACAGAAGAAGACAGAAGAGGACAGAATGACAGAAGATGACAGAAGATGACAGAAGATGACAGAAGATGACAGAATTACAGAAGAGGACAGAATGACAGAAGAGGACAGAAGATGACAGAATGACAGAAGAGGACAGAAGATGACAGAAGATGACAGAATGACAGAAGAGGACAGAATGACAGAAGAGGACAGAATGACAGAAGATGACAGAATGACAGAAGATGACAGAAGATGACAGAAGATGACAGAATGACAGAAGATGACAGAAGATGACAGAATATGACAGAATATGACAGAAGATGACAGAAGATGACAGAATGACAGAAGATGACAGAAGATGACAGTAGATGGCAGAAGATGACAGAATGACAGAAGAGGACAGAAGATGACAGAAGATGACAGAAGATGACAGAAGATGACAGAAGATGACAGAATGACAGAAGAGGACAGAATGACAGAAGAGGACAGAATATGATAGAGGATGACAGAAGATGACAGAATGACAGAAGATGACAGAAGATGACAGAATGACAGAAGATGAAAGAACATGACAGAAGATGACAGAAGATGACAGAATATGACAGAAGAGGACAGAAGATGACAGAAGATGACAGAATATGACAGAAGATGACAGAAGATGACAGAATGACAGAAGAGGACAGAATGACAGAAGAGGACAGAATATGACAGAAGATGACACAAGATGACAGAATGACAGAAAATGACAGAAGAGGACAGAATATGACAGAAGAGGACAGAATGATAGAAGATGACAGAAGGTGACAGAAGATGGCAGAAGATGACAGAAGATGACAGAATATGACAGAAGATGACAGAAGATGACAGAGTATGACAGAAGATGACAGAAGATGACAGAATGACAGAAGAGGACAGAATGACAGAAGATGACAGAATGACAGAAGAGGACAGAAGATGACAGAGGATGACAGAAGATGACAGAAGATGACAGAATGACAGAAGAGGACAGAAGATGACAGAAGATGACAGAATGACAGAAGATGACAGAAGATGACAGAAGATGACAGAAGATGACAGAATGACAGAAGATGACAGAATGACAGAAGATGACAGAAGATGACAGAAGATGACAGAATGACAGAAGATGACAGAAGATGAGAGTAGATGACAGAAGATGACATAAGATGACAGAAGATGACAGAATGACAGAAGAGGACAGAAGATGACAGAAGATGACAGAAGATGACAGATTGACAGAAGAGGACAGAATGACAGAAGAGGACAGAATATGATAGAGGATGACAGAAGATGACAGAATGACAGAAGATGACAGAAGATGTCAGAAGGACAGAAGATGACAGAATGACAAAAGATGACAGAAGATGACAGAAGATGACAGAATATGACAGAAGAGGACAGAATATGACAGAAGAGGACAGAAGATGACAGAATATGACAGAAGATGACACAAGATGACAGAATGACAGAAAATGACAGAAGAGGACAGAACATGACAGAAGAGGACAGAATGACAGAAGATGACAGAAGATGGCAGAAGATGACAGAAGATGACAGAATATGACAGAAGATGACAGAAGATGACAGAGTATGACAGAAGATGACAGAAGATGACAGAAGATGAAAGAAGATGACAGAATGACAGAAGAGGACAGAATGACAGAAGATGACAGAATGACAGAAGAGGACAGAAGATGCCAGAAGAGGACAGAATGACAGAAGAGGACAGAATATGACAAAAGATGACAGAAGATGACAGAATGACAGAAGATGACAGAAGATGACAGAAAATGACAGAAGATGACAGAAGATGACAGAAGATGACAGAATGACAGAAGAGGAAAGAATGACAGAAGATGACAGAATGACAGAAGATGACAGAATGACAGATGAGGACAGAAGATGACAGAAGATGACAGAATGACAGAAGAGGACAGAAGATGACAGAATGACAGAAGAGGACAGAAGAGGACAGAAGATGACAGAAGATGACAGAAGATGACAGAAGATGACAGAATGAAAGAAGAGGTCAGAAGATGACAGAAGATGACAGAAGATGACAGAAGATAACAGAAGATGACAGAAGATGACAGAATGACAGAAGAGGACAGAATGACAGAAGATGACAGAATGACAGAAGATGACAGAATGACAGATGAGGACAGAAGATGACAGAAGATGACAGAAGATGACAGAATGACAGAAGAGGACAGAAGATGACAGAAGATGACAGAAGATGACAGAAGATGACAGAATGACAGAAGAGGACAGAAGAGGACAGAAGATGACAGAAGATGACAGAAGATGACAGAATGACAGAAGAAGTCAGAAGATGACAGAAGATGACAGAAGATGACAGAAGATGACAGAATGACAGAAGAGGACAGAATGACAGAAGAGGACAGAATGACAGAAGATGACAGAAGATGACAGAAGAAGACAGAAGATGACAGAAGATGACAGAAGATGACAGAATATGACAGAAGATGACAGAATGACAGAAGAAGTCAGAAGATGACAGAAGATGACAGAAGATGACAGAAGATGACAGAATGACAGAAGAGGACAGAATGACAGAAGAGGACAGAATATGATAGAGGATGACAGAAGATGACAGAATGACAGAAGATGACAGAAGATGACAGAATGACAGAAGATGAAAGAACATGACAGAAGATGACAGAAGATGACAGAATATGACAGAAGAGGACAGAAGATGACAGAAGATGACAGAATATGACAGAAGATGACAGAAGATGACAGAATGACAGAAGAGGACAGAATGACAGAAGAGGACAGAATATGACAGAAGATGACACAAGATGACAGAATGACAGAAAATGACAGAAGAGGACAGAATATGACAGAAGAGGACAGAATGATAGAAGATGACAGAAGGTGACAGAAGATGGCAGAAGATGACAGAAGATGACAGAATATGACAGAAGATGACAGAAGATGACAGAGTATGACAGAAGATGACAGAAGATGACAGAATGACAGAAGAGGACAGAATGACAGAAGATGACAGAATGACAGAAGAGGACAGAAGATGACAGAGGATGACAGAAGATGACAGAAGATGACAGAATGACAGAAGAGGACAGAAGATGACAGAAGATGACAGAATGACAGAAGATGACAGAAGATGACAGAAGATGACAGAAGATGACAGAATTACAGAAGAGGACAGAATGACAGAAGAGGACAGAAGATGACAGAATGACAGAAGAGGACAGAAGATGACAGAAGATGACAGAAGATGACAGAATGACAGAAGAGGACAGAATGACAGAAGATGACAGAATGACAGAAGATGACAGAAGATGACAGAAGATGACAGAATGACAGAAGATGACAGAAGATGAGAGTAGATGACAGAAGATGACATAAGATGACAGAAGATGACAGAAGATGACAGAATGACAGAAGAGGACAGAAGATGACAGAAGATGACAGAAGATGACAGATTGACAGAAGAGGACAGAATGACAGAAGAGGACAGAATATGATAGAGGATGACAGAAGATGACAGAATGACAGAAGATGACAGAAGATGTCAGAAGGACAGAAGATGACAGAATGACAAAAGATGACAGAAGATGACAGAATATGACAGAAGAGGACAGAAGATGACAGAATATGACAGAAGATGACACAAGATGACAGAATGACAGAAAATGACAGAAGAGGACAGAACATGACAGAAGAGGACAGAATGACAGAAGATGACAGAAGATGGCAGAAGATGACAGAAGATGACAGAATATGACAGAAGATGACAGAAGATGACAGAGTATGACAGAAGATGACAGAAGATGACAGAAGATGACAGAATGACAGAAGAGGACAGAATGACAGAAGATGACAGAATGACAGAAGAGGACAGAAGATGACAGAAGATGACAGAAGATGACAGAATGACAGAAGAGGACAGAAGATGCCAGAAGAGGACAGAATGACAGAAGAGGACAGAATATGACAAAAGATGACAGAAGATGACAGAATGACAGAAGATGACAGAAGATGACAGAAAATGACAGAAGATGACAGAAGATGACAGAAGATGACAGAATGACAGAAGAGGAAAGAATGACAGAAGATGACAGAATGACAGAAGATGACAGAATGACAGATGAGGACAGAAGATGACAGAAGATGACAGAATGACAGAAGAGGACAGAAGATGACAGAATGACAGAAGAGGACAGAAGAGGACAGAAGATGACAGAAGATGACAGAAGATGACAGAAGATGACAGAATGAAAGAAGAGGTCAGAAGATGACAGAAGATGACAGAAGATGACAGAAGATAACAGAAGATGACAGAAGATGACAGAATGACAGAAGAGGACAGAATGACAGAAGATGACAGAATGACAGAAGATGACAGAATGACAGATGAGGACAGAAGATGACAGAAGATGACAGAAGATGACAGAAGATGACAGAATGACAGAAGAGGACAGAAGATGACAGAAGATGACAGAATGACAGAAGATGACAGAAGATGACAGAAGATGACAGAAGATGACAGAATGACAGAAGATGACAGAATGACAGAAGATGACAGAAGATGACAGAAGATGACAGAATGACAGAAGATGACAGAAGATGAGAGTAGATGACAGAAGATGACATAAGATGACAGAAGATGACAGAATGACAGAAGAGGACAGAAGATGACAGAAGATGACAGAAGATGACAGATTGACAGAAGAGGACAGAATGACAGAAGAGGACAGAATATGATAGAGGATGACAGAAGATGACAGAATGACAGAAGATGACAGAAGATGTCAGAAGGACAGAAGATGACAGAATGACAAAAGATGACAGAAGATGACAGAAGATGACAGAATATGACAGAAGAGGACAGAATATGACAGAAGAGGACAGAAGATGACAGAATATGACAGAAGATGACACAAGATGACAGAATGACAGAAAATGACAGAAGAGGACAGAACATGACAGAAGAGGACAGAATGACAGAAGATGACAGAAGATGGCAGAAGATGACAGAAGATGACAGAATATGACAGAAGATGACAGAAGATGACAGAGTATGACAGAAGATGACAGAAGATGACAGAAGATGAAAGAAGATGACAGAATGACAGAAGAGGACAGAATGACAGAAGATGACAGAATGACAGAAGAGGACAGAAGATGCCAGAAGAGGACAGAATGACAGAAGAGGACAGAATATGACAAAAGATGACAGAAGATGACAGAATGACAGAAGATGACAGAAGATGACAGAAAATGACAGAAGATGACAGAATGACAGAAGAGGAAAGAATGACAGAAGATGACAGAATGACAGAAGATGACAGAATGACAGATGAGGACAGAAGATGACAGAAGATGACAGAATGACAGAAGAGGACAGAAGATGACAGAATGACAGAAGAGGACAGAAGAGGACAGAAGATGACAGAAGATGACAGAAGATGACAGAAGATGACAGAATGAAAGAAGAGGTCAGAAGATGACAGAAGATGACAGAAGATGACAGAAGATAACAGAAGATGACAGAAGATGACAGAATGACAGAAGAGGACAGAATGACAGAAGATGACAGAATGACAGAAGATGACAGAATGACAGATGAGGACAGAAGATGACAGAAGATGACAGAAGATGACAGAATGACAGAAGAGGACAGAAGATGACAGAAGATGACAGAAGATGACAGAAGATGACAGAATGACAGAAGAGGACAGAAGAGGACAGAAGATGACAGAAGATGACAGAAGATGACAGAATGACAGAAGAAGTCAGAAGATGACAGAAGATGACAGAAGATGACAGAAGATGACAGAATGACAGAAGAGGACAGAATGACAGAAGAGGACAGAATGACAGAAGATGACAGAAGATGACAGAAGAAGACAGAAGATGACAGAAGATGACAGAAGATGACAGAATATGACAGAAGATGACAGAATGACAGAAGAAGTCAGAAGATGACAGAAGATGACAGAAGATGACAGAAGATGACAGAATGACAGAAGAGGACAGAATGACAGAAGAGGACAGAATATGATAGAGGATGACAGAAGATGACAGAATGACAGAAGATGACAGAAGATGACAGAATGACAGAAGATGAAAGAACATGACAGAAGATGACAGAAGATGACAGAATATGACAGAAGAGGACAGAAGATGACAGAAGATGACAGAATATGACAGAAGATGACAGAAGATGACAGAATGACAGAAGAGGACAGAATGACAGAAGAGGACAGAATATGACAGAAGATGACACAAGATGACAGAATGACAGAAAATGACAGAAGAGGACAGAATATGACAGAAGAGGACAGAATGATAGAAGATGACAGAAGGTGACAGAAGATGGCAGAAGATGACAGAAGATGACAGAATATGACAGAAGATGACAGAAGATGACAGAGTATGACAGAAGATGACAGAAGATGACAGAATGACAGAAGAGGACAGAATGACAGAAGATGACAGAATGACAGAAGAGGACAGAAGATGACAGAGGATGACAGAAGATGACAGAAGATGACAGAATGACAGAAGAGGACAGAAGATGACAGAAGATGACAGAATGACAGAAGATGACAGAAGATGACAGAAGATGACAGAAGATGACAGAATTACAGAAGAGGACAGAATGACAGAAGAGGACAGAAGATGACAGAATGACAGAAGAGGACAGAAGATGACAGAAGATGACAGAAGATGACAGAATGACAGAAGAGGACAGAATGACAGAAGATGACAGAATGACAGAAGATGACAGAAGATGACAGAAGATGACAGAATGACAGAAGATGACAGAAGATGAGAGTAGATGACAGAAGATGACATAAGATGACAGAAGATGACAGAAGATGACAGAATGACAGAAGAGGACAGAAGATGACAGAAGATGACAGAAGATGACAGATTGACAGAAGAGGACAGAATGACAGAAGAGGACAGAATATGATAGAGGATGACAGAAGATGACAGAATGACAGAAGATGACAGAAGATGTCAGAAGGACAGAAGATGACAGAATGACAAAAGATGACAGAAGATGACAGAAGATGACAGAATATGACAGAAGAGGACAGAAGATGACAGAATATGACAGAAGATGACACAAGATGACAGAATGACAGAAAATGACAGAAGAGGACAGAACATGACAGAAGAGGACAGAATGACAGAAGATGACAGAAGATGGCAGAAGATGACAGAAGATGACAGAATATGACAGAAGATGACAGAAGATGACAGAGCATGACAGAAGATGACAGAAGATGACAGAAGATGACAGAATGACAGAAGAGGACAGAATGACAGAAGATGACAGAATGACAGAAGAGGACAGAAGATGACAGAAGATGACAGAAGATGACAGAATGACAGAAGAGGACAGAAGATGCCAGAAGAGGACAGAATGACAGAAGAGGACAGAATATGACAAAAGATGACAGAAGATGACAGAATGACAGAAGATGACAGAAGATGACAGAAAATGACAGAAGATGACAGAAGATGACAGAAGATGACAGAATGACAGAAGAGGAAAGAATGACAGAAGATGACAGAATGACAGAAGATGACAGAATGACAGATGAGGACAGAAGATGACAGAAGATGACAGAATGACAGAAGAGGACAGAAGATGACAGAATGACAGAAGAGGACAGAAGAGGACAGAAGATGACAGAAGATGACAGAAGATGACAGAAGATGACAGAATGAAAGAAGAGGTCAGAAGATGACAGAAGATGACAGAAGATGACAGAAGATAACAGAAGATGACAGAAGATGACAGAATGACAGAAGAGGACAGAATGACAGAAGATGACAGAATGACAGAAGATGACAGAATGACAGATGAGGACAGAAGATGACAGAAGATGACAGAAGATGACAGAAGATGACAGAATGACAGAAGAGGACAGAAGATGACAGAAGATGAAAGAAGATGACAGAAGATGACAGAATGACGGAAGAGGACAGAAGAGGACAGAAGATGACAGAAGATGACAGAAGATGACAGAATGACAGAAGAAGTCAGAAGATGACAGAAGATGACAGAAGATGACAGAAGATGACAGAATGACAGAAGAGGACAGAATGACAGAAGAGGACAGAATGACAGAAGATGACAGAAGATGACAGAAGAAGACAGAAGATGACAGAAGATGACAGAAGATGACAGAATATGACAGAAGATGACAGAAGATGACAGAATATGACAGAAGATGACAGAATGACAGAAGAGGACAAAATGACAGAAGAGGACAGAATATGACAGAAGATGACAGAAGGTGACAGAATGACAGAAGATGACAGAAGATGACAGAAGATCACAGAAGATGACAGAAGATGACAGAATGACAGAAGAGGACAGAATGACAGAAGATGACAGAATGACAGAAGAGGACAGAATGACAGAAGATGACAGAAGATGACACAAGATGACAGAATGACAGAAGAGGACAGAATGACAGAAGATGACAGAATGACAGAAGATGACAGAAGATGACAGAAGATGACAGAATGACAGACGAGGACAGAAGATGACAGAAGATGGCAGAAGATGACAGAAGATGACAGAATGACAGAAGAGGACAGAATGACAGAAGAGGTCAGAATGACAGAAGATGACAGAAGATGACAGAAGAGGACAGAATGACAGAAGATGACAGAATGACAGAAGAGGACAGAATGACAGAAGATGACAGAAGATGACAGAAGATGACAGAAGATGACAGAATGACAGAAGATGACAGAAGATGACAGAGTATGACAGAAGATGACAGAAGATGACAGAAGATGACAGAATGACAGAAGAGGACAGAAGATGACAGAAGATGACAGAAGATGACAGAATGACAGAAGAGGACAGAAGATGACAGAAGATGACAGAATGACAGAAGATGACAGAAGATGACAGAAGATGACAGAATGACCGAAGAGGACAGAATGACAGAAGAGGACAGAATGACAGAAGAGGACAGAATATGACAAAAGATGACAGAAGATGACAGAATGACAGAAGATGACAGAAGATGACAGAAAATGACAGAAGATGACAGAAGATGACAGAAGATGACAGAATGACAGAAGAGGACAGAATGACAGAAGATGACAGAATGACAGAAGATGACAGAATGACAGATGAGGACAGAAGATGACAGAAGATGACAGAAGATGACAGAAGATGACAGAATGACAGAAGAGGACAGAAGAGGACAGAAGATGACAGAAGATGACAGAAGATGACAGAAGATGACAGAATGACAGAAGAGGTCAGAAGATGACAGAAGATGACAGAAGATGACAGAAGATAACAGAAGATGACAGAATGACAGAAGAGGACAGAATGACAGAAGAGGACAGAATGACAGAAGATGACAGAAGATGACAGAAGAAGACAGAAGATGACAGAAGATGACAGAAGATGACAGAATATGACAGAAGATGACAGAAGATGACAGAATATGACAGAAGATGACAGAATGACAGAAGAGGACAGAATGACAGAAGAGGACAGAATATGCCAGAAGATGACAGAAGGTGACAGAATGACAGAAGATGACAGAAGATGACAGAAGATCACAGAAGATGACAGAAGATGACAGAATGACAGAAGAGGACAGAATGACAGAAGATGACAGAATGACAGAAGAGGACAGAATGACAGAAGATGACAGAAGATGACACAAGATGACAGGATGACAGAAGAGGACAGAATGACAGAAGATGACAGAATGACAGAAGATGACAGAAGATGACAGAAGATGACAGAATGACAGATGAGGACAGAAGATGACAGAAGATGGCAGAAGATGACAGAAGATGACAGAATGACAGAAGAGGACAGAATGACAGAAGATGAAAGAAGATGACAGAAGATGACAGAATGACAGAAGAGGACAGAATGACAGAAGATGACAGAAGATGACAGAAGATGACAGAAGATGACAGAATGACAGAAGATGACAGAAGATGACAGAAGATGACAAAATGACAGAAGAGGACAGAATGACAGAAGATGACAGAATGACAGAAGAGGACAGAATGACAGAAGATGACAGAAGATGACAGAATGACAGAAGAGGACAGAATGACAGAAGATGAAAGAAGATGACAGAAGATGGCAGAAGATGACAGAATGACAGAAGATGACAGAAGATGACAGAAGGTGACAAAATGACAGAAGAGGACAGAATGACAGAAGATGACAGAGTGACAGAAGAGGACAGAATGACAGAAGATGACAGAAGATGACAGAAGATGACAGAATGACAGATGAGGACAGAAGATGACAGAAGATGACAGAATATGACAGAATGACAAAAGAGGACAGAAGATGACAGAAGATGACAGAAGATGACAGAATGACAGAAGAGGACAGAAGATGACAGAAGATGACAGAAGATGACAGAAGATGACAGAATGACAGAAGAGGTCAGAAGATGACAGAAGATGACAGAAGATGACAGAAGATAACAGAAGATGACAGAATGACAGAAGAGGACAGAATGACAGAAGAGGACAGAATGACAGAAGATGACAGAAGATGACAGAAGAAGACAGAAGATGACAGAAGATGACAGAATATGACAGAAGATGACAGAAGATGACAGAATATGACAGAAGATGACAGAATGACAGACGAGGACAGAAGATGACAGAAGATGGCAGAAGATGACAGAAGATGACAGAATGACAGAAGAGGACAGAATGACAGAAGATGATAGAAGATGACAGAAGATGACAGAATGACAGAAGAGGACAGAATGACAGAAGAGGACAGAATATGCCAGAAGATGAGAGAAGGTGACAGAATGACAGAAGATGACAGAAGATGACAGAAGATCACAGAAGATGACAGAATGACAGAAGAGGACAGAATGACAGAAGATGACAGAATGACAGAAGAGGACAGAATGACAGAAGATGACAGAAGATGACACAAGATGACAGGATGACAGAAGAGGACAGAATGACAGAAGATGACAGAATGACAGAAGATGACAGAAGATGACAGAAGATGACAGAATGACAGACGAGGACAGAAGATGACAGAAGATGGCAGAAGATGACAGAAGATGACAGAATGACAGAAGAGGACAGAATGACAGAAGATGATAGAAGATGACAGAAGATGACAGAATGACAGAAGAGGACAGAATGACAGAAGATGACAGAAGATGACAGAAGATGACAGAAGATGACAGAATGACAGAAGATGAGTGAAGATGACAGAAGAAGACAAAATGACAGAAGAGGACAGAATGACAGAAGATGACAGAATGACAGAAGAGGACAGAATGACAGAAGATGACAGAAGATGACAGAATGACAGAAGAGGACAGAATGACAGAAGATGAAAGAAGATGACAGAAGATGGCAGAAGATGACAGAATGACAGAAGATGACAGAAGATGACAGAAGATGACAAAATGACAGAAGAGGACAGAATGACAGAAGATGACAGAGTGACAGAAGAGGACAGAATGACAGAAGGTGACAGAAGATGACAGAAGATGACAGAAGATGACAGAAGATGACAGAATGACAGAAGATGTCAGAATGACAGATGATGACAGAATGACAGAAGCGGACAGAAGATGACAGAAGATGACAGAAGATGACAGAAGGTGACAGAATGACTGAAGAGGTCAGAATGACAGAAGATGACAGAAGATGACAGAAGAGGACAGAATGACAGAAGATGACAGAATGACAGAAGAGGACAGAATGACAGAAGATGACAGAAGATGACAGAAGATGACAGAATGACAGAAGATGACAGAAGATGACGGAAGATGACAGAAGATGACAGAAGATGACAGAATGACAGAAGAGGACAGAATGACAGAAGGTGACAGAAGATGACAGAAGATGACAGAAGATGACAGAAGATGACAGAATGACAGAAGATGTCAGAATGACAGATGATGACAGAATGACAGAAGCGGACAGAAGATGACAGAAGATGACAGAAGATGACAGAAGATGACAGAAGGTGACAGAATGACTGAAGAGGTCAGAATGACAGAAGATGACAGAAGATGACAGAAGAGGACAGAATGACAGAAGATGACAGAATGACAGAAGAGGACAGAGTGACAGAAGATGACAGAAGATGACAGAAGATGACAGAAGATGACAGAATGACAGAAGAGGACAGAAGATGACAGAAGATGACAGAAGATGACAGAATGACAGAAGATGACAGAAGATGACAGAAGATGACAGAATGACAGAAGATGTCAGAATGACAGATGATGACAGAATGACAGAAGCGGACAGAAGATGACAGAAGATGACAGAAGATGACAGAAGGTGACAGAATGACAGAAGAGGTCAGAATGACAGAAGATGACAGAAGAGGACAGAATGACAGAAGATGACAGAATGACAGAAGAGGACAGAGTGACAGAAGATGACAGAAAATGACAGAAGATGACAGAATGACAGAAGATGACAGAAGATGACAGAGTATGACAGAAGATGACAGAAGATGACAGAATGACAGAAGAGGACAGAAGATGACAGAAGATGACAGAAGATGACAGAATGACAGAAGAGGACAGAAGATGACAGAAGATGACAGAATGACAGAAGATGACAGAAGATGACAGAAGATGACAGAAGATGACAGAATGACCGAAGAGGACAGAATGACAGAAGAGGACAGAATGACAGAAGAGGACAGAATATGACAAAAGATGACAGAAGATGACAGAATGACAGAAGATGACAGAAGATGACAGAAAATGACAGAAGATGACAGAAGATGACAGAATGACAGAAGAGGACAGAATGACAGAAGATGACAGAATGACAGAAGATGACAGAATGACAGATGAGGACAGAAGATGACAGAAGATGACAGAAGATGACAGAAGATGACAGAATGACAGAAGAGGACAGAAGATGACAGAAGATGACAGAAGATGACAGAATGACAGAAGAGGACAGAAGAGGACAGAAGATGACAGAAGATGACAGAATGACAGAAGAGGTCAGAAGATGACAGAAGATGACAGAAGATAACAGAAGATGACAGAATGACAGAAGAGGACAGAATGACAGAAGAGGACAGAATGACAGAAGATGACAGAAGATGACAGAAGAAGACAGAAGATGACAGAAGATGACAGAAGATGACAGAATATGACAGAAGATGACAGAAGATGACAGAATATGACAGAAGATGACAGAATGACAGAAGAGGACAGAATGACAGAAGAGGACAGAATATGACAGAAGATGACAGAAGGTGACAGAATGACAGAAGATGACAGAAGATGACAGAAGATCACAGAAGATGACAGAAGATGACAGAATGACAGAAGAGGACAGAATGACAGAAGATGACAGAATGACAGAAGAGGACAGAATGACAGAAGATGACACAAGATGACACAAGATGACAGAATGACAGAAGAGGACAGAATGACAGAAGATGACAGAATGACAGAAGATGACAGAAGATGACAGAAGATGACAGAATGACAGACGAGGACAGAAGATGACAGAAGATGGCAGAAGATGACAGAAGATGACAGAATGACAGAAGAGGACAGAATGACAGAAGAGGACAGAATGACAGAAGATGACAGAATGACAGAAGAGGACAGAATGACAGAAGATGGCAGAAGATGACAGAAGATGACAGAAGATGACAGAATGACAGAAGATGACAGAAGATGACAGAGTATGACAGAAGATGACAGAAGATGACAGAAGATGACAGAATGACAGAAGAGGACAGAAGATGACAGAAGATGACAGAAGATGACAGAATGACAGAAGAGGACAGAAGATGACAGAAGATGACAGAATGACAGAAGATGACAGAAGATGACAGAAGATGACAGAAGATGACAGAATGACCGAAGAGGACAGAATGACAGAAGAGGACAGAATGACAGAAGAGGACAGAATATGACAAAAGATGACAGAAGATGACAGAATGAAAGAAGATGACAGAAGATGACAGAAAATGACAGAAGATGACAGAAGATGACAGAATGACAGAAGATGACAGAATGACAGAAGATGACAGAATGACAGAAGATGACAGAATGACAGATGAGGACAGAAGATGACAGAAGATGACAGAAGATGACAGAAGATGACAGAATGACAGAAGAGGACAGAAGATGACAGAAGATGACAGAAGATGACAGAAGATGACAGAATGACAGAAGAGGACAGAAGAGGACAGAAGATGACATAAGATGACAGAAGATGACAGAAGATGACAGAATAACAGAAGAGGTCAGAAGATGAAAGAAGATGACAGAAGATGACAGAAGATAACAGAAGATGACAGAATGACAGAAGAGGACAGAATGACAGAAGAGGACAGAATGACAGAAGATGACAGAAGATGACAGAAGAAGACAGAAGATGACAGAAGATGACAGAATATGACAGAAGATGACAGAATGACAGAAGAGGACAGAATGACAGAAGAGGACAGAATATGCCAGAAGATGACAGAAGGTGACAGAATGACAGAAGATGACAGAAGATGACAGAAGATCACAGAAGATGACAGAAGATGACAGAATGACAGAAGAGGACAGAATGACAGAAGATGACAGAATGACAGAAGAGGACAGAATGACAGAAGATGACAGAAGATGACAGAAGATGACAGAAGATGACAGAATGACAGAACATGACAGAAGATGACAGAAGATGACAAAATGACAGAAGATGACAGAATGACAGAAGAGGACAGAATGACAGAAGATGACAGAAGATGACACAAGATGACAGAATGACAGAAGAGGACAGAATGACAGAAGATGACAGAATGACAGAAGATGACAGAAGATGACAGAAGATGACAGAATGACAGACGAGGACAGAAGATGACAGAAGATGGCAGAAGATGACAGAAGATGACAGAATGACAGAAGAGGACAGAATGACAGAAGATGATAGAAGATGACAGATGATGACAGAATGACAGAAGAGGACAGAATGACAGAAGATGACAGAAGATGACAGAAGATGACAGAAGATGACAGAATGACAGAAGATGACAGAAGATGACAGAAGATGACAAAATGACAGAAGAGGACAGAATGACAGAAGATGACAGAATGACAGAAGAGGACAGAATGACAGAAGATGACAGAAGATGACAGAATGACAGAAGAGGACAGAATGACAGAAGATGAAAGAAGATGACAGAAGATGGCAGAAGATGTCAGAATGACAGAAGATGACAGAAGATGACAGAAGATGACAAAATGACAGAAGAGGACAGAATGACAGAAGATGACAGAGTGACAGAAGAGGACAGAATGACAGAAGAGGACAGAATGACAGAAGATGACAGAATATGACAGAAGATGATTGAATATGACAGAAGATGACAGAAGATGACAGAAGATGACAGAATGACAGAAGAGGACAGAATGACAGAAGATGACAGAAGATGACAGAAGATGACAGAATGACAGAAGATGACAGAAGATGACGGAAGATGACAGAAGATGACAGAAGATGACAGAATGACAGAAGAGGACAGAATGACAGAAGATGACAGAAGATGACAGAAGATGACAGAATGACAGAAGATGTCAGAATGACAGAAGATGACAGAATGACAGAAGATGACAGAAGATGACAGAAGATGACAGAAGATGACAGAAGATGACAGAAGGTGACAGAATGACAGAAGAGGACAGAATGACAGAAGATGACAGAAGATGACAGAAGAGGACAGAATGACAGAAGATGACAGAATGACAGAAGAGGACAGAATGACAGAAGATGACAGAAGATGACAGAATGACAGAAGATGACAGAAGATGAGAGAGTATGACAGAAGATGACAGAAGATGACAGAAGATGACAGAAGATGACAGAATGACAGAAGAGGACAGAAGATGACAGAAGATGACAGAAGATGACATAATGACAGAAGATGACAGAAGATGACAGAATGACAGAAGATGACAGAAGATGACAGAAGATGACAGAAGATGACAAAAGATGACAGAAGATGACAGAATGACAGAAGATGACAGAAGATGACAGAAAATGACAGAAGATGACAGAAGATGACAGAAGATGACAGAATGACAGAAGAGGACAGAATGACAGAAGAGGACAGAATGACAGAAGATGACAGAATGACAGAAGATGACAGAATGACAGATGAGGACAGAAGATGACAGAAGATGACAGAAGATGACAGAAGATGACAGAATGACAGAAGAGGACAGAAGATGACAGAAGATGACAGAAGATGACAGAAGATGACAGAATATGACAGAATGACAGAAGAGGACAGAAGAGGACAGAAGATGACAGAAGATGACAGAATGACCGAAGAGGTCAGAAGATGACAGAAGATGACAGAAGATGACAGAATGACAGAAGATGACAGAAGATGACAGAAGATGACAGAAGATGACAGAATGACAGAAGATGACAGAAGATGACAGAAGATGACAAAATGACAGAAGATGACAGAATGACAGAAGAGGACAGAATGACAGAAGATGACAGAAGATGACACAAGATGACAGAATGACAGAAGTGGACAGAATGACAGAAGAGGACAGAATGACAGAAGATGACAGAAGATGACAGAAGATGACAGAATGACAGACGAGGACAGAAGATGACAGAAGATGGCAGAAGATGACAGAAGATGACAGAATGACAGAAGAGGACAGAATGACAGAAGATGATAGAAGATGACAGATGATGACAGAATGACAGAAGAGGACAGAATGACAGAAGATGACAGAAGATGACAGAAGATGACAGAAGATGACAGAATGACAGAAGATGACAGAAGATGACAGAAGATGACAAAATGACAGAAGAGGACAGAATGACAGAAGATGACAGAATGACAGAAGAGGACAGAATGACAGAAGATGACAGAAGATGACAGAATGACAGAAGAGGACAGAATGACAGAAGATGAAAGAAGATGACAGAAGATGGCAGAAGATGTCAGAATGACAGAAGATGACAGAAGATGACAGAAGATGACAAAATGACAGAAGAGGACAGAATGACAGAAGATGACAGAGTGACAGAAGAGGACAGAATGACAGAAGATGACAGAAGATGACAGAAGATGACAGAATGACAGAAGAGGACAGAATGACAGAAGATGACAGAATATGACAGAAGATGATTGAATATGACAGAAGATGACAGAAGATGACAGAAGATGACAGAATGACAGAAGAGGACAGAATGACAGAAGATGACAGAAGATGACAGAAGATGACAGAATGACAGAAGATGACAGAAGATGACGGAAGATGACAGAAGATGACAGAAGATGACAGAATGACAGAAGAGGACAGAATGACAGAAGATGACAGAAGATGACAGAAGATGACAGAAGATGACAGAATGACAGAAGATGTCAGAATGACAGAAGATGACAGAATGACAGAAGATGACAGAAGATGACAGAAGATGACAGAAGATGACAGAAGATGACAGAAGGTGACAGAATGACAGAAGAGGACAGAATGACAGAAGATGACAGAAGATGACAGAAGAGGACAGAATGACAGAAGATGACAGAATGACAGAAGAGGACAGAATGACAGAAGATGACAGAAGATGACAGAAGATGACAGAATGACAGAAGATGACAGAAGGTGAGAGAGTATGACAGAAGATGACAGAAGATGACAGAAGATGACAGAATGACAGAAGAGGACAGAAGATGACAGAAGATGACAGAAGATGACATAATGACAGAAGATGACAGAAGATGACAGAATGACAGAAGATGACAGAAGATGACAGAAGATGACAGAAGATGACAAAAGATGACAGAAGATGACAGAATGACAGAAGATGACAGAAGATGACAGAAAATGACAGAAGATGACAGAAGATGACAGAAGATGACAGAATGACAGAAGAGGACAGAATGACAGAAGAGGACAGAATGACAGAAGATGACAGAATGACAGAAGATGACAGAATGACAGATGAGGACAGAAGATGACAGAAGATGACAGAAGATGACAGAAGATGACAGAATGACAGAAGAGGACAGAAGATGACAGAAGATGACAGAAGATGACAGAAGATGACAGAATATGACAGAATGACAGAAGAGGACAGAAGAGGACAGAAGATGACAGAAGATGACAGAAGATGACAGAATGACCGAAGAGGTCAGAAGATGACAGAAGATGACAGAAGATGACAGAAGATAACAGAAGATGACAGAATGACAGAAGAGGACAGAATGACAGAAGATGACAGAAGATGACAGAAGAAGACAGAAGATGACAGAAGATGACAGAAGATGACAGAATATGACAGAAGATGACAGAAGATGACAGAATATGACAGAAGATGACAGAATGACAGAAGAGGACAGAATGACAGAAGAGGACAGAATATGCCAGAAGGTGATAGAATGACAGAAGATGACAGAAGATGACAGAAGATGACAGAAGATGACAGAAGATGACAGAATGACAGAAGAGGACAGAATGACAGAAGATGACAGAATGACAGAAGAAGACAGAATGACAGAAGATGACAGAAGATGACACAAGATGACAGAATGACAGAAGAGGACAGAATGACAGAAGATGACAGAATGACAGAAGATGACAGAAGATGACAGAAGATGACAGAAGATGACAGAATGACAGAAGAGGACAGAATGACAGAAGATGAAAGAAGATGACAGAAGATGGCAGAAGATGACAGAATGACAGAAGATGACAGAAGATGACAGAAGATGACAAAATGACAGAAGAGGACAGAATGACAGAAGATGACAGAGTGACAGAAGAGGACAGAATGACAGAAGATGACAGAAGATGACAGAAGATGACAGAATGACAGAAGAGGACAGAATGACAGAAGATGACAGAATATGACAGAAGATGATTGAATATGACAGAAGATGACAGAAGATGACAGAATGACAGAAGAGGACAGAATGACAGAAGATGACAGAAGATGACAGAATGACAGAAGATGACAGAAGATGACGGAAGATGACAGAAGATGACAGAAGATGACAGAATGACAGAAGAGGACAGAATGACAGAAGATGACAGAAGATGACAGAAGATGACAGAATGACAGAAGATGTCAGAATGACAGAAGATGACAGAATGACAGAAGAGGACAGAATGACAGAAGATGACAGAAGATGACAGAAGATGACAGAAGATGACAGAAGGTGACAGAATGACAGAAGAGGACAGAATGACAGAAGATGACAGAAGATGACAGAAGAGGACAGAATGACAGAAGATGACAGAATGACAGAAGAGGACAGAATGACAGAAGATGACAGAAGATGACAGAAGATGACAGAATGACAGAAGATGACAGAAGATGAGAGAGTATGACAGAAGATGACAGAAGATGACAGAAGATGACAGAAGATGACAGAATGACAGAAGAGGACAGAAGATGACAGAAGATGACAGAAGATGACATAATGACAGAAGAGGACAGAAGATGACAGAAGATGACAGAATGACAGAAGATGACAGAAGAAGACAGAAGATGACAGAATATGACAAAAGATGACAGAAGATGACAGAATGACAGAAGATGACAGAAGATGACAGAAAATGACAGAAGATGACAGAAGATGACAGAAGATGACAGAATGACAGAAGAGGACAGAATGACAGAAGATGACAGAATGACAGAAGATGACAGAATGACAGATGAGGACAGAAGATGACAGAAGATGACAGAAGATGACAGAAGATGACAGAATGACAGAAGAGGACAGAAGATGACAGAAGATGACAGAAGATGACAGAAGATGACAGAATATGACAGAATGACAGAAGAGGACAGAAGAGGACAGAAGATGACAGAAGATGACAGAAGATGACAGAAGATGACAGAATGACCGAAGAGGTCAGAAGATGACAGAAGATGACAGAAGATGACGGAAGATAACAGAAGATGACAGAATGACAGAAGAGGACAGAATGACAGAAGATGACAGAAGATGACAGAAGAAGACAGAAGATGACAGAGGATGACAGAAGATGACAGAATATGACAGAAGATGACAGAAGATGACAGAATATGACAGAAGATGACAGAATGACAGAAGAGGACAGAATGACAGAAGAGGACAGAATATGCCAGAAGATGACAGAAGGTGATAGAATGACAGAAGATGACAGAAGATGACAGAAGATGACAGAAGATGACAGAAGATGACAGAGTGACAGAAGAGGACAGAATGACAGAAGATGACAGAATGACAGAAGAAGACAGAATGACAGAAGATGACAGAAGATGACACAAGATGACAGAATGACAGAAGAGGACAGAATGACAGAAGATGACAGAATGACAGAAGATGACAGAAGATGACAGAAGATGACAGAATGACAGAAGATGACAGAAGATGACAGAAGATGACAAAATGACAGAAGAGGACAGAATGACAGAAGATGACAGAATGACAGAAGAGGGCAGAAGATGACAGAAGATGACAGAATGACAGAAGAGGACAGAATGACAGAAGGTGACAGAAGATGACAGAATGACAGAAGAGGACAGAAGATGACAGAAGATGACAAAAGATGACAGAATGACAGAAGATGACAGAAGATGACAGAAGATGACAAAATGACAGAAGAGGACAGAATGACAGAAGATGACAGAGTGACAGAAGAGGACAGAATGACAGAAGATGACAGAAGATGGAAGAAAATGACAGAATGACAGAAGAGGACAGAATGACAGAAGATGACAGAATATGACAGAAGATGACAGAATATGACAGAAGATGACAGAAGATGACAGAAGATGACAGAATGACAGAAGAGGACAGAATGACAGAAGATGACAGAAGATGACAGAATGACAGAAGATGAAAGAAGATGAAGGAAGATGACAGAAGATGACAGAAGATGACAGAATGACAGAAGAGGACGGAATGACAGAAGATGACAGAAGATGACAGAAGATGACAGAAGATGACAGAATGACAGAATATGTCAGAATGACAGAAGATGACAGAATGACAGAAGAGGACAGAATGACAGAAGATGACAGAAGATGACAGAAGATGACAGAACATGACAGAATGACAGAAGATGCCAGAAGATGACAGAAGAGGACAGAATGACAGAAGATGACAGAATATGACAGAAGATGACAGAATGACATAAGATGACAGAAGATAACAGAAGATGACAGAAGATGACAGAATGACAGAAGAGGACAGAAGATGACAGAATGACAGAAGAGGACAGAATGACAGAAGATGACAGAAGATGACAGAAGAAGACAGAATGACAGAAGAGGACAGAATGACAGAAGATGACAGAAGATGACAGAAGATGACAGAAGATGACAGAATGATAGAAGAGGACAGAATGACAGAAGAGGACAGAAGATGACAGAATGACAGAAGAAGACAGAAGAGGACAGAATGACAGAAGATGACAGAAGATGACAGAAGATGACAGAAGATGACAGAATTACAGAAGAGGACAGAATGACAGAAGAGGACAGAAGATGACAGAATGACAGAAGAGGACAGAAGATGACAGAAGATGACAGAATGACAGAAGAGGACAGAATGACAGAAGAGGACAGAATGACAGAAGATGACAGAATGACAGAAGATGACAGAAGATGACAGAAGATGACAGAATGACAGAAGATGACAGAAGATGACAGAATATGACAGAATATGACAGAAGATGACAGAAGATGACAGAAGATGACAGAATGACAGAAGATGACAGAAGATGACAGTAGATGGCAGAAGATGACAGAATGACAGAAGAGGACAGAAGATGACAGAAGATGACTGAAGATGACAGAAGATGACAGAAGATGACAGAATGACAGAAGAGGACAGAATGACAGAAGAGGACAGAATATGATAGAGGATGACAGAAGATGACAGAATGACAGAAGATGACAGAAGATGACAGAATGACAGAAGATGAAAGAACATGACAGAAGATGACAGAAGATGACAGAATATGACAGAAGAGGACAGAAGATGACAGAAGATGACAGAATATGACAGAAGATGACAGAAGATGACAGAATGACAGAAGAGGACAGAATGACAGAAGAGGACAGAATATGACAGAAGATGACACAAGATGACAGAATGAAAGAAAATGACAGAAGAGGACAGAATATGACAGAAGAGGACAGAATGATAGAAGATGACAGAAGGTGACAGAAGATGGCAGAAGATGACAGAAGATGACAGAATATGACAGAAGATGACAGAAGATGACAGAGTATGACAGAAGATGACAGAAGATGACAGAATGACAGAAGAGGACAGAATGACAGAAGATGACAGAATGACAGAAGAGGACAGAAGATGACAGAGGATGACAGAAGATGACAGAAGATGACAGAATGACAGAAGAGGACAGAAGATGACAGAAGATGACAGAATGACAGAAGATGACAGAAGATGACAGAAGATGACAGAAGATGACAGAATTACAGAAGAGGACAGAATGACAGAAGAGGACAGAAGATGACAGAATGACAGAAGAGGACAGAAGATGACAGAAGATGACAGAATGACAGAAGAGGACAGAATGACAGAAGATGACAGAATGACAGAAGATGACAGAAGATGACAGAAGATGACAGAATGACAGAAGATGACAGAAGATGAGAGTAGATGACAGAAGATGACATAAGATGACAGAAGATGACAGAAGATGACAGAATGACAGAAGAGGACAGAAGATGACAGAAGATGACAGAAGATGACAGATTGACAGAAGAGGACAGAATGACAGAAGAGGACAGAATATGATAGAGGATGACAGAAGATGACAGAATGACAGAAGATGACAGAAGATGACAGAATGACAGAAGAGGACAGAATGACAGAAGATGACAGAATAACAGAAGATGACAGAATGACAGATGAGGACAGAAGATGACAGAAGATGACAGAAGATGACAGAAGATGACAGAATGACAGAAGAGGAGAGAAGATGACAGAAGATGACTGAAGATGACAGAAGATGACAGAATCACAGAAGAGGACAGAAGAGGACAGAAGATGACAGAAGATGACAGAAGATGACAGAATGACAGAAGAGGACAGAATGACAGAAGAGGACAGAATGACAGAAGATGACAGAAGATGACAGAATGACAGAAGATGACAGAAGATGACAGAATGACAGAAAATGACAGAAGAGGACAGAAGATGACAGAAGATGACAGAAGATGGCAGAAGATGACAGAAGATGACAGAATATGACAGAATGACAGAAGAGGACAGAATGACAGAAGATGACAGAATGACAGAAGAGGACAGAAGATGACAGAAGATGACATAAGATGACAGAATGACAGAAGAGGACAGAAGATGACAGAAGATGACAGAAGATGGCAGAAGATGACAGAAGAGGACAAAATATGACAAAAGATGACAGAAGATGACAGAATGACCGAAGATGACAGAAGTTGACAGAAAATGACAGAAGATGACAGAAGATGACAGAATGACAGAAGAGGACAGAATGACAGAAGATGACAGAATGACAGATGATGACAGAATGACAGATGAGGACAGAAGATGACAGAAGATGACAGAAGATGACAGAAGATGACAGAAGATGACAGAAGATGACAGAAGATGACAGAATGACAGAAGAGGACAGAAGATGACAGAAGATGACAGAAGATGACAGAATGACAGAAGAGGACAGAAGAGGACAGAAGATGACAGAAGATGACAGAAGATGACAGAATGACAGAAGAGGTCAGAAGATGACAGAAGATGACTGAAGATGACTGAAGATGACAGAAGATAACAGAGGATGACAGAATGACAGAAGAGGACAGAATGACAGAGGATGACAGAATGACAGAAGATGACAGAATGACGGAAGATGACAGAAGATGACAGAAGAGGACAGAAGATGACAGAAGATGACAGAAGATGACAGATTGACAGAAGATGACAGGAGATGACAGAATGGCAGAAGATGACAGAAGAGGACAGAATGACTGAAGAGGACAGAATGACAGAAGATGACAGAACATGATAGAATGCCAGAAGAGGACAGAAGATGACAGAAGATGACAGAAGATGACAGAAGATGATAGAAGATGACAGAATGACAGAAGAGGACAGAAGATGACAGAAGATGACAGAAGATGACAGAAGATGACAGAATGACAGAGGAGGACAGAAAATGACAGAAGATGACAGAAGATGACAGAAGATGACAGAATGACAGAAGAGGACAGAAGATGACAGAATGACAGAAGATGACAGAAGATGACAGAAGATGACAGAATGACAGAAAATGACAGAAGAGGACAGAAGATGACAGAAGATGACAGAAGATGGCAGAAGATGACAGAAGATGACAGAATATGACAGAATGACAGAAGAGGACAGAATGACAGAAGATGACAGAATGACAGAAGAGGACAGAAGATGACAGAAGATGACATAAGATGACAGAATGACAGAAGAGGACAGAAGATGACAGAAGATGACAGAAGATGGCAGAAGATGACAGAAGAGGACAAAATATGACAAAAGATGACAGAAGATGACAGAATGACCGAAGATGACAGAAGTTGACAGAAAATGACAGAAGATGACAGAAGATGACAGAAGATGACAGAATGACAGAAGAGGACAGAATGACAGAAGATGACAGAATGACAGTAGATGACAGAATGACAGATGAGGACAGAAGATGACAGAAGATGACAGAAGATGAGAGAAGATGACAGAAGATGACAGAAGATGACAGAATGACAGAAGAGGACAGAAGATGACAGAAGATGACAGAAGATGACAGAATGACAGAAGAGGACAGAAGAGGACAGAAGATGACAGAAGATGACAGAAGATGACAGAATGACAGAAGAGGTCAGAAGATGACAGAAGATGACTGAAGATGACTGAAGATGACAGAAGATAACAGAGGATGACAGAATGACAGAAAAGGACAGAATGACAGAGGATGACAGAATGACAGAAGATGACAGAATGACGGAAGATGACAGAAGATGACAGAAGATGACAGAAGATGACAGAATGACAGAAGAGCACAGAAGAGGACAGAAGATGACAGAAGATGACAGAAGATGACAGAAGATGACAGATTGACAGAAGATGACAGGAGAAGACAGAATGGCAGAAGATGACAGAAGAGGACAGAATGACTGAAGAGGACAGAATGACAGAAGATGACAGAACATGATAGAATGCCAGAAGAGGACAGAAGATGACAGAAGATGACAGAAGATGACAGAAGATGATAGAAGATGACAGAATGACAGAAGAGGACAGAAGATGATAGAAGATGACAGAAGATGACAGAATGACAGAGGAGGACAGAAAATGACAGAAGATGACAGAAGATGACAGAAGATGACAGAATGACAGAAGAGGACAGAAGATGACAGAAGATGACAGAAGATGACAGAATGACAGAAGAGGACAGAATGACAGAAGAGGTAAGAATGACAGAAGATGACAGAAGATGACAGAAGAGGACAGAATTACAGAAGAGGACAGAATGACAGAAGAGGGCAGAATGACAGAAGATGACAGAAGATGACAGAATGACAGAAGAGGACAGAAGATGACAGAAGATGACAGAAAATGACAGAAGATGACCGAATGACAGAAGATGACAGAAGATGACAGAATATGTCAGAATATGACAGAAGATGACAGAAGATGACAGAAGATGACAGAATGACAGAAGATGACAGAAGATGACAGAAGATGACAGAAGATGACAGAAGATGACAGAAGATGACAGAATGACAGAAGAGGACAGAAGATGACAGAAGATGACAGAAGATGACAGAATGACAGAAGAGGACAGAATGACAGAAGATGACAGAAGATGTCAGAAGGACAGAAGATGACAGAAGATGTCAGAAGGACAGAAGATGACAGAATGACAGAAGATGACTGAACATGACAGAACATGACAGAAGATGACAGAATGGCAGAAGATGACAGAAGATGACAGAATATGACAGAAGATGACAGAAGATGACAGAATGACAGAAGAGGACAGAATGACAGAAGAGGACAGAATATGACAGAAGATGACAGAAGATGACAGAATGACAGAAGATGACAGAAGATGACAGAATGACAGAAAATGACAGGAGAGGACAGAATATGACAGAAGAGGACAGAATGAAAGAAGATGACAGAAGATGACAGAAGAAGACAGAAGATGACAGAAGATGGCAGAATGACAGAAGATGACAGAAGATGACAGAAGATGACAAAATGACAGAAGAGGACAGAATGACAGAAGATGACAGAATGACAGAAGAGGGCAGAAGATGACAGAAGACGACAGAATGACAGAAGAGGACAGAATGACAGAAGATGCCAGAATGACAGAAGAGGACAGAATGACAGAAGATGACAGAAGATGACAGAAGATGACAGAAGATGACAGAATGACAGAAGATGACAGAAGATGACAGAAGATGACAAAAGGACAGAAGAGGACAGAATGACAGAAGATGACAGAATGACAGAAGAGGACAGAATGACAGAAGATGACAGAAGATGACAGAATGACAGAAGAGGACAGAATGACAGAAGATGACAGAATATGACAGAAGATGACAGAATATGACAGAAGATAACAGAAGATGACAGAAGATGACAGAAGATGATAGAGTGACATAAGAGAACAGAATGGCAGAAGATGACAGAAGATGACAGAAGATGACAGAATGACAGAAGATGACAGAAGATGACCGAAGATGACAGGAGATGACAGAAGATGACAGAATGACAGAAGAGGACTGAATGACAGAAGATGACAGAAGATGACAGAATGACAGAAGATGACAGAATGACAGAAGATGACAGAATGACAGAAGAGGACAGAATGACAGAAGATGACAGAAGATGACAGAAGATGACAGAATGACAGAAGAGGACAGAATGACAAAAGATGACAGAATGACAGAAGAGGACAGAAGATGACAGAAGATGACAGAAGATGACAGAAGATGACAGAAGGTGACAGAATGACAGAAGAGGACAGAATGACAGAAGATGACAGAAGATGACAGAAGATGACAGAAGAGGACAGAATGATAGAAGATGACAAAATGACAGAAGAGGACAGAATGACAGAAGATGACAGAATGACAGAAGAGGACAGAATGAGAGAAGATGACAGAAGAGGACAGAATGACAGAAGATGAAAGAAGATGACAGAAGATGACAGAATGACAGAAGAGGACAGAATGACAGAAGATGACAGAAGATGACAGAAGAGGACAGAAGATGACAGAAGATGACAGAATGACAGAAGATGACAGAAGATGAGAGAAGATGACAGAAGTTGACAGAAGATGACAGAATGACAGAAGAGGACAGAATGACAGAAGATGACAGAAGATGACAGAATGACAGAAGAGGGCAGAAGGTGACAGAAGATGACAGAATGACAGAAGCGGACAGAACGACAGACGATGACAGAAGGTGACAGAAGATGACAGAAGATGACAGAATGACAAAAGAGGACAGAATGACAGAAGATGACAGAATGACAGAAGAGGATAGAAGATGACAGAAGATGACAGAAGATGACAGATTGACAGAAGAGGACAGAATGACAGAAGATGACAGAATGACAGAAGAGGACAGAAGATGACAAAAGATGACAGAATGGCAGAAGATGACAGAAGATGACAGAAGAGGACAGAATGACAGAATTTTACAGAAGATGACAGAATGACAGAAGATGACAGATGATGACAGGAGAGGACAGAAGATGACAGAAGATGACAGAATGATAGAAGAGGACAGAATGACAGAAGATGACAGAAGGTGACAGAAGAGGACAGAATGACAGAAGATGACAGAATGACAGATAAGGACAGAAGATGACAGAATGACAGAAGATGACAGAAGATGACAGAAGATGACAGAAGATGACAGAAGATGACAGAAGGTGACAGAAGATGACAGAAGATGAGAGAATGACAGAATAGGACAGAAGATGACAGAAGATGACAGAATGACAGAAGATGACAGAAGATGACAGAAGATGACAGAAGAGGACAGAATGACAGAAGATGACAGAGGATGACAGAAGATGACAGAAGATGACAGAAGAGGACAGAAGATGACAGAAGAGGACAGAATATGACAGAAGAGGACAGAATGACAGAAGATGAAAGAAGATGACAGAAGATGACAGAATATGACAGAAGATGACAGAAGATGACAGAAGATGACAGAAGATGACAGAATATGACAGAAGATGACAGAATGACAGAAGAGGACAGAATGACAGAAGAGGACAGAATACGACAGAAGGACAGAATGACAGAGGATGACAGAATGACAGAAGATGACAGAATGACAGAAGATGACAGAAGATGACAGAATGACAGAAGAGCACAGAAGAGGACAGAAGATGACAGAAGATGTCAGAAGATGACAGAAGATGACAGATTGACAGAAGATGACAGGAGATGACAGAATGGCAGAAGATGACAGAAGAGGACAGAATGACTGAAGAGGACAGAATGACAGAAGATGACAGAACATGATAGAATGCCAGAAGAGGACAGAAGATGACAGAAGATGACAGAAGATGACAGAAGATGACAGAAGATGATAGAAGATGACAGAATGACAGAAGAGGACAGAAGATGACAGAAGATGACAGAAGATGACAGAAGATGACAGAATGACAGAGGAGGACAGAAAATGACAGAAGATGACAGAAGATGACAGAAGATGACAGAAGATGACAGAATGACAGAAGAGGACAGAATGACAGAAGAGGACAGAATGACAGAAGATGACAGAAGATGACAGAAGAGGACAGAATTACAGAAGAGGACAGAATGACAGAAGAGGACAGAATGACAGATGACAGAAGATGACAGAATGACAGAAGATGACAGAAGATGGCAGAATGACAGAAGATGACAGAAGATGACAGAAGATGACAGAATATGACAGAATATGACAGAAGATGACAGAAGATGACAGAAGATGACAGAAGATGACAGAATGACAGAAGAGGACAGAATGACAGAAGAGCACAGAATATGACAGAAGATGACAGAAGATGACAGAATGACAGAAGATGACAGAAGATGACAGAATATGACAGAAGATGACAGAAGATGACAGAAGATGACAGAAGATGACGGAATATGACGGAATATGACAGAATGACAGAAGAGGACAGAATGACAGAAGAGGACAGAATATGACAGAAGATGACAGAATGACAAGATGACAGAAGATGACAGAATGACAGAAGATGACAGAAGATGGCAGAAGATGACAGAACATGACAGAATATGACAGAAGATGACAGAAGATGACAGAATGACAGAAGAGGACAGAATGACAGAAGATGACAGAATGACAGAAGAGGACAGAAGATGACAGAAGATGACAGAATGACAGAAGAGGACAGAAGATGACAGAAGATGACAGAAGATGACAGAAGATGACAGAAGATGACAGAATGACCGAAGAGGACAGAATGACAGAAGAGGACAGAATGACAGAAGAGGACAGAATATGACAAAAGATGACAGAAGATGACAGAATGACAGAAGATGACAGAAGATGACAGAAAATGACAGAAGATGACAGAAGATGACAGAATGACAGAAGAGGACAGAATGACAGAAGATGACAGAATAACAGAAGATGACAGAATGACAGATGAGGACAGAAGATGACAGAAGATGACAGAATGACAGAAGAGGAGAGAAGATGACAGAAGATGACTGAAGATGACAGAAGATGACAGAATCACAGAAGAGGACAGAAGAGGACAGAAGATGACAGAAGATGACAGAAAATGACAGAAGAGGACAGAAGATGACAGAAGATGACAGAATGACAGAAGATGACAGAATGACAGAAGATGACAGAATGACAGAAGAGGACAGAATGACAGAAGATGACAGAAGATGACAGAAGATGACAGAATGACAGAAGAGGACAGAATGACTAAAGATGACAGAATGACAGAAGAGGACAGAAGATGACAGAAGATGACAGAAGATGACAGAAGGTGACAGAATGACAGAAGAGGACAGAATGACAGAAGATGACAGAAGATGACAGAAGATGACAGAAGAGGACAGAATGATAGAAGATGACAAAATGACAGAAGAGGACAGAATGACAGAAGATGACAGAATGACAGAAGAGGACAGAATGAGAGAAGATGACAGAAGAGGACAGAATGACAGAAGATGAAAGAAGATGACAGAAGATGACAGAATGACAGAAGAGGACAGAATGACAGAAGATGACAGAAGATGACAGAAGAGGACAGAAGATGACAGAATGACAGAAGATGACAGAAGATGAGAGAAGATGACAGAAGTTGACAGAAGATGACAGAATGACAGAAGAGGACAGAATGACAGAAGATGACAGAAGATGACAGAATGACAGAAGAGGGCAGAAGGTGACAGAAGATGACAGAATGACAGAAGCGGACAGAACGACAGACGATGACCGAATGACAGAAGAGGACAGAAGATGACAGAAGAGGACAGAATGACAGAAGATGACAGAAGATGACAGAAGATGACAGAAATTGATAGAATGACAGAAGAGGACAGAATGACAGAAGATGACAGAAGATGACAGAAGATGACAGAATGACAGAAGAGGACAGAAGATGACAGAATGACAGAAGAGGGCAGAATGACAGAAGATGACAGAAGATGACAGAAGATGACAGAATGACAGAAGAGGACAGAATGACAGAAGATGACAGAATGACAGAAGAGGACAGAATGACAGAAGATGACAGAAGGTGACAGAAGATGACAGAAGATGACAGAATGACAGAAGATGACAGAAGATGACAGAAAATGACAGAAGATGACAGAAGATGACAGAATGACAGAAGAGGACAGAATGACAGAAGATGACAGAATAACAGAAGATGACAGAATGACAGATGAGGACAGAAGATGACAGAAGATGACAGAATGACAGAAGAGGAGAGAAGATGACAGAAGATGACTGAAGATGACAGAAGATGACAGAATCACAGAAGAGGACAGAAGAGGACAGAAGATGACAGAAGATGACAGAAAATGACAGAAGAGGACAGAAGATGACAGAAGATGACAGAATGACAGAAGATGACAGAATGACAGAAGATGACAGAATGACAGAAGAGGACAGAATGACAGAAGATGACAGAAGATGACAGAAGATGACAGAATGACAGAAGAGGACAGAATGACTAAAGATGACAGAATGACAGAAGAGTTCAGAAGATGACAGAAGATGACAGAAGATGACAGAAGATGACAGAAGGTGACAGAATGACAGAAGAGGACAGAATGACAGAAGATGACAGAAGATGACAGAAGAGGACAGAATGATAGAAGATGACAAAATGACAGAAGAGGACAGAATGACAGAAGATGACAGAATGACAGAAGAGGACAGAATGAGAGAAGATGACAGAAGAGGACAGAATGACAGAAGATGAAAGAAGATGACAGAAGATGACAGAATGACAGAAGAGGACAGAATGACAGAAGATGACAGAAGATGACAGAAGAGGACAGAAGATGACAGAAGATGACAGAATGACAGAAGATGACAGAAGATGAGAGAAGATGACAGAAGTTGACAGAAGATGACAGAATGACAGAAGAGGACAGAATGACAGAAGATGACAGAAGATGACAGAATGAGAGAAGAGGGCAGAAGGTGACAGAAGATGACAGAATGACAGAAGCGGACAGAACGACAGACGATGACCGAATGACAGAAGAGGACAGAAGATGACAGAAGAGGACAGAATGACAGAAGATGACAGAAGATGACAGAAGATGACAGAAGATGATAGAATGACAGAAGAGGACAGAATGACAGAAGATGACAGAAGATGACAGAATGACAGAAGAGGACAGAAGATGACAGAATGACAGAAGAGGGCAGAATGACAGAAGATGACAGAAGATGACAGAAGATGACAGAATGACAGAAGAGGACAGAATGACAGAAGATGACAGAATGACAGAAGAGGACAGAATGACAGAAGATGACAGAAGGTGACAGAAGATGACAGAAGATGACAGAATGACAGAAGAGGACAGAATGACAGAAGATGACAGAAGATGACAGAATGACAGAAGAGGATAGAAGATGACAGAAGATGACAGTAGATGACAGATTGACAGAAGAGGACAGAATGACAGAAGATGACAGAATGACAGAAGAGGACAGAAGATGACAAAAGATGACAGAATGGCAGAAGATGACAGAAGATGACAGAAGAGGACAGAATGACAGAATTTGACAGAAGATGACAGAATGACAGAAGATGACAGATGATGACAGGAGAGGACAGAAGATGACAGAATGATAGAAGAGGACAGAATGACAGAAGATGACAGAAGGTGACAGAAGAGGACAGAATGACAGAAGATGACAGAATGACAGATAAGGACAGAAGATGACAGAATGACAGAAGATGACAGAAGATGACAGAAGATGACAGAAGATGACAGAAGATGACAGAAGGTGACAGAAGATGACAGAAGATGAGAGAATAACAGAATAGGACAGAAGATGACAGAAGATGACAGAATGACAGAAGATGACAGAAGATGACAGAAGAGGACAGAAGATGACAGAAGAGGACAGAATATGACAGAAGAGGACAGAATGACAGAAGATGAAAGAAGATGACAGAAGATGACAGAATATGACAGAAGATGACAGAAGATGACAGAAGATGACAGAAGATGACAGAAGATGACAGAATATGACAGAAGATGACAGAATGACAGAAGAGGACAGAATGACAGAAGAGGACAGAATACGACAGAAGGACAGAAAGACAGAGGATGACAGAATGACAGAAGATGACAGAATGACAGAAGATGACAGAAGATGACAGAAGATGACAGAATGACAGAAGAGCACAGAAGAGGACAGAAGATGACAGAAGATGTCAGAAGATGACAGAAGAAGACAGATTGACAGAAGATGACAGGAGATGACAGAATGGCAGAAGATGACAGAAGAGGACAGAATGACTGAAGAGGACAGAATGACAGAAGATGACAGAACATGATAGAATGCCAGAAGAGGACAGAAGATGACAGAAGATGACAGAAGATGATAGAAGATGACAGAATGACAGAAGAGGACAGAAGATGACAGAAGATGACAGAAGATGACAGAATGACAGAGGAGGACAGAAAATGACAGAAGATGACAGAAGATGACAGAAGATGACAGAAGATGACAGAATGACAGAAGAGGACAGAATGACAGAAGAGGACAGAATGACAGAAGATGACAGAAGATGACAGAAGAGGACAGAATTACAGATGAGGACAGAATGACAGAAGAGGACAGAATGACAGAAGGTGACAGAAGATGACAGAAGATGACAGAATGACAGAAGATGACAGAAGATGGCAGAATGACAGAAGATGACAGAAGATGACAGAAGATGACAGAATATGACAGAATATGACAGAAGATGACAGAAGATGACAGAAGATGACAGAAGATGACAGAATGACAGAAGAGGACAGAATGACAGAAGAGCACAGAATATGACAGAAGATGACAGAAGATGACAGAATGACAGAAGATGACAGAAGATGACAGAATATGACAGAAGATGACAGAAGATGACAGAAGATGACAGAAGATGACGGAATATGACGGAATATGACAGAATGACAGAAGAGGACAGAATGACAGAAGAGGACAGAATATGACAGAAGATGACAGAAGATGACAGAATGACAAGATGACAGAAGATGACAGAATGACAGAAGATGACAGAAGATGGCAGAAGATGACAGAACATGACAGAATATGACAGAAGATGACAGAAGATGACAGAGTATGACAGAAGATGTCAGAAGATGACAGAAGATGACAGAATGACAGAAGAGGACAGAATGACAGAAGATGACAGAATGACAGAAGAGGACAGAAGATGACAGAAGATGACAGAATGACCGAAGAGGACAGAATGACAGAAGAGGACAGAATGACAGAAGAGGACAGAATATGACAAAAGATCACAGAAGATGACAGAATGACAGAAGATGACAGAAGATGACAGAAAATGACAGAAGATGACAGAAGATGACAGAATGACAGAAGAGGACAGAATGACAGAAGATGACAGAATAACAGAAGATGACAGAATGACAGATGAGGACAGAAGATGACAGAAGATGACAGAAGATGACAGAAGATGACAGAATGACAGAAGAGGAGAGAAGATGACAGAAGATGACTGAAGATGACAGAAGATGACAGAATCACAGAAGAGGACAGAAGAGGACAGAAGATGACAGAAGATGACAGAAGATGACAGAATGACAGAAGAGGACAGAATGACAGAAGAGGACAGAATGACAGAAGATGACAGAAGATGACAGAAGATGACAGAATGACAGAAGATCACAGAAGATGACAGAAGATGACAGAATGACAGAAAATGACAGAAGAGGACAGAAGATGACAGAAGATGACAGAAGATGGCAGAAGATGACAGAAGATGACAGAATATGACAGAATGACAGAAGAGGACAGAATGACAGAAGAGGACAGAAGATGACAGAAGATGACATAAGATGACAGAATGACAGAAGAGGACAGAAGATGACAGAAGATGACAGAAGATGACAGAAGATGGCAGAAGATGACAGAAGAGGACAAAATATGACAAAAGATGACAGAAGATGACAGAATGACCGAAGATGACAGAAGTTGACAGAAAATGACAGAAGATGACAGAAGATGACAGAAGATGACAGAATGACAGAAGAGGAGAGAATGACAGAAGATGACAGAATGACAGTAGATGACAGAATGACAGATGAGGACAGAAGATGACAGAAGATGACAGAAGATGAGAGAAGATGACAGAAGATGACAGAAGATGACAGAATGACAGAAGAGGATAGAAGATGACAGAAGATGACAGAATGACAGAAGAGGACAGAAGAGGACAGAAGATGACAGAAGATGACAGAAGATGACAGAATGACAGAAGAGGTCAGAAGATGACAGAAGATGACTGAAGATGACTGAAGATGACAGAAGATAACAGAGGATGACAGAATGACAGAAGAGGACAGATTGACAGAGGATGACAGAATGACAGAAGATGACAGAATGACGGAAGATGACAGAAGATGACAGAAGATGACAGAAGATGACAGAATGACAGAAGAGCACAGAAGAGGACAGAAGATGACAGAAGATGACAGAAGATGACAGATTGACAGAAGATGACAGGAGATGACAGAATGGCAGAAGATGACAGAAGAGGACAGAATGACTGAAGAGGACAGAATGACAGAAGATGACAGAACATGATAGAATGCCAGAAGAGGACAGAAGATGACAGAAGATGACAGAAGATGATAGAAGATGACAGAATGACAGAAGAGGACAGAAGATGACAGAAGATGACAGAAGATGACAGAAGATGACAGAATGACAGAGGAGGACAGAAAATGACAGAAGATGACAGAAGATGACAGAAGATGACAGAATGACAGAAGAGGACAGAAGATGACAGAAGATGACAGAAGATGACAGAAGATGACAGAATGACAGAAGAGGACAGAATGACAGAAGAGGTAAGAATGACAGAAGATGACAGAAGATGACAGAAGAGGACAGAATTACAGAAGAGGACAGAATGACAGAAGAGGACAGAATGACAGAAGATGACAGAAGATGACAGAATGACAGAAGAGGACAGAAGATGACAGAAGATGACAGAAAATGACAGAAGATGACAGAATGACAGAAGATGACAGAAGATGACAGAATATGTCAGAAGATGACAGAAGATGACAGAAGATGACAGAAGATGACAGAATGACAGAAGATGACAGAAGATGACAGAAGATGACAGAAGATGACAGAAGATGACAGAAGATGACAGAATGACAGAAGAGGACAGAAGATGACAGAAGATGACAGAAGATGACAGAAGATTACAGAATGACAGAAGAGGACAGAATGACAGAAGATGACAGAAGATGTCAGAAGGACAGAAGATGACAGAAGATGTCAGAAGGACAGAAGATGACAGAAAGACAGAACATGACAGAACATGACAGAAGATGACATAAGATGACAGAATGGCAGAAGATGACAGAAGATGACAGAATATGACAGAAGATGACAGAAGATGACAGAATGACAGAAGAGGACAGAATGACAGAAGAGGACAGAATATGACAGAAGATGACAGAAGATGACAGAATGACAGAAGATGACAGAAGATGACAGAAGATGACAGAATGACAGAAAATGACAGGAGAGGACAGAATATGACAGAAGAGGACAGAATGAAAGAAGATGACAGAAGATGACAGAAGAAGACAGAAGATGACAGAAGATGGCAGAAGATGACAGAACATGACAGAATATGACAGAAGATGACAGAAGATGACAGAGTATGACAGAAGATGTCAGAAGATGACCGAAGATGACAGAATGACAGAAGAGGACAGAATGACAGAAGATGACAGAATGACAGAAGAGGACAGAAGATGACAGAAGATGACAGAAGATGACAGAAGATGACAGAATGACAGAAGAGGACAGAAGATGACAGAAGATGACAGAATGACAGAAGATGACAGAAGATGACAGAAGATGACAGAAGATGCAAGAAGATGACAGAATGACCGAAGAGGACAGAATGACAGAAGAGGACAGAATGACAGAAGAGGACAGAATATGACAAAAGATGACAGAAGATGACAGAATGACAGAAGATGACAGAAGATGACAGAAAATGACAGAAGATGACAGAAGATGACAGAATGACAGAAGAGGACAGAATGACAGAAGATGACAGAATAACAGAAGATGACAGAATGAAAGATGAGGACAGAAGATGACAGAAGATGACAGAGGATGACAGAAGATGACAGAATGACAGAAGAGGAGAGAAGGTGACAGAAGATGACTGAAGATGACAGAAGATGACAGAATCACAGAAGAGGACAGAAGAGGACAGAAGATGACAGAAGATGACAGAAGATGACAGAATGACAGAAGAGGTCAGAAGATGACAGAAGATGACAGAAGATGACAGAATGACAGAAGAGGACAGAATGACAGAAGAGGACAGAATGACAGAAGATGACAGAAGATGACAGAAGATGACAGAATGTCAGAAGATGACAGAAGATGACAGAAGATGACAGAATGACAGAAAATGACAGAAGAGGACAGAAGATGACAGAGGATGACAGAAGATGGCAGAAGATGACAGAAGATGACAGAATATGACAGAATGACAGAAGAGGACAGAATGACAGAAGATGACAGAATGACAGAAGAGGACAGAAGATGACAGAAGATGACAGAAGATGACAGAATGACAGAAGAGGACAGAAGATGACAGAAGATGACAGAAGATGTCAGAAGATGACAGAAGAGGACAAAATATGACAAAAGATGACAGAAGATGACAGAATGACCGAAGATGACAGAAGATGACAGAAAATGACAGAAGATGACAGAAGATGACAGAAGATGACAGAATGACAGAAGAGGACAGAATGACAGAAGATGACAGAATGACTGAAGATGACAGAATGACAGATGAGGACAGAAGATGACAGAAGATGACAGAAGATGACAGAAGATGACAGAAGATGACAGAAGATGACAGAATGACAGAAGAGGACAGAAGATGACAGAAGATGACAGAAGATGACAGAATGACAGAAGAGGACAGAAGAGGACAGAAGATGACAGAAGATGACAGAAGATGACAGAAGATGACAGAATGACAGAAGAGGTCAGAAGATGACAGAAGATGACTGAAGATGACTGAAGATGACAGAAGATAACAGAGGATGACAGAATGACAGAAGAGGACAGAATGACAGAAGAGGAAAGAATGACAGGAGATGACAGAAGATGACAGAAGATGACAGAAGAAGACAGAATATGACAGAAGATGACAGAAGATGACAGAAGATGACAGAATATGACAGAAGATGACAGAAGATGACAGAATATGACAGAAGTTGACAGAATGACAGAAGAGGACAGAATGACAGAAGAGGACAAAATATGCCAGAAGATGACAGAATGACAGAAGAGGACAGAATGACAGAAGATGACAGAATGACAGAAGATGACAAAAGATGACAGAAGATGGCAGAAGATGACAGAAGATGACAGAATGACAGAAGAGGACAGAATGACAGAAGATGACAGAATGACAGAAGAGGACAGAATGACAGAAGATGATAGAAGATGACAGAAGATGACAGAATGACAGAAGAGGACAGAATGACAGAAGATGACAGAAGATGACAGAAGATGACAGAAGATGACAGAAGATGACAGAATGACAGAAGATGACAGAAGATGACAGAAGATGACAAAATGACAGAAGAGGACAGAATGACAGAAGATGACAGAATGACAGAAGAGGACAGAATGACAGAAGATGACAGAAGATGACAGAATGACAGAAGAGGACAGAATGACAGAAGATGACAGAATATGACAGAAGATGACAGAATATGACAGAAGATAACAGAAGATGACAGAAGATGACAGAAGATGATAGAATGACAGAAGAGGACAGAATGGCAGAAGATGACAGAAGATGACAGAAGATGACAGAATGACAGAAGATGACAGAAGATGACAGAAGATGACAGAATGACAGAAGAGGACAGAATGACAGAAGATGACAGAAGATGACAGAAGATGACAGAATGACAGAAGATGACAGAATGACAGAAGATGACAGAATGACAGAAGAGGACAGAATGACAGAAGATGACAGAAGATGACAGAATGACAGAAGAGGACAGAATGACAAAAGATGACAGAATGACAGAAGAGGACAGAAGATGACAGAAGATGACAGAAGATGACAGAAGGTGACAGAATGACAGAAGAGGACAGAATGACAGAAGATGACAGAAGATGACAGAAGAGGACAGAATGACAGAAGATGACAAAATGACAGAAGAGGACAGAATGACAGAAGATGACAGAAGATGACAGAAGATGACAGAAGATGACAGAATGACAGAAGAGGACAGAATGAGAGAAGATGACAGAAGAGGACAGAATGACAGAAGATGACAGAAGATGACAGAAGATGACAGAAGATGACAGAATGACAGAAGATGACAGAAGATGAAAGAAGATGACAAAATGACAGAAGAGGACAGAATGACAGAAGATGACAGAATGACAGAAGAGGACAGAATGAGAGAAGATGACAGAAGAGGACAGAATGACAGAAGATGACAGAAGATGACAGAATATGACAGAAGATAACAGAAGATGACAGAAGATGACAGAAGATGATAGAATGACAGAAGAGGACAGAATGGCAGAAGATGACAGAAGATGACAGAAGATGACAGAATGACAGAAGATGACAGAAGATGACCGAAGATGACAGGAGATGACAGAAGATGACAGAATGACAGAAGAGGACAGAATGACAGAAGATGACAGAAGATGACAGAAGATGACAGAATGACAGAAGATGACAGAATGACAGAAGATGACAGAATGACAGAAGAGGACAGAATGACAGAAGATGACAGAAGATGACAGAAGATGACAGAATGACAGAAGAGGACAGAATGACAAAAGATGACAGAATGACAGAAGAGGACAGAAGATGACAGAAGATGACAGAAGATGACAGAAGGTGACAGAATGACAGAAGAGGACAGAATGACAGAAGATGACAGAAGATGACAGAAGATGACAGAAGAGGACAGAATGATAGAAGATGACAAAATGACAGAAGAGGACAGAATGACAGAAGATGACAGAAGATGACAGAAGATGACAGAATGACAGAAGAGGACAGAATGAGAGAAGATGACAGAAGAGGACAGAATGACAGAAGATGAAAGAAGATGACAGAAGATGACAGAATGACAGAAGAGGACAGAATGACAGAAGATGACAGAAGATGACAGAAGAGGACAGAAGATGACAGAAGATGACAGAATGACAGAAGATGACAGAAGATGACAGAAGATGAGAGAAGATGACAGAAGTTGACAGAAGATGACAGAATGACAGAAGAGGACAGAATGACAGAAGATGACAGAAGATGACAGAATGACAGAAGAGGGCAGAAGGTGACAGAAGATGACAGAATGACAGAAGCGGACAGAACGACAGACGATGACCGAATGACAGAAGAGGACAGAAGATGACAGAAGAGGACAGAATGACAGAAGATGACAGAAGATGACAGAAGATGACAGAAGATGATAGAATGACAGAAGAGGACAGAATGACAGAAGATGACAGAAGATGACAGAATGACAGAAGAGGACAGAAGATGACAGAATGACAGAAGAGGGCAGAATGACAGAAGATGACAGAAGATGACAGAAGATGAGAGATGACAGAATGACAGAAGAGGACAGAATGACAGAAGATGACAGAATGACAGAAGAGGACAGAATGACAGAAGATGACAAAAGATGACAGAAGATGGCAGAAGATGACAGAAGATGACAGAATGAAAGAAGAGGACAGAATGACAGAAGATGACAGAATGACAGAAGAGGACAGAATGACAGAGGATGATAGAAGATGACAGAAGATGACAGAATGACAGAAGAGGACAGAATGACAGAAGATGACAGAAGATGACAGAAGATGACAGAAGATGACAGAAGATGACAGAATATGACAGAAGATAACAGAAGATGACAGAAGATGACAGAAGATGATAGAATGACAGAAGAGGACAGAATGGCAGAAGATGACAGAAGATGACAGAAGATGACAGAATGACAGAAGATGACAGAAGATGACAGAATGACAGAAGAGGACAGAATGACAGAAGATGACAGAAGATGACAGAAGATGACAGAATGACAGAAGATGACAGAATGACAGAAGATGACAGAATGACAGAAGAGGACAGAATGACAGAAGATGACAGAAGATGACAGAAGATGACAGAATGACAGAAGAGGACAGAATGACAAAAGATGACAGAATGACAGAAGAGGACAGAAGATGACAGAAGATGACAGAAGATGATAGAAGATGACAGAAGGTGACAGAAGGACAGAAGAGGACAGAATGACAGAAGATGACAGAAGATGACAGAAGATGACAGAAGAGGACAGAATGACAGAAGATGACAAAATGACAGAAGAGGACAGAATGACAGAAGATGACAGAAGATGACAGAAGATGACAGAAGATGACAGAATGACAGAAGAGGACAGAATGAGAGAAGATGACAGAAGAGGACAGAATGACAGAAGATGACAGAAGATGACAGAAGATGACAGAAAATGACAGAAGATGACAGAAGATGAAAGAAGATGACAAAATGACAGAAGAGGACAGAATGACAGAAGATGACAGAATGACAGAAGAGGACAGAATGAGAGAAGATGACAGAAGAGGACAGAATGACAGAAGATGACAGTAGATGACAGAATATGACAGAAGATAACAGAAGATGACAGAAGATGACAGAAGATGATAGAATGACAGAAGAGGACAGAATGGCAGAAGATGACAGAAGATGACCGAAGATGACAGGAGATGACAGAAGATGACAGAATGACAGAAGAGGACAGAATGACAGAAGATGACAGAAGATGACAGAAGATGACAGAATGACAAAAGATGACAGAATGACAGAAGATGACAGAATGACAGAAGAGGACAGAATGACAGAAGATGACAGAAGATGACAGAAGATGACAGAATGACAGAAGAGGACAGAATGACAAAAGATGACAGAATGACAGAAGAGGACAGAAGATGACAGAAGATGACAGAAGATGACAGAAGGTGACAGAATGACAGAAGAGGACAGAATGACAGAAGATGACAGAAGATGACAGAAGAGGACAGAATGATAGAAGATGACAAAATGACAGAAGAGGACAGAATGACAGAAGATGACAGAAGATGACAGAAGATGACAGAAGATGACAGAATGACAGAAGAGGACAGAATGAGAGAAGATGACAGAAGAGGACAGAATGACAGAAGATGAAAGAAGATGACAGAAGATGACAGAATGACAGAAGAGGACAGAATGACAGAAGATGACAGAAGATGACAGAAGAGGACAGAAGATGACAGAAGATGACAGAATGACAGAAGATGACAGAAGATGACAGAAGATGAGAGAAGATGACAGAAGCTGACAGAAGATGACAGAATGACAGAAGAGGACAGAATGACAGAAGATGACAGAAGATGACAGAATGACAGAAGAGGGCAGAAGGTGACAGAAGATGACAGAATGACAGAAGCGGACAGAACGACAGACGATGACCGAATGACAGAAGAGGACAGGAGATGACAGAAGAGGACAGAATGACAGAAGATGACAGAAGATGACAGAAGATGACAGAAGATGATAGAATGACAGAAGAGGACAGAATGACAGAAGATGACAGAAGATGACAGAATGACAGAAGAGGACAGAAGATGACAGAATGACAGAAGAGGGCAGAATGACAGAAGATGACAGAAGATGACAGAAGATGACAGAATGACAGAAGAGGACAGAATGACAGAAGATGACAGAATGACAGAAGAGGACAGAATGACAGAAGATGACAGAAGGTGACAGAAGATGACAGAAGATGACAGAATGACAGAAGAGGACAGAATGACAGAAGATGACAGAAGATGACAGAATGACAGAAGAGGATAGAAGATGACAGAAGATGACAGTAGATGACAGATTGACAGAAGAGGACAGAATGACAGAAGATGACAGAATGACAGAAGAGGACAGAAGATGACAAAAGATGACAGAATGGCAGAAGATGACAGAAGATGACAGAAGAGGACAGAATGACAGAATTTGACAGAAGATGACAGAATGACAGAAGATGACAGATGATGACAGGAGAGGACAGAAGATGACAGAAGATGACAGAATGATAGAAGAGGACAGAATGACAGAAGATGACAGAAGGTGACAGAAGAGGACAGAATGACAGAAGATGACAGAATGACAGATAAGGACAGAAGATGACAGAATGACAGAAGATGACAGAAGATGACAGAAGATGACAGAAGATGACAGAAGATGACAGAAGGTGACAGAAGATGACAGAAGATGAGAGAATAACAGAATAGGACAGAAGATGACAGAAGATGACAGAATGACAGAAGATGACAGAGGATGACAGAAGATGACAGAAGATGACAGAAGATGACAGAAGATGACAGAAGAGGACAGAATGACAGAAGATGACAGAGGATGACAGAAGATGACAGAAGATGACAGAAGAGGACAGAAGATGACAGAAGAGGACAGAATATGACAGAAGAGGACAGAATGACAGAAGATGAAAGAAGATGACAGAAGATGACAGAATATGACAGAAGATGACAGAAGATGACAGAAGATGACAGGAGATGACAGAAGATGACAGAATATGACAGAAGATGACAGAATGACAGAAGAGGACAGAATGACAGAAGAGGACAGAATACGACAGAAGGACAGAAAGACAGAGGATGACAGAATGACAGAAGATGACAGAATGACAGAAGATGACAGAAGATGACAGAAGATGACAGAATGACAAAAGAGCACAGAAGAGGACAGAATATGACAGAAGATGTCAGAAGATGACAGAAGATGACAGATTGACAGAAGATGACAGGAGATGACAGAATGGCAGAAGATGACAGAAGAGGACAGAATGACTGAAGAGGACAGAATGACAGAAGATGACAGAACATGATAGAATGCCAGAAGAGGACAGAAGATGACAGAAGATGACAGAAGATGACAGAAGATGATAGAAGATGACAGAATGACAGAAGAGGACAGAAGATGACAGAAGATGACAGAAGATGACAGAATGACAGAGGAGGACAGAAAATGACAGAAGATGACAGAAGATGACAGAAGATGACAGAAGATGACAGAATGACAGAAGAGGACAGAATGACAGAAGAGGACAGAATGACAGAAGATGACAGAAGATGACAGAAGAGGACAGAATTACAGATGAGGACAGAATGACAGAAGAGGACAGAATGACAGAAGGTGACAGAAGATGACAGAAGATGACAGAATGACAGAAGATGACAGAAGATGGCAGAATGACAGAAGATGACAGAAGATGACAGAAGATGACAGAATATGACAGAATATGACAGAAGATGACAGAAGATGACAGAAGATGACAGAAGATGACAGAATGACAGAAGAGGACAGAATGACAGAAGAGCACAGAATATGACAGAAGATGACAGAAGATGACAGAATGACAGAAGATGACAGAAGATGACAGAATATGACAGAAGATGACAGAAGATGACAGAAGATGACAGAAGATGATGGAATATGACGGAATATGACAGAATGACAGAAGAGGACAGAATGACAGAAGAGGACAGAATATGACAGAAGATGACAGAAGATGACAGAATGACAAGATGACAGAAGATGACAGAATGACAGAAGATGACAGAAGATGGCAGAAGATGACAGAACATGACAGAATATGACAGAAGATGACAGAAGATGACAGAGTATGACAGAAGATGTCAGAAGATGACAGAAGATGACAGAATGACAGAAGAGGACAGAATGACAGAAGATGACAGAATGACAGAAGAGGACAGAAGATGACAGAAGATGACAGAAGATGACAGAAGATGACAGAATGACAGAAGAGGACAGAAGATGACAGAAGATGACAGAAGATGACAGAAGATGACAGAAGATGACAGAAGATGACAGAATGACCGAAGAGGACAGAATGACAGAAGAGGACAGAATGACAGAAGAGGACAGAATATGACAAAAGATCGCAGAAGATGACAGAATGACAGAAGATGACAGAAGATGACAGAAAATGACAGAAGATGACAGAAGATGACAGAATGACAGAAGAGGACAGAATGACAGAAGATGACAGAATAACAGAAGATGACAGAATGACAGATGAGGACAGAAGATGACAGAAGATGACAGAAGATGACAGAAGATGACAGAATGACAGAAGAGGAGAGAAGATGACAGAAGATGACTGAAGATGACAGAAGATGACAGAATCACAGAAGAGGACAGAAGAGGACAGAAGATGACAGAAGATGACAGAAGATGACAGAATGACAGAAGAGGACAGAATGACAGAAGAGGACAGAATGACAGAAGATGACAGAAGATGACAGAAGATGACAGAATGACAGAAGATCACAGAAGATGACAGAAGATGACAGAATGACAGAAAATGACAGAAGAGGACAGAAGATGACAGAAGATGACAGAAGATGGCAGAAGATGACAGAAGATGACAGAATATGACAGAATGACAGAAGAGGACAGAATGACAGAAGATGACAGAATGACAGAAGAGGACAGAAGATGACAGAAGATGACATAAGATGACAGAATGACAGAAGAGGACAGAAGATGACAGAAGATGACAGAAGATGACAGAAGATGGCAGAAGATGACAGAAGAGGACAAAATATGACAAAAGATGACAGAAGATGACAGAATGACCGAAGATGACAGAAGTTGACAGAAAATGACAGAAGATGACAGAAGATGACAGAAGATGACAGAATGACAGAAGAGGACAGAATGACAGAAGATGACAGAATGACAGTAGATGACAGAATGACAGATGAGGACAGAAGATGACAGAAGATGACAGAAGATGAGAGAAGATGACAGAAGATGACAGAAGATGACAGAATGACAGAAGAGGATAGAAGATGACAGAAGATGACAGAATGACAGAAGAGGACAGAAGAGGACAGAAGATGACAGAAGATGACAGAAGATGACAGAATGACAGAAGAGGTCAGAAGATGACAGAAGATGACTGAAGATGACTGAAGATGACAGAAGATAACAGAGGATGACAGAATGACAGAAGAGGACAGATTGACAGAGGATGACAGAATGACAGAAGATGACAGAATGACGGAAGATGACAGAAGATGACAGAAGATGACAGAAGATGACAGAATGACAGAAGAGCACAGAAGAGGACAGAAGATGACAGAAGATGACAGATTGACAGAAGATGACAGGAGATGACAGAATGGCAGAAGATGACAGAAGAGGACAGAATGACTGAAGAGGACAGAATGACAGAAGATGACAGAACATGATAGAATGCCAGAAGAGGACAGAAGATGACAGAAGATGACAGAAGATGATAGAAGATGACAGAATGACAGAAGAGGACAGAAGATGACAGAAGATGACAGAAGATGACAGAAGATGACAGAATGACAGAGGAGGACAGAAAATGACAGAAGATGACAGAAGATGACAGAAGATGACAGAATGACAGAAGAGGACAGAAGATGACAGAAGATGACAGAAGATGACAGAAGATGACAGAATGACAGAAGAGGACAGAATGACAGAAGAGGTAAGAATGACAGAAGATGACAGAAGATGACAGAAGAGGACAGAATTACAGAAGAGGACAGAATGACAGAAGAGGACAGAATGACAGAAGATGACAGAAGATGACAGAATGACAGAAGAGGACAGAAGATGACAGAAGATGACAGAAAATGACAGAAGATGACAGAATGACAGAAGATGACAGAAGATGACAGAATATGTCAGAAGATGACAGAAGATGACAGAAGATGACAGAAGATGACAGAATGACAGAAGATGACAGAAGATGACAGAAGATGACAGAAGATGACAGAAGATGACAGAATGACAGAAGAGCACAGAAGATGACAGAAGATGACAGAAGATGACAGAAGATTACAGAATGACAGAAGAGGACAGAATGACAGAAGATGACAGAAGATGTCAGAAGGACAGAAGATGACAGAAGATGTCAGAAGGACAGAAGATGACAGAAAGACAGAACATGACAGAACATGACAGAAGATGACAGAAGATGACAGAATGGCAGAAGATGACAGAAGATGACAGAATATGACAGAAGATGACAGAAGATGACAGAATGACAGAAGAGGACAGAATGACAGAAGAGGACAGAATATGACAGAAGATGACAGAACATGACAGAATGACAGAAGATGACAGAAGATGACAGAAGATGACAGAATGACAGAAAATGACAGGAGAGGACAGAATATGACAGAAGAGGACAGAATGAAAGAAGATGACAGAAGATGACAGAAGAAGACAGAAGATGACAGAAGATGGCAGAAGATGACAGAACATGACAGAATATGACAGAAGATGACAGAAGATGTCAGAAGATGACCGAAGATGACAGAATGACAGAAGAGGACAGAATGACAGAAGATGACAGAATGACAGAAGAGGACAGAAGATGACAGAAGATGACAGAAGATGACAGAAGATGACAGAATGACAGAAGAGGACAGAAGATGACAGAAGATGACAGAATGACAGAAGATGACAGAAGATGACAGAAGATGACAGAAGATGCAAGAAGATGACAGAATGACCGAAGAGGACAGAATGACAGAAGAGGACAGAATGACAAAAGAGGACAGAATATGACAAAAGATGACAGAAGATGACAGAATGACAGAAGATGACAGAAGATGACAGAAAATGACAGAAGATGACAGAAGATGACAGAATGACAGAAGAGGACAGAATGACAGAAGATGACAGAATAACAGAAGATGACAGAATGAAAGATGAGGACAGAAGATGACAGAAGATGACAGAAGATGACAGAGGATGACAGAAGATGACAGAATGACAGAAGAGGAGAGAAGATGACAGAAGATGACTGAAGATGACAGAAGATGACAGAATCACAGAAGAGGACAGAAGAGGACAGAAGATGACAGAAGATGACAGAAGATGACAGAATGACAGAAGAGGTCAGAAGATGACAGAAGATGACAGAAGATGACAGAATGACAGAAGAGGACAGAATGACAGAAGAGGACAGAATGACAGAAGATGACAGAAGATGACAGAAGATGACAGAATGTCAGAAGATGACAGAAGATGACAGAAGATGACAGAATGACAGAAAATGACAGAAGAGGACAGAAGATGACAGAGGATGACAGAAGATGGCAGAAGATGACAGAAGATGACAGAATATGACAGAATGACAGAAGAGGACAGAATGACAGAAGATGACAGAATGACAGAAGAGGACAGAAGATGACAGAAGATGACAGAAGATGACAGAATGACAGAAGAGGACAGAAGATGACAGAAGATGACAGAAGATGGCAGAAGATGACAGAAGAGGACAAAATATGACAAAAGATGACAGAAGATGACAGAATGACCGAAGATGACAGAAGATGACAGAAAATGACAGAAGATGACAGAAGATGACAGAAGATGACAGAATGACAGAAGAGGACAGAATGACAGAAGATGACAGAATGACTGAAGATGACAGAATGACAGATGAGGACAGAAGATGACAGAAGATGACAGAAGATGACAGAAGATGACAGAAGATGACAGAATGACAGAAGAGGACAGAAGATGACAGAAGATGACAGAAGATGACAGAATGACAGAAGAGGACAGAAGAGGACAGAAGATGACAGAAGATGACAGAAGATGACAGAAGATGACAGAATGACAGAAGAGGTCAGAAGATGACAGAAGATGACTGAAGATGACTGAAGATGACAGAAGATAACAGAGGATGACAGAATGACAGAAGAGGACAGAATGACAGAAGAGGAAAGAATGACAGGAGATGACAGAAGATGACAGAAGATGACAGAAGAAGACAGAATATGACAGAAGATGACAGAAGATGACAGAAGATGACAGAATATGACAGAAGATGACAGAAGATGACAGAATATGACAGAAGTTGACAGAATGACAGAAGAGGACAGAATGACAGAAGAGGACAAAATATGCCAGAAGATGACAGAATGACAGAAGAGGACAGAATGACAGAAGATGACAGAATGACAGAAGATGACAAAAGATGACAGAAGATGGCAGAAGATGACAGAAGATGACAGAATGACAGAAGAGGACAGAATGACAGAAGATGACAGAATGACAGAAGAGGACAGAATGACAGAAGATGATAGAAGATGACAGAAGATGACAGAATGACAGAAGAGGACAGAATGACAGAAGATGACAGAAGATGACAGAAGATGACAGAAGATGACAGAAGATGACAGAATGACAGAAGATGACAGAAGATGACAGAAGATGACAAAATGACAGAAGAGGACAGAATGACAGAAGATGACAGAATGACAGAAGAGGACAGAATGACAGAAGATGACAGAAGATGACAGAATGACAGAAGAGGACAGAATGACAGAAGATGACAGAATATGACAGAAGATGACAGAATATGACAGAAGATAACAGAAGATGACAGAAGATGACAGAAGATGATAGAATGACAGAAGAGGACAGAATGGCAGAAGATGACAGAAGATGACAGAAGATGACAGAATGACAGAAGATGACAGAAGATGACAGAAGATGACAGAATGACAGAAGAGGAAAGAATGACAGGAGATGACAGAAGATGACAGAAGATGACAGAAGAAGACAGAATATGACAGAAGATGACAGAAGATGACAGAAGATGACAGAATATGACAGAAGATGACAGAAGATGACAGAATATGACAGAAGTTGACAGAATGACAGAAGAGGACAGAATGACAGAAGAGGACAAAATATGCCAGAAGATGACAGAATGACAGAAGAGGACAGAATGACAGAAGATGACAGAATGACAGAAGATGACAAAAGATGACAGAAGATGGCAGAAGATGACAGAAGATGACAGAATGACAGAAGAGGACAGAATGACAGAAGATGACAGAATGACAGAAGAGGACAGAATGACAGAAGATGATAGAAGATGACAGAAGATGACAGAATGACAGAAGAGGACAGAATGACAGAAGATGACAGAAGATGACAGAAGATGACAGAAGATGACAGAAGATGACAGAATGACAGAAGATGACAGAAGATGACAGAAGATGACAAAATGACAGAAGAGGACAGAATGACAGAAGATGACAGAATGACAGAAGAGGACAGAATGACAGAAGATGACAGAAGATGACAGAATGACAGAAGAGGACAGAATGACAGAAGATGACAGAATATGACAGAAGATGACAGAATATGACAGAAGATAACAGAAGATGACAGAAGATGACAGAAGATGATAGAATGACAGAAGAGGACAGAATGGCAGAAGATGACAGAAGATGACAGAAGATGACAGAATGACAGAAGATGACAGAAGATGACAGAAGATGACAGAATGACAGAAGAGGACAGAATGACAGAAGATGACAGAAGATGACAGAAGATGACAGAATGACAGAAGATGACAGAATGACAGAAGATGACAGAATGACAGAAGAGGACAGAATGACAGAAGATGACAGAAGATGACAGAAGATGACAGAATGACAGAAGAGGACAGAATGACAAAAGATGACAGAATGACAGAAGAGGACAGAAGACGACAGAAGATGACAGAAGATGACAGAAGGTGACAGAATGACAGAAGAGGACAGAATGACAGAAGATGACAGAAGATGACAGAAGAGGACAGAATGACAGAAGATGACAAAATGACAGAAGAGGACAGAATGACAGAAGATGACAGAAGATGACAGAAGATGACAGAAGATGACAGAATGACAGAAGAGGACAGAATGAGAGAAGATGACAGAAGAGGACAGAATGACAGAAGATGACAGAAGATGACAGAAGATGACAGAATGACAGAAGATGACAGAAGATGAAAGAAGATGACAAAATGACAGAAGAGGACAGAATGACAGAAGATGACAGAATGACAGAAGAGGACAGAATGAGAGAAGATGACAGAAGAGGACAGAATGACAGAAGATGACAGAAGATGACAGAATATGACAGAAGATAACAGAAGATGACAGAAGATGACAGAAGATGATAGAATGACAGAAGAGGACAGAATGGCAGAAGATGACAGAAGATGACAGAAGATGACAGAATGACAGAAGATGACAGAAGATGACCGAAGATGACAGGAGATGACAGAAGATGACAGAATGACAGAAGAGGACAGAATGACAGAAGATGACAGAAGATGACAGAAGATGACAGAATGACAGAAGATGACAGAATGACAGAAGATGACAGAATGACAGAAGAGGACAGAATGACAGAAGATGACAGAAGATGACAGAAGATGACAGAATGACAGAAGAGGACAGAATGACAAAAGATGACAGAATGACAGAAGAGGACAGAAGATGACAGAAGATGACAGAAGATGACAGAAGGTGACAGAATGACAGAAGAGGACAGAATGACAGAAGATGACAGAAGATGACAGAAGAGGACAGAATGATAGAAGATGACAAAATGACAGAAGAGGACAGAATGACAGAAGATGACAGAAGATGACAGAAGATGACAGAATGACAGAAGAGGACAGAATGAGAGAAGATGACAGAAGAGGACAGAATGACAGAAGATGAAAGAAGATGACAGAAGATGACAGAATGACAGAAGAGGACAGAATGACAGAAGATGACAGAAGATGACAGAAGAGGACAGAAGATGACAGAAGATGACAGAATGACAGAAGATGACAGAAGATGACAGAAGATGAGAGAAGATGACAGAAGTTGACAGAAGATGACAGAATGACAGAAGAGGACAGAATGACAGAAGATGACAGAAGATGACAGAATGACAGAAGAGGGCAGAAGGTGACAGAAGATGACAGAATGACAGAAGCGGACAGAACGACAGACGATGACCGAATGACAGAAGAGGACAGAAGATGACAGAAGAGGACAGAATGACAGAAGATGACAGAAGATGACAGAAGATGACAGAAGATGATAGAATGACAGAAGAGGACAGAATGACAGAAGATGACAGAAGATGACAGAAGATGACAGAATGACAGAAGAGGACAGAAGATGACAGAATGACAGAAGAGGGCAGAATGACAGAAGATGACAGAAGATGACAGAAGATGACAGATGACAGAATGACAGAAGAGGACAGAATGACAGAAGATGACAGAATGACAGAAGAGGACAGAATGACAGAAGATGACAAAAGATGACAGAAGATGGCAGAAGATGACAGAAGATGACAGAATGAAAGAAGAGGACAGAATGACAGAAGATGACAGAATGACAGAAGTGGACAGAATGACAGAGGATGATAGAAGATGACAGAAGATGACAGAATGACAGAAGAGGACAGAATGACAGAAGATGACAGAAGATGACAGAAGATGACAGAAGATGACAGAAGATGATAGAATGACAGAAGAGGACAGAATGGCAGAAGATGACAGAAGATGACAGAAGATGACAGAATGACAGAAGATGACAGAAGATGACAGAATGACAGAAGAGGACAGAATGACAGAAGATGACAGAAGATGACAGAAGATGACAGAATGACAGAAGATGACAGAATGACAGAAGATGACAGAATGACAGAAGAGGACAGAATGACAGAAGATGACAGAAGATGACAGAAGATGACAGAATGACAGAAGAGGACAGAATGACAAAAGATGACAGAATGACAGAAGAGGACAGAAGATGACAGAAGATGACAGAAGATGATAGAAGATGACAGAAGGTGACAGAAGGACAGAAGAGGACAGAATGACAGAAGATGACAGAAGATGACAGAAGATGACAGAAGAGGACAGAATGACAGAAGATGACAAAATGACAGAAGAGGACAGAATGACAGAAGATGACAGAAGATGACAGAAGATGACAGAAGATGACAGAATGACAGAAGAGGACAGAATGAGAGAAGATGACAGAAGAGGACAGAATGACAGAAGATGACAGAAGATGACAGAAGATGACAGAAAATGACAGAAGATGACAGAAGATGAAAGAAGATGACAAAATGACAGAAGAGGACAGAATGACAGAAGATGACAGAATGACAGAAGAGGACAGAATGAGAGAAGATGACAGAAGAGGACAGAATGACAGAAGATGACAGTAGATGACAGAATATGACAGAAGATAACAGAAGATGACAGAAGATGACAGAAGATGATAGAATGACAGAAGATGACAGAATGGCAGAAGATGACAGAAGATGACCGAAGATGACAGGAGATGACAGAAGATGACAGAATGACAGAAGAGGACAGAATGACAGAAGATGACAGAAGATGACAGAAGATGACAGAATGACAAAAGATGACAGAATGACAGAAGATGACAGAATGACAGAAGAGGACAGAATGACAGAAGATGACAGAAGATGACAGAAGATGACAGAATGACAGAAGAGGACAGAATGACAAAAGATGACAGAATGACAGAAGAGGACAGAAGATGACAGAAGATGACAGAAGATGACAGAAGGTGACAGAATGACAGAAGAGGACAGAATGACAGAAGATGACAGAAGATGACAGAAGAGGACAGAATGATAGAAGATGACAAAATGACAGAAGAGGACAGAATGACAGAAGATGACAGAAGATGACAGAAGATGACAGAAGATGACAGAATGACAGAAGAGGACAGAATGAGAGAAGATGACAGAAGAGGACAGAATGACAGAAGATGAAAGAAGATGACAGAAGATGACAGAATGACAGAAGAGGACAGAATGACAGAAGATGACAGAAGATGACAGAAGAGGACAGAAGATGACAGAAGATGACAGAATGACAGAAGATGACAGAAGATGACAGAAGATGACAGAAGATGAGAGAAGATGACAGAAGTTGACAGAAGATGACAGAATGACAGAAGAGGACAGAATGACAGAAGATGACAGAAGATGACAGAATGACAGAAGAGGGCAGAAGGTGACAGAAGATGACAGAATGACAGAAGCGGACAGAACGACAGACGATGACCGAATGACAGAAGAGGACAGAAGATGACAGAAGAGGACAGAATGACAGAAGATGACAGAAGATGACAGAAGATGACAGAAGATGATAGAATGACAGAAGAGGACAGAATGACAGAAGATGACAGAAGATGACAGAAGATGACAGAATGACAGAAGAGGACAGAAGATGACAGAATGACAGAAGAGGGCAGAATGACAGAAGATGACAGAAGATGACAGAAGATGACAGAATGACAGAAGAGGACAGAATGACAGAAGTTGACAGAATGACAGAAGAGGACAGAATGACAGAAGATGACAGAAGGTGACAGAAAATGACAGAAGACGACAGAATGACAGAAGAGGACAGAATGACAGAAGATGACAGAAGATGACAGAATGACAGAAGAGGATAGAAGATGAGAGAAGATGACAGAAGATGACAGATTGACAGAAGAGGACAGAATGACAGAAGATGACAGAATGACAGAAGAGGACAGAAGATGACAAAAGATGACAGAATGGCAGAAGATGACAGAAGATGACAGAAGAGGACAGAATGACAGAATTTGACAGAAGATGACAGAATGACAGAAGATGAAAGATGATGACAGGAGAGGACAGAAGATGACAGAAGATGACAGAATGATAGAAGAGGACAGAATGACAGAAGATGACAGAAGGTGACAGAAGAGGACAGAATGACAGAAGATGACAGAATGACAGATAAGGACAGAAGATGACAGAATGACAGAAGATGACAGAAGATGACAGAAGATGACAGAAGATGACAGAAGGTGACAGAAGATGACAGAAGATGAGAGAATGACAGAAGATGACAGAGGATGACAGAAGATGACAGAAGATGACAGAAGATGACAGAAGATGACAGAAGAGGACAGAATGACAGAAGATGACAGAGGATGACAGAAGATGACAGAAGATGACAGAAGAGGACAGAAGATGACAGAAGAGGACAGAATATGACAGAAGAGGACAGAATGACAGAAGATGAAAGAAGATGACAGAAGATGACAGAATATGACAGAAGATGACAGAAGATGACAGAAGATGACAGAATATGACAGAAGATGACAGAATGACAGAAGAGGACAGAATGACAGAAGAGGACAGAATACGACAGAAGGACAGAATGACAGAGGATGACAGAATGGCAGAAGATGACAGAATGACAGAAGATGACAGAAGATGATAGAAGATGACAGAATGACAGAAGAGCACAGAAGAGGACAGAAGATGACAGAAGATGTCAGAAGATGACAGAAGATGACAGATTGACAGAAGATGACAGGAGATGACAGAATGGCAGAAGATGACAGAAGAGGACAGAATGACTGAAGAGGACAGAATGACAGAAGATGACAGAACATGATAGAATGCCAGAGAGGACAGAAGATGACAGAAGATGACAGAAGATGACAGAAGATGATAGAAGATGACAGAACGACAGAAGAGGACAGAAGATGACAGAAGATGACAGAAGATGACAGAAGATGACAGAATGACAGAGGAGGACAGAAAATGACAGAAGATGACAGAAGATGACAGAAGATGACAGAAGATGACAGAATGACAGAAGAGGACAGAATGACAGAAGAGGACAGAATGACAGAAGATGACAGAAGAGGACAGAATTACAGAAGAGGACAGAATGACAGAAGAGGACAGAATGACAGAAGATGACAGAAGATGACAGAAGATGACAGAATGACAGAAGATGACAGAAGATGGCAGAATGACAGAAGATGACAGAAGATGACAGAAGATGACAGAATATGACAGAATATGACAGAAGATGACAGAAGATGACAGAATGACAGAAGAGGACAGAATGACAGAAGAGCACAGAATGACAGAAGAGGACAGAAGATGACAGAAGATGACAGAAGATGACAGAATGACAGAAGAGGACAGAAGATGACAGAAGATGACAGAAGATGGCAGAAGATGACAGAAGAGGACAAAATATGACAAAAGATGACAGAAGATGACAGAATGACCGAAGATGACAGAAGATGACAGAAAATGACAGAAGATGACAGAAGATGACAGAAGATGACAGAATGACAGAAGAGGACAGAATGACAGAAGATGACAGAATGACTGAAGATGACAGAATGACAGATGAGGACAGAAGATGACAGAAGATGACAGAAGATGACAGAAGATGACAGAAGATGACAGAATGACAGAAGAGGACAGAAGATGACAGAAGATGACAGAAGATGACAGAATGACAGAAGAGGACAGAAGAGGACAGAAGATGACAGAAGATGACAGAAGATGACAGAAGATGACAGAATGACAGAAGAGGTCAGAAGATGACAGAAGATGACTGAAGATGACTGAAGATGACAGAAGATAACAGAGGATGACAGAATGACAGAAGAGGACAGAATGACAGAAGAGGAAAGAATGACAGGAGATGACAGAAGATGACAGAAGATGACAGAAGAAGACAGAATATGACAGAAGATGACAGAAGATGACAGAAGATGACAGAATATGACAGAAGATGACAGAAGATGACAGAATATGACAGAAGTTGACAGAATGACAGAAGAGGACAGAATGACAGAAGAGGACAAAATATGCCAGAAGATGACAGAATGACAGAAGAGGACAGAATGACAGAAGATGACAGAATGACAGAAGATGACAAAAGATGACAGAAGATGGCAGAAGATGACAGAAGATGACAGAATGACAGAAGAGGACAGAATGACAGAAGATGACAGAATGGCAGAAGATGACAGAAGAGGACAGAATGACTGAAGAGGACAGAATGACAGAAGATGACAGAACATGATAGAATGCCAGAGAGGACAGAAGATGACAGAAGATGACAGAAGATGACAGAAGATGACAGAAGATGATAGAAGATGACAGAACGACAGAAGAGGACAGAAGAGGACAGAAGATGACAGAAGATGACAGAAGATGACAGAATGACAGAGGAGGACAGAAAATGACAGAAGATGACAGAAGATGACAGAAGATGACAGAAGATGACAGAATGACAGAAGAGGACAGAATGACAGAAGAGGACAGAATGACAGAAGATGACAGAAGAGGACAGAATTACAGAAGAGGACAGAATGACAGAAGAGGACAGAATGACAGAAGATGACAGAAGATGACAGAAGATGACAGAATGACAGAAGATGACAGAAGATGGCAGAATGACAGAAGATGACAGAAGATGACAGAAGATGACAGAATATGACAGAATATGACAGAAGATGACAGAAGATGACAGAATGACAGAAGAGGACAGAATGACAGAAGAGCACAGAATGACAGAAGAGGACAGAAGATGACAGAAGATGACAGAAGATGACAGAATGACAGAAGAGGACAGAAGATGACAGAAGATGACAGAAGATGGCAGAAGATGACAGAAGAGGACAAAATATGACAAAAGATGACAGAAGATGACAGAATGACCGAAGATGACAGAAGATGACAGAAAATGACAGAAGATGACAGAAGATGACAGAAGATGACAGAATGACAGAAGAGGACAGAATGACAGAAGATGACAGAATGACTGAAGATGACAGAATGACAGATGAGGACAGAAGATGACAGAAGATGACAGAAGATGACAGAAGATGACAGAAGATGACAGAATGACAGAAGAGGACAGAAGATGACAGAAGATGACAGAAGATGACAGAATGACAGAAGAGGACAGAAGAGGACAGAAGATGACAGAAGATGACAGAAGATGACAGAAGATGACAGAATGACAGAAGAGGTCAGAAGATGACAGAAGATGACTGAAGATGACTGAAGATGACAGAAGATAACAGAGGATGACAGAATGACAGAAGAGGACAGAATGACAGAAGAGGAAAGAATGACAGGAGATGACAGAAGATGACAGAAGATGACAGAAGAAGACAGAATATGACAGAAGATGACAGAAGATGACAGAAGATGACAGAATATGACAGAAGATGACAGAAGATGACAGAATATGACAGAAGTTGACAGAATGACAGAAGAGGACAGAATGACAGAAGAGGACAAAATATGCCAGAAGATGACAGAATGACAGAAGAGGACAGAATGACAGAAGATGACAGAATGACAGAAGATGACAAAAGATGACAGAAGATGGCAGAAGATGACAGAAGATGACAGAATGACAGAAGAGGACAGAATGACAGAAGATGACAGAATGACAGAAGAGGACAGAATGACAGAAGATGATAGAAGATGACAGAAGATGACAGAATGACAGAAGAGGACAGAATGACAGAAGATGACAGAAGATGACAGAAGATGACAGAAGATGACAGAAGATGACAGAATGACAGAAGATGACAGAAGATGACAGAAGATGACAAAATGACAGAAGAGGACAGAATGACAGAAGATGACAGAATGACAGAAGAGGACAGAATGACAGAAGATGACAGAAGATGACAGAATGACAGAAGAGGACAGAATGACAGAAGATGACAGAATATGACAGAAGATGACAGAATATGACAGAAGATAACAGAAGATGACAGAAGATGACAGAAGATGATAGAATGACAGAAGAGGACAGAATGGCAGAAGATGACAGAAGATGACAGAAGATGACAGAATGACAGAAGATGACAGAAGATGACAGAATGACAGAAGAGGACAGAATGACAGAAGATGACAGAAGATGACAGAATGACAGAAGATGACAGAATGACAGAAGATGACAGAATGACAGAAGAGGACAGAATGACAGAAGATGACAGAAGATGACAGAAGATGACAGAATGACAGAAGAGGACAGAATGACAAAAGATGACAGAATGACAGAAGAGGACAGAAGATGACAGAAGATGACAGAAGGTGACAGAATGACAGAAGAGGACAGAATGACAGAAGATGACAGAAGATGACAGAAGAGGACAGAATGACAGAAGATGACAAAATGACAGAAGAGGACAGAATGACAGAAGATGACAGAAGATGACAGAAGATGACAGAAGATGACAGAATGACAGAAGAGGACAGAATGAGAGAAGATGACAGAAGAGGACAGAATGACAGAAGATGACAGAAGATGACAGAATGACAGAAGATGACAGAAGATGAAAGAAGATGACAAAATGACAGAAGAGGACAGAATGACAGAAGATGACAGAATGACAGAAGAGGACAGAATGAGAGAAGATGACAGAAGAGGACAGAATGACAGAAGATGACAGAAGATGACAGAATATGACAGAAGATAACAGAAGATGACAGAAGATGACAGAAGATGATAGAATGACAGAAGAGGACAGAATGGCAGAAGATGACAGAAGATGACAGAAGATGACAGAATGACAGAAGATGACAGAAGATGACCGAAGATGACAGGAGATGACAGAAGATGACAGAATGACAGAAGAGGACAGAATGACAGAAGATGACAGAAGATGACAGAAGATGACAGAATGACAGAAGATGACAGAATGACAGAAGATGACAGAATGACAGAAGAGGACAGAATGACAGAAGATGACAGAAGATGACAGAAGATGACAGAATGACAGAAGAGGACAGAATGACAAAAGATGACAGAATGACAGAAGAGGACAGAAGATGACAGAAGATGACAGAAGATGACAGAAGGTGACAGAATGACAGAAGAGGACAGAATGACAGAAGATGACAGAAGATGACAGAAGATGACAGAAGAGGACAGAATGATAGAAGATGACAAAATGACAGAAGAGGACAGAATGACAGAAGATGACAGAAGATGACAGAAGATGACAGAATGACAGAAGAGGACAGAATGAGAGAAGATGACAGAAGAGGACAGAATGACAGAAGATGAAAGAAGATGACAGAAGATGACAGAATGACAGAAGAGGACAGAATGACAGAAGATGACAGAAGATGACAGAAGAGGACAGAAGATGACAGAAGATGACAGAATGACAGAAGATGACAGAAGATGACAGAAGATGAGAGAAGATGACAGAAGTTGACAGAAGATGACAGAATGACAGAAGAGGACAGAATGACAGAAGATGACAGAAGATGACAGAATGACAGAAGAGGGCAGAAGGTGACAGAAGATGACAGAATGACAGAAGCGGACAGAACGACAGACGATGACCGAATGACAGAAGAGGACAGAAGATGACAGAAGAGGACAGAATGACAGAAGATGACAGAAGATGACAGAAGATGACAGAAGATGATAGAATGACAGAAGAGGACAGAATGACAGAAGATGACAGAAGATGACAGAAGATGACAGAATGACAGAAGAGGACAGAAGATGACAGAATGACAGAAGAGGGCAGAATGACAGAAGATGACAGAAGATGACAGAAGATGACAGATGACAGAATGACAGAAGAGGACAGAATGACAGAAGATGACAGAATGACAGAAGAGGACAGAATGACAGAAGATGACAAAAGATGACAGAAGATGGCAGAAGATGACAGAAGATGACAGAATGAAAGAAGAGGACAGAATGACAGAAGATGACAGAATGACAGAAGAGGACAGAATGACAGAGGATGATAGAAGATGACAGAAGATGACAGAATGACAGAAGAGGACAGAATGACAGAAGATGACAGAAGATGACAGAAGATGACAGAAGATGACAGAAGATGACAGAATATGACAGAAGATAACAGAAGATGACAGAAGATGACAGAAGATGATAGAATGACAGAAGAGGACAGAATGGCAGAAGATGACAGAAGATGACAGAAGATGACAGAATGACAGAAGATGACAGAAGATGACAGAATGACAGAAGAGGACAGAATGACAGAAGATGACAGAAGATGACAGAAGATGACAGAATGACAGAAGATGACAGAATGACAGAAGATGACAGAATGACAGAAGAGGACAGAATGACAGAAGATGACAGAAGATGACAGAAGATGACAGAATGACAGAAGAGGACAGAATGACAAAAGATGACAGAATGACAGAAGAGGACAGAAGATGACAGAAGATGACAGAAGATGATAGAAGATGACAGAAGGTGACAGAAGGACAGAAGAGGACAGAATGACAGAAGATGACAGAAGATGACAGAAGATGACAGAAGAGGACAGAATGACAGAAGATGACAAAATGACAGAAGAGGACAGAATGACAGAAGATGACAGAAGATGACAGAAGATGACAGAAGATGACAGAATGACAGAAGAGGACAGAATGAGAGAAGATGACAGAAGAGGACAGAATGACAGAAGATGACAGAAGATGACAGAAGATGACAGAAAATGACAGAAGATGACAGAAGATGAAAGAAGATGACAAAATGACAGAAGAGGACAGAATGACAGAAGATGACAGAATGACAGAAGAGGACAGAATGAGAGAAGATGACAGAAGAGGACAGAATGACAGAAGATGACAGTAGATGACAGAATATGACAGAAGATAACAGAAGATGACAGAAGATGACAGAAGATGATAGAATGACAGAAGAGGACAGAATGGCAGAAGATGACAGAAGATGACCGAAGATGACAGGAGATGACAGAAGATGACAGAATGACAGAAGAGGACAGAATGACAGAAGATGACAGAAGATGACAGAAGATGACAGAATGACAAAAGATGACAGAATGACAGAAGATGACAGAATGACAGAAGAGGACAGAATGACAGAAGATGACAGAAGATGACAGAAGATGACAGAATGACAGAAGAGGACAGAATGACAAAAGATGACAGAATGACAGAAGAGGACAGAAGATGACAGAAGATGACAGAAGATGACAGAAGGTGACAGAATGACAGAAGAGGACAGAATGACAGAAGATGACAGAAGATGACAGAAGAGGACAGAATGATAGAAGATGACAAAATGACAGAAGAGGACAGAATGACAGAAGATGACAGAAGATGACAGAAGATGACAGAATGACAGAAGAGGACAGAATGAGAGAAGATGACAGAAGAGGACAGAATGACAGAAGATGAAAGAAGATGACAGAAGATGACAGAATGACAGAAGAGGACAGAATGACAGAAGATGACAGAAGATGACAGAAGAGGACAGAAGATGACAGAAGATGACAGAATGACAGAAGATGACAGAAGATGACAGAAGATGAGAGAAGATGACAGAAGTTGACAGAAGATGACAGAATGACAGAAGAGGACAGAATGACAGAAGATGACAGAAGATGACAGAATGACAGAAGAGGGCAGAAGGTGACAGAAGATGACAGAATGACAGAAGCGGACAGAACGACAGACGATGACCGAATGACAGAAGAGGACAGAAGATGACAGAAGAGGACAGAATGACAGAAGATGACAGAAGATGACAGAAGATGACAGAAGATGATAGAATGACAGAAGAGGACAGAATGACAGAAGATGACAGAAGATGACAGAAGATGACAGAATGACAGAAGAGGACAGAAGATGACAGAATGACAGAAGAGGGCAGAATGACAGAAGATGACAGAAGATGACAGAAGATGACAGAATGACAGAAGAGGACAGAATGACAGAAGTTGACAGAATGACAGAAGAGGACAGAATGACAGAAGATGACAGAAGGTGACAGAAAATGACAGAAGACGACAGAATGACAGAAGAGGACAGAATGACAGAAGATGACAGAAGATGACAGAATGACAGAAGAGGATAGAAGATGACAGAAGATGACAGAAGATGACAGATTGACAGAAGAGGACAGAATGACAGAAGATGACAGAATGACAGAAGAGGACAGAAGATGACAAAAGATGACAGAATGGCAGAAGATGACAGAAGATGACAGAAGAGGACAGAATGACAGAATTTGACAGAAGATGACAGAATGACAGAAGATGAAAGATGATGACAGGAGAGGACAGAAGATGACAGAAGATGACAGAATGATAGAAGAGGACAGAATGACAGAAGATGACAGAAGGTGACAGAAGAGGACAGAATGACAGAAGATGACAGAATGACAGATAAGGACAGAAGATGACAGAATGACAGAAGATGACAGAAGATGACAGAAGATGACAGAAGATGACAGAAGGTGACAGAAGATGACAGAAGATGAGAGAATGACAGAAGATGACAGAGGATGACAGAAGATGACAGAAGATGACAGAAGATGACAGAAGATGACAGAAGAGGACAGAATGACAGAAGATGACAGAGGATGACAGAAGATGACAGAAGATGACAGAAGAGGACAGAAGATGACAGAAGAGGACAGAATATGACAGAAGAGGACAGAATGACAGAAGATGAAAGAAGATGACAGAAGATGACAGAATATGACAGAAGATGACAGAAGATGACAGAAGATGACAGAATATGACAGAAGATGACAGAATGACAGAAGAGGACCAAATGACAGAAGAGGACAGAATACGACAGAAGGACAGAATGACAGAGGATGACAGAATGGCAGAAGATGACAGAATGACAGAAGATGACAGAAGATGATAGAAGATGACAGAATGACAGAAGAGCACAGAAGAGGACAGAAGATGACAGAAGATGTCAGAAGATGACAGAAGATGACAGATTGACAGAAGATGACAGGAGATGACAGAATGGCAGAAGATGACAGAAGAGGACAGAATGACTGAAGAGGACAGAATGACAGAAGATGACAGAACATGATAGAATGCCAGAGAGGACAGAAGATGACAGAAGATGACAGAAGATGACAGAAGATGACAGAAGATGATAGAAGATGACAGAACGACAGAAGAGGACAGAAGATGACAGAAGATGACAGAAGATGACAGAAGATGACAGAATGACAGAGGAGGACAGAAAATGACAGAAGATGACAGAAGATGACAGAAGATGACAGAAGATGACAGAATGACAGAAGAGGACAGAATGACAGAAGAGGACAGAATGACAGAAGATGACAGAAGAGGACAGAATTACAGAAGAGGACAGAATGACAGAAGAGGACAGAATGACAGAAGATGACAGAAGATGACAGAATGACAGAAGATGACAGAAGATGGCAGAATGACAGAAGATGACAGAAGATGACAGAAGATGACAGAATATGACAGAATATGACAGAAGATGACAGAAGATGACAGAATGACAGAAGAGGACAGAATGACAGAAGAGCACAGAATATGACAGAAGATGACAGAAGATGACAGAATGACAGAAGATGACAGAAGATGACAGAATATGATAGAAGATGACAGAAGATGACAGAAGATGACAGAAGATGACGGAATATGACGGAATATGAGAGAATGACAGAAGAGGACAGAATGACAGAAGAGGACAGAATATGACAGAAGATGACAGAAGATGACAGAATGACAAGATGACAGAAGATGACAGAATGACAGAAGATGACAGAAGATGGCAGAAGATGACAGAACATGACAGAATATGACAGAAGATGACAGAAGATGACAGAATATGACAGAAGATGTCAGAAGATGACAGAAGATGACAGAATGACAGAAGAGGACAGAATGACAGAAGATGACAGAATGACAGAAGAGGACAGAAGATGACAGAAGATAACAGAAGATGACAGAAGATGACAGAATGACAGAAGAGGACAGAAGATGACAGAAGATGACAGAAGATGACAGAAGATGACAGAATGACCGAAGAGGACAGAATGACAGAAGAGGACAGAATGACAGAAGAGGACAGAATATGACAAAAGATGACAGAAGATGACAGAATGACAGAAGATGACAGAAGATGGCAGAAAATGACAGAAGATGACAGAAGATGACAGAATGACAGAAGAGGACAGAATGACAGAAGATGACAGAATAACAGAAGATGACAGAATGACAGATGATGACAGAAGATGACAGAAGATGACAGAAGATGACAGAAGATGACAGAATGACAGAAGAGGAGAGAAGATGACAGAAGATGACTGAAGATGACAGAAGATGACAGAATCACAGAAGAGGACAGAAGAGGACAGAAGATGACAGAAGATGACAGAAGATGACAGAATGACAGAAGAGGACAGAATGACAGAAGAGGACAGAATGACAGAAGATGACAGAAGATGACAGAAGATGACAGAATGACAGAAAATGACAGAAGAGGACAGAAGATGACAGAAGATGGCAGAAGATGACAGAAGATGACAGAATATGACAGAATGACAGAAGAGGACAGAATGACAGAAGATGACAGAATGACAGAAGAGGATGGAAGATGACAGAAGATGACATAAGATGACAGAATGACAGAAGAGGACAGAATGACAGAAGATGACAGAAGATGACAGAAGATGACAGAATGACAGAAGAGGACAGAAGATGACAGAATGACAGAAGAGGGCAGAATGACAGAAGATGACAGAAGATGACAGAAGATGACAGATGACAGAATGACAGAAGAGGACAGAATGACAGAAGATGACAGAATGACAGAAGAGGACAGAATGACAGAAGATGACAAAAGATGACAGAAGATGGCAGAAGATGACAGAAGATGACAGAATGAAAGAAGAGGACAGAATGACAGAAGATGACAGAATGACAGAAGAGGACAGAATGACAGAGGATGATAGAAGATGACAGAAGATGACAGAATGACAGAAGAGGACAGAATGACAGAAGATGACAGAAGATGACAGAAGATGACAGAAGATGACAGAAGATGACAGAATATGACAGAAGATAACAGAAGATGACAGAAGATGACAGAAGATGATAGAATGACAGAAGAGGACAGAATGGCAGAAGATGACAGAAGATGACAGAAGATGACAGAATGACAGAAGATGACAGAAGATGACAGAATGACAGAAGAGGACAGAATGACAGAAGATGACAGAAGATGACAGAAGATGACAGAATGACAGAAGATGACAGAATGACAGAAGATGACAGAATGACAGAAGAGGACAGAATGACAGAAGATGACAGAAGATGACAGAAGATGACAGAATGACAGAAGAGGACAGAATGACAAAAGATGACAGAATGACAGAAGAGGACAGAAGATGACAGAAGATGACAGAAGATGATAGAAGATGACAGAAGGTGACAGAAGGACAGAAGAGGACAGAATGACAGAAGATGACAGAAGATGACAGAAGATGACAGAAGAGGACAGAATGACAGAAGATGACAAAATGACAGAAGAGGACAGAATGACAGAAGATGACAGAAGATGACAGAAGATGACAGAAGATGACAGAATGACAGAAGAGGACAGAATGAGAGAAGATGACAGAAGAGGACAGAATGACAGAAGATGACAGAAGATGACAGAAGATGACAGAAAATGACAGAAGATGACAGAAGATGAAAGAAGATGACAAAATGACAGAAGAGGACAGAATGACAGAAGATGACAGAATGACAGAAGAGGACAGAATGAGAGAAGATGACAGAAGAGGACAGAATGACAGAAGATGACAGTAGATGACAGAATATGACAGAAGATAACAGAAGATGACAGAAGATGACAGAAGATGATAGAATGACAGAAGAGGACAGAATGGCAGAAGATGACAGAAGATGACCGAAGATGACAGGAGATGACAGAAGATGACAGAATGACAGAAGAGGACAGAATGACAGAAGATGACAGAAGATGACAGAAGATGACAGAATGACAAAAGATGACAGAATGACAGAAGATGACAGAATGACAGAAGAGGACAGAATGACAGAAGATGACAGAAGATGACAGAAGATGACAGAATGACAGAAGAGGACAGAATGACAAAAGATGACAGAATGACAGAAGAGGACAGAAGATGACAGAAGATGACAGAAGATGACAGAAGGTGACAGAATGACAGAAGAGGACAGAATGACAGAAGATGACAGAAGATGACAGAAGAGGACAGAATGATAGAAGATGACAAAATGACAGAAGAGGACAGAATGACAGAAGATGACAGAAGATGACAGAAGATGACAGAATGACAGAAGAGGACAGAATGAGAGAAGATGACAGAAGAGGACAGAATGACAGAAGATGAAAGAAGATGACAGAAGATGACAGAATGACAGAAGAGGACAGAATGACAGAAGATGACAGAAGATGACAGAAGAGGACAGAAGATGACAGAAGATGACAGAATGACAGAAGATGACAGAAGATGACAGAAGATGAGAGAAGATGACAGAAGTTGACAGAAGATGACAGAATGACAGAAGAGGACAGAATGACAGAAGATGACAGAAGATGACAGAATGACAGAAGAGGGCAGAAGGTGACAGAAGATGACAGAATGACAGAAGCGGACAGAACGACAGACGATGACCGAATGACAGAAGAGGACAGAAGATGACAGAAGAGGACAGAATGACAGAAGATGACAGAAGATGACAGAAGATGACAGAAGATGATAGAATGACAGAAGAGGACAGAATGACAGAAGATGACAGAAGATGACAGAAGATGACAGAATGACAGAAGAGGACAGAAGATGACAGAATGACAGAAGAGGGCAGAATGACAGAAGATGACAGAAGATGACAGAAGATGACAGAATGACAGAAGAGGACAGAATGACAGAAGTTGACAGAATGACAGAAGAGGACAGAATGACAGAAGATGACAGAAGGTGACAGAAAATGACAGAAGACGACAGAATGACAGAAGAGGACAGAATGACAGAAGAGGACAGAATGACAGAAGAGGATAGAAGATGAGAGAAGATGACAGAAGATGACAGATTGACAGAAGAGGACAGAATGACAGAAGATGACAGAATGACAGAAGAGGACAGAAGATGACAAAAGATGACAGAATGGCAGAAGATGACAGAAGATGACAGAAGAGGACAGAATGACAGAATTTGACAGAAGATGACAGAATGACAGAAGATGAAAGATGATGACAGGAGAGGACAGAAGATGACAGAAGATGACAGAATGATAGAAGAGGACAGAATGACAGAAGATGACAGAAGGTGACAGAAGAGGACAGAATGACAGAAGATGACAGAATGACAGATAAGGACAGAAGATGACAGAATGACAGAAGATGACAGAAGATGACAGAAGGTGACAGAAGATGACAGAAGATGAGAGAATGACAGAAGATGACAGAGGATGACAGAAGATGACAGAAGATGACAGAAGATGACAGAAGATGACAGAAGAGGACAGAATGACAGAAGATGACAGAGGATGACAGAAGATGACAGAAGATGACAGAAGAGGACAGAAGATGACAGAAGAGGACAGAATATGACAGAAGAGGACAGAATGACAGAAGATGAAAGAAGATGACAGAAGATGACAGAATATGACAGAAGATGACAGAAGATGACAGAAGATGACAGAATATGACAGAAGATGACAGAATGACAGAAGAGGACCAAATGACAGAAGAGGACAGAATACGACAGAAGGACAGAATGACAGAGGATGACAGAATGGCAGAAGATGACAGAATGACAGAAGATGACAGAAGATGATAGAAGATGACAGAATGACAGAAGAGCACAGAAGAGGACAGAAGATGACAGAAGATGTCAGAAGATGACAGAAGATGACAGATTGACAGAAGATGACAGGAGATGACAGAATGGCAGAAGATGACAGAAGAGGACAGAATGACTGAAGAGGACAGAATGACAGAAGATGACAGAACATGATAGAATGCCAGAGAGGACAGAAGATGACAGAAGATGACAGAAGATGACAGAAGATGACAGAAGATGATAGAAGATGACAGAACGACAGAAGAGGACAGAAGATGACAGAAGATGACAGAAGATGACAGAAGATGACAGAATGACAGAGGAGGACAGAAAATGACAGAAGATGACAGAAGATGACAGAAGATGACAGAAGATGACAGAATGACAGAAGAGGACAGAATGACAGAAGAGGACAGAATGACAGAAGATGACAGAAGAGGACAGAATTACAGAAGAGGACAGAATGACAGAAGAGGACAGAATGACAGAAGATGACAGAAGATGACAGAAGATGACAGAATGACAGAAGATGACAGAAGATGGCAGAATGACAGAAGATGACAGAAGATGACAGAAGATGACAGAATATGACAGAATATGACAGAAGATGACAGAAGATGACAGAATGACAGAAGAGGACAGAATGACAGAAGAGCACAGAATATGACAGAAGATGACAGAAGATGACAGAATGACAGAAGATGACAGAATATGATAGAAGATGACAGAAGATGACAGAAGATGACAGAAGATGACGGAATATGACGGAATATGAGAGAATGACAGAAGAGGACAGAATGACAGAAGAGGACAGAATATGACAGAAGATGACAGAAGATGACAGAATGACAAGATGACAGAAGATGACAGAATGACAGAAGATGACAGAAGATGGCAGAAGATGACAGAACATGACAGAATATGACAGAAGATGACAGAAGATGACAGAATATGACAGAAGATGTCAGAAGATGACAGAAGATGACAGAATGACAGAAGAGGACAGAATGACAGAAGATGACAGAATGACAGAAGAGGACAGAAGATGACAGAAGATAACAGAAGATGACAGAAGATGACAGAATGACAGAAGAGGACAGAAGATGACAGAAGATGACAGAAGATGACAGAAGATGACAGAATGACCGAAGAGGACAGAATGACAGAAGAGGACAGAATGACAGAAGAGGACAGAATATGACAAAAGATGACAGAAGATGACAGAATGACAGAAGATGACAGAAGATGGCAGAAAATGACAGAAGATGACAGAAGATGACAGAATGACAGAAGAGGACAGAATGACAGAAGATGACAGAATAACAGAAGATGACAGAATGACAGATGATGACAGAAGATGACAGAAGATGACAGAAGATGACAGAAGATGACAGAATGACAGAAGAGGAGAGAAGATGACAGAAGATGACTGAAGATGACAGAAGATGACAGAATCACAGAAGAGGACAGAAGAGGACAGAAGATGACAGAAGATGACAGAAGATGACAGAATGACAGAAGAGGACAGAATGACAGAAGAGGACAGAATGACAGAAGATGACAGAAGATGACAGAAGATGACAGAATGACAGAAAATGACAGAAGAGGACAGAAGATGACAGAAGATGGCAGAAGATGACAGAAGATGACAGAATATGACAGAATGACAGAAGAGGACAGAATGACAGAAGATGACAGAATGACAGAAGAGGATGGAAGATGACAGAAGATGACATAAGATGACAGAATGACAGAAGAGGACAGAAGATGACAGAAGATGACAGATGATGGCAGAAGATGACAGAAGAGGACAAATATGACAAAAGATGACAGAAGATGACAGAATGACCGAAGATGACAGAAGATGACAGAAAATGACAGAAGATGACAGAAGATGACAGAAGATGACAGAATGATAGAAGAGGACAGAATGACAGAAGATGACAGAATGACAGAAGATGACAGAATGACAGATGAGGACAGAAGATGACAGAAGATGACAGAAGATGACAGAAGATGACAGAAGATGACAGAAGATGACAGAATGAAAGAAGAGGACAGAAGATGACAGAAGATGACTGAAGATGACAGAATGACAGAAGAGGACAGAAGAGGACAGAAGATGACAGAAGATGACAGAAGATGACAGAATGACAGAAGAGGTCAGAAGATGACAGAAGATGACTGAAGATGACTGAAGATGACAGAAGATAACAGAGGATGACAGAATGACAGAAGAGGACAGAATGACAGAGGATGACAGAATGACAGAAGATGACAGAATGACAGAAGATGACAGAAGATGACAGAAGATGACAGAAGATGACAGAATGACAGAAGAGCACAGAAGAGGACAGAAGATGACAGAAGATGACAGAAGATGCAGAAGATGACAGATTGACAGAAGATGACAGGAGATGACAGAATGGCAGAAGATGACAGAAGAGGACAGAATGACTGAAGAGGACAGAATGACAGAAGATGACAGAACATGATAGAATGCCAGAAGAGGACAGAAGATGACAGAAGATGACAGAAGATGACAGAAGATGATAGAAGATGACAGAATGACAGAAGAGGACAGAAGATGACAGAAGATGACAGAAGATGACAGAATGACAGAGGAGGACAGAAAATGACAGAAGATGACAGAAGATGACGGAAGATGACAGAATGACAGAAGAGGACAGAAGATGACAGAAGATGAGAGAAGATGACAGAAGATGACAGAATGACAGAAGATGACAGAAGATGACAGAAGATGAGAGAAGATGACAGAAGTTGACAGAAGATGACAGAATGACAGAAGAGGACAGAATGACAGAAGATGACAGAAGATGACAGAATGACAGAAGAGGGCAGAAGGTGACAGAAGATGACAGAATGACAGAAGCGGACAGAACGACAGACGATGACCGAATGACAGAAGAGGACAGAAGATGACAGAAGAGGACAGAATGACAGAAGATGACAGAAGATGACAGAAGATGATAGAATGACAGTAGAGGACAGGATGACAGAAGATGACAGAAGATGACAGAAGATGACAGAATGACAGAAGAGGACAGAAGATGACAGAATGACAGAAGAGGGCAGAATGACAGAAGATGACAGAAGATGACAGAAGATGACAGAAGATGACAGAATGACAGAAGAGGACAGAATGACAGAAGTTGACAGAATGACAGAAGAGGACAGAATGACAGAAGATGACAGAAGGTGACAGAAAATGACAGAAGACGACAGAATGACAGAAGAGGACAGAATGACAGAAGATGACAGAAGATGACAGAATGACAGAAGAGGATAGAAGATGAGAGAAGATGACAGAAGATGACAGATTGACAGAAGAGGACAGAATGACAGAAGATGACAGAATGACAGAAGAGGACAGAAGATGACAAAAGATGACAGAATGGCAGAAGATGACAGAAGATGACAGAAGAGGACAGAATGACAGAATTTGACAGAAGATGACAGAATGACAGAAGATGAAAGATGATGACAGGAGAGGACAGAAGATGACAGAAGATGACAGAATGATAGAAGAGGACAGAATGACAGAAGATGACAGAAGGTGACAGAAGAGGACAGAATGACAGAAGATGACAGAATGACAGATAAGGACAGAAGATGACAGAATGACAGAAGATGACAGAAGATGACAGAAGATGACAGAAGATGACAGAAGGTGACAGAAGATGACAGAAGATGAGAGAATGACAGAATAGGACAGAAGATGACAGAAGATGACAGAATGACAGAAGATGACAGAGGATGACAGAAGATGACAGAAGATGACAGAAGATGACAGAAGAGGACAGAATGACAGAAGATGACAGAAGATGACAGAAGATGACAGAAGAGGACAGAAGATGACAGAAGAGGACAGAATATGACAGAAGAGGACAGAATGACAGAAGATGAAAGAAAATGACAGAAGATGACAGAATATGACAGAAGATGACAGAAGATGACAGAAGATGACAGAAGATGACAGAAGATGACAGAAGATGACAGAATGACAGAAGAGGACAGAATGACAGAAGAGGACAGAATACGACAGAAGGACAGAATGACAGAGGATGACAGAATGACAGAAGATGACAGAATGACAGAAGATGACAGAAGATGACAGAAGATGACAGAATGACAGAAGAGGACAGAAGATGACAGAAGATGACAGAAGATGACAGAAGATGACAGAATGACAGAAGAGGACAGAATGACAGAAGATGACAGAAGATGTCAGAAGATGACAGAAGATGACAGATTGACAGAAGATGACAGGAGATGACAGAATGGCAGAAGATGACAGAAGAGGACAGAATGACTGAAGAGGACAGAATGACAGAAGATGACAGAACATGATAGAATGCCAGAGAGGACAGAAGATGACAGAAGATGACAGAAGATGACAGAAGATGACAGAAGATGATAGAAGATGACAGAACGACAGAAGAGGACAGAAGATGACAGAAGATGACAGAAGATGACAGAAGGACAGAGGAGGACAGAAAATGACAGAAGATGACAGAAGATGACAGAAGATGACAGAATGACAGAAGAGGACAGAATGACAGAAGAGGACAGAATGACAGAAGATGACAGAAGATGACAGAAGAGGACAGAATTACAGAAGAGGACAGAATGACAGAAGAGGACAGAATGACAGAAGATGACAGAAGATGACAGAATGACAGAAGATGACAGAAGATGGCAGAATGACAGAAGATGACAGAAGATGACAGAATATGACAGAATATGACAGAAGATGACAGAAGATGACAGAAGATGACAGAATGACAGAAGAGGACAGAATGACAGAAGAGCACAGAATATGACAGAAGATGACAGAAGGTGACAGAATGACAGAAGATGACAGAAGATGACAGAATATGATAGAAGATGACAGAAGATGACAGAAGATGACAGAAGATGACGGAATATGACGGAATATGAGAGAATGACAGAAGAGGACAGAATGACAGAAGAGGACAGAATATGACAGAAGATGACAGAAGATGACAGAATGACAAGATGGCAGAAGATGACAGAATGACAGAAGATGACAGAAGATGGCAGAAGATGACAGAACATGACAGAATATGACAGAAGATGACAGAAGATGACAGAATATGACAGAAGATGTCAGAAGATGACAGAAGATGACAGAATGACAGAAGAGGACAGAATGACAGAAGATGACAGAATGACAGAAGAGGACAGAAGATGACAGAAGATAACAGAAGATGACAGAAGATGACAGAATGACAGAAGAGGACAGAAGATCACAGAAGATGACAGAAGATGACAGAAGATGACAGAAGATGACAGAATGACCGAAGAGGACAGAATGACAGAAGAGGACAGAATGACAGAAGAGGACAGAATATGACAAAAGATGACAGAAGATGACAGAATGACAGAAGATGACAGAAGATGACAGAAAATGACAGAAGATGACAGAAGATGACAGAATGACAGAAGAGGACAGAATGACAGAAGGTGACAGAATAACAGAAGATGACAGAATGACAGATGAGGACAGAAGATGACAGAAGATGACAGAAGATGACAGAAGATGACAGAATGACAGAAGAGGAGAGAAGATGACAGAAGATGACTGAAGATGACAGAAGATGACAGAATCACAGAAGAGGACAGAAGAGGACAGAAGATGACAGAAGATGACAGAAGATGACAGAAGATGACAGAATGACAGAAAGGACAGAATGACAGAAGAGGACAGAATGACAGAAGATGACAGAAGATGACAGAAGATGACAGAATGACAGAAGATGACAGAAGATGACAGAATGACAGAAAATGACAGAAGAGGACAGAAGATGACAGAAGATGGCAGAAGATGACAGAGATTACAGAATATGACAGAATGACAGAAGAGGACAGAATGACAGAAGATGACAGAATGACAGAAGAGGACAGAAGATGACAGAAGATGACATAAGATGACAGAATGACAGAAGAGGACAGAAGATGACAGAAGATGACAGATGATGGCTGAAGATGACAGAAGAGGACAAATATGACAAAAGATGACAGAAGATGACAGAATGACCGAAGATGACAGAAGATGACAGAAAATGACAGAAGATGACAGAAGATGACAGAAGATGACAGAATGACAGAAGAGGACAGAATGACAGAAGATGACAGAATGACAGAAGATGACAGAATGACAGATGAGGACAGAAGATGACAGAAGATGACAGAAGATGAGAGAAGATGACAGAAGATGACAGAAGATGACAGAATGAAAGAAGAGGACAGAAGATGACAGAAGATGACAGAAGATGACTGAAGATGACAGAATGACAGAAGAGGACAGAAGAGGACAGAAGATGACAGAAGATGACAGAAGATGACAGAATGACAGAAGAGGTCAGAAGATGACAGAAGATGACTGAAGATGACTGAAGATGACAGAAGATAACAGAGGATGACAGAATGACAGAAGAGGACAGAATGACAGAGGATGACAGAATGACAGAAGATGACAGAATGACAGAAGATGACAGAAGATGACAGAAGGTGACAGAATGACAGAAGAGCACAGAAGAGGACAGAAGATGACAGAAGATGACAGAAGATGACAGAAGATGACAGATTGACAGAAGATGACAGGAGATGACAGAATGGCAGAAGATGACAGAAGAGGACAGAATGACTGAAGAGGACAGAATGACAGAAGATGACAGAACATGATAGAATGCCAGAAGAGGACAGAAGATGACAGAAGATGACAGAAGATGACAGAAGATGATAGAAGATGACAGAATGACAGAAGAGGACAGAAGATGACAGAAGATGACAGAAGATGACAGAATGACAGAGGAGGACAGAAAATGACAGAAGATGACAGAAGATGACGGAAGATGACAGAATGACAGAAGAGGACAGAAGATGACAGAAGATGACAGAAGATGACAGAAGATGACAGAATGACAGAAGAGGACAGAATGACAGAAGAGGTAAGAATGACAGAAGATGACAGAAGATGACAGAAGAGGACAGAATTACAGAAGAGGACAGAATGACAGAAGAGGACAGAATGACAGAAGATGACAGAAGATGACAGAATGACAGAAGAGGACAGAAGATGACAGAAGATGACAGAAAATGACAGAAGATGACAGAATGACAGAAGATGACAGAAGATGACAGAATATGTCAGAATATGACAGAAGATGACAGAAGATGACAGAATGACAGAAGATGACAGAAGATGACAGAAGATGACAGAAGATGACAGAAGATGACAGAATGACAGAAGAGGACAGAAGATGACAGAAGATGACAGAAGATGACAGAAGATGACAGAATGACAGAAGAGGACAGAATGACAGAAGAGGACAGAATATGATAGAGGATGACAGAAGATGATGGAATGACAGAAGATGACAGAAGATGTCAGAAGGACAGAAGATGACAGAATGACAGAAGAGGACAGAAGATGACGGAAGATGACAGAATGACAGAAGAGGACAGAAGATGACAGAAGATGACAGAAGATGACAGAAGATGACAGAATGACAGAAGAGGACAGAATGACAGAAGAGGTAAGAATGACAGAAGATGACAGAAGATGACAGAAGAGGACAGAATTACAGAAGAGGACAGAATGACAGAAGAGGACAGAATGACAGAAGATGACAGAAGATGACAGAATGACAGAAGAGGACAGAAGATGACAGAAGATGACAGAAAATGACAGAAGATGACAGAATGACAGAAGATGACAGAAGATGACAGAATATGTCAGAATATGACAGAAGATGACAGAAGATGACAGAATGACAGAAGATGACAGAAGATGACAGAAGATGACAGAAGATGACAGAAGATGACAGAATGACAGAAGAGGACAGAAGATGACAGAAGATGACAGAAGATGACAGAAGATGACAGAATGACAGAAGAGGACAGAATGACAGAAGAGGACAGAATATGATAGAGGATGACAGAAGATGATGGAATGACAGAAGATGACAGAAGATGTCAGAAGGACAGAAGATGACAGAATGACAGAAGAGGACAGAAGATGACAGAATGACAGAAGATGACAGAAGATGACAGAAGATGACAGAAGATGACAGAATGACAGAAGAGGACAGAATGACAGAAGATGACAGAATGACAGAAGAGGACAGAATGACAGAAGATGACAGAAGGTGACAGAAGATGACAGAAGATGACAGAATGACAGAAGAGGACAGAATGACAGAAGATGACAGAAGATGACAGAATGACAGAAGAGGACAGAAGATGACAGAAGGTGACAGAAGGTGACAGATTGACAGAAGAGGACAGAATGACAGAAGATGACAGAATGACAGAAGAGGACAGAAGATGATAAAAGATGACAGAATGACAGAGGATGAAAGAAGATGACAGAAGATGACAGAAGAGGACAGAATGACAGAATTTGACAGAAGATGACAGAATGACAGAAGATGACAGATGATGACAGGAGAGGACAGAAGATGACAGAAGATGGCAGAAGATGACAGAATGACAGAAGAGGACAGAATGACAGAAGATGGCAGAAGGTGACAGAAGAGGACAGAATGACAGAAGATGACAGAATGACAGATAAGGACAGAAGATGACAGAATGACAGAAGATGACAGAAGATGACAGAAGATGACAGAAGATGACAGAATATGACAGAAGATGACAGAAGGTGACAGAAGATGACAGAAGATGACAGAATGACAGAATAGGACAGAAGATGACAGAAGATGACAGAATGACAGAAGATGACAGAGGATGACAGAAGATGACAGAAGATGACAGAAGATGACAGAAGATGACAGAATGACAGAAGACGACAGAATGACAGAAGATGACAGATGATGACAGAAGAGGACAGAAGAGGACAGAAGATGACAGAAGAGGACAGAATGACAGAAGATGACAGAATGACAGATAAGGACAGAAGATGACAGAATGACAGAAGATGACAGAAGATGACAGAAGATGACAGAAGATGACAGAATGTGACAGAAGATGACTGAAGATGACAGAAGATGACAGAAGAAGACAGAATGACAGAAGATGAGAGAAGATGACAGAAGATGACAGAAGATGACAGAATGACAGAGGAGGACAGAAGATGACAGAAGATGGCAGAAGATGACAGAAGATGACAGAATGACAGAAGGGGACAGAATGACAGAAGATGACAGAAGATGACAGAAGATGACAGAATGACAGAAGAAGACAGAATGACAGAAGATGACAGAAGATGACAGAAGATGACAGAAGATGACAGAAGATGACAGAATGACAGAAGATGACAGAAGATGACAAAATGACAGAAGAGGACAGAATGACAGAAGGTGACAGAAGATGACAGAATGACAGAAGAGGACAGAAGATGACAGAAGGTGACAGAAGGTGACAGATTGACAGAAGAGGACAGAATGACAGAAGATGACAGAATGACAGAAGAGGACAGAATGACAGAAGATGACAGAAGGTGACAGAAGATGACAGAAGATGACAGAATGACAGAAGAGGACAGAATGACAGAAGATGACAGAATGACAGAAGAGGACAGAAGATGATAAAAGATGACAGAATGACAGAGGATGAAAGAAGATGACAGAAGATGACAGAATGACAGAAGAGGACAGAATGACAGAAGATGACAGAATGACAGAAGAGGACAGAAGATGACAGAGGATGACAGAAGATGACAGAAGATGACAGAATGACAGAAGAGGACAGAAGATGACAGAAGATGACAGAATGACAGAAGATGACAGAAGATGACAGAAGATGACAGAATTACAGAAGAGGACAGAATGACAGAAGAGGACAGAAGATGACAGAATGACAGAAGAGGACAGAAGATGACAGAAGATGACAGAAGATGACAGAATGACAGAAGAGGACAGAATGACAGAAGATGACAGAATGACAGAAGATGACAGAAGATGACAGAAGATGACAGAATGACAGAAGATGACAGAAGATGAGAGTAGATGACAGAAGATGACATAAGATGACAGAAGATGACAGAAGATGACAGAATGACAGAAGAGGACAGAAGATGACAGAAGATGACAGATTGACAGAAGAGGACAGAATGACAGAAGAGGACAGAATATGATAGAGGATGACAGAAGATGACAGAATGACAGAAGATGACAGAAGATGTCAGAAGGACAGAAGATGACAGAATGACAAAAGATGACAGAAGATGACAGAAGATGACAGAATATGACAGAAGAGGACAGAAGATGACAGAATATGACAGAAGATGACAGAAGAGGACAGAATGACAGAAGCGGACAGAATATGACAGAAGATGACACAAGATGACAGAATGACAGAAAATGACAGAAGAGGACAGAAGATGACAGAAGATGGCAGAAGATGGCAGAAGATGACAGAAGATGACAGAATATGACAGAAGATAACAGAAGATGACAGAGTATGACAGAAGATGACAGAAGATGACAGAAGATGAAAGAAGATGACAGAATGACAGAAGAGGACAGAATGACAGAAGATGACAGAATGACAGAAGAGGACAGAAGATGACAGAAGATGACAGAAGATGACAGAATGACAGAAGAGGACAGAAGATGCCAGAAGAGGACAGAATGACAGAAGAGGACAGAATATGACAAAAGATGACAGAAGATGACAGAATGACAGAAGATGACAGAAGATGACAGAAAATGACAGAAGATGACAGAAGATGACAGAAGATGACAGAATGACAGAAGAGGACAGAAGATGACAGAATGACAGAAGAGGACAGAAGAGGACAGAAGATGACAGAAGATGACAGAAGATGACAGAATGAAAGAAGAGGTCAGAAGATGACAGAAGATGACAGAAGATGACAGAAGATAACAGAAGATGACAGAAGATGACAGAATGACAGAAGAGGACAGAATGACAGAAGATGACAGAATGACAGAAGATGACAGAATGACAGATGAGGACAGAAGATGACAGAAGATGACAGAAGATGACAGAAGATGACAGAAGAGGACAGAATGACAGAAGCGGACAGAATATGACAGAAGATGACACAAGATGACAGAATGACAGAAAATGACAGAAGAGGACAGAAGATGACAGAAGATGGCAGAAGATGGCAGAAGATGACAGAAGATGACAGAATATGACAGAAGATAACAGAAGATGGCAGAGTATGACAGAAGATGACAGAAGATGACAGAAGATGAAAGAAGATGACAGAATGACAGAAGAGGACAGAATGACAGAAGATGACAGAATGACAGAAGAGGACAGAAGATGACAGAAGATGACAGAAGATGACAGAATGACAGAAGAGGACAGAAGATGCCAGAAGAGGACAGAATGACAGAAGAGGACAGAATATGACAAAAGATGACAGAAGATGACAGAATGACAGAAGATGACAGAAGATGACAGAAAATGACAGAAGATGACAGAAGATGACAGAAGATGACAGAATGACAGAAGAGGAAAGAATGACAGAAGATGACAGAATGACAGAAGATGACAGAATGACAGATGAGGACAGAAGATGACAGAAGATGACAGAATGACAGAAGAGGACAGAAGATGAGAGAATGACAGAAGAGGACAGAAGAGGACAGAAGATGACAGAAGATGACAGAAGATGACAGAAGATGACAGAATGAAAGAAGAGGTCAGAAGATGACAGAAGATGACAGAAGATGACAGAAGATAACAGAAGATGACAGAAGATGACAGAATGACAGAAGAGGACAGAATGACAGAAGATGACAGAATGACAGAAGATGACAGAATGACAGATGAGGACAGAAGATGACAGAAGATGACAGAAGATGACAGAAGATGACAGAATGACAGAAGAGGACAGAAGATGACAGAAGATGATAGAAGATGACAGAAGATGACAGAATGACAGAAGAGGACAGAAGAGGACAGAAGATGACAGAAGATGACAGAAGATGACAGAAGATGACAGAATGACAGAAGAGGTCAGAAGATGACAGAAGATGACAGAAGATGACAGAAGATAACAGAAGATGACAGAATGACAGAAGAGGACAGAATGACAGAAGAGGACAGAATGACAGAAGATGACAGAAGATGACAGAAGAAGACAGAAGATGACAGAAGATGACAGAAGATGACAGAATATGACAGAAGATGACAGAAGATGACAGAATATGACAGAAGATGACAGAATGACAGAAGAGGACAGAATGACAGAAGAGGACAGAATATGACAGAAGATGACAGAAGGTGACAGAATGACAGAAGATGACAGAAGATGACAGAAGATCACAGAAGATGACAGAAGATGACAGAATGACAGAAGAGGACAGAATGACAGAAGATGACAGAATGACAGAAGAGGACAGAATGACAGAAGATGACAGAAGATGACACAAGATGACAGAATGACAGAAGAGGACAGAATGACAGAAGATGACAGAATGACAGAAGATGACAGAAGATGACAGAAGATGACAGAATGACAGACGAGGACAGAAGATGACAGAAGATGGCAGAAGATGACAGAAGATGACAGAATGACAGAAGAGGACAGAATGACGGAAGAGGTCAGAATGACAGAAGATGACAGAAGATGACAGAAGATGACAGAAGAGGACAGAATGACAGAAGATGACAGAATGACAGAAGAGGACAGAATGACAGAAGATGACAGAAGATGACAGAAGATGACAGAATGACAGAAGATGACAGAAGATGACAGAGTATGACAGAAGATGACAGAAGATGACAGAAGATGACAGAATGACAGAAGAGGACAGAAGATGACAGAAGATGACAGAAGATGACAGAATGACAGAAGAGGACAGAAGATGACAGAAGATGACAGAATGACAGAAGATGACAGAAGATGACAGAAGATGACAGAAGATGACAGAATGACCGAAGAGGACAGAATGACAGAAGAGGACAGAATGACAGAAGAGGACAGAATATGACAAAAGATGACAGAAGATGACAGAATGACAGAAGATGACAGAAGATGACAGAAAATGACAGAAGATGACAGAAGATGACAGAAGATGACAGAATGACAGAAGAGGACAGAATGACAGAAGATGACAGAATGACAGAAGATGACAGAATGACAGATGAGGACAGAAGATGACAGAAGATGACAGAAGATGACAGAAGATGACAGAATGACAGAAGAGGACAGAAGAGGACAGAAGATGACAGAAGATGACAGAAGATGACAGAAGATGACAGAATGACAGAAGAGGTCAGAAGATGACAGAAGATGACAGAAGATGACAGAAGATAACAGAAGATGACAGAATGACAGAAGAGGACAGAATGACAGAAGAGGACAGAATGACAGAAGATGACAGAAGATGACAGAAGAAGACAGAAGATGACAGAAGATGACAGAAGATGACAGAATATGACAGAAGATGACAGAAGATGACAGAATATGACAGAAGATGACAGAATGACAGAAGAGGACAGAATGACAGAAGAGGACAGAATATGCCAGAAGATGACAGAAGGTGACAGAATGACAGAAGATGACAGAAGATGACAGAAGATCACAGAAGATGACAGAAGATGACAGAATGACAGAAGAGGACAGAATGACAGAAGATGACAGAATGACAGAAGAGGACAGAATGACAGAAGATGACAGAAGATGACACAAGATGACAGGATGACAGAAGAGGACAGAATGACAGAAGATGACAGAATGACAGAAGATGACAGAAGATGACAGAAGATGACAGAATGACAGATGAGGACAGAAGATGACAGAAGATGGCAGAAGATGACAGAAGATGACAGAATGACAGAAGAGGACAGAATGACAGAAGATGAAAGAAGATGACAGAAGATGACAGAATGACAGAAGAGGACAGAATGACAGAAGATGACAGAAGATGACAGAAGATGACAGAAGATGACAGAATGACAGAAGATGACAGAAGATGACAGAAGATGACAAAATGACAGAAGAGGACAGAATGACAGAAGATGACAGAATGACAGAAGAGGACAGAATGACAGAAGATGACAGAAGATGACAGAATGACAGAAGAGGACAGAATGACAGAAGATGAAAGAAGATGACAGAAGATGGCAGAAGATGACAGAATGACAGAAGATGACAGAAGATGACAGAAGATGACAAAATGACAGAAGAGGACAGAATGACAGAAGATGACAGAGTGACAGAAGAGGACAGAATGACAGAAGATGACAGAAGATGACAGAAGATGACAGAATGACAGATGAGGACAGAAGATGACAGAAGATGACAGAAGATGACAGAAGATGACAGAAGATGACAGAATGACAGAAGAGGTCAGAAGATGACAGAAGATGACAGAAGATGACAGAAGATAACAGAAGATGACAGAATGACAGAAGAGGACAGAATGACAGAAGAGGACAGAATGACAGAAGATGACAGAAGATGACAGAAGAAGACAGAAGATGACAGAAGATGACAGAAGATGACAGAAGATGACAGAAGATGACAGAAGATGACAGAATATGACAGAAGATGACAGAATGACAGAAGAGGACAGAATGACAGAAGAGGACAGAATATGCCAGAAGATGACAGAAGGTGACAGAATGACAGAAGATGACAGAAGATGACAGAAGATCACAGAAGATGACAGAATGACAGAAGAGGACAGAATGACAGAAGATGACAGAATGACAGAAGAGGACAGAATGACAGAAGATGACAGAAGATGACACAAGATGACAGGATGACAGAAGAGGACAGAATGACAGAAGATGACAGAATGACAGAAGATTACAGAAGATGACAGAAGATGACAGAATGACAGACGAGGACAGAAGATGACAGAAGATGGCAGAATGACAGAAGAGGACAGAATGACAGAAGATGACAGAATGACAGAAGAGGACAGAATGACAGAAGATGATAGAAGATGACAGAAGATGACAGAATGACAGACGAGGACAGAAGATGACAGAAGATGGCAGAAGATGACAGAAGATGACAGAATGACAGAAGAGGACAGAATGACAGAAGAGGTCAGAATGACAGAAGATGACAGAAGATGACAGAAGATGACAGAAGAGGACAGAATGACAGAAGATGACAGAATGACAGAAGAGGACAGAATGACAGAAGATGACAGAAGATGACAGAAGATGACAGAAGATGACAGAATGACAGAAGATGACAGAAGATGACAGAGTATGACAGAAGATGACAGAAGATGACAGAAGATGACAGAAGATGACAGAATGACAGAAGAGGACAGAAGATGACAGAAGATGACAGAAAGACAGAAGATGACAGAAGATGACAGAAGATGACAGAAGATGACAGAATGACCGAAGAGGACAGAATGACAGAAGAGGACAGAATGACAGAAGAGGACAGAATATGACAAAAGATGACAGAAGATGACAGAATGACAGAAGATGACAGAAGATGACAGAAAATGACAGAAGATGACAGAAGATGACAGAAGATGACAGAATGACAGAAGAGGACAGAATGACAGAAGATGACAGAATGACAGAAGATGACAGAATGACAGATGAGGACAGAAGATGACAGAAGATGACAGAAGATGACAGAATGACAGAAGAGGACAGAAGAGGACAGAAGATGACAGAAGATGACAGAAGATGACAGAAGATGACAGAATGACAGAAGAGGTCAGAAGATGACAGAATATGACAGAAGATGACAGAAGATAACAGAAGATGACAGAATGACAGAAGAGGACAGAAGAGGACAGAAGATGACAGAAGATGACAGAAGATGACAGAAGATGACAGAATGACAGAAGAGGTCAGAAGATGACAGAATATGACAGAAGATGACAGAAGATAACAGAAGATGACAGAATGACAGAAGAGGACAGAATGACAGAAGAGGACAGAATGACAGAAGATGACAGAAGATGACAGAAGATGACAGAATGACAGATGAGGACAGAAGATGACAGAAGATGGCAGAAGATGACAGAAGATGACAGAATGACAGAAGATGACAGAATATGACAGAAGATGACAGAATGACAGAAGAGGACAGAATGACAGAAGAGGACAGAATATGCCAGAAGATGACAGAAGGTGACAGAATGACAGAAGATGACAGAAGATGACAGAAGATCACAGAAGATGACAGAAGATGACAGAATGACAGAAGAGGACAGAATGACAGAAGATGACAGAATGACAGAAGAGGACAGAATGACAGAAGATGACAGAAGATGACACAAGATGACAGGATGACAGAAGAGGACAGAATGACAGAAGATGACAGAATGACAGAAGATGACAGAAGATGACAGAAGATGACAGAATGACAGATGAGGACAGAAGATGACAGAAGATGGCAGAAGATGACAGAAGATGACAGAATGACAGAAGAGGACAGAATGACAGAAGATGAAAGAAGATGACAGAAGATGACAGAATGACAGAAGAGGACAGAATGACAGAAGATGACAGAAGATGACAGAAGATGACAGAAGATGACAGAATGACAGAAGATGACAGAAGATGACAAAATGACAGAAGAGGACAGAATGACAGAAGATGACAGAATGACAGAAGAGGACAGAATGACAGAAGATGACAGAAGATGACAGAATGACAGAAGAGGACAGAATGACAGAAGATGAAAGAAGATGACAGAAGATGGCAGAAGATGACAGAATGACAGAAGATGACAGAAGATGACAAAATGACAGAAGAGGACAGAATGACAGAAGATGACAGAGTGACAGAATGACAGAAGATGACAGAAGATGACAGAAGATGACAGAATGACAGATGAGGACAGAAGATGACAGAAGATGACAGAAGATGACAGAAGATGACAGAAGATGACAGAATGACAGAAGAGGTCAGAAGATGACAGAAGATGACAGAAGATGACAGAAGATAACAGAAGATGACAGAATGACAGAAGAGGACAGAATGACAGAAGAGGACAGAATGACAGAAGATGACAGAAGATGACAGAAGAAGACAGAAGATGACAGAAGATGACAGAAGATGACAGAAGATGACAGAATATGACAGAAGATGACAGAATGACAGAAGAGGACAGAATGACAGAAGAGGACAGAATATGCCAGAAGATGACAGAAGGTGACAGAATGACAGAAGATGACAGAAGATGACAGAAGATCACAGAAGATGACAGAATGACAGAAGAGGACAGAATGACAGAAGATGACAGAATGACAGAAGAGGACAGAATGACAGAAGATGACAGAAGATGACACAAGATGACAGGATGACAGAAGAGGACAGAATGACAGAAGATGACAGAATGACAGAAGATGACAGAAGATGACAGAAGATGACAGAATGACAGACGAGGACAGAAGATGACAGAAGATGGCAGAAGATGACAGAAGATGACAGAATGACAGAAGAGGACAGAATGACAGAAGATGATAGAAGATGACAGAAGATGACAGAATGACAGAAGAGGACAGAATGACAGAAGATGACAGAAGATGACAGAAGATGACAGAATGACAGAAGATGACAGAAGATGACAGAAGAAGACAAAATGACAGAAGAGGACAGAATGACAGAAGATGACAGAATGACAGAAGAGGACAGAATGACAGAAGATGACAGAAGATGACAGAATGACAGAAGAGGACAGAATGACAGAAGATGAAAGAAGATGACAGAAGATGACAGAATATGACAGAAGATGACAGAAGATGACAGAAGATGACAGAAGATGACAGAATGACAGAAGAGGACAGAATGACAGAAGATGACAGAAGATGACAGAAGATGACAGAGGATGACAGAATGACAGAAGAGGACAGAAGAGGACAGAAGATGACAGAAGATGACAGAAGATGACAGAATGACAGAAGAGGTCAGAAGATGACAGAAGATGACAGAAGATAACAGAAGATGACAGAATGACAGAAGAGGACAGAATGACAGAAGAGGACAGAATGACAGAAGATGACAGAAGATGACAGAAGAAGACAGAAGATGACAGAAGATGACAGAATATGACAGAAGATGACAGAAGATGACAGAATATGACAGAAGATGACAGAATGACAGAAGAGGACAGAATGACAGAAGAGGACAGAATATGACAGAAGATGACAGAAGGTGACAGAATGACAGAAGATGACAGAAGATGACAGAAGATGACAGAAGATGACAGAAGATGACAGAATGACAGAAGAGGACAGAATGACAGAAGATGACAGAATGACAGAAGAGGACAGAATGACAGAAGATGACACAAGATGACACAAGATGACAGAATGACAGAAGAGGACAGAATGACAGAAGATGACAGAATGACAGAAGATGACAGAAGATGACAGAAGATGACAGAAGATGACAGAATGACAGACGAGGACAGAAGATGACAGAAGATGGCAGAAGATGACAGAAGATGACAGAATGACAGAAGAGGACAGAATGACAGAAGAGGTCAGAATGACAGAAGATGACAGAATGACAGAAGAGGACAGAATGACAGAAGATGGCAGAAGATGACAGAAGATGACAGAAGATGACAGAAGATGACAGAAGATGACAGAGTATGACAGAAGATGACAGAAGATGACAGAAGATGACAGAATGACAGAAGAGGACAGAAGATGACAGAAGATGACAGAAGATGACAGAATGACAGAAGAGGACAGAAGATGACAGAAGATGACAGAATGACAGAAGATGACAGAAGATGACAGAAGATGACAGAAGATGACAGAATGACCGAAGAGGACAGAATGACAGAAGAGGACAGAATGACAGAAGAGGACAGAATATGACAAAAGATGACAGAAGATGACAGAATGACAGAAGATGACAGAAGATGACAGAAAATGACAGAAGATGACAGAAGATGACAGAATGACAGAAGATGACAGAATGACAGAAGATGACAGAATGACAGAAGATGACAGAATGACAGATGAGGACAGAAGATGACAGAAGATGACAGAAGATGACAGAAGATGACAGAAGATGACAGAATGACAGAAGAGGACAGAAGATGACAGAAGATGACAGAAGATGACAGAAGATGACAGAAGATGACAGAATGACAGAAGAGGACAGAAGAGGACAGAAGATGACAGAAGATGACAGAAGATGACAGAAGATGACAGAATAACAGAAGAGGTCAGAAGATGACAGAAGATGACAGAAGATGACAGAAGATGACAGAATGACAGAAGAGGACAGAATGACAGAAGAGGACAGAATGACAGAAGATGACAGAATATGCCAGAAGATGACAGAAGGTGACAGAATGACAGAAGATGACAGAAGATGACAGAAGATCACAGAAGATGACAGAAGATGACAGAATGACAGAAGAGGACAGAATGACAGAAGATGACAGAATGACAGAAGAGGACAGAATGACAGAAGATGACAGAAGATGACAGAAGATGACAGAAGATGACAGAATGACAGATGAGGACAGAAGATGACAGAAGATGGCAGAAGATGACAGAAGATGACAGAATGACAGAAGAGGACAGAATGACAGAAGATGAAAGAAGATGACAGAAGATGACAGAATGACAGAAGAGGACAGAATGACAGAAGATGACAGAAGATGACAGAAGATGACAGAAGATGACAGAATGACAGAAGATGACAGAAGATGACAAAATGACAGAAGAGGACAGAATGACAGAAGATGACAGAATGACAGAAGAGGACAGAATGACAGAAGATGACAGAAGATGACAGAATGACAGAAGAGGACAGAATGACAGAAGATGAAAGAAGATGACAGAAGATGGCAGAAGATGACAGAATGACAGAAGATGACAGAAGATGACAAAATGACAGAAGTGGACAGAATGACAGAAGATGACAGAGTGACAGAATGACAGAAGATGACAGAAGATGACAGAAGATGACAGAATGACAGATGAGGACAGAAGATGACAGAAGATGACAGAAGATGACAGAAGATGACAGAAGATGACAGAATGACAGAAGAGGTCAGAAGATGACAGAAGATGACAGAAGATGACAGAAGATAACAGAAGATGACAGAATGACAGAAGAGGACAGAATGACAGAAGAGGACAGAATGACAGAAGATGACAGAAGATGACAGAAGAAGACAGAAGATGACAGAAGATGACAGAAGATGACAGAAGATGACAGAATATGACAGAAGATGACAGAATGACAGAAGAGGACAGAATGACAGAAGAGGACAGAATATGCCAGAAGATGACAGAAGGTGACAGAATGACAGAAGATGACAGAAGATGACAGAAGATCACAGAAGATGACAGAATGACAGAAGAGGACAGAATGACAGAAGATGACAGAATGACAGAAGAGGACAGAATGACAGAAGATGACAGAAGATGACACAAGATGACAGGATGACAGAAGAGGACAGAATGACAGAAGATGACAGAATGACAGAAGATGACAGAAGATGACAGAAGATGACAGAATGACAGACGAGGACAGAAGATGACAGAAGATGGCAGAAGATGACAGAAGATGACAGAATGACAGAAGAGGACAGAATGACAGAAGATGATAGAAGATGACAGAAGATGACAGAATGACAGAAGAGGACAGAATGACAGAAGATGACAGAAGATGACAGAAGATGACAGAATGACAGAAGATGACAGAAGATGACAGAAGAAGACAAAATGACAGAAGAGGACAGAATGACAGAAGATGACAGAATGACAGAAGAGGACAGAATGACAGAAGATGACAGAAGATGACAGAATGACAGAAGAGGACAGAATGACAGAAGATGAAAGAAGATGACAGAAGATGACAGAATATGACAGAAGATGACAGAAGATGACAGAAGATGACAGAAGATGACAGAATGACAGAAGAGGACAGAATGACAGAAGATGACAGAAGATGACAGAAGATGACAGAAGATGACAGAATGACAGAAGAGGACAGAAGAGGACAGAAGATGACAGAAGATGACAGAAGATGACAGAATGACAGAAGAGGTCAGAAGATGACAGAAGATGACAGAAGATAACAGAAGATGACAGAATGACAGAAGAGGACAGAATGACAGAAGAGGACAGAATGACAGAAGATGACAGAAGATGACAGAAGAAGACAGAAGATGACAGAAGATGACAGAATATGACAGAAGATGACAGAAGATGACAGAATATGACAGAAGATGACAGAATGACAGAAGAGGACAGAATGACAGAAGAGGACAGAATATGACAGAAGATGACAGAAGGTGACAGAATGACAGAAGATGACAGAAGATGACAGAAGATCACAGAAGATGACAGAAGATGACAGAATGACAGAAGAGGACAGAATGACAGAAGATGACAGAATGACAGAAGAGGACAGAATGACAGAAGATGACACAAGATGACACAAGATGACAGAATGACAGAAGAGGACAGAATGACAGAAGATGACAGAATGACAGAAGATGACAGAAGATGACAGAAGATGACAGAAGATGACAGAATGACAGACGAGGACAGAAGATGACAGAAGATGGCAGAAGATGACAGAAGATGACAGAATGACAGAAGAGGACAGAATGACAGAAGAGGTCAGAATGACAGAAGATGACAGAATGACAGAAGAGGACAGAATGACAGAAGATGGCAGAAGATGACAGAAGATGACAGAAGATGACAGAAGATGACAGAAGATGACAGAGTATGACAGAAGATGACAGAAGATGACAGAAGATGACAGAAGATGACAGAATGACAGAAGAGGACAGAAGATGACAGAAGATGACAGAAGATGACAGAATGACAGAAGAGGACAGAAGATGACAGAAGATGACAGAATGACAGAAGATGACAGAAGATGACAGAAGATGACAGAAGATGACAGAATGACCGAAGAGGACAGAATGACAGAAGAGGACAGAATGACAGAAGAGGACAGAATATGACAAAAGATGACAGAAGATGACAGAATGACAGAAGATGACAGAAGATGACAGAAAATGACAGAAGATGACAGAAGATGACAGAATGACAGAAGATGACAGAATGACAGAAGATGACAGAATGACAGAAGATGACAGAATGACAGATGAGGACAGAAGATGACAGAAGATGACAGAAGATGACAGAAGATGACAGAAGATGACAGAATGACAGAAGAGGACAGAAGATGACAGAAGATGACAGAAGATGACAGAAGATGACAGAAGATGACAGAATGACAGAAGAGGACAGAAGAGGACAGAAGATGACAGAAGATGACAGAAGATGACAGAAGATGACAGAATAACAGAAGAGGTCAGAAGATGACAGAAGATGACAGAAGATGACAGAAGATGACAGAAGATGACAGAATGACAGAAGAGGACAGAATGACAGAAGAGGACAGAATGACAGAAGATGACAGAATATGCCAGAAGATGACAGAAGGTGACAGAATGACAGAAGATGACAGAAGATGACAGAAGATCACAGAAGATGACAGAAGATGACAGAATGACAGAAGAGGACAGAATGACAGAAGATGACAGAATGACAGAAGAGGACAGAATGACAGAAGATGACAGAAGATGACAGAAGATGACAGAAGATGACAGAATGACAGATGAGGACAGAAGATGACAGAAGATGGCAGAAGATGACAGAAGATGACAGAATGACAGAAGAGGACAGAATGACAGAAGATGAAAGAAGATGACAGAAGATGACAGAATGACAGAAGAGGACAGAATGACAGAAGATGACAGAAGATGACAGAAGATGACAGAAGATGACAGAATGACAGAAGATGACAGAAGATGACAAAATGACAGAAGAGGACAGAATGACAGAAGATGACAGAATGACAGAAGAGGACAGAATGACAGAAGATGACAGAAGATGACAGAATGACAGAAGAGGACAGAATGACAGAAGATGAAAGAAGATGACAGAAGATGGCAGAAGATGACAGAATGACAGAAGATGACAGAAGATGACAAAATGACAGAAGAGGACAGAATGACAGAAGATGACAGAGTGACAGAATGACAGAAGATGACAGAAGATGACAGAAGATGACAGAATGACAGATGAGGACAGAAGATGACAGAAGATGACAGAAGATGACAGAAGATGACAGAAGATGACAGAATGACAGAAGAGGTCAGAAGATGACAGAAGATGACAGAAGATGACAGAAGATAACAGAAGATGACAGAATGACAGAAGAGGACAGAATGACAGAAGAGGACAGAATGACAGAAGATGACAGAAGATGACAGAAGAAGACAGAAGATGACAGAAGATGACAGAAGATGACAGAAGATGACAGAATATGACAGAAGATGACAGAATGACAGAAGAGGACAGAATGACAGAAGAGGACAGAATATGCCAGAAGATGACAGAAGGTGACAGAATGACAGAAGATGACAGAAGATGACAGAAGATCACAGAAGATGACAGAATGACAGAAGAGGACAGAATGACAGAAGATGACAGAATGACAGAAGAGGACAGAATGACAGAAGATGACAGAAGATGACACAAGATGACATGATGACAGAAGAGGACAGAATGACAGAAGATGACAGAATGACAGAAGATGACAGAAGATGACAGAAGATGACAGAATGACAGACGAGGACAGAAGATGACAGAAGATGGCAGAAGATGACAGAAGATGACAGAATGACAGAAGAGGACAGAATGACAGAAGATGATAGAAGATGACAGAAGATGACAGAATGACAGAAGAGGACAGAATGACAGAAGATGACAGAAGATGACAGAAGATGACAGAATGACAGAAGATGACAGAAGATGACAGAAGAAGACAAAATGACAGAAGAGGACAGAATGACAGAAGATGACAGAATGACAGAAGAGGACAGAATGACAGAAGATGACAGAAGATGACAGAATGACAGAAGAGGACAGAATGACAGAAGATGAAAGAAGATGACAGAAGATGACAGAATATGACAGAAGATGACAGAAGATGACAGAAGATGACAGAAGATGACAGAATGACAGAAGAGGACAGAATGACAGAAGATGACAGAAGATGACAGAAGATGACAGAAGATGACAGAATGACAGAAGAGGACAGAAGAGGACAGAAGATGACAGAAGATGACAGAAGATGACAGAATGACAGAAGAGGTCAGAAGATGACAGAAGATGACAGAAGATAACAGAAGATGACAGAATGACAGAAGAGGACAGAATGACAGAAGAGGACAGAATGACAGAAGATGACAGAAGATGACAGAAGAAGACAGAAGATGACAGAAGATGACAGAATATGACAGAAGATGACAGAAGATGACAGAATATGACAGAAGATGACAGAATGACAGAAGAGGACAGAATGACAGAAGAGGACAGAATATGACAGAAGATGACAGAAGGTGACAGAATGACAGAAGATGACAGAAGATGACAGAAGATCACAGAAGATGACAGAAGATGACAGAATGACAGAAGAGGACAGAATGACAGAAGATGACAGAATGACAGAAGAGGACAGAATGACAGAAGATGACACAAGATGACACAAGATGACAGAAGAGGACAGAATGACAGAAGATGACAGAATGACAGAAGATGACAGAAGATGACAGAAGATGACAGAAGATGACAGAATGACAGACGAGGACAGAAGATGACAGAAGATGGCAGAAGATGACAGAAGATGACAGAATGACAGAAGAGGACAGAATGACAGAAGAGGTCAGAATGACAGAAGATGACAGAATGACAGAAGAGGACAGAATGACAGAAGATGGCAGAAGATGACAGAAGATGACAGAAGATGACAGAAGATGACAGAAGATGACAGAGTATGACAGAAGATGACAGAAGATGACAGAAGATGACAGAAGATGACAGAATGACAGAAGAGGACAGAAGATGACAGAAGATGACAGAAGATGACAGAATGACAGAAGAGGACAGAAGATGACAGAAGATGACAGAATGACAGAAGATGACAGAAGATGACAGAAGATGACAGAAGATGACAGAATGACCGAAGAGGACAGAATGACAGAAGAGGACAGAATGACAGAAGAGGACAGAATATGACAAAAGATGACAGAAGATGACAGAATGACAGAAGATGACAGAAGATGACAGAAAATGACAGAAGATGACAGAAGATGACAGAATGACAGAAGATGACAGAATGACAGAAGATGACAGAATGACAGAAGATGACAGAATGACAGATGAGGACAGAAGATGACAGAAGATGACAGAAGATGACAGAAGATGACAGAAGATGACAGAATGACAGAAGAGGACAGAAGATGACAGAAGATGACAGAAGATGACAGAAGATGACAGAATGACAGAAGAGGACAGAAGAGGACAGAAGATGACAGAAGATGACAGAAGATGACAGAAGATGACAGAATAACAGAAGAGGTCAGAAGATGACAGAAGATGACAGAAGATGACAGAAGATGACAGAAGATGACAGAATGACAGAAGAGGACAGAATGACAGAAGAGGACAGAATGACAGAAGATGACAGAATATGCCAGAAGATGACAGAAGGTGACAGAATGACAGAAGATGACAGAAGATGACAGAAGATCACAGAAGATGACAGAAGATGACAGAATGACAGAAGAGGACAGAATGACAGAAGATGACAGAATGACAGAAGAGGACAGAATGACAGAAGATGACAGAAGATGACAGAAGATGACAGAAGATGACAGAATGACAGAAGATGACAGAAGATGACAGAAGATGACAAAATGACAGAAGATGACAGAATGACAGAAGAGGACAGAATGACAGAAGATGACAGAAGATGACACAAGATGACAGAATGACAGAAGAGGACAGAATGACAGAAGATGACAGAATGACAGAAGATGACAGAAGATGACAGAAGATGACAGAATGACAGACGAGGACAGAAGATGACAGAAGATGGCAGAAGATGACAGAAGATGACAGAATGACAGAAGAGGACAGAATGACAGAAGATGATAGAAGATGACAGAAGATGACAGAATGACAGAAGAGGACAGAATGACAGAAGATGACAGAAGATGACAGAAGATGACAGAAGATGACAGAATGACAGAAGATGACAGAAGATGACAAAATGACAGAAGAGGACAGAATGACAGAAGATGACAGAATGACAGAAGAGGACAGAATGACAGAAGATGACAGAAGATGACAGAATGACAGAAGAGGACAGAATGACAGAAGATGAAAGAAGATGACAGAAGATGACAGAAGATGACAGAAGATGACAGAATGACAGACGAGGACAGAAGATGACAGAAGATGGCAGAAGATGACAGAAGATGACAGAATGACAGAAGAGGACAGAATGACAGAAGATGATAGAAGATGACAGAAGATGACAGAATGACAGAAGAGGACAGAATGACAGAAGATGACAGAAGATGACAGAAGATGACAGAAGATGACAGAATGACAGAAGATGACAGAAGATGACAGAAGATGACAAAATGACAGAAGAGGACAGAATGACAGAAGATGACAGAATGACAGAAGAGGACAGAATGACAGAAGATGACAGAAGATGACAGAATGACAGAAGAGGACAGAATGACAGAAGATGAAAGAAGATGACAGAAGATGGCAGAAGATGACAGAATGACAGAAGATGACAGAAGATGACAGAAGATGACAAAATGACAGAAGAGGACAGAATGACAGAAGATGACAGAGTGACAGAAGAGGACAGAATGACAGAAGATGACAGAAGATGACAGAAGATGACAAAATGACAGAAGAGGACAGAATGACAGAAGATGACAGAATATGACAGAAGATGATTGAATATGACAGAAGATGACAGAAGATGACAGAAGATGACAGAATGACAGAAGAGGACAGAATGACAGAAGATGACAGAAGATGACAGAAGATGACAGAATGACAGAAGATGACAGAAGATGACGGAAGATGACAGAAGATGACAGAAGATGACAGAATGACAGAAGAGGACAGAATGACAGAAGATGACAGAAGATGACAGAAGATGACAGAAGATGACAGAATGACAGAAGATGTCAGAATGACAGAAGATGACAGAATGACAGAAGAGGACAGAATGACAGAAGATGACAGAAGATGACAGAAGATGACAGAAGGTGACAGAATGACAGAAGAGGACAGAATGACAGAAGATGACAGAAGAGGACAGAATGACAGAAGATGACAGAATGACAGAAGAGGACAGAATGACAGAAGATGACAGAAGATGACAGAAGATGACAGAATGACAGAAGATGACAGAAGATGAGAGAGTATGACAGAAGATGACAGAAGATGACAGAAGATGACAGAAGATGACAGAATGACAGAAGAGGACAGAAGATGACAGAAGATGACAGAAGATGACATAATGACAGAAGAGGACAGAAGATGACAGAAGATGACAGAATGACAGAAGATGACAGAAGATGACAGAAGATGACAGAATATGACAAAAGATGACAGAAGATGACAGAATGACAGAAGATGACAGAAGATGACAGAAAATGACAGAAGATGACAGAAGATGACAGAAGATGACAGAATGACAGAAGAGGACAGAATGACAGAAGATGACAGAATGACAGAAGATGACAGAATGACAGATGAGGACAGAAGATGACAGAAGATGACAGAAGATGACAGAAGATGACAGAATGACAGAAGAGGACAGAAGATGACAGAAGATGACAGAAGATGACAGAAGATGACAGAATATGACAGAATGACAGAAGAGGACAGAAGAGGACAGAAGATGACAGAAGATGACAGAAGATGACAGAAGATGACAGAATGACCGAAGAGGTCAGAAGATGACAGAAGATGACAGAAGATGACAGAAGATAACAGAAGATGACAGAATGACAGAAGAGGACAGAATGACAGAAGATGACAGAAAATGACAGAAGAAGACAGAAGATGACAGAAGATGACAGAATATGACAGAAGATGACAGAAGATGACAGAATATGACAGAAGATGACAGAATGACAGAAGAGGACAGAATGACAGAAGAGGACAGAATATGCCAGAAGATGACAGAAGGTGATAGAATGACAGAAGATGACAGAAGATGACAGAAGATGACAGAAGATGACAGAAGATGACAGAATGACAGAAGAGGACAGAATGACAGAAGATGACAGAAGATGACACAAGATGACAGAATGACAGAAGAGGACAGAATGACAGAAGATGACAGAATGACAGAAGATGACAGAAGATGACAGAAGATGACAGAAGATGACAGAAGATGACAGAATGACAGAAGATGACAGAAGATGACAGAAGATGACAAAATGACAGAAGAGGACAGAATGACAGAAGATGACAGAATGACAGAAGAGGGCAGAAGATGACAGAAGATGACAGAATGACAGAAGAGGACAGAATGACAGAAGGTGACAGAAGATGACAGAATGACAGAAGAGGACAGAAGATGACAGAAGATGACAAAAGATGACAGAATGACAGAAGATGACAGAAGATGACAGAAGATGACAAAATGACAGAAGAGGACAGAATGACAGAAGATGACAGAGTGACAGAAGAGGACAGAATGACAGAAGATGACAGAAGATGGAAGAAAATGACAGAATGACAGAAGAGGACAGAATGACAGAAGATGACAGAATATGACAGAAGATGACAGAATATGACAGAAGATGACAGAAGATGACAGAAAATGACAGAAGAGGACAGAATGACAGAAGATGACAGAAGATGACAGAATGACAGAAGATGAAAGAAGATGAAGGAAGATGACAGAAGATGACAGAAGATGACAGAATGACAGAAGAGGACGGAATGACAGAAGATGACAGAAGATGACAGAAGATGACAGAAGATGACAGAATGACAGAAGATGTCAGAATGACAGAAGATGACAGAATGACAGAAGAGGACAGAATGACAGAAGATGACAGAAGATGACAGAACATGACAGAACATGACAGAATGACAGAAGATGACAGAAGATGACAGAAGAGGACAGAATGACAGAAGATGACAGAATATGACAGAAGATGACAGAATGACATAAGATGACAGAAGATGACAGAAGAGGACAGAATGACAGAAGATAACAGAAGATGACAGAAGATGACAGAATGACAGAAGAGGACAGAAGATGACAGAATGACAGAAGAGGACAGAATGACAGAAGATGACAGAAGATGACAGAAGAAGACAGAATGACAGAAGAGGACAGAATGACAGAAGATGACAGAAGATGACAGAAGATGACAGAATGACAGAAGAGGACAGAATGACAGAAGAGGACAGAAGATGACAGAATGACAGAAGAAGACAGAAGAGGACAGAATGACAGAAGATGACAGAAGATGACAGAAGATGACAGAAGATGACAGAATTACAGAAGAGGACAGAATGACAGAAGAGGACAGAAGATGACAGAATGACAGAAGAGGACAGAAGATGACAGAAGATGACAGAATGACAGAAGAGGTCAGAATGACAGAAGAGGACAGAATGACAGAAGATGACAGAATGACAGAAGATGACAGAAGATGACAGAAGATGACAGAATGACAGAAGATGACAGAAGATGGCAGAATATGACAGAATATGACAGAAGATGACAGAAGATGACAGAAGATGACAGAATGACAGAAGATGACAGAAGATGACAGTAGATGGCAGAAGATGACAGAATGACAGAAGAGGACAGAAGATGACAGAAGATGACAGAAGATGACAGAAGATGACAGAAGATGACAGAATGACAGAAGAGGACAGAATGACAGAAGAGGACAGAATATGATAGAGGATGACAGAAGATGACAGAATGACAGAAGATGACAGAAGATGACAGAATGACAGAAGATGAAAGAACATGACAGAAGATGACAGAAGATGACAGAATATGACAGAAGAGGACAGAAGATGACAGAAGATGACAGAATATGACAGAAGATGACAGAAGATGACAGAATGACAGAAGAGGACAGAATGACAGAAGAGGACAGAATATGACAGAAGATGACACAAGATGACAGAATGACAGAAGAGGACAGAATGACAGAAGAGGACAGAATATGATAGAGGATGACAGAAGATGACAGAATGACAGAAGATGACAGAAGATGACAGAAGATGACAGAAGAAGACAGAATGACAGAAGAGGACAGAATGACAGAAGATGACAGAAGATGACAGAAGATGACAGAAGATGACAGAATGACAGAAGAGGACAGAATGACAGAAGAGGACAGAAGATGACAGAATGACAGAAGAAGACAGAAGAGGACAGAATGACAGAAGATGACAGAAGATGACAGAAGATGACAGAAGATGACAGAATGACAGAAGAGGACAGAAGATGACAGAAGATGACAGAATGACAGAAGAGGTCAGAATGACAGAAGAGGACAGAATGACAGAAGATGACAGAATGACAGAAGATGACAGAAGATGACAGAAGATGACAGAATGACAGAAGATGACAGAAGATGGCAGAATATGACAGAATATGACAGAAGATGACAGAAGATGACAGAAGATGACAGAATGACAGAAGATGACAGAAGATGACAGTAGATGGCAGAAGATGACAGAATGACAGAAGAGGACAGAAGATGACAGAAGATGACAGAAGATGACAGAAGATGACAGAAGATGACAGAATGACAGAAGAGGACAGAATGACAGAAGAGGACAGAATATGATAGAGGATGACAGAAGATGACAGAATGACAGAAGATGACAGAAGATGACAGAATGACAGAAGATGAAAGAACATGACAGAAGATGACAGAAGATGACAGAATATGACAGAAGAGGACAGAAGATGACAGAAGATGACAGAATGACAGAAGAGGACAGAATGACAGAAGATGACAGAATGACAGAAGAGGACAGAAGATGACAGAGGATGACAGAAGATGACAGAAGATGACAGAATGACAGAAGAGGACAGAAGATGACAGAAGATGACAGAATGACAGAAGATGACAGAAGATGACAGAAGATGACAGAAGATGACAGAATTACAGAAGAGGACAGAATGACAGAAGAGGACAGAAGATGACAGAATGACAGAAGAGGACAGAAGATGACAGAAGATGACAGAAGATGACAGAATGACAGAAGAGGACAGAATGACAGAAGATGACAGAATGACAGAAGATGACAGAAGATGACAGAAGATGACAGAATGACAGAAGATGACAGAAGATGAGAGTAGATGACAGAAGATGACATAAGATGACAGAAGATGACAGAATGACAGAAGAGGACAGAAGATGACAGAAGATGACAGAAGATGACAGATTGACAGAAGAGGACAGAATGACAGAAGAGGACAGAATATGATAGAGGATGACAGAAGATGACAGAATGACAGAAGATGACAGAAGATGTCAGAAGGACAGAAGATGACAGAATGACAAAAGATGACAGAAGATGACAGAATATGACAGAAGAGGACAGAAGATGACAGAATATGACAGAAGATGACAGAAGAGGACAGAATGACAGAAGCGGACAGAATATGACAGAAGATGACACAAGATGACAGAATGACAGAAAATGACAGAAGAGGACAGAACATGACAGAAGAGGACAGAATGACAGAAGATGACAGAAGATGGCAGAAGATGGCAGAAGATGACAGAAGATGACAGAATATGACAGAAGATGACAGAAGATGACAGAATGACAGAAAATGACAGAAGAGGAAAGAACATGACAGAAGAGGACAGAATGACAGAAGATGACAGAAGATGGCAGAAGATGGCAGAAGATGACAGAAGATGACAGAATATGACAGAAGATGACAGAAGATGACAGAGTATGACAGAAGATGACAGAAGATGACAGAAGATGAAAGAAGATGACAGAATGACAGAAGAGGACAGAATGACAGAAGATGACAGAATGACAGAAGAGGACAGAAGATGACAGAAGATGACAGAAGATGACAGAATGACAGAAGAGGACAGAAGATGCCAGAAGAGGACAGAATGACAGAAGAGGACAGAATATGACAAAAGATGACAGAAGATGACAGAATGACAGAAGATGACAGAAGATGACAGAAAATGACAGAAGATGACAGAAGATGACAGAAGATGACAGAATGACAGAAGAGGAAAGAATGACAGAAGATGACAGAATGACAGAAGATGACAGAATGACAGATGAGGACAGAAGATGACAGAAGATGACAGAAGATGACAGAATGACAGAAGAGGACAGAAGATGACAGAATGACAGAAGAGGACAGAAGAGGACAGAAGATGACAGAAGATGACAGAAGATGACAGAATGACAGAAGAGGTCAGAAGATGACAGAAGATGACAGAAGATGACAGAAGATAACAGAAGATGACAGAATGACAGAAGAGGACAGAATGACAGAAGAGGACAGAATGACAGAAGATGACAGAAGATGACAGAAGATGAAAAGATGACAGAATATGACAGAAGATGAAAGAAGATGACAGAATATGACAGAAGATGACAGAATGACAGAAGAGGACAGAATGGCAGAAGAGGACAGAATATGCCAGAAGATGACAGAAGGTGACAGAAGGTGACAGAATGACAGAAGATGACAGAAGATGACAGAAGATCACAGAAGATGACAGAAGATGACAGAATGACAGAAGAGGACAGAATGACAGAAGATGACAGAATGACAGAAGAGGACAGAATGACAGAAGATGACAGAAGATGACACAAGATGACAGAATGACAGAAGAGGACAGAATGACAGAAGATGACAGAATGACGGAAGATGACAGAGGATGACAGAAGATGACAGAAGATGACAGAAGATGACAGAATGACAGACGAGGAAAGAAGATGACAGAAGATGGCAGAAGATGACAGAAGATGACAGAATGACAGAAGAGGACAGAATGACAGAAGATGACAGAATGACAGAAGAGGACAGAATGACAGAAGATGATAGAAGATGACAGAAGATGACAGAATGACAGAAGAGGACAGAATGACAGAAGATGACAGAAGATGACAGAAGATGACAGAAGATGACAGAATGACAGAAGATGACAGAAGATGACAGAAGATGACAAAATGACAGAAGAGGACAGAATGACAGAAGATGACAGAATGACAGAAGAGGGCAGAAGATGACAGAAGATGACAGAAGATGACAGAAGATGACAGAATGACAGAAGAGGACAGAATGACAGAAGATGACAGAAGATGACAGAAGATGACAGAATATGACAGAAGATGAAAAAGATGACAGAAGATGACAGAAGAGGACAGAATGACAGAAGATGACAGAAGATGACAGAATGACGGAAGATGACAGAAGATGACGCAAGATGACAGAAGATGACAGAAGATGACAGAATGACAGAAGAGGACATAATGACAGAAGATGACAGAAGATGACAGAAGATGACAGAATGACAGAAGATGACAGAATGACAGAAGAGGACACAATCACATGAGGTGACAGAAGATGACAGAAGATGACAGAATGACAGAAGAGGACAGAATGACAGAAGATGACAGAATGACAGAAGAGGACAGAATGACAGAAGATGACAGAAGATGACAGAATGACAGAAGAGGACAGAATGACAGAAGATGACAGAAGATGACAGAATGACAGAAGATGACACAAGATGACACAAGATGACAAAATGACAGAAGAGGACAGAATGACAGAAGATGACAGAGTGACAGAAGAGGACAGAATGACAGAAGATGACAGAAGATGACAGAAGATGACAGAATGACAGAAGAGGACAGAATGACAGAAGATGACAGACGATGACAGAAGATGACAGAATGACAGAAGATGACACAAGATGACGGAAGATGACAGAAGATGACAGAAGATGACAGAATGACACAAGAGGACAGAATGACAGAAGATGACAGAATGACAGAAGAGGACAGAATGACAGAAGATGACAGAAGATGACAGAAGATGACAGGAGATGACAGAATGACAGAAGATATCAGAATGACAGAAGATGACAGAATGACAGAAGAGGACAGAAGATGACAGAAGATGACAGAATGACAGAAGAGGACAGAATGACAGATGATGACAGAATGACAGAAGAGGACAGAAGATGGCAGAAGATGACAGAAGGCGACAGAAGATGACAGAAGGTGACAGAATGACAGAAGAGGACAGAATGACAGAAGATGACAGAAGATGACAGAAGATGACAAAATGACAGAAGAGGACAGAATGACAGAAGATGACAGAATGACAGAAGAGGGCAGAAGATGACAGAAGATGACAGAATGACAGAAGAGGACAGAATGACAGAAGATGACAGAATGACAGAAGAGGACAGAATGACAGAAGAGGACTGAATATGACAGAAGATGACAGAAGATGACAGAATGACAGAAGATGACAGAAGATGACAGCAGATGACAGAATGACAGAAAATGACGGAAGAGGACAGTATATGACAGAAGAGGACAGAATCACAGAAGATGACAGAAGACGACAGAAGATGACAGAAGATGGCAGAAGATGACAGAAGATGACAGAATATGACAGAAGATGACAGAAGAGGACAGAATCACAGAAGATGACAGAAGACGACAGAAGATGACAGAAGATGGCAGAAGATGACAGAAGATGACAGAAGACGACAGAAGATGACAGAAGATGACAGAATGACAGAAGAGGACAGAATGACAGAAGATGACAGAATGACAGAAGAGGACAGAAGATGACAGAAGATGACAGAATAACAGAAGATGACAGAAGATCACAGAAGAGGACAGAATGACAGAAGATGACAGAAGATGAGAGAAGATGACAGAAGATGACAGAAGATGACAGAATGACAGAAGATGCCAGAAGATGACAGAAGAGGAAAGAATGACAGAAGATGACAGAATATGACAGAAGATGACAGAATGACAGAAGAGGACAGAAGATGACAGAATGACAGAAGAGGACAGAATGACAGAAGATGAGAGAAGATGACAGAAGATGACAGAAGATGACAGAAGATGACAGAAGATGACAGAATGACAGAAGATGGCAGAAGATGACAGAAGATGACAGAAGATGACAGAATGACCGAAGAGGACAGAATGACAGAAGAGGACAGAATGACAGAAGAGGACAGGATATGACAAAAGATGACAGAAGATGACAGAAAATGACAGAAGATGACAGAAGATGACAGAAGATGACAGAATGACAGAAGAGGACAGAATGACAGAAGATGACAGAATGACAGAAGAAGACAGAATGACAGATGAGGACAGAAGATGACAGAAGATGACAGAAGATGACAGAAGATGACAGAAGATGACAGAAGAGGACAGAAGATGACAGAAGATGACAGAAGATGACAGAAGATGACAGAAGATGACAGAATGACAGAAGAGGACAGAAGAGGACAGAAGATGACAGAAGATGACAGAAGATGACAGAAGATGACAGAATGACAGAAGAGGTCAGAAGATGACAGAAGATGACAGAAGATGACAGAATGACAGAAGAGGACAGAATGACAGAAGAGGACAGAAAGACAGAAGAGGACAGAATGACAGAAGATGACAGAAGATGACAGAAGATGACAGAATATGACAGAAGATTACAGAAGATGACAGAAGATGACAGAATATGACAGAAGATGACAGAAGATGACAGAATATGACAGAATGACAGAAGAGGACAGAATGACAGAAGAGGACAGAATATGCCAGAAGATGACAGAAGATGACAGAAGGTGACAGAATGACAGAAGATGACAGAAGATGACAGAAGATCACAGATGATGACAGAAGATGACAGAATGACAGAAGAGGACAGAATGACAGAAGATGACAGAATGACAGAAGAGGACAGAATGACAGATGATGACACAAGATGACACAAGATGACAGAATGACAGAAGAGGACAGAATGACAGAAGATGACAGAATGACAGAAGATGACAGAAGATGACAGAAGATGACAGAAGATGATAGAAGATGACAGAATGACAGACGAGGACAGAAGATGACAGAAGATGGCAGAAGATGACAGAAGATGAATGAATGACAGAAGAGCACAGAATGACAGAAGATGACAGAATGACAGGAGAGGGCAGAATGACAGAAGATGACAGAAGATGACAGAAGATGACAGAAGATGACAGAATGACAGAAGATGACAGAAGATGACAGAAGACGACAGAATGACCGAAGAGGACAGAATGACAGAAGAGGACAGGATATGACAAAAGATGACAGAAGATGACAGAATGACAGAAGATGACAAAAGATGACAGAAAATGACAGAAGATGACAGAAGATGACAGAAGATGACAGAATGACAGAAGAGGACAGAAGATGACAGAAGATGACAGAAGATGACAGAATGACAGAAGAGGACAGAAGATGACAGAAGATGACAGAAGGTGACAGAAGATGACAGAAGAGGTCAGAAGATGACAGAAGATGACAGAAGATGACAGAAGATGACAGAATGACAGAAGAGGACAGAAAGACAGAAGAGGACAGAATGACAGAAGATGACAGAAGATGACAGAAGATGACAGAATATGACAGAAGATGACAGAATATGACAGAATATGACAGAAGATGACAGAATATGACAGAAGAGGACAGAATGAAAGAAGATGACAGAAGATGACAGAAGAAGACAGAAGATGACAGAAGATGGCAGAAGATGACAGAAGATGACAGAATATGACAGAAGGTGACACAAGATGACAGAAGAGGTCAGAAGATGACAGAAGATGACAGAAGAAGACAGAAGATGACAGAATGACAGAAGAGGACAGTAAGACAGAAGAGGACAGAATGACAGAAGATGGCAGAAGATGACAGAAGATGACAGAAGATGACAGAATATGACAGAAGAGGACAGAAGATGACAGAAGATGACAGAATATGACAGAAGATGACAGAATATGACAGAAGAGGACAGAATGAAAGAAGATGACAGAAGATGTCAGAAGAAGACAGAAGATGGCAGAAGATGGCAGAAGATGACAGAATATGACAGAAGATGACAGAAGATGACAGAGTATGACAGAAGATGACAGAAGATGACAGAAGATGACAGAAGATGACAGAATGACGGAAGAGGACAGAATGACAGAAGATGACAGAATGACAGAAGAGGCCAGAAGATGACAGAAGATGACAGAAGATGACAGAAGATGACAGAATGACAGAAGAGGACAGAAGATGACAGAAGATGACAGAAGATGACAGAAGATGACAGAATGACCGAAGAGGACAGAATGACAGAAGAGGACAGAATGAAAGAAGAGGACAGAATTTGACAGAAGATGACACAAGATGACAGAATGACAGAAAATGACAGAAGAGGACAGAATATGACAGAAGAGGACAGAATGACAGAAGGTGACAGAAGATGACAGAATATGACAGAAGATGACAGAAGATGACAGAAGATGACAGAATGACAGAAGATGACAGAAGATGACAGTAGATGACAGAAGATGACAGAAGATGACAGTATGGCAGAAGAGGACAGAAGATGACAGAAGATGACAGAAGATGACAGAATGACAGAAGAGGACAGAATGACAGAAGAGGACAGAATATGATAGAGGATGACAGAAGATGACAGAATGACAGAAGATGAGAGAAGATGTCAGAAGGACAGAAGATGACAGAATGACAGAAGATGACAGAACATGACAGAAGATGACAGAAGATGACAGAATATGACAGAAGAGGACAGAAGATGACAGAAGATGACAGAATGACAGAAGAGGACAGAATGACAGAAGAGGACAGAATATGACAGAAGATGACATAAGATGATAGAATGACAGAAAATGACAGAAGAGGACAGAATATGACAGAAGAGGACAGAATGACAGAAGATGACAGAAGACGACAGAAGATGACAGAAGATGGCAGAAGATGACAGAAGATGACAGCATATGTCAGAAGATGACAGAAGATGACAGAGTATGACAGAAGATGACAGAAGATGACAGAGGATGACAGAAGATGACAGAATGATAGAAGAGGACAGAATGACAGGAGATGACAGAATGACAGAAGAGGACAGAAAATGACAGAAGATGACAGAAGATGACAGAATGACAGAAGAGGACAGAAGATGACAGAAGATGACAGAAGATGACAGAAGAGGACAGAATGACAGAAGAGGACAGAATGAGAGAAGATGACAGAATGACAGAAGAGGACAGAATGGCAGAAGATGACAGAATGACAGAAGAGGACAGAATGACAGAAGATGACAGAAGATGACAGAAGATGACAGAATGAGAGAAGATGACAGAAGATGGCAGAAGATGACAGAAGATGACAGAATGACAGAAGATGACAGAAGATGACAGAAGATGACAGAAGATGACAGAATGACAGAAGAGGACAGAATGACAGAAGATGACAGAATGACAGTAGAGGACAGAAAGGCAGAAGATGACAGAAGATGACAGAATGACAGAAGAGGACAGAATGACAGAAGATGACAGAATGACAGAAGAGGACAGAAGATGACAGAAGATGACAGAATGACAGAAGATGACAGAAGAGGACAGAATGACAGAAGATGACAGAAGATGACAGAAGATGACAGAAGATGACAGAATGACAGAAGATGACAAAAGATGACAGAAGAGGACAGAATATGACAGAAGATGACAGAATGACAGAACATGATAGAAGATGACAGAAGAGGACAGAATGACAGAAGATAACAGAAGATGACAGAAGATGACAGAATGACAGAAGAGGACAGAAGATGACAGAAGACAGAAGAGGACAGAATGACAGAAGATGACAGAAGATGACAGAATGACAGAAGAGGACAGAATGACAGAAGATGACAGAAGATGACTGAAGATGACAGAAGATGACAGAATGACAGAAGAGGACAGAATGACAGAAGAGGACAGAAGATGACAGAATGACAGAAGAGGACAGAAGATGACAGAAGATGACAGAAGATGACAGAATGACAGAAGAGGACAGAATGACAGAAGAGGACAGAATGACAGAAGATCACAGAATGACAGAAGATGACAGAAGATGACAGAAGATGACAGAATGACAGAAGATGACAGAAGATGACAGAATATGACAGAATATGACAGAAGATGACAGAAGATGACAGAAGATGACAGAATGACAGAAGATGACAGAAGATGACAGTAGATGACAGAAGATGACAGAATGACAGAAGATGACAGAAGATGACAGAAGAGGACAGAATGACAGAAGATGACAGAAGATGACAGAAGATGACAGAAGATGACAGAAGATGACAGAAGATGACAGAAGATGACAGAAGAGGACAGAATGACAGAAGATGACAGAATATGACAGAAGATGACAGAATGACAGAACATGACAGAAGATGACAGAAGAGGACAGAATGACAGAAGATAACAGAAGATGACAGAAGATGACAGAATGACAGAAGAGGACAGAAGATGACAGAAGACAGAAGAGGACAGAATGACAGAAGATGACAGAAGATGACAGAATGTCAGAAGAGGACAGAATGACAGAAGATGACAGAAGATGACAGAAGATGACAGAAGATGACAGAATGACAGAAGAGGACAGAATGACAGAAGAGGACAGAAGATGACAGAATGACAGAAGAGGACAGAATGACAGAAGAGGACAGGATATGACAAAAGATGACAGAAGATGACAGAATGACAGAAGATGACAAAAGATGACAGAAAATGACAGAAGATGACAGAAGATGACAGAAGATGACAGAATGACAGAAGAGGACAGAAGATGACAGAAGATGACAGAATGACAGAAGAGGACAGAAGATGACAGAAGATGACAGAAGGTGACAGAAGATGACAGAAGAGGTCAGAAGATGACAGAAGATGACAGAAGATGACAGAATGACAGAAGAGGACAGAAAGACAGAAGAGGACAGAATGACAGAAGATGGCAGAAGATGACAGAAGATGACAGAAGATGACAGAATATGACAGAAGATGACAGAAGATGACAGAATATGACAGAAGATGACAGAATATGACAGAAGATGACAGAATGAAAGAAGATGACAGAAGATGACAGAAGAAGACAGAAGAATGACAGAAGATGACAGAAGATGACAGTAGATGACTGAAGATGACAGAAGATGACAGAATGACAGAAGAGGACAGAAGATGACAGAAGATGACAGAAGATGACAGAATGACAGAAGAGGACAGAATGACAGAAGAGGACAGAATATGATAGAGGATGACAGAAGATGACAGAATGACAGAAGATGACAGAAGATGTCAGAAGGACAGAAGATGACAGAATGACAGAAGATGAAAGAACATGACAGAAGATGACAGAAGATGACAGAATATGACAGAAGAGGACAGAAGATGACAGAAGATGACAGAATATGAGAGAAGATGACAGAAGATGACAGAATGACAGAAGAGGACAGAATGACAGAAGAGGACAGAATATGACAGAAGATGACAGAAGATGACAGAAGATGACAGAATGACAGAAGAGGACAGAAGATGACAGAAGATGACAGAATGACAGAAGATGACAGAAGATGACAGAAGATGACAGAAGATGACAGAAGACGACAGAATGACCGAAGAGGACAGAATGACAGAAGAGGACAGGATATGACAAAAGATGACAGAAGATGACAGAATGACAGAAGATGACAAAAGATGACAGAAAATGACAGAAGATGACAGATGATGACAGAAGATGACAGAATGACAGAAGAGGACAGAAGATGACAGAAGATGACAGAAGATGACAGAAGGTGACAGAATGACAGAAGAGGACAGAAGATGACAGAAGATGACAGAAGGTGACAGAAGATGACAGAAGAGGTCAGAAGATGACAGAAGATGACAGAAGATGACAGAAGATGACAGAATGACAGAAGAGGACAGAAAGACAGAAGAGGACAGAATGACAGAAGATGGCAGAAGATGACAGAAGATGACAGAAGATGACAGAAGATGACAGAATATGACAGAAGATGACAGAAGATGACAGAATATGACAGAAGATGACAGAATATGACAGAAGAGGACAGAATGAAAGAAGATGACAGAAGATGACAGAAGAAGACAGAAGATGACAGAAGATGGCAGAAGATGACAGAAGATGACAGAATATGACAGAAGATGACAGAAGATGACAGAGTATGACAGAAGATGACAGAAGATGACAGAAGATGACAGAAGATGACAGAATGACGGAAGAGGACAGAATGACAGAAGATGACAGAATGACAGAAGAGGCCAGAAGATGACAGAAGATGACAGAAGATGACAGAAGATGACAGAATGAAAGAAGAGGACAGAATAACAGAAGATGACAGAATGACAGAAGAGGACAGAATTTGACAGAAGATGACACAAGATGACAGAATGACAGAAAATGACAGAAGAGGACAGAATATGACAGAAGAGGACAGAATGACATAAGATGACAGAAGATGACAGAATATGACAGAAGATGACAGAAGATGACAGAAGATGACAGAATGACAGAAGATGACAGAAGATGACAGTAGATGACAGAAGATGACAGAAGATGACAGAAGATGACAGTATGGCAGCAGAGGACAGAAGATGACAGAAGATGACAGAAGATGACAGAAGATGACAGAATGACAGAAGAGGACAGAATGACAGAAGAGGACAGAATATGATAGAGGATTGCAGAAGATGACAGAATGACAGAAGATGAGAGAAGATGTCAGAAGAACGGAAGATGACAGAATGACAGAAGATGACAGAACATGACAGAAGATGACAGAAGATGACAGAATATGACAGAAGAGGACAGAAGATGACAGAAAATGACAGAAGAGGACAGAATGACAGAAGAGGACAGAATATGACAGAAGATGACATAAGATGATAGAATGACAGAAAATGACAGAAGAGGACAGAATATGACAGAAGAGGACAGAATGACAGAAGATGACAGAAGATGACAGAAGATGACAGAAGATGACAGAAGATGACAGAAGATGACAGAAGATGACAGAATGACAGAAGATGACAGAAGATGACAGAAGAGGACAGAATGACAGAAGATGACAGAATATGACAGAAGATGACAGAATGACAGAACATGACAGAAGATGACAGAAGAGGACAGAATGACAGAAGAGGACAGAAGATGACAGAAGACAGAAGAGGACAGAATGACAGAAGATGACAGAAGATGACAGAATGACAGAAGAGGACAGAATGACAGAAGATGACAGAAGATGACAGAAGATGACAGAATGACAGAAGAGGACAGAATGACAGAAGAGGACAGAAGATGACAGAAGATGACAGAATGACAGAAGATGACAGAATGACAGAAGAGGACAGAATGACAGAAGATGACAGAAGATGACAGAAGATGACAGAAGATGACAGAATGACAGAAGAGGACAGAATGACAGAAGAGGACAGAATGACAGAAGATGACAGAATGACAGAAGATGACAGAAGATGACAGAATGACAGAAGATGACAGAAGATGACAGGATATGACAGAAGATGACAGAAGATGACAGAATGACAGAAGATGACAAAAGATGACAGAAAATGACAGAAGATGACAGATGATGACAGAAGATGACAGAATGACAGAAGAGGACAGAAGATGACAGAAGATGACAGAAGATGACAGAAGGTGACAGAATGACAGAAGAGGACAGAAGATGACAGAAGATGACAGAAGGTGACAGAAGATGACAGAAGATGACAGAATGACAGAAGAGGACAGAAAGACAGAAGAGGACAGAATGACAGAAGATGGCAGAAGATGACAGAAGATGACAGAAGATGACAGAAGATGACAGAATATGACAGAAGATGACAGAAGATGACAGAAGATGACAGAATATGACAGAAGATGACAGAATATGACAGAAGAGGACAGAATGAAAGAAGATGACAGAAGATGACAGAAGAAGACAGAAGATGACAGAAGATGGCAGAAGATGACAGAAGATGACAGAATATGACAGAAGATGACAGAAGATGACAGAAGATGACAGAATGTCTGAAGATGACAGAAGATGACAGAAGATGACAGAAGATGACAGAAGATGACAGAATGAGAGAAGAGGACAGAATGACAGAAGAGGACAGAATATGATAGAGGATGACAGAAGATGACAGAATGACAGAAGATGACAGAAGATGTCAGAAGGACAGAAGATGACAGAATGACAGAAGATGAAAGAACATGACAGAAGATGACAGAATATGACAGAAGAGGACAGAAGATGACAGAATGACAGAAGAGGACAGAATGACAGAAGAGGACAGAATATGGCAGAAGATGACACAAGATGACAGAATGACAGAAGATGACAGAAGAGGACAGATGATGACAGAAGATGGCAGAAGATGACAGAAGATGACAGAATATGACAGAAGATGACAGAGTATGACAGAAGATGACAGAAGATGACAGAAGATGACAGAAGATGACAGAATGACAGAAGAGGACAGAATGACAGAAGATGACAGAATGACAGAAGAGGACAGAAGATGACAGAAGATGACAGAAGATGACAGAAGATGACAGAATGACAGAAGAGGACAGAAGATGACAGAAGATGACAGAATGACAGAAGATGACAGAAGATGACAGAAGATGACAGAATTACAGAAGAGGACAGAATGACAGAAGAGGAGAGAAGATGACAGAATGACAGAAGAGGACAGAAGATGACAGAAGATGACAGAAGATGACAGAATGACAGAAGAGGACAGAATGACAGAAGAGGACAGAATGACAGAAGATGACAGAATGACAGAAGATGACAGAAGATGACAGAATGGCAGAAGATGACAGATGATGACAGAATATGACAGAATATGACAGAAGATGACAGAAGATGACAGAATGACAGAAGATGACAGTAGATGACAGTAGATGACAGAAGATGACAGAAGATGACAGAAGATGACAGAATGACAGAAGAGGACAGAAGATGACAGAAGATGACAGAATGACAGAAGAGGACAGAATGACAGAAGAGGACAGAATATGTCAGAAGGACAGAAGATGACAGAATGACAGAAGATGACAGAACATGACAGAAGATGACAGAAGATGACAGAATATGACAGAAGAGGACAGAAGATGACAGAATATGACAGAAGAGGACAGAAGATGACAGAAGATGACAGAAAATGACAGAAGATGACAGAAGATGACAGAATGACAGAAGAGGAAAGAATGACAGAAGATGACAGAATGACAGAAGATGACAGAATGACAGATGAGGACAGAAGATGACAGAAGATGTCAGAAGGACAGAAGATGACAGAATGACAGAAGATGAAAGAACATGACAGAAGATGACAGAAGATGACAGAATATGACAGAAGAGGACAGAAGAGGACAGAAGATGACAGAAGATGACAGAATATGACAGAAGATGACAGAATGACAGAAGAGGACAGAATATGACAGAAGATGACACAAGATGACAGAATGACAGAAAATGACAGAAGAGGACAGAATATGACAGAAGAGGACAGAATGATAGAAGATGACAGAAGGTGACAGAAGATGGCAGAAGATGACAGAAGATGACAGAATATGACAGAAGATGACAGAAGATGACAGAGTATGACAGAAGATGACAGAAGATGACAGAAGATGACAGAATGACAGAAGAGGACAGAATGACAGAAGATGACAGAATGACAGAAGAGGACAGAAGATGACAGAGGATGACAGAAGATGACAGAAGATGACAGAATGACAGAAGAGGACAGAAGATGACAGAATGACAGAAGATGACAGAAATGACAGAAGATGACAGAATTACAGAAGAGGACAGAATGACAGAAGAGGACAGAAGATGACAGAATGACAGAAGAGGACAGAAGATGACAGAAGATGACAGAATGACAGAAGAGGACAGAATGACAGAAGAGGACAGAATGACAGAAGATGACAGAATGACAGAAGATGACAGAAGATGACAGAAGATGACAGAATGACAGAAGAGGACAGAAGATGACAGAAGATGACAGAAGATGACAGAATGACAGAAGAGGACAGAATATGATAGAGGATGACAGAAGATGACAGAATGACAGAAGATGACAGAAGATGTCAGAAGGACAGAAGATGACAGAATGACAGAAGATGACAGAAGATGACAGAAGATGACAGAATATGACAGAAGAGGACAGAAGATGACAGAAGATGACAGAATATGACAGAAGATGACAGAAGATGACAGAATGACAGAAAATGACAGAAGAGGACAGAACATGACAGAAGAGGACAGAATGACTGAAGATGACAGAAGATGACAGAAGATGACAGAAGATGACAGAATGACAGAAAATGACAGAAGAGGACAGAACATGACAGAAGAGGACAGAATGACAGAAGATGACAGAAGATGACAGAATATGACAGAAGATGACACAAGATGACAGAATGACAGAAAATGACAGAAGAGGACAGAATGACAGAAGAGGACAGAATATGATAGAGGATGACAGAAGATGACAGAATGACAGAAGATGACAGAAGATGTCAGAAGGACAGAAGATGACAGAATGACAGAAGATGAAAGAACATGACAGAAGATGACAGAATATGACAGAAGATGACAGAAGATGACAGAATGACAGAAGAGGACAGAATGACAGAAGAGGACAGAATATGGCAGAAGATGACACAAGATGACAGAATGACAGAAAATGACAGAAGAGGACAGAATATGACAGAAGAGGACAGAATGACAGAAGATGACAGAAGATGACAGATGATGACAGAAGATGGCAGAAGATGACAGAAGATGACAGAATATGACAGAAGATGACAGAGTATGACAGAAGATGACAGAAGATGACAGAAGATGACAGAAGATGACAGAATGACAGAAGAGGACAGAAGATGACAGAAGATGTCAGAATGACAGAAGATGACAGAAGATGACAGAAGATGACAGAAGATGACAGAATTACAGAAGAGGACAGAATGACAGAAGAGGAGAGAAGATGACAGAATATGACAGAAGATGATTGAATATGACAGAAGATGACAGAAGATGACAGAAGATGACAGAATGACAGAAGAGGACAGAATGACAGAAGAGGACAGAATATGATAGAGGATGACAGAAGATGACAGAATGACAGAAGATGACAGAAGATGTCAGAAGGACAGAAGATGACAGAATGACAGAAGATGAAAGAACATGACAGAAGATGACAGAATATGACAGAAGAGGACAGAAGATGACAGAAGATGACAGAATGACAGAAGAGGACAGAATGACAGAAGAGGACAGAATATGGCAGAAGATGACACAAGATGACAGAATGACAGAAAATGACAGAAGAGGACAGAATATGACAGAAGAGGACAGAATGACAGAAGATGACAGAAGATGACAGATGATGACAGAAGATGGCAGAAGATGACAGAAGATGACAGAATATGACAGAAGATGACAGAAGATGACAGAGTATGACAGAAGATGACAGAAGATGACAGAAGATGACAGAAGATGACAGAATGACAGAAGAGGACAGAATGACAGAAGATGACAGAATGACAGAAGAGGACAGAAGATGACAGAAGATGACAGAAGATGACAGAAGATGACAGAATGACAGAAGAGGACAGAAGATGACAGAAGATGTCAGAATGACAGAAGATGACAGAAGATGACAGAAGATGACAGAAGATGACAGAATTACAGAAGAGGACAGAATGACAGAAGAGGAGAGAAGATGACAGAATGACAGAAGAGGACAGAAGATGACAGAAGATGACAGAAGATGACAGAAGATGACAGAAGGTGACAGAATGACAGAAGAGGACAGAATGACAGAAGATGACAGAAGATGACAGAAGATGACAGAAGAGGACAGAATGACAGAAGATGACAGAATGACAGAAGAGGACAGAATGACAGAAGATGACAGAAGATGACAGAATGACAGAAGATGACAGAAGAAGACAGAGTATGACAGAAGATGACAGAAGATGAAAAAGATGACAGAAGATGACAGAATGATAGAAGAGGACAGAATGACAGAAGATGACAGAATGACAGAAGAGGACAGAAGATGACAGAAGATGACAGAAGATGACAGAATGACAGAAGATGACAGAAGATGACAGAATGACAGAAGATGACAGAAGATGACAGAAGATGACAGAATGACCGAAGAGGACAGAATGACAGAAGAGGACAGAATGACAGAAGAGGACAGAATATGACAAAAGATGACAGAAGATGACAGAATGACAGAAGATGACAGAATATGACAGAAGATGACAGAACGACAGAAGATGACAGAAGAGGGCAGAATGACAGAAGATAACAGAAGATGACAGAAGATGACAGAATGACAGAAGAGGACAGAAGATGACAGAATGACAGAAGAGGACAGAATGACAGAAGATGACAGAAGATGACAGAAGATGATAGAAGATGACAGAATGACAGAAGAGGACAGAATGACAGAAGATGACAGACGATGACAGAAGATGACAGAATGACAGAAGATGACAGAAGATGACAGAATATGACAGAATATGACAGAAGATGACAGAAGATGACAGAAGATGACAGAATGTCTGAAGATGACAGAAGATGACAGAAGATGACAGAAGATGACAGAAGATGACAGAATGAGAGAAGAGGACAGAATGACAGAAGAGGACAGAATATGATAGAGGATGACAGAAGATGACAGAATGACAGAAGATGACAGAAGATGTCAGAAGGACAGAAGATGACAGAATGACAGAAGATGAAAGAACATGACAGAAGATGACAGAATATGACAGAAGAGGACAGAAGATGACAGAATGACAGAAGAGGACAGAATGACAGAAGAGGACAGAATATGGCAGAAGATGACACAAGATGACAGAATGACAGAAGATGACAGAAGAGGACAGATGATGACAGAAGATGGCAGAAGATGACAGAAGATGACAGAATATGACAGAAGATGACAGAGTATGACAGAAGATGACAGAAGATGACAGAAGATGACAGAATGACAGAAGAGGACAGAATGACAGAAGATGACAGAATGACAGAAGAGGACAGAAGATGACAGAAGATGACAGAAGATGACAGAAGATGACAGAATGACAGAAGAGGACAGAAGATGACAGAAGATGACAGAATGACAGAAGATGACAGAAGATGACAGAAGATGACAGAATTACAGAAGAGGACAGAATGACAGAAGAGGAGAGAAGATGACAGAATGACAGAAGAGGACAGAAGATGACAGAAGATGACAGAAGATGACAGAATGACAGAAGAGGACAGAATGACAGAAGAGGACAGAATGACAGAAGATGACAGAATGACAGAAGATGACAGAAGATGACAGAATGGCAGAAGATGACAGATGATGACAGAATATGACAGAATATGACAGAAGATGACAGAAGATGACAGAATGACAGAAGATGACAGTAGATGACAGTAGATGACAGAAGATGACAGAAGATGACAGAAGATGACAGAATGACAGAAGAGGACAGAAGATGACAGAAGATGACAGAATGACAGAAGAGGACAGAATGACAGAAGAGGACAGAATATGTCAGAAGGACAGAAGATGACAGAATGACAGAAGATGACAGAACATGACAGAAGATGACAGAAGATGACAGAATATGACAGAAGAGGACAGAAGATGACAGAAGATGACAGAATATGACAGAAGAGGACAGAAGATGACAGAAGATGACAGAAAATGACAGAAGATGACAGAAGATGACAGAATGACAGAAGAGGAAAGAATGACAGAAGATGACAGAATGACAGAAGATGACAGAATGACAGATGAGGACAGAAGATGACAGAAGATGTCAGAAGGACAGAAGATGACAGAATGACAGAAGATGAAAGAACATGACAGAAGATGACAGAAGATGACAGAATATGACAGAAGAGGACAGAAGAGGACAGAAGATGACAGAAGATGACAGAATATGACAGAAGATGACAGAATGACAGAAGAGGACAGAATGACAGAAGAGGACAGAATATGACAGAAGATGACACAAGATGACAGAATGACAGAAAATGACAGAAGAGGACAGAATATGACAGAAGAGGACAGAATGATAGAAGATGACAGAAGGTGACAGAAGATGGCAGAAGATGACAGAAGATGACAGAATATGACAGAAGATGACAGAAGATGACAGAGTATGACAGAAGATGACAGAAGATGACAGAAGATGACAGAATGACAGAAGAGGACAGAATGACAGAAGATGACAGAATGACAGAAGAGGACAGAAGATGACAGAGGATGACAGAAGATGACAGAAGATGACAGAATGACAGAAGAGGACAGAAGATGACAGAATGACAGAAGATGACAGAAATGACAGAAGATGACAGAATTACAGAAGAGGACAGAATGACAGAAGAGGACAGAAGATGACAGAATGACAGAAGAGGACAGAAGATGACAGAAGATGACAGAATGACAGAAGAGGACAGAATGACAGAAGAGGACAGAATGACAGAAGATGACAGAATGACAGAAGATGACAGAAGATGACAGAAGATGACAGAATGACAGAAGAGGACAGAAGATGACAGAAGATGACAGAAGATGACAGAATGACAGAAGAGGACAGAATATGATAGAGGATGACAGAAGATGACAGAATGACAGAAGATGACAGAAGATGTCAGAAGGACAGAAGATGACAGAATGACAGAAGATGACAGAAGATGACAGAAGATGACAGAATATGACAGAAGAGGACAGAAGATGACAGAAGATGACAGAATATGACAGAAGATGACAGAAGATGACAGAATGACAGAAAATGACAGAAGAGGACAGAACATGACAGAAGAGGACAGAATGACAGAAGATGACAGAAGATGACAGAAGATGACAGAAGATGACAGAATGACAGAAAATGACAGAAGAGGACAGAACATGACAGAAGAGGACAGAATGACAGAAGATGACAGAAGATGACAGAATATGACAGAAGATGACACAAGATGACAGAATGACAGAAAATGACAGAAGAGGACAGAACATGACAGAAGAGGACAGAATGACAGAAGATGACAGAAGATGACAGAAGATGACAGAAGATGGCAGAAGATGACAGAAGATGACAGAATATGACAAAAGATGACAGAAGATGACAGAATGACAGAAGAGGACAGAATGACAGAAGATGACAGAAGATGACAGAAGATGACAGAAGATGAAAGAAGATGACAGAATGACAGAAGAGGACAGAAGATGACAGAAGATGACAGAAGATGACAGAAGATGACAGAATGACAGAAGAGGACAGAAGATGACAGAAGATGACAGAATGACAGAAGATGACAGAAGATGACAGAAGATGACAGAAGGTGACAGAAGATGACAGAATGACCGAAGAGGACAGAATGCCAGAAGAGGACAGAATGACAGAAGAGGACAGAATATGACAAAAGATGACAGAAGATGACAGAATGACAGAAGATGACAGAAGATGACAGAAGATGACAGAATGACAGAAGAGGACAGAAGATGACAGAGGATGACAGAAGATGACAGAAGATGACAGAATGACAGAAGAGGACAGAAGATGACAGAAGATGACAGAATGACAGAAGATGACAGAAGATGACAGAAGATGACAGAAGATGACAGAATTACAGAAGAGGACAGAATGACAGAAGAGGACAGAAGATGACAGAATGACAGAAGAGGACAGAAGATGACAGAAGATGACAGAAGATGACAGAATGACAGAAGAGGACAGAATGACAGAAGAGGACAGAATGACAGAAGATGACAGAATGACAGAAGATGACAGAATGACAGAAGATGACAGAATGACAAGATGACAAAAGATGACAGAAGATGGCAGAAGATGACAGAAGATGACAGAATGACAGAAGAGGACAAAATATGCCAGAAGATGACAGAATGACAGAAGAGGACAGAATGACAGAAGATGACAGAATGACAAGATGACAAAAGATGACAGAAGATGGCAGAAGATGACAGAAGATGACAGAATGACAGAAGAGGACAGAATGACAGAAGATGACAGAATGACAGAAGAGGACAGAATGACATTTGATGATAGAAGATGACAGAAGATGACAGAATGACAGAAGAGGACAGAATGACAGAAGATGACAGAAGATGACAGAAGATGACAGAAGATGACAGAAGATGACAGAATGACAGAAGATGACAGAAGATGACAGAAGATGACAAAATGACAGAAGAGGACAGAATGACAGAAGATGACAGAATGACAGAAGAGGGCAGAAGATGACAGAAGACGACAGAATGACAGAAGAGGACAGAATGACAGAAGATGACAGAATGACAGAAGAGGACAGAATGACAGAAGATGACAGAAGATGACAGAAGATGACAGAAGATGACAGAATGACAGAAGATGACAGAAGATGACAGAAGATGACAAAATGACAGAAGAGGACAGAATGACAGAAGATGACAGAATGACAGAAGAGGACAGAATGACAGAAGATGACAGAAGATGACAGAATGACAGAAGAGGACAGAATGACAGAAGATGACAGAATATGACAGAAGATGACAGAATATAACAGAAGATAACAGAAGATGACAGAAGATGACAGAAGATGATAGAATGACAGAAGAGGACAGAATGGCAGAAGATGACAGAAGATGACAGAATGACAGAAGATGACAGAAGATGACCGAAGATGACAGGAGATGACAGAAGATGACAGAATGACAGAAGAGGACAGAATGACAGAAGATGACAGAAGATGACAGAAGATGTCAGAAGGACAGAAGATGACAGAATGACAGAAGATGACAGAACATGACAGAAGATGACAGAAGATGACAGAATGGCAGAAGATGACAGAAGATGACAGAATATGACAGAAGATGACAGAAGATAACAGAATGACAGAAGAGGACAGAATGACAGAAGAGGACAGAATATGACAGAAGATGACAGAAGATGACAGAATGACAGAAGATGACAGAAGATGACAGAAGATGACAGAATGACAGAAAATGACAGGAGAGGACAGAATATGACAGAAGAGGACAGAATGAAAGAAGATGATAGAAGATGACAGAAGAAGACAGAAGATGACAGAAGATGGCAGAAGATGACAGAACATGACAGAATATGACAGAAGATGACAGAAGATGACAGAGTATGACAGAAGATGTCAGAAGATGACAGAAGATGACAGAATGACAGAAGAGGACAGAATGACAGAAGATGACAGAATGACAGAAGAGGACAGAAGATGACAGAAGATGACAGAAGATGACAGAAGATGACAGAATGACAGAAGAGGACAGAAGATGACAGAAGATGACAGAATGACAGAAGATGACAGAAGATGACAGAAGATGACAGAAGATGACAGAATGACCGAAGAGGACAGAATGACAGAAGAGGACCGAATGACAGAAGAGGACAGAATATGACAAAAGATGACAGAAGATGACAGAATGACAGAAGATGACAGAAGATGACAGAAAATGACAGAAGATGACAAAAGATGACAGAATGACAGAAGAGGACAGAATGACAGAAGATGACAGAATAACAGAAGATGACAGAATGACAGATGAGGACAGAAGATGACAGAAGATGACAGAAGATGACAGAGGATGACAGAAGATGACAGATTGACAGAAGAGGAGAGAAGATGACAGAAGATGATTGAAGATGACAGAAGATGACAGAATCACAGAAGAGGACAGAAGAGGACAGAAGATGACAGAAGATGACAGAAGATGACAGAATGACAGAAGAGGTCAGAAGATGACAGAAGATGACAGAAGATGACAGAAGATGACAGAATGACAGAAGAGGACAGAATGACAGAAGAGGACAGAATGACAGAAGATGACAGAAGATGACAGAAGATGACAGAATGACAGAAGATGACAGAAGATGACAGAAGATGACAGAATGACAGAAAATGACAGAAGAGGACAGAAGATGACAGAGGATGACAGAAGATGGCAGAAGATGACAGAAGATGAAAGAATATGACAGAATGACAGAAGAGGACAGAATGACAGAAGATGACAGAATGACAGAAGAGGACAGAAGATGACAGAAGATGACAGAAGATGACAGAATGACAGAAGAGGACAGAAGATGACAGAAGATGACAGAAGATGGCAGAAGATGACAGAAGAGGACAAAATATGACAAAAGATGACAGAAGATGACAGAATGACCGAAGATGACAGAAGATGACAGAAAATGACAGAAGATGACAGAAGATGACAGAAGATGACAGAATGACAGAAGAGGACAGAATGACAGAAGATGACAGAATGACTGAAGATGACAGAATGACAGATGAGGACAGAAGATGACAGAAGATGACAGAAGATGAGAGAAGATGACAGAAGATGACAGAAGATGACAGAATGACAGAAGAGGACAGAAGATGACAGAAGATGACAGAAGATGACAGAATGACAGAAGAGGACAGAAGAGGACAGAAGATGACAGAAGATGACAGAAGATGACAGAAGATGACAGAATGACAGAAGAGGTCAGAAGATGACAGAAGATGACTGAAGATGACTGAAGATGACAGAAGATAACAGTGGATGACAGAATGACAGAAGAGGACAGAATGACAGAAGAGGAAAGAAAGACAGGAGATGACAGAAGATGACAGAAGATGACAGAAGAAGACAGAATATGACAGAAGATGACAGAAGATGACAGAATATGACAGAAGATGACAGAAGATGACAGAATATGACAGAAGTTGACAGAATGACAGAAGAGGACAGAATGACAGAAGAGGACAAAATATGCCAGAAGATGACAGAATGACAGAAGAGGACAGAATGACAGAAGATGACAGAATGACAGAAGAGGACAGAATGACAGAAGATGACAGAATGACAGAAGAGGACAGAATGACAGAAGATGATAGAAGATGACAGAAGATGACAGAATGACAGAAGAGGACAGAATGACAGAAGATGACAGAAGATGGCAGAAGATGACAGAAGATGACAGAATGACAGAAGAGGACAGAATGACAGAAGATGACAGAATGACAGAAGAGGACAGAATGACAGAAGATGATAGAAGATGACAGAAGATGACAGAATGACAGAAGAGGACAGAATGACAGAAGATGACAGAAGATGACAGAAGATGACAGAAGATGACAGAATGACAGAAGATGACAGAAGATGACAAAATGACAGAAGAGGACAGAATGACAGAAGATGACAGAATGACAGAAGAGGACAGAATGACAGAAGATGACAGAAGATGACAGAATGACAGAAGAGGACAGAATGACAGAAGATGACAGAAGATGACAGAATATAACAGAAGATAACAGAAGATGACAGAAGATGACAGAAGATGATAGAATGACAGAAGAGGACAGAATGGCAGAAGATGACAGAAGATGACAGAAGATGACAGAATGACAGAAGATATCAGAAGATGACCGAAGATGACAGGAGATGACAGAAGATGACAGAATGACAGAAGAGGACAGAATGACAGAAGATGACAGAAGATGACAGAAGATGACAGAATGACAGAAGAGGACAGAAGATGACAGAAGATGACAGAAGATGACAGAAGATGACAGAAGGTGACAGAATGACAGAAGAGGACAGAATGACAGAAGATGACAGAAGATGACAGAAGATGACAGAAGAGGACAGAATGACAGAAGATGACAAAATGACAGAAGAGGACAGAATGACAGAAGATGACAGAAGATGACAGAAGATGACAGAAGATGACAGAATGACAGAAGAGGACAGAATGAGCGAAGATGACAGAAGAGGACAGAATGACAGAAGATGAAAGAAGATGACAGAAGATGACAGAATGACAGAAGAGGACAGAATGACAGAAGATGACAGAAGATGACAGAAGAGGACAGAAGATGACAGAAGATGACAGAATGACAGAAGATGACAGAAGATGACAGAAGATGAGAGAAGATGACAGAAGTTGACAGAAGATGACAGAATGACAGAAGAGGACAGAATGACAGAAGATGACAGAAGATGACAGAATGACAGAAGAGGGCAGAAGGTGACAGAAGATGACAGAATGACAGAAGTGGACAGAACGACAGACGATGACCGAATGACAGAAGAGGACAGAAGATGACAGAAGAGGACAGAATGAGAGAAGATGACAGAAGATGACAGAAGATGACAGAAGATGATAGAATGACAGAAGAGGACAGAATGACAGAAGATGACAGAAGATGACAGAAGATGACAGAATGACAGAAGAGGACAGAAGATGACAGAATGACAGAAGAGGGCAGAATGACAGAAGATGACAGAAGATGACAGAAGATGACAGAAGATGACAGAATGAAAGAAGAGGACAGAATGACAGAAGATGACAGAATGACAGAAGAGGACAGAATGACAGAAGATGACAGAAGGTGACAGAAGATGACAGAAGATGACAGAATGACAGAAGAGGACAGAATGACAGAAGATGACAGAAGATGACAGAATGACAGAAGAGGATAGAAGATGACAGAAGATGACAGAAGATGACAGATTGACAGAAGAGGACAGAATGACAGAAGATGACAGAATGACAGAAGAGGACAGAAGATGACAAAAGATGACAGAATGGCAGAAGATGACAGAAGATGACAGAAGAGGACAGAATGACAGAATTTGACAGAAGATGACAGAATGACAGAAGATGACAGATGATGACAGGAGAGGACAGAAGATGACAGAAGATGACAGAATGATAGAAGAGGACAGAATGACAGAAGATGACAGAATGAAAGATAAGGACAGAAGATGACAGAATGACAGAAGATGACAGAAGATGACAGAAGATGACAGAAGATGACAGAAGATGACAGAAGGTGACAGAAGATGACAGAAGATGAGAGAATGACAGAATAGGACAGAAGATGACAGAAGATGACAGAATGACAGAAGATGACAGAGGATGACAGAAGAGGACAGAATGACAGAAGATGACAGAGGATGACAGAAGATGACACAAGATGACAGAAGATGACAGAAGAGGACAGAAGATGACAGAAGAGGACAGAATATGACAGAAGAGGACAGAATGACAGAAGATGAAAGAAGATGACAGAAGATGACAGAATATGACAGAAGATGACAGAAGATGACAGAATGACAGAGGAGGACAGAAAATGACAGAAGATGACAGAAGATGACAGAAGATGACAGAATGACAGAAGAGGACAGAAGATGACAGAAGATGACAGAAGATGACAGAATGACAGAAGAGGACAGAATGACAGAAGAGGTAAGAATGACAGAAGATGACAGAAGATGACAGAAGAGGACAGAATGACAGAAGAGGACAGAATGACAGAAGAGGTAAGAATGACAGAAGATGACAGAAGATGACAGAAGAGGACAGAATGACAGAAGATGACAGAAGATGACAAAATGACAGAAGAGGACAGAAGATGACAGAAGATGACAGAAAATGACAGAAGATGACAGAATGACAGAAGATGACAGAAGATGACAGAATATGTCAGAATATGACAGAAGATGACAGAAGATGACAGAAGATGACAGAATGACAGAAGATGACAGAAGATGACAGAAGATGACAGAAGATGACAGAAGATGACAGAATGACAGAAGAGGACAGAAGATGACAGAAGATGACAGAAGATGACAGAATGACAGAAGAGGACAGAATGACAGAAGAGGACAGAATATGATAGAGGATGACAGAAGATGACGGAATGACAGAAGATGACAGAAGATGTCAGAAGGACAGAAGATGACAGAATGACAGAAGATGACAGAACATGACAGAAGATGACAGAAGATGACAGAATGGCAGAAGATGACAGAAGATGACAGAAGATGACAGAAGATGACAGAATGACAGAAGAGGACAGAATGACAGAAGAGGACAGAATATGACAGAAGATGACAGAAGATGACAGAATGACAGAAGATGACAGAAGATGACAGAAGATGACAGAATGACAGAAAATGACAGAATGACAGAAGAGGACAGAATGACAGAAGATGACACAAGATGACACAAGATGACAGGATGACAGAAGAGGACAGAATGACAGAAGATGACAGAATGACAGAAGATGACAGAAGATGACAGAAGATGACAGAATGACAGACGAGGACAGAAGATGACAGAAGATGGCAGAAGATGACAGAAGATGACAGAATGACAGAAGAGGACAGAATGACAGAAGATGATAGAAGATGACAGAAGATGACAGAATGACAGAAGAGGACAGAATGACAGAAGATGACAGAAGATGACAGAAGATGACAGAATGACAGAAGATGACAGAAGAAGACAAAATGACAGAAGAGGACAGAATGACAGAAGATGACAGAATGACAGAAGAGGACAGAATGACAGAAGATGACAGAAGATGACAGAATGACAGAAGAGGACAGAATGACAGAAGATGAAAGAAGATGACAGAAGATGGCAGAAGATGACAGAATGACAGAAGATGACAGAAGATGACAGAAGATGACAAAATGACAGAAGAGGACAGAATGACAGAAGATGACAGAGTGACAGAAGAGGACAGAATGACAGAAGATGACAGAAGATGACAGAAGATGACAGAATGACAGAAGAGGACAGAATGACAGAAGATGACAGAATATGACAGAAGATGACAGAAGATGACAGAATGACAGAAGAGGACAGAATGACAGAAGATGACAGAGTGACAGAAGAGGACAGAATGACAGAAGATGACAGAAGATGACAGAAGATGACAGAATGACAGAAGAGGACAGAATGACAGAAGATGACAGAATATGACAGAAGATGACAGAAGATGACAGAATGACAGAAGATGACAGAAGATGACGGAAGATGACAGAAGATGACAGAAGATGACAGAATGACAGAAGAGGACAGAATGACAGAAGGTGACAGAAGATGACAGAAGATGACAGAAGATGACAGAAGATGACAGAAGATGACAGAATGACAGAAGATGTCAGAATGACAGATGATGACAGAATGACAGAAGCGGACAGAAGATGACAGAAGATGACAGAAGATGACAGAAGGTGACAGAATGACTGAAGAGGTCAGAATGACAGAAGATGACAGAAGAGGACAGAATGACAGAAGATGACAGAATGACAGAAGAGGACAGAGTGACAGAAGATGACAGAAGATGACAGAAGATGACAGAAGATGACAGAATGACAGAAGATGACAGAAGATGACAGAGTATGACAGAAGATGACAGAAGATGACAGAAGGTGACAGAAGATGACAGAAGATGACAGAATGACAGAAGAGGACAGAAGATGACAGAAGATGACAGAAGATGACAGAATGACAGAAGATGACAGAAGATGACAGAAGATGACAGAATGACAGAAGATGTCAGAATGACAGATGATGACAGAATGACAGAAGCGGACAGAAGATGACAGAAGATGACAGAAGATGACAGAAGATGACAGAAGGTGACAGAATGACAGAAGAGCTCAGAATGACAGAAGATGACAGAAGATGACAGAAGAGGACAGAATGACAGAAGATGACAGAATGACAGAAGAGGACAGAGTGACAGAAGATGACAGAAGATGACAGAAGATGACAGAATGACAGAAGATGACAGAAGATGACAGAGTATGACAGAAGATGACAGAAGATGACAGAAGATGACAGAAGATGACAGAAGATGACAGAAGATGACAGAATGACAGAAGAGGACAGAAGATGACAGAAGATGACAGAAGATGACAGAATGACAGAAGAGGACAGAAGATGACAGAAGATGACAGAATGACAGAAGATGACAGAAGATGACAGAAGATGACAGAAGATGACAGAATGACCGAAGAGGACAGAATGACAGAAGAGGACAGAATGACAGAAGAGGACAGAATATGACAAAAGATGACAGAAGATGACAGAATGACAGAAGATGACAGAAGATGACAGAAAATGACAGAAGATGACAGAAGATGACAGAAGATGACAGAATGAAAGAAGAGGACAGAATGACAGAAGATGACAGAATGACAGAAGATGACAGAATGACAGATGAGGACAGAAGATGACAGAAGATGACAGAAGATGACAGAAGATGACAGAATGACAGAAGATGAAAGAAGATGACAGAAAATGACAGAAGATGACAGAAGATGACAGAAGATGACAGAATGACAGAAGAGGACAGAATGACAGAAGATGACAGAATGACAGAAGATGACAGAATGACAGATGAGGACAGAAGATGACAGAAGATGACAGAAGATGACAGAAGATGACAGAAGAGGACAGAAGATGACAGAAGATGACAGAAGATGACAGAAGATGACAGAATGACAGAAGAGGACAGAAGAGGACAGAAGATGACAGAAGATGACAGAAGATGACAGAAGATGACAGAATGACAGAAGAGGTCAGAAGATGACAGAAGAAGACAGAAGATGACAGAAGATGACAGAAGATGACAGAAGATGACAGAATATGACAGAAGATGACAGAAGATGACAGAATATGACAGAAGATGACAGAATGACAGAAGAGGACAGAATGACAGAAGAGGACAGAATATGACAGAAGATGACAGAAGGTGACAGAATGACAGAAGATGACAGAAGATGACAGAAGATCACAGAAGATGACAGAAGATGACAGAATGACAGAAGAGGACAGAATGACAGAAGATGACAGAATGACAGAAGAGGACAGAATGACAGAAGATGACAGAAGATGACACAAGATGACAGAATGACAGAAGAGGACAGAATGACAGAAGATGACAGAATGATAGAAGATGACAGAAGATGACAGAAGATGACAGAATGACAGACGAGGACAGAAGATGACAGAAGATGGCAGAAGATGACAGAAGATGACAGAATGACAGAAGAGGACAGAATGACAGAAGATGTCAGAATGACAGAAGATGACAGAATGACAGAAGAGGACAGAATGACAGAAGATGGCAGAAGATGACAGAATATGACAGAAGATGACAGAATGACAGAAGATGACAGAAGATGACAGAGTATGACAGAAGATGACAGAAGATGACAGAAGATGACAGAATGACAGAAGAGGACAGAAGATGACAGAAGATGACAGAAGATGACAGAATGACAGAAGAGGACAGAAGATGACAGAAGATGACAGAATGACAGAAGATGACAGAAGATGACAGAAGATGACAGAAGATGACAGAATGACCGAAGAGGACAGAATGACAGAAGAGGACAGAATGACAGAAGAGGACAGAATATGACAAAAGATGACAGAAGATGACAGAATGACAGAAGATGACAGAAGATGACAGAAAATGACAGAAGATGACAGAAGATGACAGAATGACAGAAGATGACAGAATGACAGAAGATGACAGAATGACAGAAGATGACAGAATGACAGATGAGGACAGAAGATGACAGAAGATGACAGAAGATGACAGAAGATGACAGAAGATGACAGAAGAGGACAGAAGATGACAGAAGATGACAGAAGATGACAGAAGATGACAGAAGATGACAGAATGACAGAAGAGGACAGAAGAGGACAGAAGAGGACAGAAGATGACAGAAGATGACAGAAGATGACAGAATAACAGAAGAGGTCAGAAGATGACAGAAGATGACAGAAGATGACAGAAGATAACAGAAGATGACAGAATGACAGAAGAGGACAGAATGACAGAAGAGGACAGAATGACAGAAGATGACAGAAGATGACAGAAGAAGACAGAAGATGACAGAAGATGACAGAATATGACAGAAGATGACAGAAGATGACAGAATATGACAGAAGATGACAGAATGACAGAAGAGGACAGAATGACAGAAGAGGACAGAATATGCCAAAAGATGACAGAAGGTGACAGAATGACAGAAGATGACAGAAGATGACAGAAGATCACAGAAGATGACAGAAGATGACAGAATGACAGAAGAGGACAGAATGACAGAAGATGACAGAATGACAGAAGAGGACAGAATGACAGAAGATGACACAAGATGACACAAGATGACAGAATGACAGAAGAGGACAGAATGACAGAAGATGACTGAATGACAGAAGATGACAGAAGATGACAGAAGATGACAGAATGACAGACGAGGACAGAAGATGACAGAAGATGGCAGAAGATGACAGAAGATGACAGAATGACAGAAGAGGACAGAATGACAGAAGATGATAGAAGATGACAGAAGATGACAGAATGACAGAAGAGGACAGAATGACAGAAGATGACAGAAGATGACAGAAGATGACAGAAGATGACAGAATGACAGAAGATGACAGAAGATGACAGAAGATGACAAAATGACAGAAGAGGACAGAATGACAGAAGATGACAGAATGACAGAAGAGGACAGAATGATAGAAGATGACAGAAGATGACAGAATGACAGAAGAGGACAGAATGACAGAAGATGAAAGAAGATGACAGAAGATGGCAGAAGATGACAGAATGACAGAAGATGACAGAAGATGACAGAAGATGACAAAATGACAGAAGAGGACAGCATGACAGAAGATGACAGTGACAGAAGAGGACAGAATGACAGAAGATGACAGAAGATGACAGAAGATGACAGAATGACAGAAGAGGACAGAATGACAGAAGATGACAGAATATGACAGAAGATGATTGAATATGACAGAAGATGACAGAAGATGACAGAAGATGACAGAATGACAGAAGAGGACAGAATGACAGAAGATGACAGAAGATGACAGAAGATGACAGAATGACAGAAGATGACAGAAGATGACGGAAGATGACAGAAGATGACAGAAGATGACAGAATGACAGAAGAGGACAGAATGACAGAAGATGACAGAAGATGACAGAAGATGACAGAAGATGACAGAATGACAGAAGATGTCAGAATCACAGAAGATGACAGAATGACAGAAGAGGACAGAATGACAGAAGATGACAGAAGATGACAGAAGATGACAGAAGATGACAGAAGGTGACAGAATGACAGAAGAGGACAGAATGACAGAAGATGACAGAAGATGACAGAAGATGACAGAAGAGGACAGAATGACAGAAGATGACAGAATGACAGAAGAGGACAGAATGACAGAAGATGACAGAAGATGACAGAAGATGACAGAATGACAGAAGATGACAGAAGATGAGAGAGTATGACAGAAGATGACAGAAGATGACAGAAGATGACAGAAGATGACAGTATGACAGAAGAGGACAGAAGATGACAGAAGATGACAGAAGATGACATAATGACAGAAGAGGACAGAAGATGACAGAAGATGACAGAATGACAGAAGAGGACAGAAGATGACAGAAGATGACAGAATATGACAAAAGATGACAGAAGATGACAGAATGACAGAAGATGACAGAAGATGACAGAAAATGACAGAAGATGACAGAAGATGACAGAAGATGACAGAATGACAGAAGAGGACAGAATGACAGAAGATGACAGAATGACAGAAGATGACAGAATGACAGATGAGGACAGAAGATGACAGAAGATGACAGAAGATGACAGAATGACAGAAGAGGACAGAAGATGACAGAAGATGACAGAAGATGACAGAATATGACAGAATGACAGAAGAGGACAGAAGAGGACAGAAGAGGACAGAAGATGACAGAAGATGACAGAAGATGACAGAATGACCGAAGAGGTCAGAAGATGACAGAAGATGACAGAAGATGACAGAAGATAACAGAAGATGACAGAATGACAGAAGAGGACAGAATGACAGAAGATGACAGAAGATGACAGAAGAAGACAGAAGATGACAGAAGATGACAGAAGATGACAGAATATGACAGAAGATGACAGAAGATGACAGAATATGACAGAAGATGACAGAATGACAGAAGAGGACAGAATGAGAGAAGAGGACAGAATATGCCAGAAGATGACAGAAGGTGATAGAATGACAGAAGATGACAGAAGATGACAGAAGATGACAGAAGAGGACAGAATGACAGAAGATGACAGAATGACAGAAGAATACAGAATGACAGAAGATGACAGAAGATGACACAAGATGACAGAATGACAGAAGAGGACAGAATGACAGAAGATGACAGAATGACAGAAGATGACAGAAGATGACAGAAGATGACAAAATGACAGAAGAGGACAGAATGACAGAAGATGACAGAATGACAGAAGAGGGCAGAAGATGACAGAAGATGACAGAATGACAGAAGAGGACAGAATGACAGAAGGTGACAGAAGATGACAGAATGACAGAAGAGGACAGAAGATGACAGAAGATGACAAAAGATGACAGAATGACAGAAGATGACGGAAGATGACAGAAGATGACAAAATGACAGAAGAGGACAGAATGACAGAAGATGACAGAGTGACAGAAGAGGACAGAATGGCAGAAGATGACAGAAGATGGAAGAAAATGACAGAATGACAGAAGAGGAGAGAATGCCAGAAGATGACAGAATATGACAGAAGATGACAGAATATGACAGAAGATGACAGAAGATGACAGAAGATGACAGAATGACAGAAGAGGACAGAATGACAGAAGATGAAAGAAGATGAAGGAAGATGACAGAAAATGACAGAAGATGACAGAATGACAGAAGAGGACGGAATGACAGAAGATGACAGAAGATGACAGAAGATGACAGAAGATGACAGAATGACAGAAGATGTCAGAATGACAGAAGATGACAGAATGACAGAAGAGGACAGAATGACAGAAGATGACAGAAGATGACAGAACATGACAGAACATGACAGAATGACAGAAGATGACAGAAGATGACAGAAGAGGACAGAATGACAGAAGATGACAGAATATGACAGAAGATGACAGAATGACATAAGATGACAGAAGATGACAGAAGAGGACAGAATGACAGAAGATAACAGAAGATGACAGAAGATGACAGAATGACAGAAGAGGACAGAAGATGACAGAATGACAGAAGAGGACAGAATGACAGAAGATGACAGAAGATGACAGAAGAAGACAGAATGACAGAAGAGGACAGAATGACAGAAGATGACAGAAGATGACAGAAGATGACAGAAGATGACAGAATGACAGAAGAGGACAGAATGACAGAAGAGGACAGAAGATGACAGAATGACAGAAGAAGACAGAAGAGGACAGAATGACAGAAGATGACAGAAGATGACAGAAGATGACAGAAGATGACAGAATTACAGAAGAGGACAGAATGACAGAAGAGGACAGAAGATGACAGAATGACAGAAGAGGACAGAAGATGACAGAAGATGACAGAATGACAGAAGAGGACAGAATGACAGAAGAGGACAGAATGACAGAAGATGACAGAATGACAGAAGATGACAGAAGATGACAGAAGATGACAGAAGATGACAGAATGACAGAAGATGACAGAAGATGACAGAATATGACAGAAGATGACAGAAGATGACAGAAGATGACAGAAGATGACAGAATGACAGAAGATGACAGAAGATGACAGTAGATGGCAGAAGATGACAGAATGACAGAAGAGGACAGAAGATGACAGAAGATGACAGAAGATGACAGAAGATGACAGAAGATGACAGAATGACAGAAGAGGACAGAATGACAGAAGAGGACAGAATATGATAGAGGATGACAGAAGATGACAGAATGACAGAAGATGACAGAAGATGACAGAATGACAGAAGATGAAAGAACATGACAGAAGATGACAGAAGATGACAGAATATGACAGAAGAGGACAGAAGATGACAGAAGATGACAGATATGACAGAAGATGACAGAAGATGACAGAATGACAGAAGAGGACAGAATGACAGAAGAGGACAGAATATGACAGAAGATGACACAAGATGACAGAATGACAGAAAATGACAGAAGAGGACAGAATATGACAGAAGAGGACAGAATGATAGAAGATGACAGAAGGTGACAGAAGATGGCAGAAGATGACAGAAGATGACAGAATATGACAGAAGATGACAGAAGATGACAGAGTATGACAGAAGATGACAGAAGATGACAGAATGACAGAAGAGGACAGAATGACAGAAGATGACAGAATGACAGAAGAGGACAGAAGATGACAGAGGATGACAGAAGATGACAGAAGATGACAGAATGACAGAAGAGGACAGAAGATGACAGAAGATGACAGAATGACAGAAGATGACAGAAGATGACAGAAGATGACAGAATTACAGAAGAGGACAGAATGACAGAAGAGGACAGAAGATGACAGAATGACAGAAGAGGACAGAAGATGACAGAAGATGACAGAAGATGACAGAATGACAGAAGAGGACAGAATGACAGAAGATGACAGAATGACAGAAGATGACAGAAGATGACAGAAGATGACAGAAGATGACAAAATGACAGAAGAGGACAGAATGACAGAAGATGACAGAATGACAGAAGAGGACAGAATGATAGAAGATGACAGAAGATGACAGAATGACAGAAGAGGACAGAATGACAGAAGATGAAAGAAGATGACAGAAGATGGCAGAAGATGACAGAATGACAGAAGATGACAGAAGATGACAGAAGATGACAAAATGACAGAAGAGGACAGCATGACAGAAGATGACAGTGACAGAAGAGGACAGAATGACAGAAGATGACAGAAGATGACAGAAGATGACAGAATGACAGAAGAGGACAGAATGACAGAAGATGACAGAATATGACAGAAGATGATTGAATATGACAGAAGATGACAGAAGATGACAGAAGATGACAGAATGACAGAAGAGGACAGAATGACAGAAGATGACAGAAGATGACAGAAGATGACAGAATGACAGAAGATGACAGAAGATGACGGAAGATGACAGAAGATGACAGAAGATGACAGAATGACAGAAGAGGACAGAATGACAGAAGATGACAGAAGATGACAGAAGATGACAGAAGATGACAGAATGACAGAAGATGTCAGAATGACAGAAGATGACAGAATGACAGAAGAGGACAGAATGACAGAAGATGACAGAAGATGACAGAAGATGACAGAAGATGACAGAAGGTGACAGAATGACAGAAGAGGACAGAATGACAGAAGATGACAGAAGATGACAGAAGATGACAGAAGAGGACAGAATGACAGAAGATGACAGAATGACAGAAGAGGACAGAATGACAGAAGATGACAGAAGATGACAGAAGATGACAGAATGACAGAAGATGACAGAAGATGAGAGAGTATGACAGAAGATGACAGAAGATGACAGAAGATGACAGAAGATGACAGTATGACAGAAGAGGACAGAAGATGACAGAAGATGACAGAAGATGACATAATGACAGAAGAGGACAGAAGATGACAGAAGATGACAGAATGACAGAAGATGACAGAAGATGACAGAAGATGACAGAATATGACAAAAGATGACAGAAGATGACAGAATGACAGAAGATGACAGAAGATGACAGAAAATGACAGAAGATGACAGAAGATGACAGAAGATGACAGAATGACAGAAGAGGACAGAATGACAGAAGATGACAGAATGACAGAAGATGACAGAATGACAGATGAGGACAGAAGATGACAGAAGATGACAGAAGATGACAGAATGACAGAAGAGGACAGAAGATGACAGAAGATGACAGAAGATGACAGAATATGACAGAATGACAGAAGAGGACAGAAGAGGACAGAAGAGGACAGAAGATGACAGAAGATGACAGAAGATGACAGAATGACCGAAGAGGTCAGAAGATGACAGAAGATGACAGAAGATGACAGAAGATAACAGAAGATGACAGAATGACAGAAGAGGACAGAATGACAGAAGATGACAGAAGATGACAGAAGAAGACAGAAGATGACAGAAGATGACAGAAGATGACAGAATATGACAGAAGATGACAGAAGATGACAGAATATGACAGAAGATGACAGAATGACAGAAGAGGACAGAATGAGAGAAGAGGACAGAATATGCCAGAAGATGACAGAAGGTGATAGAATGACAGAAGATGACAGAAGATGACAGAAGATGACAGAAGAGGACAGAATGACAGAAGATGACAGAATGACAGAAGAATACAGAATGACAGAAGATGACAGAAGATGACACAAGATGACAGAATGACAGAAGAGGACAGAATGACAGAAGATGACAGAATGACAGAAGATGACAGAAGATGACAGAAGATGACAAAATGACAGAAGAGGACAGAATGACAGAAGATGACAGAATGACAGAAGAGGGCAGAAGATGACAGAAGATGACAGAATGACAGAAGAGGACAGAATGACAGAAGGTGACAGAAGATGACAGAATGACAGAAGAGGACAGAAGATGACAGAAGATGACAAAAGATGACAGAATGACAGAAGATGACGGAAGATGACAGAAGATGACAAAATGACAGAAGAGGACAGAATGACAGAAGATGACAGAGTGACAGAAGAGGACAGAATGGCAGAAGATGACAGAAGATGGAAGAAAATGACAGAATGACAGAAGAGGAGAGAATGCCAGAAGATGACAGAATATGACAGAAGATGACAGAATATGACAGAAGATGACAGAAGATGACAGAAGATGACAGAATGACAGAAGAGGACAGAATGACAGAAGATGAAAGAAGATGAAGGAAGATGACAGAAAATGACAGAAGATGACAGAATGACAGAAGAGGACGGAATGACAGAAGATGACAGAAGATGACAGAAGATGACAGAAGATGACAGAATGACAGAAGATGTCAGAATGACAGAAGATGACAGAATGACAGAAGAGGACAGAATGACAGAAGATGACAGAAGATGACAGAACATGACAGAACATGACAGAATGACAGAAGATGACAGAAGATGACAGAAGAGGACAGAATGACAGAAGATGACAGAATATGACAGAAGATGACAGAATGACATAAGATGACAGAAGATGACAGAAGAGGACAGAATGACAGAAGATAACAGAAGATGACAGAAGATGACAGAATGACAGAAGAGGACAGAAGATGACAGAATGACAGAAGAGGACAGAATGACAGAAGATGACAGAAGATGACAGAAGAAGACAGAATGACAGAAGAGGACAGAATGACAGAAGATGACAGAAGATGACAGAAGATGACAGAAGATGACAGAATGACAGAAGAGGACAGAATGACAGAAGAGGACAGAAGATGACAGAATGACAGAAGAAGACAGAAGAGGACAGAATGACAGAAGATGACAGAAGATGACAGAAGATGACAGAAGATGACAGAATTACAGAAGAGGACAGAATGACAGAAGAGGACAGAAGATGACAGAATGACAGAAGAGGACAGAAGATGACAGAAGATGACAGAATGACAGAAGAGGACAGAATGACAGAAGAGGACAGAATGACAGAAGATGACAGAATGACAGAAGATGACAGAAGATGACAGAAGATGACAGAAGATGACAGAATGACAGAAGATGACAGAAGATGACAGAATATGACAGAAGATGACAGAAGATGACAGAAGATGACAGAATGACAGAAGATGACAGAAGATGACAGTAGATGGCAGAAGATGACAGAATGACAGAAGAGGACAGAAGATGACAGAAGATGACAGAAGATGACAGAAGATGACAGAAGATGACAGAATGACAGAAGAGGACAGAATGACAGAAGAGGACAGAATATGATAGAGGATGACAGAAGATGACAGAATGACAGAAGATGACAGAAGATGACAGAATGACAGAAGATGAAAGAACATGACAGAAGATGACAGAAGATGACAGAATATGACAGAAGAGGACAGAAGATGACAGAAGATGACAGATATGACAGAAGATGACAGAAGATGACAGAATGACAGAAGAGGACAGAATGACAGAAGAGGACAGAATATGACAGAAGATGACACAAGATGACAGAATGACAGAAAATGACAGAAGAGGACAGAATATGACAGAAGAGGACAGAATGATAGAAGATGACAGAAGGTGACAGAAGATGGCAGAAGATGACAGAAGATGACAGAATATGACAGAAGATGACAGAAGATGACAGAGTATGACAGAAGATGACAGAAGATGACAGAATGACAGAAGAGGACAGAATGACAGAAGATGACAGAATGACAGAAGAGGACAGAAGATGACAGAGGATGACAGAAGATGACAGAAGATGACAGAATGACAGAAGAGGACAGAAGATGACAGAAGATGACAGAATGACAGAAGATGACAGAAGATGACAGAAGATGACAGAATTACAGAAGAGGACAGAATGACAGAAGAGGACAGAAGATGACAGAATGACAGAAGAGGACAGAAGATGACAGAAGATGACAGAAGATGACAGAATGACAGAAGAGGACAGAATGACAGAAGATGACAGAATGACAGAAGATGACAGAAGATGACAGAAGATGACAGAATGACAGAAGATGACAGAAGATGAGAGTAGATGACAGAAGATGACATAAGATGACAGAAGATGACAGAAGATGACAGAATGACAGAAGAGGACAGAAGATGACAGAAGATGACAGAAGATGACAGAAGGACAGAAGATGACAGAATGACAAAAGATGACAGAAGATGACAGAAGATGACAGAATATGACAGAAGAGGACAGAATGACAGAAGAGGACAGAATATGATAGAGGATGACAGAAGATGACAGAATGACAGAAGATGACAGAAGATGTCAGAAGGACAGAAGATGACAGAATGACAAAAGATGACAGAAGATGACAGAAGATGACAGAATATGACAGAAGAGGACAGAAGATGACAGAATATGACAGAAGATGACAGAAGAGGACAGAATGACAGAAGCGGACAGAATATGACAGAAGATGACACAAGATGACAGAATGACAGAAAATGACAGAAGAGGACAGAACATGACAGAAGAGGACAGAATGACAGAAGATGACAGAAGATGGCAGAAGATGGCAGAAGATGACAGAAGATGACAGAATATGACAGAAGATAACAGAAGATGACAGAGTATGACAGAAGATGACAGAAGATGACAGAAGATGAAAGAAGATGACAGAATGACAGAAGAGGACAGAATGACAGAAGATGACAGAATGACAGAAGAGGACAGAAGATGACAGAAGATGACAGAAGATGACAGAATGACAGAAGAGGACAGAAGATGCCAGAAGAGGACAGAATGACAGAAGAGGACAGAATATGACAAAAGATGACAGAAGATGACAGAATGACAGAAGATGACAGAAGATGACAGAAAATGACAGAAGATGACAGAAGATGACAGAAGATGACAGAATGACAGAAGAGGAAAGAATGACAGAAGATGACAGAATGACAGAAGATGACAGAATGACAGATGAGGACAGAAGATGACAGAAGATGACAGAATGACAGAAGAGGACAGAAGATGACAGAATGACAGAAGAGGACAGAAGAGGACAGAAGATGACAGAAGATGACAGAAGATGACAGAAGATGACAGAATGAAAGAAGAGGTCAGAAGATGACAGAAGATGACAGAAGATGACAGAAGATAACAGAAGATGACAGAAGATGACAGAATGACAGAAGAGGACAGAATGACAGAAGATGACAGAATGACAGAAGATGACAGAATGACAGATGAGGACAGAAGATGACAGAAGATGACAGAAGATGACAGAATGACAGAAGAGGACAGAAGATGACAGAAGATGATAGAAGATGACAGAAGATGACAGAATGACAGAAGAGGACAGAAGAGGACAGAAGATGACAGAAGATGACAGAAGATGACAGAAGATGACAGAATGACAGAAGAGGTCAGAAGATGACAGAAGATGACAGAAGATGACAGAAGATAACAGAAGATGACAGAATGACAGAAGAGGACAGAATGACAGAAGAGGACAGAATGACAGAAGATGACAGAAGATGACAGAAGAAGACAGAAGATGACAGAAGATGACAGAAGATGACAGAATATGACAGAAGATGACAGAAGATGACAGAATATGACAGAAGATGACAGAATGACAGAAGAGGACAGAATGACAGAAGAGGACAGAATATGACAGAAGATGACAGAAGGTGACAGAATGACAGAAGATGACAGAAGATGACAGAAGATCACAGAAGATGACAGAAGATGACAGAATGACAGAAGAGGACAGAATGACAGAAGATGACAGAATGACAGAAGAGGACAGAATGACAGAAGATGACAGAAGATGACACAAGATGACAGAATGACAGAAGAGGACAGAATGACAGAAGATGACAGAATGACAGAAGATGACAGAAGATGACAGAAGATGACAGAATGACAGACGAGGACAGAAGATGACAGAAGATGGCAGAAGATGACAGGAGATGACAGAATGACAGAAGAGGACAGAATGACAGAAGAGGTCAGAATGACAGAAGATGACAGAAGATGACAGAAGATGACAGAAGAGGACAGAATGACAGAAGATGACAGAATGACAGAAGAGGACAGAATGACAGAAGATGACAGAAGATGACAGAAGATGACAGAAGATGACAGAAGATGACAGAGTATGACAGAAGATGACAGAAGATGACAGAAGATGACAGAATGACAGAAGAGGACAGAAGATGACAGAAGATGACAGAAGATGACAGAATGACAGAAGAGGACAGAAGATGACAGAAGATGACAGAATGACAGATGAGGACAGAAGATGACAGAAGATGACAGAAGATGACAGAAGATGACAGAAGAGGACAGAAGATGACAGAAGATGACAGAAGATGACAGAAGATGACAGAAGATGACAGAATGACAGAAGAGGACAGAAGAGGACAGAAGAGGACAGAAGATGACAGAAGATGACAGAAGATGACAGAATAACAGAAGAGGTCAGAAGATGACAGAAGATGACAGAAGATGACAGAAGATAACAGAAGATGACAGAATGACAGAAGAGGACAGAATGACAGAAGAGGACAGAATGACAGACGAGGACAGAAGATGACAGAAGATGGCAGAAGATGACAGAAGATGACAGAATGACAGAAGAGGACAGAATGACAGAAGATGATAGAAGATGACAGAAGATGACAGAATGACAGAAGAGGACAGAATGACAGAAGATGACAGAAGATGACAGAAGATGACAGAAGATGACAGAATGACAGAAGATGACAGAAGATGACAGAAGATGACAAAATGACAGAAGAGGACAGAATGACAGAAGATGACAGAATGACAGAAGAGGACAGAATGATAGAAGATGACAGAAGATGACAGAATGACAGAAGAGGACAGAATGACTGAAGATGAAAGAAGATGACAGAAGATGGCAGAAGATGACAGAATGACAGAAGATGACAGAAGATGACAGAAGATGACAAAATGACAGAAGAGGACAGCATGACAGAAGATGACAGAGTGACAGAAGAGGACAGAATGACAGAAGATGACAGAAGATGACAGAAGATGACAGAATGACAGAAGAGGACAGAATGACAGAAGATGACAGAATATGACAGAAGATGATTGAATATGACAGAAGATGACAGAAGATGACAGAAGATGACAGAATGACAGAAGAGGACAGAATGACAGAAGATGACAGAAGATGACAGAAGATGACAGAATGACAGAAGATGACAGAAGATGACGGAAGATGACAGAAGATGACAGAAGATGACAGAATGACAGAAGAGGACAGAATGACAGAAGATGACAGAAGATGACAGAAGATGACAGAAGATGACAGAATGACAGAAGATGTCAGAATGACAGAAGATGACAGAATGACAGAAGAGGACAGAATGACAGAAGATGACAGAAGATGACAGAAGATGACAGAAGATGACAGAAGGTGACAGAATGACAGAAGAGGACAGAATGACAGAAGATGACAGAAGATGACAGAAGAGGACAGAATGACAGAAGATGACAGAATGACAGAAGAGGACAGAATGACAGAAGATGACAGAAGATGACAGAATGACAGAAGATGACAGAAGATGAGAGAGTATGACAGAAGATGACAGAAGATGACAGAAGATGACAGAAGATGACAGTATGACAGAAGAGGACAGAAGATGACAGAAGATGACATAATGACAGAAGAGGACAGAAGATGACAGAAGATGACAGAATGACAGAAGATGACAGAAGATGACAGAAGATGACAGAATATGACAAAAGATGACAGAAGATGACAGAATGACAGAAGATGACAGAAGATGACAGAAAATGACAGAAGATGACAGAAGATGACAGAAGATGACAGAATGACAGAAGAGGACAGAATGACAGAAGATGACAGAATGACAGAAGATGACAGAATGACAGATGAGGACAGAAGATGACAGAAGATGACAGAAGATGACAGAATGACAGAAGAGGACAGAAGATGACAGAAGATGACAGAAGATGACAGAATATGACAGAATGACAGAAGAGGACAGAAGAGGACAGAAGAGGACAGAAGATGACAGAAGATGACAGAAGATGACAGAATGACCGAAGAGGTCAGAAGATGACAGAAGATGACAGAAGATGACAGAAGATAACAGAAGATGACAGAATGACAGAAGAGGACAGAATGACAGAAGATGACAGAAGATGACAGAAGAAGACAGAAGATGACAGAAGATGACAGAAGATGACAGAATATGACAGAAGATGACAGAAGATGACAGAATATGACAGAAGATGACAGAATGACAGAAGAGGACAGAATGACAGAAGAGGACAGAATATGCCAGAAGATGACAGAAGGTGATAGAATGACAGAAGATGACAGAAGATGACAGAAGATGACAGAAGATGACAGAAGAGGACAGAATGACAGAAGATGACAGAATGACAGAAGAATACAGAATGACAGAAGATGACAGAAGATGACACAAGATGACAGAATGACAGAAGAGGACAGAATGACAGAAGATGACAGAATGACAGAAGATGACAGAAGATGACAGAAGATGACAAAATGACAGAAGAGGACAGAATGACAGAAGATGACAGAATGACAGAAGAGGGCAGAAGATGACAGAAGATGACAGAATGACAGAAGAGGACAGAATGACAGAAGGTGACAGAAGATGACAGAATGACAGAAGAGGACAGAAGATGACAGAAGATGACAAAAGATGACAGAATGACAGAAGATGACAGAAGATGACAGAAGATGACAAAATGACAGAAGAGGACAGAATGACAGAAGATGACAGAGTGACAGAAGAGGACAGAATGGCAGAAGATGACAGAAGATGGAAGAAAATGACAGAATGACAGAAGAGGACAGAATGCCAGAAGATGACAGAATATGACAGAAGATGACAGAATATGACAGAAGATGACAGAAGATGACAGAAGATGACAGAATGACAGAAGAGGACAGAATGACAGAAGATGAAAGAAGATGAAGGAAGATGACAGAAAATGACAGAAGATGACAGAATGACAGAAGAGGACGGAATGACAGAAGATGACAGAAGATGACAGAAGATGACAGAAGATGACAGAATGACAGAAGATGTCAGAATGACAGAAGATGACAGAATGACAGAAGAGGACAGAATGACAGAAGATGACAGAAGATGACAGAACATGACAGAACATGACAGAATGACAGAAGATGACAGAAGATGACAGAAGAGGACAGAATGACAGAAGATGACAGAATATGACAGAAGATGACAGAATGACATAAGATGACAGAAGATGACAGAAGAGGACAGAATGACAGAAGATAACAGAAGATGACAGAAGATGACAGAATGACAGAAGAGGACAGAAGATGACAGAATGACAGAAGAGGACAGAATGACAGAAGATGACAGAAGATGACAGAAGAAGACAGAATGACAGAAGAGGACAGAATGACAGAAGAGGACAGAAGATGACAGAATGACAGAAGAAGACAGAAGAGGACAGAATGACAGAAGATGACAGAAGATGACAGAAGATGACAGAAGATGACAGAATTACAGAAGAGGACAGAATGACAGAAGAGGACAGAAGATGACAGAATGACAGAAGAGGACAGAAGATGACAGAAGATGACAGAATGACAGAAGAGGACAGAATGACAGAAGAGGACAGAATGACAGAAGATGACAGAATGACAGAAGATGACAGAAGATGACAGAAGATGACAGAAGATGACAGAATGACAGAAGATGACAGAAGATGACAGAATATGACAGAAGATGACAGAAGATGACAGAAGATGACAGAAGATGACAGAATGACAGAAGATGACAGAAGATGACAGTAGATGGCAGAAGATGACAGAATGACAGAAGAGGACAGAAGATGACAGAAGATGACAGAAGATGACAGAAGATGACAGAAGATGACAGAATGACAGAAGAGGACAGAATGACAGAAGAGGACAGAATATGATAGAGGATGACAGAAGATGACAGAATGACAGAAGATGACAGAAGATGACAGAATGACAGAAGATGAAAGAACATGACAGAAGATGACAGAAGATGACAGAATATGACAGAAGAGGACAGAAGATGACAGAAGATGACAGATATGACAGAAGATGACAGAAGATGACAGAATGACAGAAGAGGACAGAATGACAGAAGAGGACAGAATATGACAGAAGATGACACAAGATGACAGAATGACAGAAAATGACAGAAGAGGACAGAATATGACAGAAGAGGACAGAATGATAGAAGATGACAGAAGGTGACAGAAGATGGCAGAAGATGACAGAAGATGACAGAATATGACAGAAGATGACAGAAGATGACAGAGTATGACAGAAGATGACAGAAGATGACAGAATGACAGAAGAGGACAGAATGACAGAAGATGACAGAATGACAGAAGAGGACAGAAGATGACAGAGGATGACAGAAGATGACAGAAGATGACAGAATGACAGAAGAGGACAGAAGATGACAGAAGATGACAGAATGACAGAAGATGACAGAAGATGACAGAAGATGACAGAATTACAGAAGAGGACAGAATGACAGAAGAGGACAGAAGATGACAGAATGACAGAAGAGGACAGAAGATGACAGAAGATGACAGAAGATGACAGAATGACAGAAGAGGACAGAATGACAGAAGATGACAGAATGACAGAAGATGACAGAAGATGACAGAAGATGACAGAATGACAGAAGATGACAGAAGATGAGAGTAGATGACAGAAGATGACATAAGATGACAGAAGATGACAGAAGATGACAGAATGACAGAAGAGGACAGAAGATGACAGAAGATGACAGAAGATGACAGATTGACAGAAGAGGACAGAATGACAGAAGAGGACAGAATATGATAGAGGATGACAGAAGATGACAGAATGACAGAAGATGACAGAAGATGTCAGAAGGACAGAAGATGACAGAATGACAAAAGATGACAGAAGATGACAGAAGATGACAGAATATGACAGAAGAGGACAGAAGATGACAGAATATGACAGAAGATGACAGAAGAGGACAGAATGACAGAAGCGGACAGAATATGACAGAAGATGACACAAGATGACAGAATGACAGAAAATGACAGAAGAGGACAGAACATGACAGAAGAGGACAGAATGACAGAAGATGACAGAAGATGGCAGAAGATGGCAGAAGATGACAGAAGATGACAGAATATGACAGAAGATAACAGAAGATGACAGAGTATGACAGAAGATGACAGAAGATGACAGAAGATGAAAGAAGATGACAGAATGACAGAAGAGGACAGAATGACAGAAGATGACAGAATGACAGAAGAGGACAGAAGATGACAGAAGATGACAGAAGATGACAGAATGACAGAAGAGGACAGAAGATGCCAGAAGAGGACAGAATGACAGAAGAGGACAGAATATGACAAAAGATGACAGAAGATGACAGAATGACAGAAGATGACAGAAGATGACAGAAAATGACAGAAGATGACAGAAGATGACAGAAGATGACAGAATGACAGAAGAGGAAAGAATGACAGAAGATGACAGAATGACAGAAGATGACAGAATGACAGATGAGGACAGAAGATGACAGAAGATGACAGAATGACAGAAGAGGACAGAAGATGACAGAATGACAGAAGAGGACAGAAGAGGACAGAAGATGACAGAAGATGACAGAAGATGACAGAAGATGGCAGAATGAAAGAAGAGGTCAGAAGATGACAGAAGATGACAGAAGATGACAGAAGATAACAGAAGATGACCGAAGATGACAGAATGACAGAAGAGGACAGAATGACAGAAGATGACAGAATGACAGAAGATGACAGAATGACAGATGAGGACAGAAGATGACAGAAGATGACAGAAGATGACAGAATGACAGAAGAGGACAGAAGATGACAGAAGATGATAGAAGATGACAGAAGATGACAGAATGACAGAAGAGGACAGAAGAGGACAGAAGATGACAGAAGATGACAGAAGATGACAGAAGATGACAGAATGACAGAAGAGGTCAGAAGATGACAGAAGATGACAGAAGATAACAGAAGATGACAGAATGACAGAAGAGGACAGAATGACAGAAGAGGACAGAATGACAGAAGATGACAGAAGATGACAGAAGAAGACAGAAGATGACAGAAGATGACAGAAGATGACAGAATATGACAGAAGATGACAGAAGATGACAGAATATGACAGAAGATGACAGAAGGTGACAGAATGACAGAAGATGACAGAAGATGACAGAAGATCACAGAAGATGACAGAAGATGACAGAATGACAGAAGAGGACAGAATGACAGAAGATGACAGAATGACAGAAGAGGACAGAATGACAGAAGATGACAGAAGATGACACAAGATGACAGAATGACAGAAGAGGACAGAATGACAGAAGATGACAGAATGACAGAAGATGACAGAAGATGACAGAATGACAGACGAGGACAGAAGATGACAGAAGATGGCAGAAGATGACAGAAGATGACAGAATGACAGAAGAGGACAGAATGACAGAAGAGGTCAGAATGACAGAAGATGACAGAAGATGACAGAAGATGACAGAAGAGGACAGAATGACAGAAGATGACAGAATGACAGAAGAGGACAGAATGACAGAAGATGACAGAAGATGACAGAAGATGACAGAATGACAGAAGATGACAGAAGATGACAGAGTATGACAGAAGATGACAGAAGATGACAGAAGATGACAGAATGACAGAAGAGGACAGAAGATGACAGAAGATGACAGAAGATGACAGAATGACAGAAGAGGACAGAAGATGACAGAAGATGACAGAATGACAGAAGATGACAGAAGATGACAGAAGATGACAGAATGACCGAAGAGGACAGAATGACAGAAGAGGACAGAATGACAGAAGAGGACAGAATATGACAAAAGATGACAGAAGATGACAGAATGACAGAAGATGACAGAAGATGACAGAAAATGACAGAAGATGACAGAAGATGACAGAAGATGACAGAATGACAGAAGAGGACAGAATGACAGAAGATGACAGAATGACAGAAGATGACAGAATGACAGATGAGGACAGAAGATGACAGAAGATGACAGAAGATGACAGAAGATGACAGAATGACAGAAGAGGACAGAAGAGGACGGAAGATGACAGAAGATGACAGAAGATGACAGAAGATGACAGAATGACAGAAGAGGTCAGAAGATGACAGAAGATGACAGAAGATGACAGAAGATAACAGAAGATGACAGAATGACAGAAGAGGACAGAATGACAGAAGAGGACAGAATGACAGAGGATGACAGAAGATGACAGAAGAAGACAGAAGATGACAGAAGATGACAGAATATGACAGAAGATGACAGAAGATGACAGAATATGACAGAAGATGACAGAATGACAGAAGAGGACAGAATGACAGAAGAGGACAGAATATGCCAGAAGATGACAGAAGGTGACAGAATGACAGAAGATGACAGAAGATGACAGAAGATCACAGAAGATGACAGAAGATGACAGAATGACAGAAGAGGACAGAATGACAGAAGATGACAGAATGACAGAAGAGGACAGAATGACAGAAGATGACAGAAGATGACACAAGATGACAGGATGACAGAAGAGGACAGAATGACAGAAGATGACAGAATGACAGAAGATGACAGAAGATGACAGAAGATGACAGAATGACAGATGAGGACAGAAGATGACAGAAGATGGCAGAAGATGACAGAAGATGACAGAATGACAGAAGAGGACAGAATGACAGAAGATGAAAGAAGATGACAGAAGATGACAGAATGACAGAAAAGGACAGAATGACAGAAGATGACAGAAGATGACAGAAGATGACAGAAGATGACAGAATGACAGAAGATGACAGAAGATGACAGAAGATGACAAAATGACAGAAGAGGACAGAATGACAGAATGACAGAAGAGGACAGAATGACAGAAGATGACAGAAGATGACAGAATGACAGAAGAGGACAGAATGACAGAAGATGAAAGAAGATGACAGAAGATGGCAGAAGATGACAGAATGACAGAAGATGACAGAAGATGACAAAATGACAGAAGAGGACAGAATGACAGAAGATGACAGAGTGACAGAAGAGGACAGAATGACAGAAGATGACAGAAGATGACAGAAGATGACAGAATGACAGATGAGGACAGAAGATGACAGAAGATGACAGAAGATGACAGAAGATGACAGAAGATGACAGAATGACAGAAGAGGTCAGAAGATGACAGAAGATGACAGAAGATGACAGAAGATAACAGAAGATGACAGAATGACAGAAGAGGACAGAATGACAGAAGAGGACAGAATGACAGAAGTTGACAGAAGATGACAGAAGAAGACAGAAGATGACAGAAGATGACAGAAGATGACAGAAGATGACAGAAGATGACAGAAGATGACAGAATATGACAGAAGATGACAGAATGACAGAAGAGGACAGAATGACAGAAGATGACAGAAGATGACACAAGATGACAGGATGACAGAAGAGGACAGAATGACAGAAGATGACAGAATGACAGAAGATGACAGAAGATGACAGAAGATGACAGAATGACAGACGAGGACAGAAGATGACAGAAGATGGCAGAAGATGACAGAAGATGACAGAATGACAGAAGAGGACAGAATGACAGAAGATGATAGAAGATGACAGAAGATGACAGAATGACAGACGAGGACAGAAGATGACAGAAGATGGCAGAAGATGACAGAAGATGACAGAATGACAGAAGAGGACAGAATGGCAGAAGAGGTCAGAATGACAGAAGATGACAGAAGATGACAGAAGATGACAGAAGAGGGCAGAATGACAGAAGATGACAGAATGACAGAAGAGGACAGAATGACAGAAGATGACAGAAGATGACAGAAGATGACAGAAGATGACAGAATGACAGAAGATGACAGAAGATGACAGAATGACAGAAGAGGACAGAAGATGACAGAAGATGACAGAAGATGACAGAAGATGACAGAAGATGACAGAAGATGACAGAATGACAGAAGAGGACAGAAGATGACAGAAGATGACAGAATGACAGAAGATGACAGAAGATGACAGAAAATGACAGAAGATGACAGAAGATGACAGAAGATGACAGAATGACAGAAGAGGACAGAATGACAGAAGATGACAGAATGACAGAAGATGACAGAATGACAGATGAGGACAGAAGATGACAGAAGATGACAGAAGATGACAGAAGATGACAGAATGACAGAAGAGGACAGAAGAGGACAGAAGATGACAGAAGATGACAGAAGATGACAGAATGACAGAAGAGGTCACAAGATGACAGAAGATGACAGAAGATGACAGAAGATAACAGAAGATGACAGAATGACAGAAGAGGACAGAATGACAGAAGAGGACAGAATGACAGAAGATGACAGAAGATGACAGAAGAAGACAGAAGATGACAGAAGATGACAGAAGATGACAGAATATGACAGAAGATGACAGAAGATGACAGAATATGACAGAAGATGACAGAATGACAGAAGAGGACAGAATGACAGAAGAGGACAGAATATGCCAGAAGATGACAGAAGGTGACAGAATGACAGAAGATGACAGAAGATGACAGAAGATCACAGAAGATGACAGAAGATGACAGAATGACAGAAGAGGACAGAATGACAGAAGATGACAGAATGACAGAAGAGGACAGAATGACAGAAGATGACAGAAGATGACACAAGATGACAGGATGACAGAAGAGGACAGAATGACAGAAGATGACAGAATGACAGAAGATGACAGAAGATGACAGAAGATGACAGAATGACAGATGAGGACAGAAGATGACAGAAGATGGCAGAAGATGACAGAAGATGACAGAATGACAGAAGAGGACAGAATGACAGAAGATGAAAGAAGATGACAGAAGATGACAGAATGACAGAAGAGGACAGAATGACAGAAGATGACAGAAGATGACAGAAGATGACAGAAGATGACAGAATGACAGAAGATGACAGAAGATGACAAAATGACAGAAGAGGACAGAATGACAGAAGATGACAGAATGACAGAAGAGGACAGAATGACAGAAGATGACAGAAGATGACAGAATGACAGAAGAGGACAGAATGACAGAAGATGAAAGAAGATGACAGAAGATGGCAGAAGATGACAGAATGACAGAAGATGACAGAAGATGACAGAAGATGACAAAATGACAGAAGAGGACAGAATGACAGAAGATGACAGAGTGACAGAATGACAGAAGATGACAGAAGATGACAGAATGACAGATGAGGACAGAAGATGACAGAAGATGACAGAAGATGACAGAAGATGACAGAAGATGACAGAATGACAGAAGAGGTCAGAAGATGACAGAAGATGACAGAAGATGACAGAAGATAACAGAAGATGACAGAATGACAGAAGAGGACAGAATGACAGAAGAGGACAGAATGACAGAAGATGACAGAAGATGACAGAAGAAGACAGAAGATGACAGAAGATGACAGAAGATGACAGAAGATGACAGAATATGACAGAAGATGACAGAATGACAGAAGAGGACAGAATGACAGAAGAGGACAGAATATGCCAGAAGATGACAGAAGGTGACAGAATGACAGAAGATGACAGAAGATGACAGAAGATCACAGAAGATGACAGAATGACAGAAGAGGACAGAATGACAGAAGATGACAGAATGACAGAAGAGGACAGAATGACAGAAGATGACAGAAGATGACACAAGATGACAGGATGACAGAAGAGGACAGAATGACAGAAGATGACAGAATGACAGAAGATGACAGAAGATGACAGAAGATGACAGAATGACAGACGAGGACAGAAGATGACAGAAGATGGCAGAAGATGACAGAAGATGACAGAATGACAGAAGAGGACAGAATGACTGAAGATGATAGAAGATGACAGAAGATGACAGAATGACAGAAGAGGACAGAATGACAGAAGATGACAGAAGATGACAGAAGATGACAGAATGACAGAAGATGACAGAAGATGACAGAAGAAGACAAAATGACAGAAGAGGACAGAATGACAGAAGATGACAGAATGACAGAAGAGGACAGAATGACAGAAGATGACAGAAGATGACAGAATGACAGAAGAGGACAGAATGACAGAAGATGAAAGAAGATGACAGAAGATGACAGAATATGACAGAAGATGACAGAAGATGACAGAAGATGACAGAATGACAGAAGAGGACAGAATGACAGAAGATGACAGAAGATGACAGAAGATGACAGAAGATGACAGAATGACAGAAGAGGACAGAAGAGGACAGAAGATGACAGAAGATGACAGAAGATGACAGAATGACAGAAGAGGTCAGAAGATGACAGAAGATGACAGAAGATAACAGAAGATGACAGAATGACAGAAGAGGACAGAATGACAGAAGAGGACAGAATGACAGAAGATGACAGAAGATGACAGAAGAAGACAGAAGATGACAGAAGATGACAGAAGATGACAGAATATGACAGAAGATGACAGAAGTTGACAGAATATGACAGAAGATGACAGAATGACAGAAGAGGACAGAATGACAGAAGAGGACAGAATATGACAGAAGATGACAGAAGGTGACAGAATGACAGAAGATGACAGAAGATGACAGAAGATCACAGAAGATGACAGAAGATGACAGAATGACAGAAGAGGACAGAATGACAGAAGATGACAGAATGACAGAAGAGGACAGAATGACAGAAGATGACACAAGATGACACAAGATGACAGAATGACAGAAGAGGACAGAATGACAGAAGATGACAGAATGACAGAAGATGACAGAAGATGACAGAAGATGACAGAAGATGACAGAATGACAGACGAGGACAGAAGATGACAGAAGATGGCAGAAGATGACAGAAGATGACAGAATGACAGAAGAGGACAGAATGACAGAAGAGGTCAGAATGACAGAAGATGACAGAATGACAGAAGAGGACAGAATGACAGAAGATGGCAGAAGATGACAGAAGATGACAGAAGATGACAGAAGATGACAGAAGATGACAGAGTATGACAGAAGATGACAGAAGATGACAGAAGATGACAGAAGATGACAGAATGACAGAAGAGGACAGAAGATGACAGAAGATGACAGAAGATGACAGAATGACAGAAGAGGACAGAAGATGACAGAAGATGACAGAATGACAGAAGATGACAGAAGATGACAGAAGATGACAGAAGATGACAGAATGACCGAAGAGGACAGAATGACAGAAGAGGACAGAATGACAGAAGAGGACAGAATATGACAAAAGATGACAGAAGATGACAGAATGACAGAAGATGACAGAAGATGACAGAAAATGACAGAAGATGACAGAAGATGACAGAATGACAGAAGATGACAGAATGACAGAAGATGACAGAATGACAGAAGATGACAGAATGACAGATGAGGACAGAAGATGACAGAAGATGACAGAAGATGACAGAAGATGACAGAAGATGACAGAATGACAGAAGAGGACAGAAGATGACAGAAGATGACAGAAGATGACAGAAGATGACAGAAGATGACAGAATGACAGAAGAGGACAGAAGAGGACAGAAGATGACAGAAGATGACAGAAGATGACAGAAGATGACAGAATAACAGAAGAGGTCAGAAGATGACAGAAGATGACAGAAGATGACAGAAGATAACAGAAGATGACAGAATGACAGAAGAGGACAGAATGACAGAAGAGGACAGAATGACAGAAGATGACAGAATATGCCAGAAGATGACAGAAGGTGACAGAATGACAGAAGATGACAGAAGATGACAGAAGATCACAGAAGATGACAGAAGATGACAGAATGACAGAAGAGGACAGAATGACAGAAGATGACAGAATGACAGAAGAGGACAGAATGACAGAAGATGACAGAAGATGACAGAAGATGACAGAAGATGACAGAATGACAGAAGATGACAGAAGATGACAGAAGATGACAAAATGACAGAAGATGACAGAATGACAGAAGAGGACAGAATGACAGAAGATGACAGAAGATGACACAAGATGACAGAATGACAGAAGAGGACAGAATGACAGAAGATGACAGAATGACAGAAGATGACAGAAGATGACAGAAGATGACAGAATGACAGACGAGGACAGAAGATGACAGAAGATGACAAAATGACAGAAGATGACAGAATGACAGAAGAGGACAGAATGACAGAAGATGACAGAAGATGACACAAGATGACAGAATGACAGAAGAGGACAGAATGACAGAAGAGGACAGAATGACAGAAGATGACAGAATGACAGAAGATGACAGAAGATGACAGAAGATGACAGAATGACAGAAGAGGACAGAAGAGGACAGAAGATGACAGAAGATGACAGAAGATGACAGAAGATGACAGAATGACAGAAGAGGTCAGAAGATGACAGAAGATGACAGAAGATGACAGAAGATAACAGAAGATGACAGAATGACAGAAGAGGACAGAATGACAGAAGAGGACAGAATGACAGAAGATGACAGAAGATGACAGAAGAAGACAGAAGATGACAGAAGATGACAGAAGATGACAGAATATGACAGAAGATGACAGAAGATGACAGAATATGACAGAAGATGACAGAATGACAGAAGAGGACAGAATGACAGAAGAGGACAGAATATGCCAGAAGATGACAGAAGGTGACAGAATGACAGAAGATGACAGAAGATGACAGAAGATCACAGAAGATGACAGAAGATGACAGAATGACAGAAGAGGACAGAATGACAGAAGATGACAGAATGACAGAAGAGGACAGAATGACAGAAGATGACAGAAGATGACACAAGATGACAGGATGACAGAAGAGGACAGAATGACAGAAGATGACAGAATGACAGAAGATGACAGAAGATGACAGAAGATGACAGAATGACAGATGAGGACAGAAGATGACAGAAGATGGCAGAAGATGACAGAAGATGACAGAATGACAGAAGAGGACAGAATGACAGAAGATGAAAGAAGATGACAGAAGATGACAGAATGACAGAAGAGGACAGAATGACAGAAGATGACAGAAGATGACAGAAGATGACAGAAGATGACAGAATGACAGAAGATGACAGAAGATGACAAAATGACAGAAGAGGACAGAATGACAGAAGATGACAGAATGACAGAAGAGGACAGAATGACAGAAGATGACAGAAGATGACAGAATGACAGAAGAGGACAGAATGACAGAAGATGAAAGAAGATGACAGAAGATGGCAGAAGATGACAGAATGACAGAAGATGACAGAAGATGACAGAAGATGACAAAATGACAGAAGAGGACAGAATGACAGAAGATGACAGAGTGACAGAATGACAGAAGATGACAGAAGATGACAGAATGACAGATGAGGACAGAAGATGACAGAAGATGACAGAAGATGACAGAAGATGACAGAAGATGACAGAATGACAGAAGAGGTCAGAAGATGACAGAAGATGACAGAAGATGACAGAAGATAACAGAAGATGACAGAATGACAGAAGAGGACAGAATGACAGAAGAGGACAGAATGACAGAAGATGACAGAAGATGACAGAAGAAGACAGAAGATGACAGAAGATGACAGAAGATGACAGAAGATGACAGAATATGACAGAAGATGACAGAATGACAGAAGAGGACAGAATGACAGAAGAGGACAGAATATGCCAGAAGATGACAGAAGGTGACAGAATGACAGAAGATGACAGAAGATGACAGAAGATCACAGAAGATGACAGAATGACAGAAGAGGACAGAATGACAGAAGATGACAGAATGACAGAAGAGGACAGAATGACAGAAGATGACAGAAGATGACACAAGATGACAGGATGACAGAAGAGGACAGAATGACAGAAGATGACAGAATGACAGAAGATGACAGAAGATGACAGAAGATGACAGAATGACAGACGAGGACAGAAGATGACAGAAGATGGCAGAAGATGACAGAAGATGACAGAATGACAGAAGAGGACAGAATGACTGAAGATGATAGAAGATGACAGAAGATGACAGAATGACAGAAGAGGACAGAATGACAGAAGATGACAGAAGATGACAGAAGATGACAGAATGACAGAAGATGACAGAAGATGACAGAAGAAGACAAAATGACAGAAGAGGACAGAATGACAGAAGATGACAGAATGACAGAAGAGGACAGAATGACAGAAGATGACAGAAGATGACAGAATGACAGAAGAGGACAGAATGACAGAAGATGAAAGAAGATGACAGAAGATGACAGAATATGACAGAAGATGACAGAAGATGACAGAAGATGACAGAATGACAGAAGAGGACAGAATGACAGAAGATGACAGAAGATGACAGAAGATGACAGAAGATGACAGAATGACAGAAGAGGACAGAAGAGGACAGAAGATGACAGAAGATGACAGAAGATGACAGAATGACAGAAGAGGTCAGAAGATGACAGAAGATGACAGAAGATAACAGAAGATGACAGAATGACAGAAGAGGACAGAATGACAGAAGAGGACAGAATGACAGAAGATGACAGAAGATGACAGAAGAAGACAGAAGATGACAGAAGATGACAGAAGATGACAGAATATGACAGAAGATGACAGAAGTTGACAGAATATGACAGAAGATGACAGAATGACAGAAGAGGACAGAATGACAGAAGAGGACAGAATATGACAGAAGATGACAGAAGGTGACAGAATGACAGAAGATGACAGAAGATGACAGAAGATCACAGAAGATGACAGAAGATGACAGAATGACAGAAGAGGACAGAATGACAGAAGATGACAGAATGACAGAAGAGGACAGAATGACAGAAGATGACACAAGATGACACAAGATGACAGAATGACAGAAGAGGACAGAATGACAGAAGATGACAGAATGACAGAAGATGACAGAAGATGACAGAAGATGACAGAAGATGACAGAATGACAGACGAGGACAGAAGATGACAGAAGATGGCAGAAGATGACAGAAGATGACAGAATGACAGAAGAGGACAGAATGACAGAAGAGGTCAGAATGACAGAAGATGACAGAATGACAGAAGAGGACAGAATGACAGAAGATGGCAGAAGATGACAGAAGATGACAGAAGATGACAGAAGATGACAGAAGATGACAGAGTATGACAGAAGATGACAGAAGATGACAGAAGATGACAGAAGATGACAGAATGACAGAAGAGGACAGAAGATGACAGAAGATGACAGAAGATGACAGAATGACAGAAGAGGACAGAAGATGACAGAAGATGACAGAATGACAGAAGATGACAGAAGATGACAGAAGATGACAGAAGATGACAGAATGACCGAAGAGGACAGAATGACAGAAGAGGACAGAATGACAGAAGAGGACAGAATATGACAAAAGATGACAGAAGATGACAGAATGACAGAAGATGACAGAAGATGACAGAAAATGACAGAAGATGACAGAAGATGACAGAATGACAGAAGATGACAGAATGACAGAAGATGACAGAATGACAGAAGATGACAGAATGACAGATGAGGACAGAAGATGACAGAAGATGACAGAAGATGACAGAAGATGACAGAAGATGACAGAATGACAGAAGAGGACAGAAGATGACAGAAGATGACAGAAGATGACAGAAGATGACAGAAGATGACAGAATGACAGAAGAGGACAGAAGAGGACAGAAGATGACAGAAGATGACAGAAGATGACAGAAGATGACAGAATAACAGAAGAGGTCAGAAGATGACAGAAGATGACAGAAGATGACAGAAGATAACAGAAGATGACAGAATGACAGAAGAGGACAGAATGACAGAAGAGGACAGAATGACAGAAGATGACAGAATATGCCAGAAGATGACAGAAGGTGACAGAATGACAGAAGATGACAGAAGATGACAGAAGATCACAGAAGATGACAGAAGATGACAGAATGACAGAAGAGGACAGAATGACAGAAGATGACAGAATGACAGAAGAGGACAGAATGACAGAAGATGACAGAAGATGACAGAAGATGACAGAAGATGACAGAATGACAGAAGATGACAGAAGATGACAGAAGATGACAAAATGACAGAAGATGACAGAATGACAGAAGAGGACAGAATGACAGAAGATGACAGAAGATGACACAAGATGACAGAATGACAGAAGAGGACAGAATGACAGAAGATGACAGAATGACAGAAGATGACAGAAGATGACAGAAGATGACAGAATGACAGACGAGGACAGAAGATGACAGAAGATGGCAGAAGATGACAGAAGATGACAGAATGACAGAAGAGGACAGAATGACAGAAGATGATAGAAGATGACAGAAGATGACAGAATGACAGAAGAGGACAGAATGACAGAAGATGACAGAAGATGACAGAAGATGACAGAAGATGACAGAATGACAGAAGATGACAGAAGATGACAGAAGATGACAAAATGACAGAAGAGGACAGAATGACAGAAGATGACAGAATGACAGAAGAGGACAGAATGACAGAAGATGACAGAAGATGACAGAATGACAGAAGAGGACAGAATGACAGAAGATGAAAGAAGATGACAGAAGATGGCAGAAGATGACAGAATGACAGAAGATGACAGAAGATGACAGAAGATGACAAAATGACAGAAGAGGACAGAATGACAGAAGATGACAGAGTGACAGAAGAGGACAGAATGACAGAAGATGACAGAAGATGACAGAAGATGACAGAATGACAGAAGAGGACAGAATGACAGAAGATGACAGAATATGACAGAAGATGATTGAATATGACAGAAGATGACAGAAGATGACAGAATGACAGAAGAGGACAGAATGACAGAAGATGACAGAAGATGACAGAAGATGACAGAATGACAGAAGATGACAGAAGATGACGGAAGATGACAGAAGATGACAGAAGATGACAGAATGACAGAAGAGGACAGAATGACAGAAGATGACAGAAGATGACAGAAGATGACAGAAGATGACAGAATGACAGAAGATGTCAGAATGACAGAAGATGAAGAATGACAGAAGAGGACAGAATGACAGAAGATGACAGAAGATGACAGAAGATGACAGAAGGTGACGGAATGACAGAAGAGGACAGAATGACAGAAGATGACAGAAGATGACAGAAGAGGACAGAATGACAGAAGATGACAGAATGACAGAAGAGGACAGAATGACAGAAGATGACAGAAGATGACAGAAGATGACAGAATGACAGAAGATGACAGAAGATGAGAGAGTATGACAGAAGATGACAGAAGATGACAGAAGATGACAGAAGATGACAGAAGATGACAGAATGACAGAAGAGGACAGAAGATGACAGAAGATGACAGAAGATGACATAATGACAGAAGAGGACAGAAGATGACAGAAGATGACAGAATGACAGAAGATGACAGAAGATGACAGAAGATGACAGAATATGACAAAAGATGACAGAAGATGACAGAATGACAGAAGATGACAGAAAATGACAGAAAATGACAGAAGATGACAGAAGATGACAGAAGATGACAGAATGACAGAAGAGGACAGAATGACAGAAGATGACAGAATGACAGAAGATGACAGAATGACAGATGAGGACAGAAGATGACAGAAGATGACAGAAGATGACAGAAGATGACAGAATGACAGAAGAGGACAGAAGATGACAGAAGATGACAGAAGATGACAGAATATGACAGAATGACAGAAGAGGACAGAAGAGGACAGAAGATGACAGAAGATGACAGAAGATGACAGAAGATGACAGAATGACCGAAGAGGTCAGAAGATGACAGAAGATGACAGAAGATGACAGAAGATGACAGAAGATGACAGAATGACAGAAGAGGACAGAATGACAGAAGATGACAGAAGATGACAGAAGAAGACAGAAGATGACAGAAGATGACAGAATATGACAGAAGATGACAGAAGATGACAGAATATGACAGAAGATGACAGAATGACAGAAGAGGACAGAATGACAGAAGAGGACAGAATATGCCAGAAGATGACAGAAGGTGATAGAATGACAGAAGATGACAGAAGATGACAGAAGATGACAGAATGACAGAAGAGGACAGAATGACAGAAGATGACAGAATGACAGAAGAAGACAGAATGACAGAAGATGACAGAAGATGACACAAGATGACAGAATGACAGAAGAGGACAGAATGACAGAAGATGACAGAATGACAGAAGATGACAGAAGATGACAGAAGATGACAGAAGATGACAGAAGATGACAGAATGACAGAAGATGACAGAAGATGACAGAAGATGACAAAATGACAGAAGAGGACAGAATGACAGAAGATGACAGAATGACAGAAGAGGGCAGAAGATGACAGAAGATGACAGAATGACAGAAGAGGACAGAATGACAGAAGGTGACAGAAGATGACAGAATGACAGAAGAGGACAGAAGATGACAGAAGATGACAAAAGATGACAGAATGACAGAAGATGACAGAAGATGACAGAAGATGACAAAATGACAGAAGAGGACAGAATGACAGAAGATGACAGAGTGACAGAAGAGGACAGAATGACAGAAGATGACAGAAGATGGAAGAAAATGACAGAATGACAGAAGAGGACAGAATGACAGAAGATGACAGAATATGACAGAAGATGACAGAATATGACAGAAGATGACAGAAGATGACAGAAAATGACAGAAGAGGACAGAATGACAGAAGATGACAGAAGATGACAGAATGACAGAAGATGAAAGAAGATGAAGGAAGATGACAGAAGATGACAGAAGATGACAGAATGACAGAAGAGGACGGAATGACAGAAGATGACAGAAGATGACAGAAGATGACAGAAGATGACAGAATGACAGAAGATGTCAGAATGACAGAAGATGACAGAATGACAGAAGAGGACAGAATGACAGAAGATGACAGAAGATGACAGAACATGACAGAACATGACAGAATGACAGAAGATGACAGAAGATGACAGAAGAGGACAGAATGACAGAAGATGACAGAATATGACAGAAGATGACAGAATGACATAAGATGACAGAAGATGACAGAAGAGGACAGAATGACAGAAGATAACAGAAGATGACAGAAGATGACAGAATGACAGAAGAGGACAGAAGATGACAGAATGACAGAAGAGGACAGAATGACAGAAGATGACAGAAGATGACAGAAGAAGACAGAATGACAGAAGAGGACAGAATGACAGAAGATGACAGAAGATGACAGAAGATGACAGAAGATGACAGAATGACAGAAGAGGACAGAATGACAGAAGAGGACAGAAGATGACAGAATGACAGAAGAAGACAGAAGAGGACAGAATGACAGAAGATGACAGAAGATGACAGAATTACAGAAGAGGACAGAATGACAGAAGAGGACAGAAGATGACAGAATGACAGAAGAGGACAGAAGATGACAGAAGATGACAGAATGACAGAAGAGGTCAGAATGACAGAAGAGGACAGAATGACAGAAGATGACAGAATGACAGAAGATGACAGAAGATGACAGAAGATGACAGAATGACAGAAGATGACAGAAGATGGCAGAATATGACAGAATATGACAGAAGATGACAGAAGATGACAGAAGATGACAGAATGACAGAAGATGACAGAAGATGACAGTAGATGGCAGAAGATGACAGAATGACAGAAGAGGACAGAAGATGACAGAAGATGACAGAAGATGACAGAAGATGACAGAAGATGACAGAATGACAGAAGAGGACAGAATGACAGAAGAGGACAGAATATGATAGAGGATGACAGAAGATGACAGAATGACAGAAGATGACAGAAGATGACAGAATGACAGAAGATGAAAGAACATGACAGAAGATGACAGAAGATGACAGAATATGACAGAAGAGGACAGAAGATGACAGAAGATGACAGAATATGACAGAAGATGACAGAAGATGACAGAATGACAGAAGAGGACAGAATGACAGAAGAGGACAGAATATGACAGAAGATGACACAAGATGACAGAATGACAGAAGAGGACAGAATGACAGAAGAGGACAGAATATGATAGAGGATGACAGAAGACGACAGAATGACAGAAGATGACAGAAGATGACAGAATGACAGAAGATGACAGAAGATGACAGAAGATGACAGAAGAAGACAGAATGACAGAAGAGGACAGAATGACAGAAGATGACAGAAGATGACAGAAGATGACAGAAGATGACAGAATGACAGAAGAGGACAGAATGACAGAAGAGGACAGAAGATGACAGAAAGACAGAAGAAGACAGAAGAGGACAGAATGACAGAAGATGACAGAAGATGACAGAAGATGACAGAATGACAGAAGAGGACAGAATGACAGAAGAGGACAGAATATGATAGAGGATGACAGAAGATGACAGAATGACAGAAGATGACAGAAGATGACAGAATGACAGAAGATGAAAGAACATGACAGAAGATGACAGAAGATGACAGAATATGACAGAAGAGGACAGAAGATGACAGAAGATGACAGAGTATGACAGAAGATGACAGAAGATGACAGAATGACAGAAGAGGACAGAATGACAGAAGATGACAGAATGACAGAAGAGGACAGAAGATGACAGATGATGACAGAAGATGACAGAAGATGACAGAATGACAGAAGAGGACAGAAGATGACAGAAGATGACAGAATGACAGAAGATGACAGAAGATGACAGAAGATGACAGAAGATGACAGAATTACAGAAGAGGACAGAATGACAGAAGAGGACAGAAGATGACAGAATGACAGAAGAGGACAGAAGATGACAGAAGATGACAGAAGATGACAGAATGACAGAAGAGGACAGAATGACAGAAGATGACAGAATGACAGAAGATGACAGAAGATGACAGAAGATGACAGAATGACAGAAGATGACAGAAGATGAGAGTAGATGACAGAAGATGACATAAGATGACAGAAGATGACAGAAGATGACAGAATGACAGAAGAGGACAGAAGATGACAGAAGATGACAGAAGATGACAGATTGACAGAAGAGGACAGAATGACAGAAGAGGACAGAATATGATAGAGGATGACAGAAGATGACAGAATGACAGAAGATGACAGAAGATGTCAGAAGGACAGAAGATGACAGAATGACAAAAGATGACAGAAGATGACAGAATATGACAGAAGAGGACAGAAGATGACAGAATATGACAGAAGATGACAGAAGAGGACAGAATGACAGAAGCGGACAGAATATGACAGAAGATGACACAAGATGACAGAATGACAGAAAATGACAGAAGAGGACAGAACATGACAGAAGAGGACAGAATGACAGAAGATGACAGAAGATGGCAGAAGATGGCAGAAGATGACAGAAGATGACAGAATATGACAGAAGATGACAGAAGATGACAGAATGACAGAAAATGACAGAAGAGGACAGAACATGACAGAAGAGGACAGAATGACAGAAGATGACAGAAGATGGCAGAAGATGGCAGAAGATGACAGAAGATGACAGAATATGACAGAAGATGACAGAAAATGACAGAGTATGACAGAAGATGACAGAAGATGACAGAAGATGAAAGAAGATGACAGAATGACAGAAGAGGACAGAATGACAGAAGATGACAGAATGACAGAAGAGGACAGAAGATGACAGAAGATGACAGAAGATGACAGAATGACAGAAGAGGACAGAAGATGCCAGAAGAGGACAGAATGACAGAAGAGGACAGAATATGACAAAAGATGACAGAAGATGACAGAATGACAGAAGATGACAGAAGATGACAGAAAATGACAGAAGATGACAGAAGATGACAGAAGATGACAGAATGACAGAAGAGGAAAGAATGACAGAAGATGACAGAATGACAGAAGATGACAGAATGACAGATGAGGACAGAAGATGACAGAAGATGACAGAATGACAGAAGAGGACAGAAGATGACAGAATGACAGAAGAGGACAGAAGAGGACAGAAGATGACAGAAGATGACAGAAGATGACAGAATGACAGAAGAGGTCAGAAGATGACAGAAGATGACAGAAGATGACAGAAGATAACAGAAGATGACAGAATGACAGAAGAGGACAGAATGACAGAAGAGGACAGAATGACAGAAGATGACAGAAGATGACAGAAGATGAAAAGATGACAGAATATGACAGAAGATGAAAGAAGATGACAGAATATGACAGAAGATGACAGAATGACAGAAGAGGACAGAATGGCAGAAGAGGACAGAATATGCCAGAAGATGACAGAAGGTGACAGAAGGTGACAGAATGACAGAAGATGACAGAAGATGACAGAAGATCACAGAAGATGACAGAAGATGACAGAATGACAGAAGAGGACAGAATGACAGAAGATGACAGAATGACAGAAGAGGACAGAATGACAGAAGATGACAGAAGATGACACAAGATGACAGAATGACAGAAGAGGACAGAATGACAGAAGATGACAGAATGACGGAAGATGACAGAGGATGACAGAAGATGACAGAAGATGACAGAAGATGACAGAATGACAGACGAGGAAAGAAGATGACAGAAGATGGCAGAAGATGACAGAAGATGACAGAATGACAGAAGAGGACAGAATGACAGAAGATGACAGAATGACAGAAGAGGACAGAATGACAGAAGATGATAGAAGATGACAGAAGATGACAGAATGACAGAAGAGGACAGAATGACAGAAGATGACAGAAGATGACAGAAGATGGCAGAAGATGACAGAATGACAGAAGATGACAGAAGATGACAGAAGATGACAAAATGACAGAAGAGGACAGAATGACAGAAGATGACAGAATGACAGAAGAGGGCAGAAGATGACAGAAGATGACAGAAGATGACAGAAGATGACAGAATGACAGAAGAGGACAGAATGACAGAAGATGACAGAAGATGACAGAAGATGACAGAATATGACAGAAGATGAAAAAGATGACAGAAGATGACAGAAGAGGACAGAATGACAGAAGATGACAGAAGATGACAGAATGACGGAAGATGACAGAAGATGACGCAAGATGACAGAAGATGACAGAAGAGGACATAATGACAGAAGATGACAGAAGATGACAGAAGATGACAGAATGACAGAAGATGACAGAATGACAGAAGAGGACACAATCACATGAGGTGACAGAAGATGACAGAAGATGACAGAATGACAGAAGAGGACAGAATGACCGAAGAGGACAGAATGACAGAAGAGGACAGAATGACAGAAGAGGACAGAATATGACAAAAGATGACAGAAGATGACAGAATGACAGAAGATGACAGAAGATGACAGAAAATGACAGAAGATGACAGAAGATGACAGAATGACAGAAGATGACAGAATGACAGAAGATGACAGAATGACAGAAGATGACAGAATGACAGATGAGGACAGAAGATGACAGAAGATGACAGAAGATGACAGAAGATGACAGAAGATGACAGAATGACAGAAGAGGACAGAAGATGACAGAAGATGACAGAAGATGACAGAAGATGACAGAAGATGACAGAATGACAGAAGAGGACAGAAGAGGACAGAAGATGACAGAAGATGACAGAAGATGACAGAAGATGACAGAATAACAGAAGAGGTCAGAAGATGACAGAAGATGACAGAAGATGACAGAAGATAACAGAAGATGACAGAATGACAGAAGAGGACAGAATGACAGAAGAGGACAGAATGACAGAAGATGACAGAATATGCCAGAAGATGACAGAAGGTGACAGAATGACAGAAGATGACAGAAGATGACAGAAGATCACAGAAGATGACAGAAGATGACAGAATGACAGAAGAGGACAGAATGACAGAAGATGACAGAATGACAGAAGAGGACAGAATGACAGAAGATGACAGAAGATGACAGAAGATGACAGAAGATGACAGAATGACAGAAGATGACAGAAGATGACAGAAGATGACAAAATGACAGAAGATGACAGAATGACAGAAGAGGACAGAATGACAGAAGATGACAGAAGATGACACAAGATGACAGAATGACAGAAGAGGACAGAATGACAGAAGATGACAGAATGACAGAAGATGACAGAAGATGACAGAAGATGACAGAATGACAGACGAGGACAGAAGATGACAGAAGATGGCAGAAGATGACAGAAGATGACAGAATGACAGAAGAGGACAGAATGACAGAAGATGATAGAAGATGACAGAAGATGACAGAATGACAGAAGAGGACAGAATGACAGAAGATGACAGAAGATGACAGAAGATGACAGAAGATGACAGAATGACAGAAGATGACAGAAGATGACAGAAGATGACAAAATGACAGAAGAGGACAGAATGACAGAAGATGACAGAATGACAGAAGAGGACAGAATGACAGAAGATGACAGAAGATGACAGAATGACAGAAGAGGACAGAATGACAGAAGATGAAAGAAGATGACAGAAGATGGCAGAAGATGACAGAATGACAGAAGATGACAGAAGATGACAGAAGATGACAAAATGACAGAAGAGGACAGAATGACAGAAGATGACAGAGTGACAGAAGAGGACAGAATGACAGAAGATGACAGAAGATGACAGAAGATGACAGAATGACAGAAGAGGACAGAATGACAGAAGATGACAGAATATGACAGAAGATGATTGAATATGACAGAAGATGACAGAAGATGACAGAAGATGACAGAATGACAGAAGAGGACAGAATGACAGAAGATGACAGAAGATGACAGAATGACAGAAGATGACGGAAGATGACAGAAGATGACAGAAGATGACAGAATGACAGAAGAGAACAGAATGACAGAAGATGACAGAAGATGACAGAAGATGACAGAAGATGACAGAATGACAGAAGATGTCAGAATGACAGAAGATGAAGAATGACAGAAGAGGACAGAATGACAGAAGATGACAGAAGATGACAGAAGATGACAGAAGGTGACAGAATGACAGAAGAGGACAGAATGACAGAAGATGACAGAAGATGACAGAAGAGGACAGAATGACAGAAGATGACAGAATGACAGAAGAGGACAGAATGACAGAAGATGACAGAAGATGACAGAAGATGACAGAATGACAGAAGATGACAGAAGATGAGAGAGTATGACAGAAGATGACAGAAGATGACAGAAGATGACAGAAGATGACAGAAGATGACAGAATGACAGAAGAGGACAGAAGATGACAGAAGATGACAGAAGATGACATAATGACAGAAGAGGACAGAAGATGACAGAAGATGACAGAATGACAGAAGATGACAGAAGATGACAGAAGATGACAGAATATGACAAAAGATGACAGAAGATGACAGAATGACAGAAGATGACAGAAGATGACAGAAAATGACAGAAGATGACAGAAGATGACAGAAGATGACAGAATGACAGAAGAGGACAGAATGACAGAAGATGACAGAATGACAGAAGATGACAGAATGACAGATGAGGACAGAAGATGACAGAAGATGACAGAAGATGACAGAAGATGACAGAATGACAGAAGAGGACAGAAGATGACAGAAGATGACAGAAGATGACAGAATATGACAGAATGACAGAAGAGGACAGAAGAGGACAGAAGATGACAGAAGATGACAGAATGACAGAAGAGGACAGAATGACAGAAGAGGACAGAATATGATAGAGGATGACAGAAGATGACAGAATGACAGAAGATGACAGAAGATGACAGAATGACAGAAGATGAAAGAACATGACAGAAGATGACAGAAGATGACAGAATATGACAGAAGAGGACAGAAGATGACAGAAGATGACAGAGTATGACAGAAGATGACAGAAGATGACAGAATGACAGAAGAGGACAGAATGACAGAAGATGACAGAATGACAGAAGAGGACAGAAGATGACAGATGATGACAGAAGATGACAGAAGATGACAGAATGACAGAAGAGGACAGAAGATGACAGAAGATGACAGAATGACAGAAGATGACAGAAGATGACAGAAGATGACAGAAGATGACAGAATTACAGAAGAGGACAGAATGACAGAAGAGGACAGAAGATGACAGAATGACAGAAGAGGACAGAAGATGACAGAAGATGACAGAAGATGACAGAATGACAGAAGAGGACAGAATGACAGAAGATGACAGAATGACAGAAGATGACAGAAGATGACAGAAGATGACAGAATGACAGAAGATGACAGAAGATGAGAGTAGATGACAGAAGATGACATAAGATGACAGAAGATGACAGAAGATGACAGAATGACAGAAGAGGACAGAAGATGACAGAAGATGACAGAAGATGACAGATTGACAGAAGAGGACAGAATGACAGAAGAGGACAGAATATGATAGAGGATGACAGAAGATGACAGAATGACAGAAGATGACAGAAGATGTCAGAAGGACAGAAGATGACAGAATGACAAAAGATGACAGAAGATGACAGAATATGACAGAAGAGGACAGAAGATGACAGAATATGACAGAAGATGACAGAAGAGGACAGAATGACAGAAGCGGACAGAATATGACAGAAGATGACACAAGATGACAGAATGACAGAAAATGACAGAAGAGGACAGAACATGACAGAAGAGGACAGAATGACAGAAGATGACAGAAGATGGCAGAAGATGGCAGAAGATGACAGAAGATGACAGAATATGACAGAAGATGACAGAAGATGACAGAATGACAGAAAATGACAGAAGAGGACAGAACATGACAGAAGAGGACAGAATGACAGAAGATGACAGAAGATGGCAGAAGATGGCAGAAGATGACAGAAGATGACAGAATATGACAGAAGATGACAGAAGATGACAGAGTATGACAGAAGATGACAGAAGATGACAGAAGATGAAAGAAGATGACAGAATGACAGAAGAGGACAGAATGACAGAAGATGACAGAATGACAGAAGAGGACAGAAGATGACAGAAGATGACAGAAGATGACAGAATGACAGAAGAGGACAGAAGATGCCAGAAGAGGACAGAATGACAGAAGAGGACAGAATATGACAAAAGATGACAGAAGATGACAGAATGACAGAAGATGACAGAAGATGACAGAAAATGACAGAAGATGACAGAAGATGACAGAAGATGACAGAATGACAGAAGAGGAAAGAATGACAGAAGATGACAGAATGACAGAAGATGACAGAATGACAGATGAGGACAGAAGATGACAGAAGATGACAGAAGATGACAGAATGACAGAAGAGGACAGAAGATGACAGAATGACAGAAGAGGACAGAAGAGGACAGAAGATGACAGAAGATGACAGAAGATGACAGAATGACAGAAGAGGTCAGAAGATGACAGAAGATGACAGAAGATGACAGAAGATAACAGAAGATGACAGAATGACAGAAGAGGACAGAATGACAGAAGAGGACAGAATGACAGAAGATGACAGAAGATGACAGAAGATGAAAAGATGACAGAATATGACAGAAGATGAAAGAAGATGACAGAATATGACAGAAGATGACAGAATGACAGAAGAGGACAGAATGGCAGAAGAGGACAGAATATGCCAGAAGATGACAGAAGGTGACAGAAGGTGACAGAATGACAGAAGATGACAGAAGATGACAGAAGATCACAGAAGATGACAGAAGATGACAGAATGACAGAAGAGGACAGAATGACAGAAGATGACAGAATGACAGAAGAGGACAGAATGACAGAAGATGACAGAAGATGACACAAGATGACAGAATGACAGAAGAGGACAGAATGACAGAAGATGACAGAATGACGGAAGATGACAGAGGATGACAGAAGATGACAGAAGATGACAGAAGATGACAGAATGACAGACGAGGAAAGAAGATGACAGAAGATGGCAGAAGATGACAGAAGATGACAGAATGACAGAAGAGGACAGAATGACAGAAGATGACAGAATGACAGAAGAGGACAGAATGACAGAAGATGATAGAAGATGACAGAAGATGACAGAATGACAGAAGAGGACAGAATGACAGAAGATGACAGAAGATGACAGAAGATGACAGAAGATGACAGAATGACAGAAGATGACAGAAGATGACAGAAGATGACAAAATGACAGAAGAGGACAGAATGACAGAAGATGACAGAATGACAGAAGAGGGCAGAAGATGACAGAAGATGACAGAAGATGACAGAAGATGACAGAATGACAGAAGAGGACAGAATGACAGAAGATGACAGAAGATGACAGAAGATGACAGAATATGACAGAAGATGAAAAAGATGACAGAAGATGACAGAAGAGGACAGAATGACAGAAGATGACAGAAGATGACAGAATGACGGAAGATGACAGAAGATGACGCAAGATGACAGAAGATGACAGAAGAGGACATAATGACAGAAGATGACAGAAGATGACAGAAGATGACAGAATGACAGAAGATGACAGAATGACAGAAGAGGACACAATCACATGAGGTGACAGAAGATGACAGAAGATGACAGAATGACAGAAGAGGACAGAATGACCGAAGAGGACAGAATGACAGAAGAGGACAGAATGACAGAAGAGGACAGAATATGACAAAAGATGACAGAAGATGACAGAATGACAGAAGATGACAGAAGATGACAGAAAATGACAGAAGATGACAGAAGATGACAGAATGACAGAAGATGACAGAATGACAGAAGATGACAGAATGACAGAAGATGACAGAATGACAGATGAGGACAGAAGATGACAGAAGATGACAGAAGATGACAGAAGATGACAGAAGATGACAGAATGACAGAAGAGGACAGAAGATGACAGAAGATGACAGAAGATGACAGAAGATGACAGAAGATGACAGAATGACAGAAGAGGACAGAAGAGGACAGAAGATGACAGAAGATGACAGAAGATGACAGAAGATGACAGAATAACAGAAGAGGTCAGAAGATGACAGAAGATGACAGAAGATGACAGAAGATAACAGAAGATGACAGAATGACAGAAGAGGACAGAATGACAGAAGAGGACAGAATGACAGAAGATGACAGAATATGCCAGAAGATGACAGAAGGTGACAGAATGACAGAAGATGACAGAAGATGACAGAAGATCACAGAAGATGACAGAAGATGACAGAATGACAGAAGAGGACAGAATGACAGAAGATGACAGAATGACAGAAGAGGACAGAATGACAGAAGATGACAGAAGATGACAGAAGATGACAGAAGATGACAGAATGACAGAAGATGACAGAAGATGACAGAAGATGACAAAATGACAGAAGATGACAGAATGACAGAAGAGGACAGAATGACAGAAGATGACAGAAGATGACACAAGATGACAGAATGACAGAAGAGGACAGAATGACAGAAGATGACAGAATGACAGAAGATGACAGAAGATGACAGAAGATGACAGAATGACAGACGAGGACAGAAGATGACAGAAGATGGCAGAAGATGACAGAAGATGACAGAATGACAGAAGAGGACAGAATGACAGAAGATGATAGAAGATGACAGAAGATGACAGAATGACAGAAGAGGACAGAATGACAGAAGATGACAGAAGATGACAGAAGATGACAGAAGATGACAGAATGACAGAAGATGACAGAAGATGACAGAAGATGACAAAATGACAGAAGAGGACAGAATGACAGAAGATGACAGAATGACAGAAGAGGACAGAATGACAGAAGATGACAGAAGATGACAGAATGACAGAAGAGGACAGAATGACAGAAGATGAAAGAAGATGACAGAAGATGGCAGAAGATGACAGAATGACAGAAGATGACAGAAGATGACAGAAGATGACAAAATGACAGAAGAGGACAGAATGACAGAAGATGACAGAGTGACAGAAGAGGACAGAATGACAGAAGATGACAGAAGATGACAGAAGATGACAGAATGACAGAAGAGGACAGAATGACAGAAGATGACAGAATATGACAGAAGATGATTGAATATGACAGAAGATGACAGAAGATGACAGAAGATGACAGAATGACAGAAGAGGACAGAATGACAGAAGATGACAGAAGATGACAGAAGATGACAGAATGACAGAAGATGACAGAAGATGACGGAAGATGACAGAAGATGACAGAAGATGACAGAATGACAGAAGAGGACAGAATGACAGAAGATGACAGAAGATGACAGAAGATGACAGAAGATGACAGAATGACAGAAGATGTCAGAATGACAGAAGATGAAGAATGACAGAAGAGGACAGAATGACAGAAGATGACAGAAGATGACAGAAGATGACAGAAGGTGACAGAATGACAGAAGAGGACAGAATGACAGAAGATGACAGAAGATGACAGAAGAGGACAGAATGACAGAAGATGACAGAATGACAGAAGAGGACAGAATGACAGAAGATGACAGAAGATGACAGAAGATGACAGAATGACAGAAGATGACAGAAGATGAGAGAGTATGACAGAAGATGACAGAAGATGACAGAAGATGACAGAAGATGACAGAAGATGACAGAATGACAGAAGAGGACAGAAGATGACAGAAGATGACAGAAGATGACATAATGACAGAAGAGGACAGAAGATGACAGAAGATGACAGAATGACAGAAGATGACAGAAGATGACAGAAGATGACAGAATATGACAAAAGATGACAGAAGATGACAGAATGACAGAAGATGACAGAAGATGACAGAAAATGACAGAAGATGACAGAAGATGACAGAAGATGACAGAATGACAGAAGAGGACAGAATGACAGAAGATGACAGAATGACAGAAGATGACAGAATGACAGATGAGGACAGAAGATGACAGAAGATGACAGAAGATGACAGAAGATGACAGAATGACAGAAGAGGACAGAAGATGACAGAAGATGACAGAAGATGACAGAATATGACAGAATGACAGAAGAGGACAGAAGAGGACAGAAGATGACAGAAGATGACAGAAGATGACAGAAGATGACAGAATGACCGAAGAGGTCAGAAGATGACAGAAGATGACAGAAGATGACAGAAGATGACAGAATGACAGAAGAGGACAGAATGACAGAAGATGACAGAAGATGACAGAAGAAGACAGAAGATGACAGAAGATGACAGAATATGACAGAAGATGACAGAAGATGACAGAATATGACAGAAGATGACAGAATGACAGAAGAGGACAGAATGACAGAAGAGGACAGAATATGCCAGAAGATGACAGAAGGTGATAGAATGACAGAAGATGACAGAAGATGACAGAAGATGACAGAAGATGACAGAATGACAGAAGAGGACAGAATGACAGAAGATGACAGAATGACAGAAGAAGACAGAATGACAGAAGATGACAGAAGATGACACAAGATGACAGAATGACAGAAGAGGACAGAATGACAGAAGATGACAGAATGACAGAAGATGACAGAAGATGACAGAAGATGACAGAAGATGACAGAAGATGACAGAATGACAGAAGATGACAGAAGATGACAGAAGATGACAAAATGACAGAAGAGGACAGAATGACAGAAGATGACAGAATGACAGAAGAGGGCAGAAGATGACAGAAGATGACAGAATGACAGAAGAGGACAGAATGACAGAAGGTGACAGAAGATGACAGAATGACAGAAGAGGACAGAAGATGACAGAAGATGACAAAAGATGACAGAATGACAGAAGATGACAGAAGATGACAGAAGATGACAAAATGACAGAAGAGGACAGAATGACAGAAGATGACAGAGTGACAGAAGAGGACAGAATGACAGAAGATGACAGAAGATGGAAGAAAATGACAGAATGACAGAAGAGGACAGAATGACAGAAGATGACAGAATATGACAGAAGATGACAGAATATGACAGAAGATGACAGAAGATGACAGAAAATGACAGAAGAGGACAGAATGACAGAAGATGACAGAAGATGACAGAATGACAGAAGATGAAAGAAGATGAAGGAAGATGACAGAAGATGACAGAAGATGACAGAATGACAGAAGAGGACGGAATGACAGAAGATGACAGAAGATGACAGAAGATGACAGAAGATGACAGAATGACAGAAGATGTCAGAATGACAGAAGATGACAGAATGACAGAAGAGGACAGAATGACAGAAGATGACAGAAGATGACAGAACATGACAGAACATGACAGAATGACAGAAGATGACAGAAGATGACAGAAGAGGACAGAATGACAGAAGATGACAGAATATGACAGAAGATGACAGAATGACATAAGATGACAGAAGATGACAGAAGAGGACAGAATGACAGAAGATAACAGAAGATGACAGAAGATGACAGAATGACAGAAGAGGACAGAAGATGACAGAATGACAGAAGAGGACAGAATGACAGAAGATGACAGAAGATGACAGAAGAAGACAGAATGACAGAAGAGGACAGAATGACAGAAGATGACAGAAGATGACAGAAGATGACAGAAGATGACAGAATGACAGAAGAGGACAGAATGACAGAAGAGGACAGAAGATGACAGAATGACAGAAGAAGGCAGAAGAGGACAGAATGACAGAAGATGACAGAAGATGACAGAATTACAGAAGAGGACAGAATGACAGAAGAGGACAGAAGATGACAGAATGACAGAAGAGGACAGAAGATGACAGAAGATGACAGAATGACAGAAGAGGTCAGAATGACAGAAGAGGACAGAATGACAGAAGATGACAGAATGACAGAAGATGACAGAAGATGACAGAAGATGACAGAATGACAGAAGATGACAGAAGATGGCAGAATATGACAGAATATGACAGAAGATGACAGAAGATGACAGAAGATGACAGAATGACAGAAGATGACAGAAGATGACAGTAGATGGCAGAAGATGACAGAATGACAGAAGAGGACAGAAGATGACAGAAGATGACAGAAGATGACAGAAGATGACAGAAGATGACAGAATGACAGAAGAGGACAGAATGACAGAAGAGGACAGAATATGATAGAGGATGACAGAAGATGACAGAATGACAGAAGATGACAGAAGATGACAGAATGACAGAAGATGAAAGAACATGACAGAAGATGACAGAAGATGACAGAATATGACAGAAGAGGACAGAAGATGACAGAAGATGACAGAATATGACAGAAGATGACAGAAGATGACAGAATGACAGAAGAGGACAGAATGACAGAAGAGGACAGAATATGACAGAAGATGACACAAGATGACAGAATGACAGAAGAGGACAGATTGACAGAAGAGGACAGAATATGATAGAGGATGACAGAAGATGACAGAATGACAGAAGATGACAGAAGATGACAGAATGACAGAAGATGACAGAAGATGACAGAAGATGACAGAAGAAGACAGAATGACAGAAGAGGACAGAATGACAGAAGATGACAGAAGATGACAGAAGATGACAGAAGATGACAGAATGACAGAAGAGGACAGAATGACAGAAGAGGACAGAAGATGACAGAATGACAGAAGAAGACAGAAGAGGACAGAATGACAGAAGATGACAGAAGATGACAGAAGATGACAGAATGACAGAAGAGGACAGAATGACAGAAGAGGACAGAATATGATAGAGGATGACAGAAGATGACAGAATGACAGAAGATGACAGAAGATGACAGAATGACAGAAGATGAAAGAACATGACAGAAGATGACAGAAGATGACAGAATATGACAGAAGAGGACAGAAGATGACAGAAGATGACAGAGTATGACAGAAGATGACAGAAGATGACAGAATGACAGAAGAGGACAGAATGACAGAAGATGACAGAATGACAGAAGAGGACAGAAGATGACAGAGGATGACAGAAGATGACAGAAGATGACAGAATGACAGAAGAGGACAGAAGATGACAGAAGATGACAGAATGACAGAAGATGACAGAAGATGACAGAAGATGACAGAAAATGACAGAATTACAGAAGAGGACAGAATGACAGAAGAGGACAGAAGATGACAGAATGACAGAAGAGGACAGAAGATGACAGAAGATGACAGAAGATGACAGAATGACAGAAGAGGACAGAATGACAGAAGATGACAGAATGACAGAAGATGACAGAAGATGACAGAAGATGACAGAATGACAGAAGATGACAGAAGATGAGAGTAGATGACAGAAGATGACATAAGATGACAGAAGATGACAGAAGATGACAGAATGACAGAAGAGGACAGAAGATGACAGAAGATGACAGAAGATGACAGATTGACAGAAGAGGACAGAATGACAGAAGAGGACAGAATATGATAGAGGATGACAGAAGATGACAGAATGACAGAAGATGACAGAAGACGTCAGAAGGACAGAAGATGACAGAATGACAAAAGATGACAGAATATGACAGAAGAGGACAGAAGATGACAGAATATGACAGAAGATGACAGAAGAGGACAGAATGACAGAAGCGGACAGAATATGACAGAAGATGACACAAGATGACAGAATGACAGAAAATGACAGAAGAGGACAGAACATGACAGAAGAGGACAGAATGACAGAAGATGACAGAAGATGGCAGAAGATGGCAGAAGATGACAGAAGATGACAGAATATGACAGAAGATGACAGAAGATGACAGAATGACAGAAAATGACAGAAGAGGACAGAACATGACAGAAGAGGACAGAATGACAGAAGATGACAGAAGATGGCAGAAGATGGCAGAAGATGACAGAAGATGACAGAATATGACAGAAGATGACAGAAGATGACAGAGTATGACAGAAGATGACAGAAGATGACAGAAGATGAAAGAAGATGACAGAATGACAGAAGAGGACAGAATGACAGAAGATGACAGAATGACAGAAGAGGACAGAAGATGACAGAAGATGACAGAAGATGACAGAATGACAGAAGAGGACAGAAGATGCCAGAAGAGGACAGAATGACAGAAGAGGACAGAATATGACAAAAGATGACAGAAGATGACAGAATGACAGAAGATGACAGAAGATGACAGAAAATGACAGAAGATGACAGAAGATGACAGAAGATGACAGAATGACAGAAGAGGAAAGAATGACAGAAGATGACAGAATGACAGAAGATGACAGAATGACAGATGAGGACAGAAGATGACAGAAGATGACAGAAGATGACAGAATGACAGAAGAGGACAGAAGATGACAGAATGACAGAAGAGGACAGAAGAGGACAGAAGATGACAGAAGATGACAGAAGATGACAGAATGACAGAAGAGGTCAGAAGATGACAGAAGATGACAGAAGATGACAGAAGATAACAGAAGATGACAGAATGACAGAAGAGGACAGAATGACAGAAGAGGACAGAATGACAGAAGATGACAGAAGATGACAGAAGATGAAAAGATGACAGAATATGACAGAAGATGAAAGAAGATGACAGAATATGACAGAAGATGACAGAATGACAGAAGAGGACAGAATGGCAGAAGAGGACAGAATATGCCAGAAGATGACAGAAGGTGACAGAAGGTGACAGAATGACAGAAGATGACAGAAGATGACAGAAGATCACAGAAGATGACAGAAGATGACAGAATGACAGAAGAGGACAGAATGACAGAAGATGACAGAATGACAGAAGAGGACAGAATGACAGAAGATGACAGAAGATGACACAAGATGACAGAATGACAGAAGAGGACAGAATGACAGAAGATGACAGAATGACGGAAGATGACAGAGGATGACAGAAGATGACAGAAGATGACAGAAGATGACAGAATGACAGACGAGGAAAGAAGATGACAGAAGATGGCAGAAGATGACAGAAGATGACAGAATGACAGAAGAGGACAGAATGACAGAAGATGACAGAATGACAGAAGAGGACAGAATGACAGAAGATGATAGAAGATGACAGAAGATGACAGAATGACAGAAGAGGACAGAATGACAGAAGATGACAGAAGATGACAGAAGATGACAGAAGATGACAGAATGACAGAAGATGACAGAAGATGACAGAAGATGACAAAATGACAGAAGAGGACAGAATGACAGAAGATGACAGAATGACAGAAGAGGGCAGAAGATGACAGAAGATGACAGAAGATGACAGAAGATGACAGAATGACAGAAGAGGACAGAATGACAGAAGATGACAGAAGATGACAGAATATGACAGAAGATGAAAAAGATGACAGAAGATGACAGAAGAGGACAGAATGACAGAAGATGACAGAAGATGACAGAATGACGGAAGATGACAGAAGATGACGCAAGATGACAGAAGATGACAGAAGAGGACATAATGACAGAAGATGACAGAAGATGACAGAAGATGACAGAATGACAGAAGATGACAGAATGACAGAAGAGGACACAATCACATGAGGTGACAGAAGATGACAGAAGATGACAGAATGACAGAAGAGGACAGAATGACAGAAGATGACAGAATGACAGAAGAGGACAGAATGACAGAAGATGACAGAAGATGACAGAATGACAGAAGAGGACAGAATGACAGAAGATGACAGAAGATGACAGAATGACAGAAGATGACACAAGATGACACAAGATGACAAAATGACAGAAGAGGACAGAATGACAGAAGATGACAGAGTGACAGAAGAGGACAGAATGACAGAAGATGACAGAAGATGACAGAAGATGACAGAATGACAGAAGAGGACAGAATGACAGAAGATGACAGACGATGACAGAAGATGACAGAATGACAGAAGATGACACAAGATGACGGAAGATGACAGAAGATGACAGAAGATGACAGAATGACACAAGAGGACAGAATGACAGAAGATGACAGAATGACAGAAGAGGACAGAATGACAGAAGATGACAGAAGATGACAGAAGCTGACAGAAGATGACAGGAGATGACAGAATGACAGAAGATATCAGAATGACAGAAGATGACAGAATGACAGAAGAGGACAGAAGATGACAGAAGATGACAGAATGACAGAAGAGGACAGAATGACAGATGATGACAGAATGACAGAAGAGGACAGAAGATGGCAGAAGATGACAGAAGGCGACAGAAGATGACAGAAGGTGACAGAATGACAGAAGAGGACAGAATGACAGAAGATGACAGAAGATGACAGAAGATGACAAAATGACAGAAGAGGACAGAATGACAGAAGATGACAGAATGACAGAAGAGGGCAGAAGATGACAGAAGATGACAGAATGACAGAAGAGGACAGAATGACAGAAGATGACAGAATGACAGAAGAGGACAGAATGACAGAAGAGGACTGAATATGACAGAAGATGACAGAAGATGACAGAATGACAGAAGATGACAGAAGATGACAGCAGATGACAGAATGACAGAAAATGACGGAAGAGGACAGTATATGACAGAAGAGGACAGAATCACAGAAGATGACAGAAGACGACAGAAGATGACAGAAGATGGCAGAAGATGACAGAAGATGACAGAATATGACAGAAGATGACAGAAGAGGACAGAATCACAGAAGATGACAGAAGACGACAGAAGATGACAGAAGATGGCAGAAGATGACAGAAGATGACAGAAGACGACAGAAGATGACAGAAGATGACAGAATGACAGAAGAGGACAGAATGACAGAAGATGACAGAATGACAGAAGAGGACAGAAGATGACAGAAGATGACAGAATGACAGAAGATGACAGAAGATCACAGAAGAGGACAGAATGACAGAAGATGACAGAAGATGAGAGAAGATGACAGAAGATGACAGAAGATGACAGAATGACAGAAGATGCCAGAAGATGACAGAAGAGGAAAGAATGACAGAAGATGACAGAATATGACAGAAGATGACAGAATGACAGAAGAGGACAGAAGATGACAGAATGACAGAAGAGGACAGAATGACAGAAGATGAGAGAAGATGACAGAAGATGACAGAAGATGACAGAAGATGACAGAATGACAGAAGAGGACAGAAGATGACAGAAGATGACAGAATGACAGAAGATGGCAGAAGATGACAGAAGATGACAGAAGATGACAGAATGACCGAAGAGGACAGAATGACAGAAGAGGACAGAATGACAGAAGAGGACAGGATATGACAAAAGATGACAGAAGATGACAGAAAATGACAGAAGATGACAGAAGATGACAGAAGATGACAGAATGACAGAAGAGGACAGAATGACAGAAGATGACAGAATGACAGAAGAAGACAGAATGACAGATGAGGACAGAAGATGACAGAAGATGACAGAAGATGACAGAAGATGACAGAAGATGACAGAAGATGACAGAAGATGACAGAAGATGACAGAATGACAGAAGAGGACAGAAGAGGACAGAAGATGACAGAAGATGACAGAAGATGACAGAAGATGACAGAATGACAGAAGAGGTCAGAAGATGACAGAAGATGACAGAAGATGACAGAATGACAGAAGAGGACAGAATGACAGAAGAGGACAGAATGACAGAAGATGACAGAAGATGACATAAGATGACAGAAGATGACAGAAGATGACAGAAGATGACAGAAGATTACAGAAGATGACAGAAGATGACAGAATATGACAGAAGATGACAGAAGATGACAGAATATGACAGAATGACAGAAGAGGACAGAATGACAGAAGAGGACAGAATATGCCAGAAGATGACAGAAGGTGACAGAATGACAGAAGATGACAGAAGATGACAGAAGATCACAGATGATGACAGAAGATGACAGAATGACAGAAGAGGACAGAATGACAGAAGATGACAGAATGACAGAAGAGGACAGAATGACAGATGATGACACAAGATGACACAAGATGACAGAATGACAGAAGAGGACAGAATGACAGAAGATGACAGAATGACAGAAGATGACAGAAGATGACAGAAGATGACAGAAGATGATAGAAGATGACAGAATGACAGACGAGGACAGAAGATGACAGAAGATGGCAGAAGATGACAGAAGATGAATGAATGACAGAAGAGCACAGAATGACAGAAGATGACAGAATGACAGGAGAGGGCAGAATGACAGAAGATGACAGAAGATGACAGAAGATGACAGAAGATGACAGAATGACAGAAGATGACAGAAGATGACAGAAGACGACAGAATGACCGAAGAGGACAGAATGACAGAAGAGGACAGGATATGACAAAAGATGACAGAAGATGACAGAATGACAGAAGATGACAAAAGATGACAGAAAATGACAGAAGATGACAGAAGATGACAGAAGATGACAGAATGACAGAAGAGGACAGAAGATGACAGAAGATGACAGAAGATGACAGAATGACAGAAGAGGACAGAAGATGACAGAAGATGACAGAAGGTGACAGAAGATGACAGAAGAGGTCAGAAGATGACAGAAGATGACAGAAGATGACAGAAGATGACAGAATGACAGAAGAGGACAGAAAGACAGAAGAGGACAGAATGACAGAAGATGACAGAAGATGACAGAAGATGACAGAATATGACAGAAGATGACAGAATATGACAGAATATGACAGAAGATGACAGAATATGACAGAAGAGGACAGAATGAAAGAAGATGACAGAAGATGACAGAAGAAGACAGAAGATGACAGAAGATGGCAGAAGATGACAGAAGATGACAGAATATGACAGAAGGTGACAGAAGATGACAGAAGAGGTCAGAAGATGACAGAAGATGACAGAAGAAGACAGAAGATGACAGAATGACAGAAGAGGACAGAAAGACAGAAGAGGACAGAATGACAGAAGATGGCAGAAGATGACAGAAGATGACAGAAGATGACAGAATATGACAGAAGAGGACAGAAGATGACAGAAGATGACAGAATATGACAGAAGATGACAGAATATGACAGAAGAGGACAGAATGAAAGAAGATGACAGAAGATGTCAGAAGAAGACAGAAGATGGCAGAAGATGGCAGAAGATGACAGAATATGACAGAAGATGACAGAAGATGACAGAGTATGACAGAAGATGACAGAAGATGACAGAAGATGACAGAAGATGACAGAATGACGGAAGAGGACAGAATGACAGAAGATGACAGAATGACAGAAGAGGCCAGAAGATGACAGAAGATGACAGAAGATGACAGAAGATGACAGAATGACAGAAGAGGACAGAAGATGACAGAAGATGACAGAAGATGACAGAAGATGACAGAATGACCGAAGAGGACAGAATGACAGAAGAGGACAGAATGACAGAAGAGGACAGAATTTGACAGAAGATGACACAAGATGACAGAATGACAGAAAATGACAGAAGAGGACAGAATATGACAGAAGAGGACAGAATGACAGAAGGTGACAGAAGATGACAGAAGATGACAGAAGATGACAGAAGATGACAGAATGACAGAAGATGACAGAAGATGACAGTAGATGACAGAAGATGACAGAAGATGACAGTATGGCAGAAGAGGACAGAAGATGACAGAAGATGACAGAAGATGACAGAAGATGACAGAATGACAGAAGAGGACAGAATGACAGAAGAGGACAGAATATGATAGAGGATGACAGAAGATGACAGAATGACAGAAGATGAGAGAAGATGTCAGAAGGACAGAAGATGACAGAATGACAGAAGATGACAGAACATGACAGAAGATGACAGAAGATGACAGAATATGACAGAAGAGGACAGAAGATGACAGAAGATGACAGAATGACAGAAGAGGACAGAATGACAGAAGAGGACAGAATATGACAGAAGATGACATAAGATGATAGAATGACAGAAAATGACAGAAGAGGACAGAATATGACAGAAGAGGACAGAATGACAGAAGATGACAGAAGACGACAGAAGATGACAGAAGATGGCAGAAGATGACAGAAGATGACAGCATATGTCAGAAGATGACAGAAGATGACAGAGTATGACAGAAGATGACAGAAGATGACAGAAGATGACAGAAGATGACAGAATGATAGAAGAGGACAGAATGACAGGAGATGACAGAATGACAGAAGAGGACAGAAAATGACAGAAGATGACAGAAGATGACAGAATGACAGAAGAGGACAGAAGATGACAGAAGATGACAGAAGATGACAGAAGAGGACAGAATGACAGAAGAGGACAGAATGAGAGAAGATGACAGAATGACAGAAGAGGACAGAATGGCAGAAGATGACAGAATGACAGAAGAGGACAGAATGACAGAAGATGACAGAAGATGACAGAAGATGACAGAATGAGAGAAGATGACAGAAGATGGCAGAAGATGACAGAAGATGACAGAATGACAGAAGATGACAGAAGATGACAGAAGATGACAGAAGATGACAGAATGACAGAAGAGGACAGAATGACAGAAGATGACAGAATGACAGTAGAGGACAGAAAGGCAGAAGATGACAGAAGATGACAGAATGACAGAAGAGGACAGAATGACAGAAGATGACAGAATGACAGAAGAGGACAGAAGATGACAGAAGATGACAGAATGACAGAAGATGACAGAAGAGGACAGAATGACAGAAGATGACAGAAGATGACAGAAGATGACAGAAGATGACAGAATGACAGAAGATGACAGAAGATGCAGAAGAGGACAGAATATGACAGAAGATGACAGAATGACAGAACATGACAGAAGATGACAGAAGAGGAAAGAATGACAGAAGATAACAGAAGATGACAGAAGATGACAGAATGACAGAAGAGGACAGAAGATGACAGAAGACAGAAGAGGACAGAATGACAGAAGATGACAGAATGACAGAAGAGGACAGAATGACAGAAGATGACAGAAGATGACAGAAGATGACAGAAGATGACAGAATGACAGAAGAGGACAGAATGACAGAAGAGGACAGAAGATGACAGAATGACAGAAGAGGACAGAAGATGACAGAAGATGACAGAAGATGACAGAATGACAGAAGAGGACAGAATGACAGAAGAGGACAGAATGACAGAAGATCACAGAATGACAGAAGATGACAGAAGATGACAGAAGATGACAGAATGACAGAAGATGACAGAAGATGACAGAATATGACAGAATATGACAGAAGATGACAGAAGATGACAGAAGATGACAGAATGACAGAAGATGACAGAAGATGACAGTAGATGACAGAAGATGACAGAATGACAAAAGATGACAGAAGATGACAGAAGAGGACAGAATGACAGAAGATGACAGAAGATGACAGAAGATGACAGAAGATGACAGAAGATGACAGAAGAGGACAGAATGACAGAAGATGACAGAATATGACAGAAGATGACAGAATGACAGAACATGACAGAAGATGACAGAAGAGGACAGAATGACAGAAGATAACAGAAGATGACAGAAGATGACAGAATGACAGAAGAGGACAGAAGATGACAGAAGACAGAAGAGGACAGAATGACAGAAGATGACAGAAGATGACAGAATGACAGAAGAGGACAGAATGACAGAAGATGACAGAAGATGACAGAAGATGACAGAAGATGACAGAATGACAGAAGAGGACAGAATGACAGAAGAGGACAGAAGATGACAGAATGACAGAAGAGGACAGAATGACAGAAGAGGACAGGATATGACAAAAGATGACAGAAGATGACAGAATGACAGAAGATGACAAAAGATGACAGAAAATGACAGAAGATGACAGAAGATGACAGAAGATGACAGAATGACAGAAGAGGACAGAAGATGACAGAAGATGACAGAATGACAGAAGAGGACAGAAGATGACAGAAGATGACAGAAGGTGACAGAAGATGACAGAAGAGGTCAGAAGATGGCAGAAGATGACAGATGATGACAGAATGACAGAAGAGGACAGAAAGACAGAAGAGGACAGAATGACAGAAGATGGCAGAAGATGACAGAAGATGACAGAAGATGACAGAATATGACAGAAGATGACAGAAGATGACAGAATATGACAGAAGATGACAGAATATGACAGAAGATGACAGAATGAAAGAAGATGACAGAAGATGACAGAAGAAGACAGAAGAATGACAGAAGATGACAGAAGATGACAGTAGATGACTGAAGATGACAGAAGATGTCAGAATGACAGAAGAGGACAGAAGATGACAGAAGATGACAGAAGATGACAGAATGACAGAAGAGGACAGAATGACAGAAGAGGACAGAATATGATAGAGGATGACAGAAGATGACAGAATGACAGAAGATGACAGAAGATGTCAGAAGGACAGAAGATGACAGAATGACAGAAGATGAAAGAACATGACAGAAGATGACAGAAGATGACAGAATATGACAGAAGAGGACAGAAGATGACAGAAGATGACAGAATATGAGAGAAGATGACAGAAGATGACAGAATGACAGAAGAGGACAGAATGACAGAAGAGGACAGAATATGACAGAAGATGACAGAAGATGACAGAAGATGACAGAATGACAGAAGAGGACAGAAGATGACAGAAGATGACAGAATGACAGAAGATGACAGAAGATGACAGAAGATGACAGAAGATGACAGAAGACGACAGAATGACCGAAGAGGACAGAATGACAGAAGAGGACAGGATATGACAAAAGATGACAGAAGATGACAGAATGACAGAAGATGACAAAAGATGACAGAAAATGACAGAAGATGACAGATGATGACAGAAGATGACAGAATGACAGAAGAGGACAGAAGATGACAGAAGATGACAGAAGATGACAGAAGGTGACAGAATGACAGAAGAGGACAGAAGATGACAGAAGATGACAGAAGGTGACAGAAGATGACAGAAGAGGTCAGAAGATGACAGAAGATGACAGAAGATGACAGAAGATGACAGAATGACAGAAGAGGACAGAAAGACAGAAGAGGACAGAATGACAGAAGATGGCAGAAGATGACAGAAGATGACAGAAGATGACAGAAGATGACAGAATATGACAGAAGATGACAGAAGATGACAGAAGATGACAGAATATGACAGAAGATGACAGAATATGACAGAAGAGGACAGAATGAAAGAAGATGACAGAAGATGACAGAAGAAGACAGAAGATGACAGAAGATGGCAGAAGATGACAGAAGATGACAGAATATGACAGAAGATGACAGAAGATGACAGAGTATGACAGAAGATGACAGAAGATGACAGAAGATGACAGAAGATGACAGAATGACGGAAGAGGACAGAATGACAGAAGATGACAGAATGACAGAAGAGGCCAGAAGATGACAGAAGATGACAGAAGATGACAGAAGATGACAGAATGACAGAAGAGGACAGAAGATGACAGAAGATGACAGAATGACAGAAGATGACAGAAGATGACAGAAGATGACAGAAGATGACAGAATGACCGAAGAGGACAGAATGACAGAAGAGGACAGAATGACAGAAGAGGACAGAATTTGACAGAAGATGACACAAGATGACAGAATGACAGAAAATGACAGAAGAGGACAGAATATGACAGAAGAGGACAGAATGACAGAAGATGACAGAAGATGACAGAATATGACAGAAGATGACAGAAGATGACAGAAGATGACAGAATGACAGAAGATGACAGAAGATGACAGTAGATGACAGAAGATGACAGAAGATGACAGAAGATGACAGTATGGCAGCAGAGGACAGAAGATGACAGAAGATGACAGAAGATGACAGAAGATGACAGAATGACAGAAGAGGACAGAATGACAGAAGAGGACAGAATATGATAGAGGATGACAGAAGATGACAGAATGACAGAAGATGAGAGAAGATGTCAGAAGAACGGAAGATGACAGAATGACAGAAGATGACAGAACATGACAGAAGATGACAGAAGATGACAGAATATGACAGAAGAGGACAGAAGATGATAGAAGATGACAGAATGACAGAAGAGGACAGAATGACAGAAGAGGACAGAATATGACAGAAGATGACATAAGATGATAGAATGACAGAAAATGACAGAAGAGGACAGAATATGACAGAAGAGGACAGAATGACAGAAGATGACAGAAGATGACAGAAGATGACAGAAGATGGCAGAAGATGACAGAAGATGACAGCATATGACAGAAGATGACAGAAGATGACAGAGTATGACAGAGTATGACAGAAGATGACAGAAGATGACAGAAGATGACAGAAGATGACAGAATGATAGAAGAGGACAGAATGACAGGAGATGACAGAATGACAGAAGAGGACAGAAGATGACAGAAGATGACAGAAGATGACAGAATGACAGAAGAGGACAGAAGATGACAGAAGAGGACAGAATGACAGAAGAGGACAGAATGAGAGAAGATGACAGAATGACAGAAGAGGACAGAATGGCAGAAGATGACAGAAGATAACAGAATGACAGAAGAGGACAGAATGACAGAAGATGACAGAAGACGACAGAAGATGACAGAATGAGAGTAGATGACAGAAGATGGCAGAAGATGACAGAAGATGACAGAATGACAGAAGATGACAGAAGATGACAGAAGATGACAGAAGATGACAGAATGACAGAAGAGGACAGAATGACAGAAGATGACAGAATGACAGTAGAGGACAGAAAGGCAGAAGATGACAGAAGATGACAGAATGACAGAAGAGGACAGAATGACAGAAGATGACAGAATGACAGAAGAGGACAGAAGATGACAGAAGATGACAGAATGACAGAAGATGACAGAAGAGGACAGAATGACAGAAGATGACAGAAGATGACAGAAGATGACAGAATGACAGAAGATGACAGAAGATGACAGAAGAGGACAGAATGACAGAAGATGACAGAATATGACAGAAGATGACAGAATGACAGAACATGACAGAAGATGACAGAAGAGGACAGAATGAGAGAAGATAACAGAAGATGACAGAAGATGACAGAATGACAGAAGAGGACAGAAGATGACAGAAGACAGAAGAGGACAGAATGACAGAAGATGACAGAAGATGACAGAATGACAGAAGAGGACAGAATGACAGAAGATGACAGAAGATGACAGAAGATGACAGAATGACAGAAGAGGACAGAATGACAGAAGAGGACAGAAGATGACAGAAGATGACAGAAGATGACAGAATGACAGAAGATGACAGAATGACAGAAGAGGACAGAATGACAGAAGATGACAGAAGATGACAGAAGATGACAGAAGATGACAGAATGACAGAAGAGGACAGAATGACAGAAGAGGACAGAATGACAGAAGATGACAGAATGACAGAAGATGACAGAAGATGACAGAATGACAGAAGATGACAGAAGATGACAGGATATGACAGAAGATGACAGAAGATGACAGAATGACAGAAGATGACAAAAGATGACAGAAAATGACAGAAGATGACAGATGATGACAGAAGATGACAGAATGACAGAAGAGGACAGAAGATGACAGAAGATGACAGAAGGTGACAGAATCACAGAAGAGGACAGAAGATGACAGAAGATGACAGAAGGTGACAGAAGATGACAGAAGAGGTCAGAAGATGACAGAAGATGACAGAAGATGACAGAAGATGACAGAATGACAGAAGAGGACAGAAAGACAGAAGAGGACAGAATGACAGAAGATGGCAGAAGATGACAGAAGATGACAGAAGATGACAGAAGATGACAGAATATGACAGAAGATGACAGAAGATGACAGAAGATGACAGAATATGACAGAAGATGACAGAATATGACAGAAGAGGACAGAATGAAAGAAGATGACAGAAGATGACAGAAGAAGACAGAAGATGACAGAAGATGGCAGAAGATGACAGAAGATGACAGAATATGACAGAAGATGACAGAAGATGACAGAGTATGACAGAAGATGACAGAAGATGACAGAAGATGACAGAAGATGACAGAATGACGGAAGAGGACAGAATGACAGAAGATGACAGAATGACAGAAGATGACAGAATATGACAGAAGATGACACAAGATGACAGAATGACAGAAAATGACAGAATGACAGAAGATGACAGAAGATGACAGAAGATGACAGAAGATGGCAGAAGATGACAGAAGATGACAGAATATGACAGAAGATGACAGAAGATGACAGAGTATGACAGATGATGACAGAAGATGACAGAAGATGACAGAAGAGGACAGAATGACAGAAGATGACAGAATGACAGAAGAGGACAGAAGATGACAGAAGATGACAGAATGACAGAAGAGGACAGAAGATGACAGAAGATGACAGAAAATGACAGAAGTTGACAGAAGATGACAGAAGATGACAGAATGACCGAAGAGGACAGAATGACAGAAGAGGACAGAATGACAGAAGATGACAGAATGACAGATGAGGACAGAAGATGACAGAAGATGACAGAAGATGACAGAATGACAGAAGAGGACAGAAGATGACAGAAGATGACAGAAGATGACAGAAGATGACAGAAGATGACAGAATGACAGAAGAGGACAGAAGAGGACAGAAGATGACAGAAGATGACAGAAGATGACAGAATGACAGAAGAGGTCAGAAGATGACAGAAGATGACAGAAGATAACAGAAGATGACAGAATGACAGAAGAGGACAGAATGACAGAAGATGACAGAAGATGACAGAATATGACAGAAGATGACAGAAGATGACAGAATATGACAGAAGATGACAGAATGACAGAAGAGGACAGAATGACAGAAGAGGACAGAATATGCCAGAAGATGACAGAAGGTGACAGAATGACAGAAGATGACAGAAGATGACAGAAGATCACAGAAGATGACAGAAGATGACAGAATGACAGAAGAGGACAGAATGACAGAAGATGACAGAATGACAGAAGAGGACAGAGTGACAGAAATGACAGAAGATGACACAAGATGACAGAAGATGACAGAAGATGACAGAATGACAGAAGAGGACAGAATGACAGAAGAGGACAGAATATGCCAGAAGATGACAGAAGGTGACAGAATGACAGAAGATGACAGAAGATGACAGAAGATCACAGAAGATGACAGAAGATGACAGAATGACAGAAGAGGACAGAATGACAGAAGATGACAGAATGACAGAAGATGACAGAAGATGACAGAAGATGACAGAATGACAGACGAGGACAGAAGATGACAGAAGATGGCAGAAGATGACAGAAGATGACAGAATGACAGAAGAGGACAGAATGACAGAAGATGACAGAATGACAGAAGAGGACAGAATGACAGAAGATGATAGAAGATGACAAAAGATGACAGAATGAGAGAAGAGGACAGAATGACAGAAGATGACAGAAGATGACAGAAGATGACAAAATGACAGAAGAGGACAGAATGACAGAAGATGACAGAATGACAGAAGAGGGCAGAAGATGACAGAAGATGACAGAATGACAGAAGAGGACAGAATGACAGAAGATGACAGAAGATGACAGAATGACAGAAGAGGACAGAATGACAGAAGATGACAGAAGATGACAGAAGATGACAGAATGACAGAAGATGACAGAAGATGACAGAGGATGACAAAATGACAGAAGAGGACAGAATGACAGAAGATGACAGAGTGACAGAAGAGGACAGAATGACAGAAGATGACAGAAGATGACAGAAGATGACAGAATGACAGAAGAGGACAGAATGACAGAAGATGACAGAATATGACAGAAGATGATTGAATATGACAGAAGATGACAGAAGATGACAGAAGATGACAGAATGACAGAAGAGGACAGAATGACAGAAGAGGACAGAATATGATAGAGGATGACAGAAGATGACAGAATGACAGAAGATGACAGAAGATGTCAGAAGGACAGAAGATGACAGAATGACAGAAGATGAAAGAACATGACAGAAGATGACAGAATATGACAGAAGATGACAGAAGATGACAGAATGACAGAAGAGGACAGAATGACAGAAGAGGACAGAATATGGCAGAAGATGACACAAGATGACAGAATGACAGAAAATGACAGAAGAGGACAGAATATGACAGAAGAGGACAGAATGACAGAAGATGACAGAAGATGACAGATGATGACAGAAGATGGCAGAAGATGACAGAAGATGACAGAATATGACAGAAGATGACAGAGTATGACAGAAGATGACAGAAGATGACAGAAGATGACAGAAGATGACAGAATGACAGAAGAGGACAGAAGATGACAGAAGATGTCAGAATGACAGAAGATGACAGAAGATGACAGAAGATGACAGAAGATGACAGAATTACAGAAGAGGACAGAATGACAGAAGAGGAGAGAAGATGACAGAATATGACAGAAGATGATTGAATATGACAGAAGATGACAGAAGATGACAGAAGATGACAGAATGACAGAAGAGGACAGAATGACAGAAGAGGACAGAATATGATAGAGGATGACAGAAGATGACAGAATGACAGAAGATGACAGAAGATGTCAGAAGGACAGAAGATGACAGAATGACAGAAGATGAAAGAACATGACAGAAGATGACAGAATATGACAAAAGAGGACAGAAGATGACAGAAGATGACAGAATGACAGAAGAGGACAGAATGACAGAAGAGGACAGAATATGGCAGAAGATGACACAAGATGACAGAATGACAGAAAATGACAGAAGAGGACAGAATATGACAGAAGAGGACAGAATGACAGAAGATGACAGAAGATGACAGATGATGACAGAAGATGGCAGAAGATGACAGAAGATGACAGAATATGACAGAAGATGACAGAAGATGACAGAGTATGACAGAAGATGACAGAAGATGACAGAAGATGACAGAAGATGACAGAATGACAGAAGAGGACAGAATGACAGAAGATGACAGAATGACAGAAGAGGACAGAAGATGACAGAAGATGACAGAAGATGACAGAAGATGACAGAATGACAGAAGAGGACAGAAGATGACAGAAGATGTCAGAATGACAGAAGATGACAGAAGATGACAGAAGATGACAGAAGATAACAGAATTACAGAAGAGGACAGAATGACAGAAGAGGAGAGAAGATGACAGAATGACAGAAGAGGACAGAAGATGACAGAAGATGACAGAAGATGACAGAAGATGACAGAAGGTGACAGAATGACAGAAGAGGACAGAATGACAGAAGATGACAGAAGATGACAGAAGATGACAGAAGAGGACAGAATGACAGAAGATGACAGAATGACAGAAGAGGACAGAATGACAGAAGATGACAGAAGATGACAGAAGATGACAGAATGACAGAAGATGACAGAAGAAGACAGAGTATGACAGAAGATGACAGAAGATGAAAAAGATGACAGAAGATGACAGAATGATAGAAGAGGACAGAATGACAGAAGATGACAGAATGACAGAAGAGGACAGAAGATGACAGAAGATGACAGAAGATGACAGAATGACAGAAGATGACAGAAGATGACAGAATGACAGAAGATGACAGAAGATGACAGAAGATGACAGAAGATGACAGAATGACCGAAGAGGACAGAATGACAGAAGAGGACAGAATGACAGAAGAGGACAGAATATGACAAAAGATGACAGAAGATGACAGAATGACAGATGACAGAATATGACAGAAGATGACAGAATGACAGAAGATGACAGAAGATGACAGAAGAGGGCAGAATGACAGAAGATAACAGAAGATGACAGAAGATGACAGAATGACAGAAGAGGACAGAAGATGACAGAATGACAGAAGAGGACAGAATGACAGAAGATGACAGAAGATGACAGAAGATGATAGAAGATGACAGAATGACAGAAGAGGACAGAATGACAGAAGATGACAGACGATGACAGAAGATGACAGAATGACAGAAGATGACAGAAGATGACAGAATATGACAGAATATGACAGAAGATGACAGAAGATGACAGAAGATGACAGAATGTCTGAAGATGACAGAAGATGACAGAAGATGACAGAAGATGACAGAAGATGACAGAATGAGAGAAGAGGACAGAATGACAGAAGAGGACAGAATATGATAGAGGATGACAGAAGATGACAGAATGACAGAAGATGACAGAAGATGTCAGAAGGACAGAAGATGACAGAATGACAGAAGATGAAAGAACATGACAGAAGATGACAGAATATGACAGAAGAGGACAGAAGATGACAGAAGATGACAGAATGACAGAAGAGGACAGAATGACAGAAGAGGACAGAATATGGCAGAAGATGACACAAGATGACAGAATGACAGAAGATGACAGAAGAGGACAGATGATGACAGAAGATGGCAGAAGATGACAGAAGATGACAGAATATGACAGAAGATGACAGAGTATGACAGAAGATGACAGAAGATGACAGAAGATGACAGAAGATGACAGAATGACAGAAGAGGACAGAAGATGACAGAATGACGGAAGATGACAGAAGATGACAGAAGATGACAGAATTACAGAAGAGGACAGAATGACAGAAGAGGAGAGAAGATGACAGAATGACAGAAGAGGACAGAAGATGACAGAAGATGACAGAAGATGACAGAATGACAGAAGAGGACAGAATGACAGAAGAGGACAGAATGACAGAAGATGACAGAATGACAGAAGATGACAGAAGATGACAGAATGGCAGAAGATGACAGATGATGACAGAATATGACAGAATATGACAGAAGATGACAGAAGATGACAGAATGACAGAAGATGACAGTAGATGACAGTAGATGACAGAAGATGACAGAAGATGACAGAAGATGACAGAATGACAGAAGAGGACAGAAGATGACAGAAGATGACAGAATGACAGAAGAGGACAGAATGACAGAAGAGGACAGAATATGTCAGAAGGACAGAAGATGACAGAATGACAGAAGATGACAGAACATGACAGAAGATGACAGAAGATGACAGAATATGACAGAAGAGGACAGAAGATGACAGAAGATGACAGAAGATGACAGAATATGACAGAAGAGGACAGAAGATGACAGAAGATGACAGAAAATGACAGAAGATGACAGAAGATGACAGAATGACAGAAGAGGAAAGAATGACAGAAGATGACAGAATGACAGAAGATGACAGAATGACAGATGAGGACAGAAGATGACAGAAGATGTCAGAAGGACAGAAGATGACAGAATGACAGAAGATGAAAGAACATGACAGAAGATGACAGAAGATGACAGAATATGACAGAAGAGGACAGAAGAGGACAGAAGATGACAGAAGATGACAGAATATGACAGAAGATGACAGAATGACAGAAGAGGACAGAATGACAGAAGAGGACAGAATATGACAGAAGATGACACAAGATGACAGAATGACAGAAAATGACAGAAGAGGACAGAATATGACAGAAGAGGACAGAATGATAGAAGATGACAGAAGGTGACAGAAGATGGCAGAAGATGACAGAAGATGACAGAATATGACAGAAGATGACAGAAGATGACAGAGTATGACAGAAGATGACAGAAGATGACAGAAGATGACAGAATGACAGAAGAGGACAGAATGACAGAAGATGACAGAATGACAGAAGAGGACAGAAGATGACAGAGGATGACAGAAGATGACAGAAGATGACAGAATGACAGAAGAGGACAGAAGATGACAGAATGACAGAAGATGACAGAAATGACAGAAGATGACAGAATTACAGAAGAGGACAGAATGACAGAAGAGGACAGAAGATGACAGAATGACAGAAGAGGACAGAAGATGACAGAAGATGACAGAATGACAGAAGAGGACAGAATGACAGAAGAGGACAGAATGACAGAAGATGACAGAATGACAGAAGATGACAGAAGATGACAGAAGATGACAGAATGACAGAAGAGGACAGAAGATGACAGAAGATGACAGAAGATGACAGAATGACAGAAGAGGACAGAATATGATAGAGGATGACAGAAGATGACAGAATGACAGAAGATGACAGAAGATGTCAGAAGGACAGAAGATGACAGAATGACAGAAGATGACAGAAGATGACAGAAGATGACAGAATATGACAGAAGAGGACAGAAGATGACAGAAGATGACAGAATATGACAGAAGATGACAGAAGATGACAGAATGACAGAAAATGACAGAAGAGGACAGAACATGACAGAAGAGGACAGAATGACAGAAGATGACAGAAGATGACAGAAGATGACAGAAGATGACAGAATGACAGAAAATGACAGAAGAGGACAGAACATGACAGAAGAGGACAGAATGACAGAAGATGACAGAAGATGACAGAATATGACAGAAGATGACACAAGATGACAGAATGACAGAAAATGACAGAAGAGGACAGAACATGACAGAAGAGGACAGAATGACAGAAGATGACAGAAGATGACAGAAGATGACAGAAGATGGCAGAAGATAACAGAAGATGACAGAATATGACAAAAGATGACAGAAGATGACAGAATGACAGAAGAGGACAGAATGACAGAAGATGACAGAAGATGACAGAAGATGAAAGAAGATGACAGAATGACAGAAGAGGACAGAATGACAGATGACAGAATGACAGAAGAGGACAGAAGATGACAGAAGATGACAGAAGATGACAGAAGATGACAGAATGACAGAAGAGGACAGAAGATGACAGAAGATGACAGAATGACAGAAGATGACAGAAGATGACAGAAGATGACAGAAGGTGACAGAAGATGACAGAATGACCGAAGAGGACAGAATGCCAGAAGAGGACAGAAGATGACAGAATGACAGAAGAGGACAGAAGATGACAGAAGATGACAGAAGATGACAGAATGACAGAAGAGGACAGAATGACAGAAGAGGACAGAATGACAGAAGATGACAGAAGATGACAGAAGATGACAGAATGACAGAAGAGGACAGAAGATGACAGAGGATGACAGAAGATGACAGAAGATGACAGAATGACAGAAGAGGACAGAAGATGACAGAAGATGACAGAATGACAGAAGATGACAGAAGATGACAGAAGATGACAGAAGATGACAGAATTACAGAAGAGGACAGAATGACAGAAGAGGACAGAAGATGACAGAATGACAGAAGAGGACAGAAGATGACAGAAGATGACAGAAGATGACAGAATGACAGAAGAGGACAGAATGACAGAAGAGGACAGAATGACAGAAGATGACAGAATGACAGAAGATGACAGAATGACAGAAGATGACAGAAGATGACAGAAGATGACAGAATGACAGAAGATGACAGAAGATGACAGAAGATGACAGAATGACAGAAGAGGACAGAAGATGACAGAAGATGATAGAAGATGACAGAATGACAGAAGAGGACAGAATATGATAGAGGATGACAGAAGATGACAGAATGACAGAAGATGACAGAAGATGTCAGAAGGACAGAAGATGACAGAATGACAGAAGATGACAGAAGATGACAGAAGATGACAGAATATGACAGAAGAGGACAGAAGATGACAGAAGATGACAGAATATGACAGAAGATGACAGAAAATGACAGAATGACAGAAAATGACAGAAGAGGACAGAACATGACAGAAGAGGACAGAATGACAGAAGATGACAGAAGATGACAGAAGATGACAGAAGATGACAGAATGACAGAAAATGACAGAAGAGGACAGAACATGACAGAAGAGGACAGAATGACAGAAGATGACAGAAGATGACAGAAGATGACAGAATATGACAGAAGATGACACAAGATGACAGAATGACAGAAAATGACAGAAGAGGACAGAACATGACAGAAGAGGACAGAATGACAGAAGATGACAGAAGATGACAGAAGATGACAGAAGATGGCAGAAGATGGCAGAAGATGACAGAATATGACAAAAGATGACAGAAGATGACAGAATGACAGAAGAGGACAGAATGACAGAAGATGACAGAAGATGACAGAAGATGACAGAAGATGAAAGAAGATGACAGAATGACAGAAGAGGACAGAATGACAGATGACAGAATGACAGAAGAGGACAGAAGATGACAGAAGATGACAGAAGATGACAGAAGATGACAGAATGACAGAAGAGGACAGAAGATGACAGAAGATGACAGAATGACAGAAGATGACAGAAGATGACAGAAGATGACAGAAGATGACAGAAGATGACAGAATGACCGAAGAGGACAGAATGCCAGAAGAGGACAGAATGACAGAAGAGGACAGAATATGACAAAAGATGACAGAAGATGACAGAAGATGACAAAAGATGACAGAATGACAGAAGAGGACAGAAGATGACAGAGGATGACAGAAGATGACAGAAGATGACAGAATGACAGAAGAGGACAGAAGATGACAGAAGATGACAGAATGACAGAAGATGACAGAAGATGACAGAAGATGACAGAAGATGACAGAAGATGACAGAATTACAGAAGAGGACAGAATGACAGAAGAGGACAGAAGATGACAGAATGACAGAAGAGGACAGAAGATGACAGAAGATGACAGAAGATGACAGAATGACAGAAGAGGACAGAATGACAGAAGAGGACAGAATGACAGAAGATGACAGAATGACAGAAGATGACAGAAGATGACAGAATGACAGAAGATGACAGAAGATGAGAGTAGATGACAGAAGATGACATAAGATGACAGAAGATGACAGAAGATGACAGAATGACAGAAGAGGACAGAAGATGACAGAAGATGACAGAAGATGACAGAAGATGACAGATTGACAGAAGAGGACAGAATGACAGAAGAGGACAGAATATGATAGAGGATGACAGAAGATGACAGAATGACAGAAGATGACAGAAGATGTCAGAAGGACAGAAGATGACAGAATGACAGAAGATGACAGAAGATGACAGAAGATGACAGAAGATGACAGAAGATGACAGAATGACAGAAGAGGACAGAATGACAGAAGAGGACAGAATATGACAGAAGATGACACAAGATGACAGAATGACAGAAAATGACAGAAGAGGACAGAACATGACAGAAGAGGACAGAATGACAGAAGATGACAGAAGATGACAAAAGATGACAGAAGATGGCAGAAGATGACAGAAGATGACAGAATGACAGAAGAGGACAGAATGACAGAAGATGACAGAAGATGACAGAAGATGACAGAAGATGAAAGAAGATGACAGAATGACAGAAGAGGACAGAATGACAGATGACAGAATGACAGAAGAGGACAGAAGATGACAGAAGATGACAGAAGATGACAGAATGACAGAAGAGGACAGAAGATGACAGAAGATGACAGAAGATGACAGAATGACAGAAGATGACAGAAGATGACAGAAGATGACAGAAGATGACAGAATGACCGAAGAGGACAGAATGCCAGAAGAGGACAGAATGACAGAAGAGGACAGAATATGACAAAAGATGACAGAAGATGACAGAATGACAGAAGATGACAGAAGATGACAGAAAATGACAGAAGATGACAGAAGATGACAGAATGACAGAAGAGGAAAGAATGACAGAAGATGACAGAATGACAGAAGATGACAGAATGACAGATGAGGACAGAAGATGACAGAAGATGACAGAAGATGACAGAAGATGACAGAATGACAGAAGAGGACAGAAGATGACAGAATGACAGAAGAGGACAGAAGATGACAGAAGATGACAGAAGATGACAGAAGATGACAGAATGACAGAAGAGGTCAGAAGATGACAGAAGATGACAGAAGATGACAGAAGATAACAGAAGATGACAGAATGACAGAAGAGGACAGAATGACAGAAGAGGACAGAATGACAGAAGATGACAGAAGATGACAGAAGATGAAAAGATGACAGAATATGACAGAAGATGACAGAAGATGACAGAATATGACAGAAGATGACAGAATGACAGAAGAGGACAGAATGGCAGAAGAGGACAGAATATGCCAGAGGATGACAGAAGGTGACAGAATGACAGAAGATGACAGAAGATGACAGAAGATCACAGAAGATGACAGAAGATGACAGAATGACAGAAGAGGACAGAATGACAGAAGATGACAGAATGACAGAAGAGGACAGAATGACAGAAGATGACAGAAGATGACACAAGATGACAGAATGACAGAAGAGGACAGAATGACAGAAGATGACAGAATGACGGAAGATGACAGAGGATGACAGAAGATGACAGAAGATGACAGAAGATGACAGAATGACAGACGAGGAAAGAAGATGACAGAAGATGGCAGAAGATGACAGAAGATGACAGAATGACAGAAGAGGACAGAATGACAGAAGATGACAGAATGACAGAAGAGGACAGAATGACAGAAGATGATAGAAGATGACAGAAGATGACAGAATGACAGAAGAGGACAGAATGACAGAAGATGACAGAAGATGACAGAAGATGACAGAATGACAGAAGATGACAGAAGATGACAAAATGACAGAAGAGGACAGAATGACAGAAGATGACAGAATGACAGAAGAGGGCAGAAGATGACAGAAGATGACAGAGTATGACAGAAGATGACAGAAGATGACAGAAGATGAAAGAAGATGACAGAATGACAGAAGAGGACAGAATGACAGAAGATGACAGAATGACAGAAGAGGACAGAAGATGACAAAAGATGACAGAAGATGACAGAATGACAGAAGAGGACAGAAGATGACAGAAGATGACAGAATGTCAGAAGCTGACAGAAGATGACAGAAGATGACAGAAGATGACAGAATGACCGAAGAGGACAGAATGACAGAAGAGGACAGAATGACAGAAGAGGACAGAATATGACAAAAGATGACAGAAGATGACAGAATGACAGAAGATGACAGAAGATGACAGAAAATGACAGAGGATGACAGAAGATGACAGAAGATGACAGAATGACAGAAGAGGAAAGAATGACAGAAGATGACAGAATGACAGAAGATGACAGAATGACAGATGAGGACAGAAGATGACAGAAGATGTCAGAAGGACAGAAGATGACAGAATGACAGAAGATGAAAGAACATGACAGAAGATGACAGAAGATGACAGAAGATGACAGAATATGACAGAAGAGGACAGAAGATGACAGAAGATGACAGAATATGACAGAAGATGACAGAAGATGACAGAATGACAGAAGAGGACAGAATGACAGAAGAGGACAGAATATGACAGAAGATGACACAAGATGACAGAATGACAGAAAATGACAGAAGAGGACAGAATATGACAGAAGAGGACAGAATGATAGAAGATGACAGGAGGTGACAGAAGATGGCAGAAGATGACAGAAGATGACAGAATATGACAGAAGATGACAGAAGATGACAGAGTATGACAGAAGATGACAGAAGATGACAGAATGACAGAAGAGGACAGAATGACAGAAGATGACAGAATGACAGAAGAGGACAGAAGATGACAGAAAATGACAGAAGAGGACAGAAGATGACAGAATGACAGAAGATGACAGAAGATGACAGAAGATGACAGAATTACAGAAGAGGACAGAATGACAGAAGAGGACAGAAGATGACAGAATGACAGAAGAGGACAGAAGATGACAGAAGATGACAGAATGACAGAAGAGGACAGAATGACAGAAGAGGACAGAATGACAGAAGATGACAGAATGACAGAAGATGACAGAAGATGACAGAATGACAGAAGATGACAGAAGATGAGAGTAGATGACAGAAGATGACATAAGATGACAGAAGATGACAGAAGATGACAGAATGACAGAAGAGGACAGAAGATGACAGAAGATGACAGAAGATGACAGAATGACAGAAGACGACAGAATATGATAGAGGATGACAGAAGATGACAGAATGACAGAAGATGACAGAAGATGTCAGAAGGACAGAAGATGACAGAATGACAGAAGATGACAGAAGATGACAGAAGATGACAGAAGATGACAGAATATGACAGAAGAGGACAGAAGATGACAGAAGATGACAGAATATGACAGAAGATGACAGAAGATGACAGAATGACAGAAAATGACAGAAGAGGACAGAACATGACAGAAGAGGACAGAATGACAGAAGATGACAGAAGATGACAGAAGATGACAGAAGATGACAGAATGACAGAAAATGACAGAAGAGGACAGAACATGACAGAAGAGGACAGAATGACAGAAGATGACAGAAGATGACAGAATATGACAGAAGATGACACAAGATGACAGAATGACAGAAAATGACAGAAGTGGACAGAACATGACAGAAGAGGACAGAATGACAGAAGATGACAGAAGATGACAGAAGATGACAGAAGATGGCAGAAGATGACAGAAGATGACAGAATATGACAAAAGATGACAGAAGATGACAGAATGACAGAAGAGGACAGAATGACAGAAGATGACAGAAGATGACAGAAGATGACAGAAGATGAAAGAAGATGACAGAATGACAGAAGAGGACAGAATGACAGATGACAGAATGACAGAAGAGGACAGAAGATGACAGAAGATGACAGAAGATGACAGAAGATGACAGAATGACAGAAGAGGACAGAAGATGACAGAAGATGACAGAATGACAGAAGATGACAGAAGATGACAGAAGATGACAGAAGATGACAGAATGACCGAAGAGGACAGAATGCCAGAAGAGGACAGAATGACAGAAGAGGACAGAATATGACAAAAGATGACAGAAGATGACAGAATGACAGATGATGACAGAAGATGACAGAAAATGACAGAAGATGACAGAAGATGACAGAAGATGACAGAATGACAGAAGAGGAAAGAATGACAGAAGATGACAGAATGACAGAAGATGACAGAATGACAGATGAGGACAGAAGATGACAGAAGATGACAGAAGATGACAGAAGATGACAGAATGACAGAAGAGGACAGAAGATGACAGAATGACAGAAGAGGACAGAAGAGGACAGAAGATGACAGAAGATGACAGAATGACAGAAGAGGTCAGAAGATGACAGAAGATGACAGAAGATGACAGAAGATAACAGAAGATGACAGAATGACAGAAGAGGACAGAATGACAGAAGAGGACAGAATGACAGAAGATGACAGAACATGACAGAAGATGAAAAGATGACAGAATATGACAGAAGATGAAAGAAGATGACAGAATATGACAGAAGATGACAGAATGACAGAAGAGGACAGAATGGCAGAAGAGGACAGAATATGCCAGAAGATGACAGAAGGTGACAGAATGACAGAAGATGACAGAAGATGACAGAAGATCACAGAAGATGACAGAAGATGACAGAATGACAGAAGAGGACAGAATGACAGAAGATGACAGAATGACAGAAGAGGACAGAATGACAGAAGATGACACAAGATGACACAAGATGACAGAATGACAGAAGAGGACAGAATGACAGAAGATGACAGAATGACGGAAGATGACAGAGGATGACAGAAGAGGACAGAATGACAGAAGATGACAGAAGATGAAAGAAGATGACAGAATGACAGAAGAGGACAGAATGACAGATGACAGAATGACAGAAGAGGACAGAAGATGACAGAAGATGACAGAAGATGACAGAATGGCAGAAGATGACAGAAGATGACAGAAGATGACAGAAGATGACAGAATGACCGAAGAGGACAGAATGCCAGAAGAGGACAGAATGACAGAAGAGGACAGAATATGACAAAAGATGACAGAAGATGACAGAATGACAGAAGATGACAGAAGATGACAGAAAATGACAGAAGATGACAGAAGATGACAGAAGATGACAGAATGACAGAAGATCACAGAATGACAGAAGATGACAGAAGATGACAGAATGACAGAAGATGACAGAATGACAGAAGAGGACAGAAGATGACAGAATGACAGAAGAGGACAGAAGAGGACAGAAGATGACAGAAGATGACAGAAGATGACAGAATGACAGAAGAGGTCAGAAGATGACAGAAGATGACAGAAGATAACAGAAGATGACAGAATGACAGAAGAGGACAGAATGACAGAAGAGGACAGAATGACAGAAGATGACAGAAGATGACAGAAGATGAAAAGATGACAGAATATGACAGAAGATGAAAGAAGATGACAGAATATGACAGAAGATGACAGAATGACAGAAGAGGACAGAATGGCAGAAGAGGACAGAATATGCCAGAAGATGACAGAAGGTGACAGAATGACAGAAGATGACAGAAGATGACAGAAGATCACAGAAGATGACAGAAGATGACAGAATGACAGAAGAGGACAGAATGACAGAAGATGACAGAATGACAGAAGAGGACAGAATGACAGAAGATGACAGAAGATGACACAAGATGACAGAATGACAGAAGAGGACAGAATGACAGAAGATGACAGAATGACAGAAGATGACAGAGGATGACAGAAGATGACAGAAGATGACAGAATGACAGACGAGGTAAGAAGATGACAGAAGATGGCAGAAGATGACAGAAGATGACAGAATGACAGAAGAGGACAGAATGACAGAAGATGACAGAATGACAGAAGAGGACAGAATGACAGAAGATGATAGAAGATGACAGAATGACAGAAGAGGACAGAATGACAGAAGATGACAGAAGATGACAGAAGATGACAGAAGATGGCAGAATGACAGAAGATGAGAGAAGATGACAGAAGATGACAAAATGACAGAAGAGGGCAGAAGATGACAGAAGATGACAGAAGATGACAGAAGATGACAGAAGATGACAGAATGACAGAAGAGGACAGAATGACAGAAGATGACAGAATGACAGAAGAGGGCAGAAGATGACAGAATGACAGAAGAGGACAGAATGACAGAAGATGACAGAATGACAGAAGAGGACAGAATGACAGAAGATGACAGAATGACAGAAGAGGGCAGAAGATGACAGAAGATGACAGAAGATGACAGAATGACAGAAGAGGACAGAATGACAGAAGATGACAGAAGATGACAGAAGATGACAGAATATGACAGAAGATGAAAAAGATGACAGAAGATGACAGAAGAGGACAGAATGACAGAAGATGACAGAAGATGACAGAATGACGGAAGATGACAGAAGATGACGCAAGATGACAGAAGATGACAGAAGATGACAGAATGACAGAAGAGGACATAATGACAGAAGATGACAGAAGATGACAGAAGATGACAGAATGACAGAAGATGACAGAATGACAGAAGATGACAGAATGACAGAAGAGGACACAATCACATGAGGTGACAGAAGATGACAGAAGATGACAGAATGACAGAAGAGGACAGAATGACAGAAGATGACAGAATGACAGAAGAGGACAGAATGACAGAAGATGACAGAAGATGACAGAATGACAGAAGAGGACAGAATGACAGAAGATGACAGAAGATGACAGAAGATGACAGAAGATGACAGAATGACAGAAGATGACAGAAGATGACACAAGATGACAAAATGACAGAAGAGGACAAAATGACAGAAGATGACAGAGTGACAGAAGAGGACAGAATGACAGAAGATGACAGAAGATGACAGAAGATGACAGAATGACAGAAGAGGACAGAATGACAGAAGATGACAGACGATGACAGAAGATGACAGAATGACAGAAGATGATACAAGATGACGGAAGATGACAGAAGATGACAGAAGATGACAGAATGACACAAGAGGACAGAATGACAGAAGATGACAGAATGACAGAAGAGGACAGAATGACAGAAGATGACAGAAGATGACAGAAGATGACAGAAGATGACAGGAGATGACAGAATGACAGAAGATATCAGAATGACAGAGGATGACAGAATGACAGAAGAGGACAGAATGACAGAAGATGACAGAAGATGACAGAATGACAGAAGAGGACAGATTGACAGATGATGACAGAATGACAGAAGAGGACAGAAGATGGCAGAAGATGACAGAAGGCGACAGAAGATGACAGAAGGTGACAGAATGACAGAAGAGGACAGAATGACAGAAGATGACAGAAGATGACAGAAGATGACAAAATGACAGAAGAGGACAGAATGACAGAAGATGACAGAATGACAGAAGAGGGCAGAAGATGACAGAAGATGACAGAATGACAGAAGAGGACAGAATGACAGAAGATGACAGAATGACAGAAGAGGACAGAATGACAGAAGGTGACAGAAGATGATAGAATGGCAGAAGAGGACAGAAGATGACAGAAGATGACAAAAGATGACAGAATGACAGAAGATGACAGAAGATGACAGAAGATGACAAAATGACAGAAGAGGACAGAATGACAGAAGAGGACAGAATGACAGAAGATGGCAGAATATGACAGAAGATGACAGAATATGACAGAAGATGACAGAAGATGACAGAATGACAGAAGAGTACAGAATGACAGAAGATGACAGAAGATGACAGAATGACAGAAGATGAGAGAAGATGACGGAAGATGACAGAAGATGACAGAAGATGACAGAATGACAGAAGAGGACAGAATGACAGAAGATGACAGAAGATGACAGAAGATGACAGAAGATGACAGAATGATAGAAGATGTCAGAATGACAGAAGGTGACAGAATGACAGAAGAGGACAGAATGACAGAAGAGGACAGAATGACAGAAGATGACAGACGATGACAGAAGATGACAGAAGATGACAGAATATGACAGAAGATGACAGAAGATGACAGAATGACAGAAGATGACAGAAGATGACAGTAGATGACTGAAGATGACAGAAGATGACAGAATGACAGAAGAGGACAGAAGATGACAGAAGATGACAGAAGATGACAGAAGATGACAGAATGACAGAAGAGGACAGAATGACAGAAGAGGACAGAATATGATAGAGGATGACAGAAGATGACAGAATGACAGAAGATGACAGAAGATGTCAGAAGGACAGAAGATGACAGAATGACAGAAGATGAAAGAACATGACAGAAGATGACAGAATATGACAGAAGAGGACAGAAGATGACAGAAGATGACAGAATATGACAAAAGATGACAGAAGATGACAGAATGACAGAAGAGGACAGAATGACAGAAGATGACAGAATATGGCAGAAGATGACACAAGATGACAGAATGACAGAAAATGACAGAAGAGGACAGAATATGACAGAAGAGGACAGAATGACAGAAGATGACAGAAGATGACAGAAGATGACAGAAGATGGCAGAAGATGACAGAAGATGACAGAATATGACAGAAGATGACAGAGTATGACAGAAGATGACAGAAGATGACAGAAGATGACAGAATGACAGAAGAGGACAGAATGACAGAAGATGACAGAATGACAGAAGAGGACAGAAGATGACAGAAGATGACAGAAGATGACAGAATGACAGAAGAGGACAGAAGATGACAGAATGACAGAAGATGACAGAAGATGACAGAATTACAGAAGAGGACAGAATGACAGAAGAGGAGAGAAGATGACAGAATGACAGAAGAGGACAGAAGATGACAGAAGATGACAGAAGATGACAGAATGAAAGAAGAGGACAGAATGACAGAAGAGGACAGAATGACAGAAGATGACAGAATGACAGAAGATGACAGAAGATGACAGAAGATGACAGAATGACAGAAGATGACAGATGATGACAGAATATGACTGAAGATGACAGAAGATGACAGAAGATGACAGAAGATGACAGTAGATGACAGAAGATGACAGAAGATGACAGAAGATGACAGAAGATGACAGAATGACAGAAGAGGACAGAAGATGACAGAAGATGACAGAATGACAGAAGAGGACAGAATGACAGAAGAGGACAGAATATGAAAGAGGATGACAGAAGATGACAGAATGACAGAAGATGACAGAAGATGTCAGAAGAACAGAAGATGACAGAATGACAGAAGATGACAGAACATGACAGAAGATGACAGAAGATGACAGAATATGACAGAAGAGGACAGAAGATGACAGAAGATGACAGAATATGACAGAAGATGACAGAAGGTGACAGAATGACAGAAGAGGACAGAATGACAGAAGAGGACAGAATATGACAGAAGATGACACAAGATGACAGAATGACAGAAAATGACAGAATGACAGAAGATGACAGAAGATGACAGAAGATGACAGAAGATGGCAGAAGATGACAGAAGATGACAGAATATGACAGAAGATGACAGAAGATGACAGAGTATGACAGATGATGACAGAAGATGACAGAAGATGATAGAAGATGACAGAATGACAGAAGAGGACAGAATGACAGAAGATGACAGAATGACAGATGAGGACAGAAGATGGCAGAAGATGACAGAAGATGACAGAAGATGACAGAATGACAGAAGAGGACAGAAGATGACAGAATGACAGAAGATGACAGAAGATGACAGAAGATGACAGAATGACCGAAGAGGACAGAATGACAGAAGAGGACAGAATGACAGAAGAGGACAGAATATGACAAAAGATGAGAGAAGATGACAGAATGACAGAAGATGACAGAAGATGACAGAAAATGACAGAAGATGACAGCAGATGACAGAAGATGACAGAATGACAGAAGAGGACAGAATGACAGAAGATGACAGACGATGACAGAAGATGACAGAATGACAGAAGATGACACAAGATGACGGAAGATGACAGAAGATGACAGAAGATGACAGAATGACACAAGAGGACAGAATGACAGAAGATGACAGAATGACAGAAGAGGACAGAATGACAGAAGATGACAGAAGATGACAGAAGATGACAGAAGATGACAGGAGATGACAGAATGACAGAAGATATCAGAATGACAGAAGATGACAGAATGACAGAAGAGGACAGAATGACAGAAGATGACAGAAGATGACAGAAGATGACAGAATGACAGAAGAGGACAGAATGACAGGTGATGACAGAATGACAGAAGAGGACAGAAGATGGCAGAAGATGACAGAAGGCGACAGAAGATGACAGAAGGTGACAGAATGACAGAAGAGGACAGAATGACAGAAGATGACAGAAGATGACAGAAGATGACAAAATGACAGAAGAGGACAGAATGACAGAAGATGACAGAATGACAGAAGAGGGCAGAAGATGACAGAAGATGACAGAATGACAGAAGAGGACAGAATGACAGAAGATGACAGAATGACAGAAGAGGACAGAAGATGATAGAATGACAGAAGAGGACAGAAGATGACAGAAGATGACAAAAGATGACAGAATGACAGAAGATGACAGAAGATGACAGAAGATGACAAAATGACAGAAGAGGACAGAATGACAGAAGATGACAGAGTGACAGAAGAGGACAGAATGACAGAAGATGACAGAAGATGACAGAAGATGACAGAATGACAGAAGAGGACAGAATGACAGAAGATGGCAGAATATGACAGAAGATGACAGAATATGACAGAAGATGACAGAAGATGACAGAAGATGACAGAATGACAGAAGAGGACAGAATGACAGAAGATGACAGAAGATGACAGAATGACAGAAGATGACAGAAGATGACGGAAGATGACAGAAGATGACAGAAGATGACAGAATGACAGAAGAGGACAGAATGACAGAAGATGACAGAAGATGACAGAAGATGACAGAAGATGACAGAATGACAGAAGATGTCAGAATGACAGAAGATGACAGAATGACAGAAGAGGACAGAATGACAGAAGAGGACAGAATGACAGAAGATGACAGACGATGACAGAAGATGACAGAATGACAGAAGATGACAGAAGATGAAAGAATATGACAGAATATGACAGAAGATGACAGAAGGTGACAGAATGACAGAAGATGACAGAAGATGACAGTAGATGACTGAAGATGACAGAAGATGACAGAATGACAGAAGAGGACAGAAGATGACAGAAGATGACAGAAGATGACAGAATGACAGAAGAGGACAGAATGACAGAAGAGGGCAGAATATGATAGAGGATGACAGAAGATGACAGAATGACAGAAGATGACAGAAGATGTCAGAAGGACAGAAGATGACAGAATGACAGAAGATGAAAGAACATGACAGAAGATGACAGAATATGACAGAAGAGGACAGAAGATGACAGAAGATGACAGAATATGACAGAAGATGACAGAAGATGACAGAATGACAGAAGAGGACAGAATGACAGAAGAGGACAGAATATGGCAGAAGATGACACAAGATGACAGAATGACAGAAAATGACAGAAGAGGACAGAATATGACAGAAGAGGACAGAATGACAGAAGATGACAGAAGATGACAGAAGATGACAGAAGATGGCAGAAGATGACAGAAGATGACAGAATATGACAGAAGATGACAGATGATGACAGAAGATGACAGATGATGACAGAAGATGACAGAATGACAGAAGAGGACAGAATGACAGAAGATGACAGAATGACAGAAGAGGACAGAAGATGACAGAAGATGACAGAATGACAGAAAAGGACAGAAGATGACAGAAGATGACAGAATGACAGAAGATGACAGAAGATGACAGAAGATGACAGAAGATGACAGAATTACAGAAGAGGACAGAATGACAGAAGAGGAGAGAAGATGACTGAATGACAGAAGAGGACAGAAGATGACAGAAGATGACAGAAGATGACAGAATGAAAGAAGAGGACAGAATGACAGAAGAGGACAGAATGACAGAAGATGACAGAATGACAGAAGATGACAGAAGATGACAGAAGATGACAGAATGACAGAAGATGACAGATGATGACAGAATATGACAGAATATGACCGAAGATGGCAGAAGATGACAGAAGATGACAGAAGATGACAGAAGATGACAGTAGATGACAGAAGATGACAGAAGATGACAGAAGATGACAGAAGATGACAGAAGATGACAGAAGATGACAGAATGACAGAAGAGGACAGAAGATGACAGAAGATGACAGAATGACAGAAGAGGACAGAATGACAGAAGATGACAGAAGATGACAGAAGATGACAAAATATGACAGAAGAGGACAGAAGATGACAGAAGATGACAGAATATGACAGATGATGACAGAAGATGACAGAATGACAGAAAATGACAGAAGAGGACAGAACATGACAGAAGAGGACAGAATGACAGAAGATGACAGAAGATGACAGAAGATGACAGAAGATGACAGAATGACAGAAAATGACAGAAGAGGACAGAACATGACAGAAGAGGACAGAATGACAGAAGATGACAGAAGATGACAGAAGATGACAGAATATGACAGAAGATGACACAAGATGACAGAATGACAGAAAATGACAGAAGAGGACAGAACATGACAGAAGAGGACAGAATGACAGAAGATGACAGAAGATGACAGAAGATGACAGAAGATGGCAGAAGATGACAGAAGATGACAGAATATGACAAAAGATGACAGAAGATGACAGAATGACAGAAGAGGACAGAATGACAGAAGATGACAGAAGATGACAGAAGATGAAAGAAGATGACAGAATGACAGAAGAGGACAGAATGACAGATGACAGAATGACAGAAGAGGACAGAAGATGACAGAAGATGACAGAAGATGACAGAAGATGACAGAATGACAGAAGAGGACAGAAGATGACAGAAGAAGACAGAATGACAGAAGATGACAGAAGATGACAGAAGATGACAGAATGACCGAAGAGGACAGAATGCCAGAAGAGGACAGAATGACAGAAGAGGACAGAATATGACAAAAGATGACAGAAGATGACAGAATGACAGAAGATGACAGAAGATGACAGAAAATGACAGAAGATGACAGAAGATGACAGAAGATGACAGAATGACAGAAGAGGAAAGAATGACAGAAGATGACAGAATGACAGAAGATGACAGAATGACAGATGAGGACAGAAGATGACAGAAGATGACAGAAGATGACAGAAGATGACAGAATGACAGAAGAGGACAGAAGATGACAGAATGACAGAAGAGGACAGAAGAGGACAGAAGATGACAGAAGATGACAGAAGATGACAGAATGACAGAAGAGGTCAGAAGATGACAGAAGATGACAGAAGATGACAGAAGATGACAGAAGATGACAGAATGACAGAAGAGGACAGAATGACAGAAGAGGACAGAATGACAGAAGATGACAGAAGATGACAGAAGATGAAAAGATGACAGAATATGACAGAAGATGAAAGAAGATGACAGAATATGACAGAAGATGACAGAATGACAGAAGAGGACAGAATGGCAGAAGAGGACAGAATATGCCAGAAGATGACAGAAGGTGACAGAATGACAGAAGATGACAGAAGATGACAGAAGATCACAGAAGATGACAGAAGATGACAGAATGACAGAAGAGGACAGAATGACAGAAGATGACAGAATGACAGAAGAGGACAGAATGACAGAAGATGACAGAAGATGACACAAGATGACAGAATGACAGAAGAGGACAGAATGACAGAAGATGACAGAATGACGGAAGATGACAGAGGATGACAGAAGATGACAGAAGATGACAGAAGATGACAGAATGACAGACGAGGAAAGAAGATGACAGAAGATGGCAGAAGATGACAGAAGATGACAGAATGACAGAAGAGGACAGAATGACAGAAGATGACAGAATGACAGAAGAGGACAGAATGACAGAAGATGATAGAAGATGACAGAAGATGACAGAATGACAGAAGAGGACAGAATGACAGAAGATGACAGAAGATGACAGAAGATGACAGAAGATGACAGAATGACAGAAGATGACAGAAGATGACAAAATGACAGATGAGGACAGAATGACAGAAGATGACAGAATGACAGAAGAGGGCAGAAGATGACAGAAGATGACAGAAGATGACAGAAGATGACAGAATGACAGAAGAGGACAGAATATGACAGAAGATGACAGAAGATGACAGAATATGACAGAAGATGAAAAAGATGACAGAAGATGACAGAAGAGGACAGAATGACAGAAGATGACAGAAGATGACAGAAGATGACAGAATGACGGAAGATGACAGAAGATGACGCAAGATGACAGAAGATGACAGAAGATGACAGAATGACAGAAGAGGACATAATGACAGAAGATGACAGAAGATGACAGAAGATGACAGAATGACAGAAGATGACAGAATGACAGAAGATGACAGAATGACAGAAGAGGACACAATCACATGAGGTGACAGAAGATGACAGAAGATGACAGAATGACAGAAGATGACAGAATGACAGAAGAGGACAGAATGACAGAAGATGACAGAAGATGACAGAATGACAGAAGATGACAGAATGACAGAAGAGGACAGAATGACAGAAGATGACAGAAGATGACAGAATGACAGAAGAGGACAGAATGACAGAAGATGACAGAAGATGACAGAAGATGACAGAAGATGACAGAATGACAGAAGATGACACAAGATGACACAAGATGACAAAATGACAGAAGAGGACAGAATGACAGAAGATGACAGAGTGACAGAAGAGGACAGAATGACAGAAGATGACAGAAGATGACAGAAGATGACAGAATGACAGAAGAGGACAGAATGACAGAAGATGACAGACGATGACAGAAGATGACAGAATGACAGAAGATGACACAAGATGACGGAAGATGACAGAAGATGACAGAAGATGACAGAATGACACAAGAGGACAGAATGACAGAAGATGACAGAATGACAGAAGAGGACAGAATGACAGAAGATGACAGAAGATGACAGAAGATGACAGAAGATGACAGGAGATGAAAGAATGACAGAAGATATCAGAATGACAGAAGATGACAGAATGACAGAAGAGGACAGAATGACAGAAGATGACAGAAGATGACAGAAGATGACAGAATGACAGAAGAGGACAGAATGACAGATGATGACAGAATGACAGAAGAGGACAGAAGATGGCAGAAGATGACAGAAGGCGACAGAAGATGACAGAAGGTGACAGAATGACAGAAGAGGACAGAATGACAGAAGATGACAGAAGATGACAGAAGATGACAAAATGACAGAAGAGGACAGAATGACAGAAGATGACAGAATGACAGAAGAGGGCAGAAGATGACAGAAGATGGCAGAATGACAGAAGAGGACAGAATGACAGAAGATGACAGAATGACAGAAGAGGACAGAATGACAGAAGGTGACAGAAGATGATAGAATGACAGAAGAGGACAGAAGATGACAGAAGATGACAAAAGATGACAGAATGACAGAAGATGACAGAAGATGACAAAATGACAGAAGAGGACAGAATGACAGAAGATGACAGAGTGACAGAAGAGGACAGAATGACAGAAGATGACAGAAGATGACAGAAGATGACAGAATGACAGAAGAGGACAGAATGACAGAAGATGGCAGAATATGACAGAAGATGACAGAATATGACAGAAGATGACAGAAGATGACAGAAGATGACAGAATGACAGAAGAGGACAGAATGACAGAAGATGACAGAAGATGACAGAAGATGACAGAATGACAGAAGATGACAGAAGATGACGGAAGATGACAGAAGATGACAGAAGATGACAGAATGACAGAAGAGGACAGAATGACAGAAGATGACAGAAGATGACAGAATGACAGAAGATGTCAGAATGACAGAAGATGACAGAATGACAGAAGAGGACAGAATGACAGAAGAGGACAGAATGACAGAAGATGACAGACGATGACAGAAGATGACAGAATGACAGAAGATGACAGAAGATGACAGAATATGACAGAATATGACAGAAGATGACAGAAGATGACAGAATGACAGAAGATGACAGAAGATGACAGTAGATGACTGAAGATGACAGAAGATGACAGAATGACAGAAGAGGACAGAAGATGACAGAAGATGACAGAAGATGACAGAATGACAGAAGAGGACAGAATGACAGAAGAGGACAGAATATGATAGACGATGACAGAAGATGACAGAATGACAGAAGATGACAGAAGATGTCAGAAGGACAGAAGATGACAGAATGACAGAAGATGAAAGAACATGACAGAAGATGACAGAATATGACAGAAGAGGACAGAAGATGACAGTTGATGACAGAATATGACAGAAGATGACAGAAGATGACAGAAGATGACAGAAGATGACAGAAGATGACAGAATGACAGAAAATGACAGAAGAGGACAGAATATGACAGAAGAGGACAGAATGACAGAAGATGACAGAAGATGACAGAAGATGACAGAAGATGGCAGAAGATGACAGAAGATGACAGAAGATGACAGAAGATGACAGAAGATGACAGAATGACAGAAGAGGACAGAAGATGACAGAAGATGACAGAATGACAGAAGATGACAGAAGATGACAGAAGATGACAGAAGATGACAGAATGACCGAAGAGGACAGAATGCCAGAAGAGGACAGAATGACAGAAGAGGACAGAATATGACAAAAGATGACAGAAGATGACAGAATGACAGAAGATGACAGAAGATGACAGAAAATGACAGAAGATGACAGAAGATGACAGAATGACAGAAGAGGAAAGAATGACAGAAGATGACAGAATGACAGAAGATGACAGAATGACAGATGAGGACAGAAGATGACAGAAGATGACAGAAGATGACAGAAGATGACAGAATGACAGAAGAGGACAGAAGATGACAGAATGACAGAAGAGGACAGAAGAGGACAGAAGAGGACAGAAGATGACAGAAGATGACAGAAGATGACAGAAGATGACAGAATGACAGAAGAGGTCAGAAGATGACAGAAGATGACAGAAGATGACAGAAGATAACAGAAGATGACAGAATGACAGAAGAGGACAGAATGACAGAAGAGGACAGAATGACAGAAGATGACAGAAGATGACAGAAGATGAAAAGATGACAGAATATGACAGAAGATGAAAGAAGATGACAGAATATGACAGAAGATGACAGAATGACAGAAGAGGACAGAATGGCAGAAGAGGACAGAATATGCCAGAAGATGACAGAAGGTGACAGAATGACAGAAGATGACAGAAGATGACAGAAGATGACAGAAGATGACAGAAGATGACAGAATGACAGAAGAGGACAGAATGACAGAAGATGACAGAATGACAGAAGAGGACAGAATGACAGAAGATGACAGAAGATGACACAAGATGACAGAATGACAGAAGAGGACAGAATGACAGAAGATGACAGAATGACGGAAGATGACAGAGGATGACAGAAGATGACAGAAGATGACAGAAGATGACAGAATGACAGACGAGGAAAGAAGATGACAGAAGATGGCAGAAGATGACAGAAGATGACAGCATGACAGAAGAGGACAGAATGACAGAAGATGACAGAATGACAGAAGAGGACAGAATGACAGAAGATGATAGAAGATGACAGAAGATGACAGAATGACAGAAGAGGACAGAATGACAGAAGATGACAGAAGATGACAGAAGATGACAGAATGACAGAAGATGACAGAAGATGACAGAAGATGACAAAATGACAGAAGAGGGCAGAATGACAGAAGATGACAGAATGACAGAAGAGGGCAGAAAATGACAGAAGATGACAGAAGATGACAGAATGACAGAAGAGGACAGAATGACAGAAGATGACAGAAGATGACAGAAGATGACAGAATATGACAGAAGATGAAAAAGATGACAGAAGATGACAGAAGAGGACAGAATGACAGAAGATGACAGAAGATGACAGAAGATGACAGAATGACGGAAGATGACAGAAGATGACGCAAGATGACAGAAGATGACAGAAGATGACAGAATGACAGAAGAGGACATAATGACAGAAGATGACAGAAGATGACAGAAGATGACAGAATGACAGAAGATGACAGAATGACAGAAGATGACAGAATGACAGAAGAGGACACAATCACATGAGGTGACAGAAGATGACAGAAGATGACAGAATGACAGAAGAGGACAGAATGACAGAAGATGACAGAATGACAGAAGAGGACAGAATGACAGAAGATGACAGAAGATGACAGAATGACAGAAGAGGACAGAATGACAGAAGATGACAGAAGATGACAGAAGATGACAGAAGATGACAGAATGACAGAAGATGACACAAGATGACACAAGATGACAAAATGACAGAAGAGGACAGAATGACAGAAGATGACAGAGTGACAGAAGAGGACAGAATGACAGAAGATGACAGAAGATGACAGAAGATGACAGAATGACGGAAGATGACAGAAGATGACGCAAGATGACAGAAGATGACAGAATGACAGAAGAGGACATAATGACAGAAGATGACAGAAGATGACAGAAGATGACAGAATGACAGAAGATGACAGAATGACAGAAGATGACAGAATGACAGAAGAGGACACAATCACATGAGGTGACAGAAGATGACAGAAGATGACAGAATGACAGAAGATGACAGAATGACAGAAGAGGACAGAATGACAGAAGATGACAGAAGATGACAGAATGACAGAAGATGACAGAATGACAGAAGAGGACAGAATGACAGAAGATGACAGAAGATGACAGAATGACAGAAGAGGACAGAACGACAGAAGATGACAGAAGATGACAGAAGATGACAGAAGATGACAGAATGACAGAAGATGACACAAGATGACAAAATGACAGAAGAGGACAGAATGACAGAAGATGACAGAGTGACAGAAGAGGACAGAATGACAGAAGATGACAGAAGATGACAGAAGATGACAGAATGACAGAAGAGGACAGAATGACAGAAGATGACAGACGATGACAGAAGATGACAGAATGACAGAAGATGACACAAGATGACGGAAGATGACAGAAGATGACAGAAGATGACAGAATGACACAAGAGGACAGAATGACAGAAGATGACAGAATGACAGAAGAGGACAGAATGACAGAAGATGACAGAAGATGACAGAAGATGACAGAAGATGACAGGAGATGAAAGAATGACAGAAGATATCAGAATGACAGAAGATGACAGAATGACAGAAGAGGACAGAATGACAGAAGATGACAGAAGATGACAGAAGATGACAGAATGACAGAAGAGGACAGAATGACAGATGATGACAGAATGACAGAAGAGGACAGAAGATGGCAGAAGATGACAGAAGGCGACAGAAGATGACAGAAGGTGACAGAATGACAGAAGAGGACAGAATGACAGAAGATGACAGAAGATGACAGAAGATGACAAAATGACAGAAGAGGACAGAATGACAGAAGATGACAGAATGACAGAAGAGGGCAGAAGATGACAGAAGATGGCAGAATGACAGAAGAGGACAGAATGACAGAAGATGACAGAATGACAGAAGAGGACAGAATGACAGAAGGTGACAGAAGATGATAGAATGACAGAAGAGGACAGAAGATGACAGAAGATGACAAAATATGACAGAATGACAGAAGATGACAGAAGATGACAAAATGACAGAAGAGGACAGAATGACAGAAGATGACAGAGTGACAGAAGAGGACAGAATGACAGAAGATGACAGAAGATGACAGAAGATGACAGAATGACAGAAGAGGACAGAATGACAGAAGATGGCAGAATATGACAGAAGATGACAGAATATGACAGAAGATGACAGAAGATGACAGAAGATGACAGAATGACAGAAGAGGACAGAATGACAGAAGATGACAGAAGATGACAGAAGATGACAGAATGACAGAAGATGACAGAAGATGACGGAAGATGACAGAAGATGACAGAAGATGACAGAATGACAGAAGAGGACAGAATGACAGAAGATGACAGAAGATGACAGAATGACAGAAGATGTCAGAATGACAGAAGATGACAGAATGACAGAAGAGGACAGAATGACAGAAGAGGACAGAATGACAGAAGATGACAGAATGACAGAAGAGGACAGAATGACAGAAGGTGACAGAAGATGATAGAATGACAGAAGAGGACAGAAGATGACAGAAGATGACAAAAGATGACAGAATGACAGAAGATGACAGAAGATGACAAAATGACAGAAGAGGACAGAATGACAGAAGATGACAGAGTGACAGAAGAGGACAGAATGACAGAAGATGACAGAAGATGACAGAAGATGACAGAATGACAGAAGAGGACAGAATGACAGAAGATGGCAGAATATGACAGAAGATGACAGAATATGACAGAAGATGACAGAAGATGACAGAAGATGACAGAATGACAGAAGAGGACAGAATGACAGAAGATGACAGAAGATGACAGAAGATGACAGAATGACAGAAGATGACAGAAGATGACGGAAGATGACAGAAGATGACAGAAGATGACAGAATGACAGAAGAGGACAGAATGACAGAAGATGACAGAAGATGACAGAATGACAGAAGATGTCAGAATGACAGAAGATGACAGAATGACAGAAGAGGACAGAATGACAGAAGAGGACAGAATGACAGAAGATGACAGACGATGACAGAAGATGACAGAATGACAGAAGATGACAGAAGATGACAGAATATGACAGAATATGACAGAAGATGACAGAAGATGACAGAATGACAGAAGATGACAGAAGATGACAGTAGATGACTGAAGATGACAGAAGATGACAGAATGACAGAAGAGGACAGAAGATGACAGAAGATGACAGAAGATGACAGAAGATGACAGAATGACAGAAGAGGACAGAATGACAGAAGAGGACAGAATATGATAGACGATGACAGAAGATGACAGAATGACAGAAGATGACAGAAGATGTCAGAAGGACAGAAGATGACAGAATGACAGAAGATGAAAGAACATGACAGAAGATGACAGAATATGACAGAAGAGGACAGAAGATGACAGTTGATGACAGAATATGACAGAAGATGACAGAAGATGACAGAAGATGACAGAAGATGACAGAAGATGACAGAATGACAGAAAATGACAGAAGAGGACAGAATATGACAGAAGAGGACAGAATGACAGAAGATGACAGAAGATGACAGAAGATGACAGAAGATGGCAGAAGATGACAGAAGATGACAGAAGATGACAGAAGATGACAGAAGATGACAGAATGACAGAAGAGGACAGAAGATGACAGAAGATGACAGAATGACAGAAGATGACAGAAGATGACAGAAGATGACAGAATGACCGAAGAGGACAGAATGCCAGAAGAGGACAGAATGACAGAAGAGGACAGAATATGACAAAAGATGACAGAAGATGACAGAATGACAGAAGATGACAGAAGATGACAGAAAATGACAGAAGATGACAGAAGATGACAGAAGATGACAGAATGACAGAAGAGGAAAGAATGACAGAAGATGACAGAATGACAGAAGATGACAGAATGACAGATGAGGACAGAAGATGACAGAAGATGACAGAAGATGACAGAAGATGACAGAATGACAGAAGAGGACAGAAGATGACAGAATGACAGAAGAGGACAGAAGAGGACAGAAGAGGACATAAGATGACAGAAGATGACAGAAGATGACAGAAGATGACAGAATGACAGAAGAGGTCAGAAGATGACAGAAGATGACAGAAGATGACAGAAGATAACAGAAGATGACAGAATGACAGAAGAGGACAGAATGACAGAAGAGGACAGAATGACAGAAGATGACAGAAGATGACAGAAGATGAAAAGATGACAGAATATGACAGAAGATGAAAGAAGATGACAGAATATGACAGAAGATGACAGAATGACAGAAGAGGACAGAATGGCAGAAGAGGACAGAATATGCCAGAAGATGACAGAAGGTGACAGAATGACAGAAGATGACAGAAGATGACAGAAGATCACAGAAGATGACAGAAGATGACAGAATGACAGAAGAGGACAGAATGACAGAAGATGACAGAATGACAGAAGAGGACAGAATGACAGAAGATGACAGAAGATGACACAAGATGACAGAATGACAGAAGAGGACAGAATGAAAGAAGATGACAGAATGACGGAAGATGACAGAGGATGACAGAAGATGACAGAAGATGACAGAAGATGACAGAATGACAGACGAGGAAAGAAGATGACAGAAGATGGCAGAAGATGACAGAAGATGACAGAATGACAGAAGAGGACAGAATGACAGAAGATGACAGAATGACAGAAGAGGACAGAATGACAGAAGATGATAGAAGATGACAGAAGATGACAGAATGACAGAAGAGGACAGAATGACAGAAGATGACAGAAGATGACAGAAGATGACAGAATGACAGAAGATGACAGAAGATGACAGAAGATGACAAAATGACAGAAGAGGGCAGAATGACAGAAGATGACAGAATGACAGAAGAGGGCAGAAAATGACAGAAGATGACAGAAGATGACAGAATGACAGAAGAGGACAGAATGACAGAAGATGACAGAAGATGACAGAAGATGACAGAATATGACAGAAGATGAAAAAGATGACAGAAGATGACAGAAGAGGACAGAATGACAGAAGATGACAGAAGATGACAGAAGATGACAGAATGACGGAAGATGACAGAAGATGACGCAAGATGACAGAAGATGACAGAAGATGACAGAATGACAGAAGACTACATAATGACAGAAGATGACAGAAGATGACAGAAGATGACAGAATGACAGAAGATGACAGAATGACAGAAGATGACAGAATGACAGAAGAGGACACAATCACATGAGGTGACAGAAGATGACAGAAGATGACAGAATGACAGAAGAGGACAGAATGACAGAAGATGACAGAATGACAGAAGAGGACAGAATGACAGAAGATGACAGAAGATGACAGAATGACAGAAGAGGACAGAATGACAGAAGATGACAGAAGATGACAGAAGATGACAGAAGATGACAGAAGATGACAGAATGACAGAAGATGACAGAAGATGACACAAGATGACAAAATGACAGAAGAGGACAGAATGACAGAAGATGACAGAGTGACAGAAGAGGACAGAATGACAGAAGATGACAGAAGATGACAGAAGATGACAGAATGACAGAAGAGGACAGAATGACAGAAGATGACAGACGATGACAGAAGATGACAGAATGACAGAAGATGACACAAGATGACGGAAGATGACAGAAGATGACAGAAGATGACAGAATGAGACAAGAGGACAGAATGACAGAAGATGACAGAATGACAGAAGAGGACAGAATGACAGAAGATGACAGAAGATGACAGAAGATGACAGGAGATGAAAGAATGACAGAAGATATCAGAATGACAGAAGATGACAGAATGACAGAAGAGGACAGAATGACAGAAGATGACAGAAGATGACAGAAGATGACAGAATGACAGAAGAGGACAGAATGACAGATGATGACAGAATGACAGAAGAGGACAGAAGATGGCAGAAGATGACAGAAGGCGACAGAAGATGACAGAAGGTGACAGAATGACAGAAGAGGACAGAATGACAGAAGATGACAGAAGATGACAGAAGATGACAAAATGACAGAAGAGGACAGAATGACAGAAGATGACAGAATGACAGAAGAGGGCAGAAGATGACAGAAGATGACAGAATGACAGTAGAGGACAGAATGACAGAAGATGACAGAATGACAGAAGAGGACAGAATGACAGAAGGTGACAGAAGATGATAGAATGACAGAAGAGGACAGAAGATGACAGAAGATGACAAAAGATGACAGAATGACAGAAGATGACAGAAGATGACAGAAGATGACAAAATGACAGAAGAGGACAGAATGACAGAAGATGACAGAGTGACAGAAGAGGACAGAATGACAGAAGATGACAGAAGATGACAGAAGATGACAGAATGACAGAAGAGGACAGAATGACAGAAGATGACAGAAGATGACAGAATGACAGAAGATGACAGAAGATGACGGAAGATGACAGAAGATGACAGAATGACAGAAGAGGACAGAATGACAGAAGATGACAGAAGATGACAGAAGATGACAGAAGATGACAGAATGACAGAAGATGTCAGAATGACAGAAGATGACAGAATGACAGAAGAGGACAGAATGACAGAAGAGGACAGAATGACAGAAGATGACAGACGATGACAGAAGATGACAGAATGACAGAAGATGACAGAAGATGACAGAATATGACAGAATATGACAGAAGATGACAGAAGATGACAGAATGACAGAAGATGACAGAAGATGACAGTAGATGACTGAAGATGACTGAAGATGACAGAATGACAGAAGAGGACAGAAGATGACAGAAGATGACAGAAGATGACAGAAGATGACAGAATGACAGAAGAGGACAGAATGACAGAAGAGGACAGAATATGATAGAGGATGACAGAAGATGACAGAATGACAGAAGATGACAGAAGATGTCAGAAGGACAGAAGATGACAGAATGACAGAAGATGAAAGAACATGACAGAAGATGACAGAATATGACAGAAGATGACAGAATATGACAGAAGATGACAGAAGATGACAGAATGACAGAAGAGGACAGAATGACAGAAGAGGACAGAATATGGCAGAAGATGACACAAGATGACAGAATGACAGAAAATGACAGAACAGGACAGAATATGACAGAAGAGGACAGAATGACAGAAGATGACAGAAGATGACAGAAGATGACAGAAGATGGCAGAAGATGACAGAAGATGACAGAATATGACAGAAGATGACAGAGTATGACAGAAGATGACAGAAGATGACAGAAGATGACAGAATGACAGAAGAGGACAGAATGACAGAAGATGACAGAATGACAGAAGAGGACAGAAGATGACAGAAGATGACAGAAGATGACAGAATGACAGAAGATGACAGAAGATGACAGAATGACAGAAGATGACAGAAGATGACAGAAGATGACAGAAGATGACAGAATTACAGAAGAGGACAGAATGACAGAAGAGGAGAGAAGATGACAGAATGACAGAAGAGGACAGAAGATGAGAGAAGATGACAGAAGATGATAGAATGAAAGAAGAGGACAGAATGACAGAAGAGGACAGAATGACAGAAGATGACAGAATGACAGAAGATGACAGAAGATGACAGAAGATGACAGAATGACAGAAGATGTCAGAATGACAGAAGATGACAGAATGACAGAAGAGGACAGAATGACAGAAGAGGACAGAATGACAGAAGATGACAGACGATGACAGAAGATGACAGAATGACAGAAGATGACAGAAGATGACAGAATATGACAGAATATGACAGAAGATGACAGAAGATGACAGAATGACAGAAGATGACAGAAGTTGACAGTAGATGACTGAAGATGACTGAAGATGACAGAATGACAGAAGAGGACAGAAGATGACAGAAGATGACAGAAGATGACAGAATGACAGAAGAGGACAGAATGACAGAAGAGGACAGAATATGATAGAGGATGACAGAAGATGACAGAATGACAGAAGATGACAGAAGATGTCAGAAGGACAGAAGATGACAGAATGACAGAAGATGAAAGAACATGACAGAAGATGACAGAATATGACAGAAGATGACAGAATATGACAGAAGATGACAGAAGATGACAGAATGACAGAAGAGGACAGAATGACAGAAGAGGACAGAATATGGCAGAAGATGACACAAGATGACAGAATGACAGAAAATGACAGAAGAGGACAGAATATGACAGAAGAGGACAGAATGACAGAAGATGACAGAAGATGACAGAAGATGACAGAAGATGGCAGAAGATGACAGAAGATGACAGAATATGACAGAAGATGACAGAGTATGACAGAAGATGACAGAAGATGACAGAAGATGACAGAATGACAGAAGAGGACAGAATGACAGAAGATGACAGAATGACAGAAGAGGACAGAAGATGACAGAAGATGACAGAAGATGACAGAATGACAGAAGATGACAGAAGATGACAGAATGACAGAAGATGACAGAAGATGACAGAAGATGACAGAAGATGACAGAATTACAGAAGAGGACAGAATGACAGAAGAGGAGAGAAGATGACAGAATGACAGAAGAGGACAGAAGATGAGAGAAGATGACAGAAGATGACAGAATGAAAGAAGAGGACAGAATGACAGAAGAGGACAGAATGACAGAAGATGACAGAATGACAGAAGATGACAGAAGATGACAGAAGATGACAGAATGACAGAAGATGACAGATGATGACAGAATATGACAGAATATGACAGAAGATGACAGAAGATGACAGAAGATGACAGAAGATGACAGAAGATGACAGAATGACAGAAGAGGACAGAAGATGACAGAAGATGACAGAATGACAGAAGAGGACAGAATGACAGAAGAGGACAGAATATGAAAGAGGATGACAGAAGATGACAGAATGACAGAAGATGACAGAAGATGTCAGAAGGACAGAAGATGACAGAATGACAGAAGATGACAGAACATGACAGAAGATGACAGAAGATGACAGAATATGACAGAAGAGGACAGAAGATGACAGAAGATGATGGAATATGACAGAAGATGACAGAAGGTGACAGAATGACAGAAGAGGACAGAATGACAGAAGAGGACAGAATATGACAGAAGATGACACAAGATGACAGAATGACAGAAAATGACAGAATGACAGAAGATGACAGAAGATGACAGAAGATGACAGAAGATGGCAGAAGATGACAGAAGATGACAGAATATGACAGAAGATGACAGAAGATGACAGAGTATGACAGATGATGACAGAAGATGACAGAAGATGATAGAAGATGACAGAATGACAGAAGAGGACAGAATGACAGAAGATGACAGAATGACAGAAGAGGACAGAAGATGACAGAAGATGACAGAAGATGACAGAAGATGACAGAATGACAGAAGAGGACAGAAGATGACAGAAGATGACAGAATGACAGAAGATGACAGAAGATGACAGAAGATGACAGAATGACCGAAGAGGACAGAATGACAGAAGAGGACAGAATGACAGAAGAGGACAGAATATGACAAAAGATGAGAGAGGATGACAGAAGATGACAGAATGACAGAAGATGACACAAGATGACGGAAGATGACAGAAGATGACAGAAGATGACAGAATGACACAAGCGGACAGAATGACAGAAGATGACAGAATGACAGAAGAGGACAGAATGACAGAAGATGACAGAAGATGACAGAAGATGACAGGAGATGACAGAATGACAGAAGATATCAGAATGACAGAAGATGTCAGAATGACAGAAGATGACAGAATGACAGAAGAGGACAGAAGATGACAGAAGATGACAGAAGACGACAGAAGATGACAGAAGGTGACAGAATGACAGAAGATGTCAGAATGACAGAAGATGACAGAATGACAGAAGAGGACAGAAGATGACAGAAGATGACAGAAGACGACAGAAGATGACAGAAGGTGACAGAATGACAGAAGAGGACAGAATGACAGAAGATGACAGAAGATGACAGAAGATGACAGAAGATGACAGAAGATGACAGAATGACAGAAGATGACAGAAGATGACAGAAGATGACAAAATGACAGAAGAGGACAGAATGACAGAAGATGACAGAATGACAGAAGAGGGCAGAAGATGACAGAAGATGACAGAATGACAGAAGAGGACAGAATGACAGAAGGTGACAGAAGATGACAGAATGACAGAAGAGGACAGAAGATGACAGAAGATGACAAAAGATGACAGAATGACAGAAGATGACAGAAGATGACAAAATGACAGAAGAGGACAGAATGACAGAAGATGACAGAGTGACAGAAGAGGACAGAATGACAGAAGATGACAGAAGATGAAAGAAGATGACAGAATGACAGAAGAGGACAGAATGACAGAAGATGACAGAATATGACAGAAGATGACAGAATATGACAGAAGATGACAGAAGATGACAGAGTATGACAGAAGATGACAGAAGATGACAGAAGATGAAAGAAGATGACAGAATGACAGAAGAGGACAGAATGACAGAAGATGACAGAATGACAGAAGAGGACAGAAGATGACAGAAGATGACAGAAGATGACAGAATGACAGAAGATGACAGAAGATGACAGAAGATGACAAAATGACAGAAGAGGACAGAATGACAGAAGATGACAGAATGACAGAAGAGGACAGAATGACAGAAGATGACAGAAGATGACAGAAGATGACAAGATGACAGAATGACAGAAGATGTCAGAATGACAGAAGATGACAGAATGACAGAAGAGGACAGAATGACAGAAGATGACAGAAGATGACAGAAGATGATAGAATGACAGAAGAGGACAGAATGACAGATGATGACAGAATGACAGAAGATGACAGAAGAGGACAGAATGACAGAAGATGACAGAATGACAGAAGAGGACAGAATGACAGAAGATGACAGAAGATGACAGAAGATGACAGAAGATGACAGAATGACAGAAGATGACAGAAGATGACAGAAGATGACAGAATGACAGAAGATGACAGAATGACAGAAGATGACAGAATGACAGAAGAGGACACAATCACATGAGGTGACAGAAGATGACAGAAGATGACAGAATGACAGAAGAGGACAGAATGACAGAAGATGACAGAATGACAGAAGAGGACAGAATGACAGAAGATGACAGAAGATGACAGAATGACAGAAGAGGACAGAATGACAGAAGATGACAGAAGATGACAGAAGATGACAGAAGATGACAGAATGACAGAAGATGACAGAAGATGACACAAGATGACAAAATGACAGAAGAGGACAGAATGACAGAAGATGACAGAGTGACAGAAGAGGACAGAATGACAGAAGATGACAGAAGATGACAGAAGATGACAGAATGACAGAAGAGGACAGAATGACAGAAGATGACAGACGATGACAGAAGATGACAGAATGACAGAAGATGACACAAGATGACGGAAGATGACAGAAGATGACAGAAGATGACAGAATGAGACAAGAGGACAGAATGACAGAAGATGACAGAATGACAGAAGAGGACAGAATGACAGAAGATGACAGAAGATGACAGAAGATGACAGGAGATGAAAGAATGACAGAAGATATCAGAATGACAGAAGATGACAGAATGACAGAAGAGGACAGAATGACAGAAGATGACAGAAGATGACAGAAGATGACAGAATGACAGAAGAGGACAGAATGACAGATGATGACAGAATGACAGAAGAGGACAGAAGATGGCAGAAGATGACAGAAGGCGACAGAAGATGACAGAAGGTGACAGAATGACAGAAGAGGACAGAATGACAGAAGATGACAGAAGATGACAGAAGATGACAAAATGACAGAAGAGGACAGAATGACAGAAGATGACAGAATGACAGAAGAGGGCAGAAGATGACAGAAGATGACAGAATGACAGTAGAGGACAGAATGACAGAAGATGACAGAATGACAGAAGAGGACAGAATGACAGAAGGTGACAGAAGATGATAGAATGACAGAAGAGGACAGAAGATGACAGAAGATGACAAAAGATGACAGAATGACAGAAGATGACAGAAGATGACAGAAGATGACAAAATGACAGAAGAGGACAGAATGACAGAAGATGACAGAGTGACAGAAGAGGACAGAATGACAGAAGATGACAGAAGATGACAGAAGATGACAGAATGACAGAAGAGGACAGAATGACAGAAGATGACAGAAGATGACAGAATGACAGAAGATGACAGAAGATGACGGAAGATGACAGAAGATGACAGAATGACAGAAGAGGACAGAATGACAGAAGATGACAGAAGATGACAGAAGATGACAGAAGATGACAGAATGACAGAAGATGTCAGAATGACAGAAGATGACAGAATGACAGAAGAGGACAGAATGACAGAAGAGGACAGAATGACAGAAGATGACAGACGATGACAGAAGATGACAGAATGACAGAAGATGACAGAAGATGACAGAATATGACAGAATATGACAGAAGATGACAGAAGATGACAGAATGACAGAAGATGACAGAAGATGACAGTAGATGACTGAAGATGACTGAAGATGACAGAATGACAGAAGAGGACAGAAGATGACAGAAGATGACAGAAGATGACAGAAGATGACAGAATGACAGAAGAGGACAGAATGACAGAAGAGGACAGAATATGATAGAGGATGACAGAAGATGACAGAATGACAGAAGATGACAGAAGATGTCAGAAGGACAGAAGATGACAGAATGACAGAAGATGAAAGAACATGACAGAAGATGACAGAATATGACAGAAGATGACAGAATATGACAGAAGATGACAGAAGATGACAGAATGACAGAAGAGGACAGAATGACAGAAGAGGACAGAATATGGCAGAAGATGACACAAGATGACAGAATGACAGAAAATGACAGAACAGGACAGAATATGACAGAAGAGGACAGAATGACAGAAGATGACAGAAGATGACAGAAGATGACAGAAGATGGCAGAAGATGACAGAAGATGACAGAATATGACAGAAGATGACAGAGTATGACAGAAGATGACAGAAGATGACAGAAGATGACAGAATGACAGAAGAGGACAGAATGACAGAAGATGACAGAATGACAGAAGAGGACAGAAGATGACAGAAGATGACAGAAGATGACAGAATGACAGAAGATGACAGAAGATGACAGAATGACAGAAGATGACAGAAGATGACAGAAGATGACAGAAGATGACAGAATTACAGAAGAGGACAGAATGACAGAAGAGGAGAGAAGATGACAGAATGACAGAAGAGGACAGAAGATGAGAGAAGATGACAGAAGATGACAGAATGAAAGAAGAGGACAGAATGACAGAAGAGGACAGAATGACAGAAGATGACAGAATGACAGAAGATGACAGAAGATGACAGAAGATGACAGAATGACAGAAGATGTCAGAATGACAGAAGATGACAGAATGACAGAAGAGGACAGAATGACAGAAGAGGACAGAATGACAGAAGATGACAGACGATGACAGAAGATGACAGAATGACAGAAGATGACAGAAGATGACAGAATATGACAGAATATGACAGAAGATGACAGAAGATGACAGAATGACAGAAGATGACAGAAGTTGACAGTAGATGACTGAAGATGACTGAAGATGACAGAATGACAGAAGAGGACAGAAGATGACAGAAGATGACAGAAGATGACAGAATGACAGAAGAGGACAGAATGACAGAAGAGGACAGAATATGATAGAGGATGACAGAAGATGACAGAATGACAGAAGATGACAGAAGATGTCAGAAGGACAGAAGATGACAGAATGACAGAAGATGAAAGAACATGACAGAAGATGACAGAATATGACAGAAGATGACAGAATATGACAGAAGATGACAGAAGATGACAGAATGACAGAAGAGGACAGAATGACAGAAGAGGACAGAATATGGCAGAAGATGACACAAGATGACAGAATGACAGAAAATGACAGAAGAGGACAGAATATGACAGAAGAGGACAGAATGACAGAAGATGACAGAAGATGACAGAAGATGACAGAAGATGGCAGAAGATGACAGAAGATGACAGAATATGACAGAAGATGACAGAGTATGACAGAAGATGACAGAAGATGACAGAAGATGACAGAATGACAGAAGAGGACAGAATGACAGAAGATGACAGAATGACAGAAGAGGACAGAAGATGACAGAAGATGACAGAAGATGACAGAATGACAGAAGATGACAGAAGATGACAGAATGACAGAAGATGACAGAAGATGACAGAAGATGACAGAAGATGACAGAATTACAGAAGAGGACAGAATGACAGAAGAGGAGAGAAGATGACAGAATGACAGAAGAGGACAGAAGATGAGAGAAGATGACAGAAGATGACAGAATGAAAGAAGAGGACAGAATGACAGAAGAGGACAGAATGACAGAAGATGACAGAATGACAGAAGATGACAGAAGATGACAGAAGATGACAGAATGACAGAAGATGACAGATGATGACAGAATATGACAGAATATGACAGAAGATGACAGAAGATGACAGAAGATGACAGAAGATGACAGAAGATGACAGAATGACAGAAGAGGACAGAAGATGACAGAAGATGACAGAATGACAGAAGAGGACAGAATGACAGAAGAGGACAGAATATGAAAGAGGATGACAGAAGATGACAGAATGACAGAAGATGACAGAAGATGTCAGAAGGACAGAAGATGACAGAATGACAGAAGATGACAGAACATGACAGAAGATGACAGAAGATGACAGAATATGACAGAAGAGGACAGAAGATGACAGAAGATGATGGAATATGACAGAAGATGACAGAAGGTGACAGAATGACAGAAGAGGACAGAATGACAGAAGAGGACAGAATATGACAGAAGATGACACAAGATGACAGAATGACAGAAAATGACAGAATGACAGAAGATGACAGAAGATGACAGAAGATGACAGAAGATGGCAGAAGATGACAGAAGATGACAGAATATGACAGAAGATGACAGAAGATGACAGAGTATGACAGATGATGACAGAAGATGACAGAAGATGATAGAAGATGACAGAATGACAGAAGAGGACAGAATGACAGAAGATGACAGAATGACAGAAGAGGACAGAAGATGACAGAAGATGACAGAAGATGACAGAAGATGACAGAATGACAGAAGAGGACAGAAGATGACAGAAGATGACAGAATGACAGAAGATGACAGAAGATGACAGAAGATGACAGAATGACCGAAGAGGACAGAATGACAGAAGAGGACAGAATGACAGAAGAGGACAGAATATGACAAAAGATGAGAGAGGATGACAGAAGATGACAGAATGACAGAAGATGACACAAGATGACGGAAGATGACAGAAGATGACAGAAGATGACAGAATGACACAAGCGGACAGAATGACAGAAGATGACAGAATGACAGAAGAGGACAGAATGACAGAAGATGACAGAAGATGACAGAAGATGACAGGAGATGACAGAATGACAGAAGATATCAGAATGACAGAAGATGTCAGAATGACAGAAGATGACAGAATGACAGAAGAGGACAGAAGATGACAGAAGATGACAGAAGACGACAGAAGATGACAGAAGGTGACAGAATGACAGAAGATGTCAGAATGACAGAAGATGACAGAATGACAGAAGAGGACAGAAGATGACAGAAGATGACAGAAGACGACAGAAGATGACAGAAGGTGACAGAATGACAGAAGAGGACAGAATGACAGAAGATGACAGAAGATGACAGAAGATGACAGAAGATGACAGAAGATGACAGAATGACAGAAGATGACAGAAGATGACAGAAGATGACAAAATGACAGAAGAGGACAGAATGACAGAAGATGACAGAATGACAGAAGAGGGCAGAAGATGACAGAAGATGACAGAATGACAGAAGAGGACAGAATGACAGAAGGTGACAGAAGATGACAGAATGACAGAAGAGGACAGAAGATGACAGAAGATGACAAAAGATGACAGAATGACAGAAGATGACAGAAGATGACAAAATGACAGAAGAGGACAGAATGACAGAAGATGACAGAGTGACAGAAGAGGACAGAATGACAGAAGATGACAGAAGATGAAAGAAGATGACAGAATGACAGAAGAGGACAGAATGACAGAAGATGACAGAATATGACAGAAGATGACAGAATATGACAGAAGATGACAGAAGATGACAGAGTATGACAGAAGATGACAGAAGATGACAGAAGATGAAAGAAGATGACAGAATGACAGAAGAGGACAGAATGACAGAAGATGACAGAATGACAGAAGAGGACAGAAGATGACAGAAGATGACAGAAGATGACAGAATGACAGAAGATGACAGAAGATGACAGAAGATGACAAAATGACAGAAGAGGACAGAATGACAGAAGATGACAGAATGACAGAAGAGGACAGAATGACAGAAGATGACAGAAGATGACAGAAGATGACAAGATGACAGAATGACAGAAGATGTCAGAATGACAGAAGATGACAGAATGACAGAAGAGGACAGAATGACAGAAGATGACAGAAGATGACAGAAGATGATAGAATGACAGAAGAGGACAGAATGACAGATGATGACAGAATGACAGAAGATGACAGAAGAGGACAGAATGACAGAAGATGACAGAATGACAGAAGAGGACAGAATGACAGAAGATGACAGAAGATGACAGAAGATGACAGAAGATGACAGAATGACAGAAGATGACAGAATGACAGAAGAGGACAGAATGACAGAAGATGACAGAAGATGACAGAAGACGACAGAAGATGACAGAAGGTGACAGAATGACAGAAGAGGACAGAATGACAGAAGATGACAGAAGATGACAGAAGAGGACAGAATGACAGAAGATGACAGAATGACAGAAGAGGACAGAATGACAGAAGATGACAGAAAATGACAGAAGATGACAGAAGATGACAGAATGACAGAAGATGACAGAAGATGACAAAATGACAGAAGAGGACAGAATGACAGAAGATGACAGAATGACAGAAGAGGGCAGAAGATGACAGAATGACAGAAGAGGACAGAATGACAGAAGGTGACAGAAGATGACAGAATGACAGAAGAGGACAGAAGATGACAGAAGATGACAAAAGATGACAAAATGACAGAAGAGGACAGAATGACAGAAGATGACAGAGTGACAGAAGAGGACAGAATGACAGAAGATGACAGAAGATGAAAGAAGATGACAGAGTGACAGAAGAGGACAGAATGACAGAAGATGACAGAAGATGACAGAAGGTGACAGAATGACAGAAGATGTCAGAATGACAGAAGATGACAGAATGACAGAAGAGGACAGAAGATGACAGAAGATGACAGAAGACGACAGAAGATGACAGAAGGTGACAGAATGACAGAAGAGGACAGAATGACAGAAGATGACAGAAGATGACAGAAGATGACAGAAGATGACAGAATGACAGAAGATGACAGAAGATGACAGAAGATGACAAAATGACAGAAGAGGACAGAATGACAGAAGATGACAGAATGACAGAAGAGGGCAGAAGATGACAGAAGATGACAGAATGACAGAAGAGGACAGAATGACAGAAGGTGACAGAAGATGACAGAATGACAGAAGAGGACAGAAGATGACAGAAGATGACAAAAGATGACAGAATGACAGAAGATGACAGAAGATGACAAAATGACAGAAGAGGACAGAATGACAGAAGATGACAGAGTGACAGAAGAGGACAGAATGACAGAAGATGACAGAAGATGAAAGAAGATGACAGAATGACAGAAGAGGACAGAATGACAGAAGATGACAGAATATGACAGAAGATGACAGAATATGACAGAAGATGACAGAAGATGACAGAGTATGACAGAAGATGACAGAAGATGACAGAAGATGAAAGAAGATGACAGAATGACAGAAGAGGACAGAATGACAGAAGATGACAGAATGACAGAAGAGGACAGAAGATGACAGAAGATGACAGAAGATGACAGAATGACAGAAGATGACAGAAGATGACAGAAGATGACAAAATGACAGAAGAGGACAGAATGACAGAAGATGACAGAATGACAGAAGAGGACAGAATGACAGAAGATGACAGAAGATGACAGAAGATGACAAGATGACAGAATGACAGAAGATGTCAGAATGACAGAAGATGACAGAATGACAGAAGAGGACAGAATGACAGAAGATGACAGAAGATGACAGAAGATGATAGAATGACAGAAGAGGACAGAATGACAGATGATGACAGAATGACAGAAGATGACAGAAGAGGACAGAATGACAGAAGATGACAGAATGACAGAAGAGGACAGAATGACAGAAGATGACAGAAGATGACAGAAGATGACAGAATGACAGAAGATGACAGAATGACAGAAGAGGACAGAATGACAGAAGATGACAGAAGATGACAGAAGACGACAGAAGATGACAGAAGGTGACAGAATGACAGAAGAGGACAGAATGACAGAAGATGACAGAAAATGACAGAAGATGACAGAAGATGACAGAATGACAGAAGATGACAGAAGATGACAAAATGACAGAAGAGGACAGAATGACAGAAGATGACAGAATGACAGAAGAGGGCAGAAGATGACAGAATGACAGAAGAGGACAGAATGACAGAAGGTGACAGAAGATGACAGAATGACAGAAGAGGACAGAAGATGACAGAAGATGACAAAAGATGACAAAATGACAGAAGAGGACAGAATGACAGAAGATGACAGAGTGACAGAAGAGGACAGAATGACAGAAGATGACAGAAGATGAAAGAAGATGACAGAGTGACAGGAGAGGACAGAATGACAGAAGATGACAGAATATGACAGAAGATGACAGAAGATGACAAAAAGACAGAAGATGACAGAAGATGACAGAAGATGACAAAATGACAGAAGAGGACAGAATGACAGAAGATGACAGAATGACAGAAGAGGGCAGAAGATGACAGAATGACAGAAAAGGACAGAATGACAGAAGGTGACAGAAGATGACAGAATGACAGAAGGTGACAAAAGATGACAGAATGACAGAAGATGACAGAAGATGACAGAAGATGACAAAATGGCAGAAGAGGACAGAATGACAGAAGATGACAGAGTGACAGAAGAGGACAGAATGACAGAAGATGACAGAAGATGACAGAAGATGACAGAATGACAGAAGAGGACAGAATGACAGAAGATGACAGAAGATGACAGAAGATGACAGAATATGACAGAAGATGACAGAAGATGACAGAAGATGACAGAATGACAGAAGAGGACAGAATGACAGAAGATGACAGAAGATGACAGAAGATGACAGAATGACAGAAGAGGACAGAATGACAGAAGATGACAGAAGATGACAGAAGATGACAGAATGACAGAAGATGTCAGAATGACAGAAGATGACAGAATGACAGAAGAGGACAGAATGACAGAAGATGACAGAAGATGACAGAAGATGACAGAACATGACAGAATGACAGAAGATGACAGAAGAGGACAGAATGACAGAAGATGACAGGATATGACAGAAGATGACAGAATGAGAGAAGATGACAGAAGATGACAGAAGAGGACAGAATGACAGAAGATAACAGAAGATGACAGAAGATGACAGAATGACAGAAGAGGACAGAAGATGACAGAATGACAGAAGAGGACAGAATGACAGAAGATGACAGAAGATGACAGAAGATGACAGAATATGACAGAAGATGAAAAAGATGACAGAAGATGACAGAAGAGGACAGAATGACAGAAGATGACAGAAGATGACAGAAGATGACAGAATGACGGAAGATGACAGAAGATGACGCAAGATGACAGAAGATGACAGAAGATGACAGAATGACAGAAGAGGACATAATGACAGAAGATGACAGAAGATGACAGAAGATGACAGAATGACAGAAGATGACAGAATGACAGAAGATGACAGAATGACAGAAGAGGACACAATGACAGAAGATGACAGAAGATGACAGAAGATGACAGAATGACAGAAGAGGACAGAATGACAGAAGATGACAGAAGATGACAGAAGATGACAGAATGACAGAAGATGACACAAGATGACACAAGATGACAAAATGACAGAAGAGGACAGAATGACAGAAGATGACAGAGTGACAGAAGAGGACAGAATGACAGAAGATGACAGAAGATGACAGAATGACAGAAGATGACAGAATGACAGAAGATGACACAAGATGACGGAAGATGACAGAAGATGACAGAAGATGACAGAATGACACAAGAGGACAGAATGACAGAAGATGACAGAATGACAGAAGAGGACAGAATGACAGAAGATGACAGAAGATGACAGAAGATGACAGAAGATGACAGAATGACAGAAGATGTCAGAATGACAGAAGATGACAGAATGACAGAAGAGGACAGAATGACAGAAGATGACAGAAGATGACAGGATATGACAGAAGATGACAGAATGAGAGAAGATGACAGAAGATGACAGAAGAGGACAGAATGACAGAAGATAACAGAAGATGACAGAAGATGACAGAATGACAGAAGAGGACAGAAGATGACAGAATGACAGAAGAGGACAGAATGACAGAAGATGACAGAAGATGACAGAAGATGACAGAAGATGACAGAATATGACAGAAGATGAAAAAGATGACAGAAGATGACAGAAGAGGACAGAATGACAGAAGATGACAGAAGATGACAGAAGATGACAGAATGACGGAAGATGACAGAAGATGACGCAAGATGACAGAAGATGACAGAAGATGACAGAATGACAGAAGAGGACATAATGACAGAAGATGACAGAAGATGACAGAAGATGACAGAATGACAGAAGATGACAGAATGACAGAAGATGACAGAATGACAGAAGAGGACACAATGACAGAAGATGACAGAAGATGACAGAAGATGACAGAATGACAGAAGAGGACAGAATGACAGAAGATGACAGAATGACAGAAGAGGACAGAATGACAGAAGATGACAGAAGATGACAGAATGACAGAAGAGGACAGAATGACAGAAGATGACAGAAGATGACAGAATGACAGAAGATGACAGAAGATGACACAAGATGACAAAATGACAGAAGAGGACAGAATGACAGAAGATGACAGAAGATGACAGAATGACAGAAGATGACAGAATGACAGAAGATGACACAAGATGACGGAAGATGACAGAAGATGACAGAAGATGACAGAATGACACAAGAGGACAGAATGACAGAAGATGACAGAATGACAGAAGAGGACAGAATGACAGAAGATGACAGAAGATGACAGAAGATGACAGAAGACGACAGAATGACAGAAGATGTCAGAATGACAGAAGATGACAGAATGACAGAAGAGGACAGAATGACAGAAGATGTCAGAAGATGAAAGAAGATGACAGAATGACAGAAGAGGACAGAATGACAGAAGATGACAGAATATGACAGAAGATGACAGAATATGACAGAAGATGACAGAAGATGACAGAAGATGACAGAATGACAGAAGAGGACAGAATGACAGAAGATGACAGAAGAGGCACGGTGGCATAGTGGTTAGCACTGTTGCCTCACAGCACCAGGGACCCGGGTTCAAATCCGGCCTCGGGCGACTGTCTGTGTGGAGTTTGCACATTCTCCCTGTGTCGGCGTGGGTTTCCTCCGGGTGCTCCGGTTTCCTCCCACAGTCCAAAGATGTGCAGGTTAGGTTGATTTGGCTATGATAAATTGACCCTTAGTGTTAGGGAATTAAATACGTGGGGTTACGGGGATAGGGTGGGATATGTGTCGGTGTAGGCTCGATGGGCCGAAATGGCCTCTATCTGCACTGTGGGGATTCTGTGATTCTGTGATTCTGTGATGACAGAAGATGACAGAATGACAGAAGATGAAAGAAGATGACAGAAGATGACAGAAGATGACAGAAGATGAAAAAGATGACAGAAGATGACAGAAGAGGACAGAATGACAGAAGATGACAGAAGATGACAGAAGATGACAGAATGACGGAAGATGACAGAAGATGACGCAAGATGACAGAAGATGACAGAAGATGACAGAATGACAGAAGAGGACATAATGACAGAAGATGACAGAAGATGACAGAATGACAGAAGATGACAGAATGACAGAAGATGACAGAATGACAGAAGAGGACACAATGACAGAAGATGACAGAAGATGACAGAAGATGACAGAATGACAGAAGATGACAGAATGACAGAAGATGACAGAATGACAGAAGATGACAGAATGACAGAAGAGGACAGAATGACAGAAGATGACAGAAGATGACACAAGATGACACAAGATGACAGAAGAGGACAGAATGACAGAAGATGACAGAAGATGACAGAATGACAGAAGATGACAGAATGACAGAAGATGACACAAGATGACGGAAGATGACAGAAGATGACAGAATGACACAAGAGGACAGAATGACAGAAGATGACAGAATAACAGAAGAGGACAGAATGACAGAAGTTGACAGAAGATGTCAGAATGACAGAAGATGACAGAATGACAGAAGAGGACAGAATGACAGAAGAGGACAGAATGACAGATGATGACAGAATGACAGAAGAGGACACAAGATGACAGAAGATGACAGAAGACGACAGAAGACGACAGAAGATGACAGAAGGTGACAGAATGACAGAAGAGGACAGAATGACAGAAGATGACAGAAGATGACAGAATGACAGAAGATGAAAGAAGATGACAGAAGATGACAAAATGACAGAAGATGACAGAATGACAGAAGAGGACAGAATGACAGAAGATGACAGAAGATGACAGAATGACAGAAGAGGACAGAATGACAGAAGATGACAGAAGAGGCACGGTGGCATAGTGGTTAGCACTGTTGCCTCACAGCACCAGGGACCCGGGTTCAAATCCGGCCTCGGGCGACTGTCTGTGTGGAGTTTGCACATTCTCCCTGTGTCGGCGTGGGTTTCCTCCGGGTGCTCCGGTTTCCTCCCACAGTCCAAAGATGTGCAGGTTAGGTTGATTTGGCTATGATAAATTTACCCTTAGTGTTAGGGAATTAAATACGTGGGGTTACGGGGATAGGGTGGGATATGTGTCGGTGTAGGCTCGATGGGCCGAAATGGCCTCTATCTGCACTGTGGGGATTCTGTGATTCTGTGATTCTGTGATGACAGAAGATGACAGAATGACAGAAGATGAAGGAAGATGACAGAAGATGACAGAAGATGACAGAATGACAGAAGAGGACGGAATGACAGAAGATGACAGAAGATGACAGAAGATGACAGAAGATGACAGAATGAGAGAAGATGTCAGAATGACAGAAGATGACAGAATGTCAGAAGGGGACAGAATGACAGAAGATGACAGAAGATGACAGAAGATGACAGAAGATGACAGAACATGACAGAACATGACAGAATGACAGAAGGTGACAGAAGATGACAGAATGACAGAAGATGACAGAATGACAGAAGATGACAAAAGATGACAGAATGACAGAAGATGACAAAATGACAGAAGATGACAGAATGACAGAAGATGACAGAGTGACAGAAGAGGACAGAATGAGAGAAGATGACAGAAGATGAAAGAAGATGACAGAATGACAGAAGAGGACAGAAGATGACAGAAGATGACAGAAGATGACAGAAGATGACAGAATGACAGAAGATGACAGAAGATGACAGAAGATGACAGAATGAAAGAAGATGACAGAAGATGACAGAATGACAGAAGAGGACAAGATGACAGAAGATGACAGAAGATGACAGAATGACAGAAGATGACAGAAGATGACAGAATGACAGAAGGGGACAGAATGACAGAAGATGACAGAAGATGAGAGAAGATGACAGAAGAGGACAGAATGACAGAAGATGACAGAAGAGGACAGAATGACAGAAGATAACAGAAGATGACAGAATGACAGAAGAGGACAGAAGATGACAGAATGACAGAAGAGGACAGAATGACAGAAGATGACAGAAGATGACAGAAGAAGACAGAATGACAGAAGAGGACAGAATGACAGAAGAGGACAGAAGATGACAGAATGACAGAAGAAGACAGAAGATGACAGAATGACAGAAGAGGACAGAAGAGGACAGAATGACAGAAGAGGACAGAATGACAGAAGAGGACAGAATGACAGAAGATGACAGAATGACAGAAGATGACAGAAGATGGCAGAGTATGACAGAAGATGACAGAAGATGACAGAAGATGACAGAATGACAGAAGAGGACAGAGGATGACAGAAGATGACAGAAGATGACAGAATGACAGAAGAGGACAGAATGATAGAAGATGACAGAAGGTGACAGAAGATGGCAGAAGATGACAGAAGATGACAGAATATGACAGAAGATGACAGAAGATGACAGAAGATGACAGAATGACAGAAGATGACAGAATGACAGAAGAGGACAGAGGATGACAGAAGATGACAGAAGATGACAGAATGACAGAAGAGGACAAAAGATGACAGAAGATGACAGAATGACAGAAGATGACAGAAGATGACAGAATTACAGAAGAGGACAGAATGACAGAAGATGACAGAATGACAGAAGAGGACAGAATGACAGAAGATGTCAGAAGATGAAAGAAGATGACAGAATGACAGAAGATGACAGAAGATGACAGAATGACAGAAGAGGACAGAATGACAGAAGATGACAGAAGAGGCACGGTGGCATAGTGGTTAGCACTGTTGCCTCACAGCACCAGGGACCCGGGTTCAAATCCGGCCTCGGGCGACTGTCTGTGTGGAGTTTGCACATTCTCCCTGTGTCGGCATGGGTTTCCTCCGGGTGCTCCGGTTTCCTCCCACAGTCCAAAGATGTGCAGGTTAGGTTGATTTGGCTATGATAAATTGACCCTTAGTGTTAGGGCATTAAATACGTGGGGTTACGGGGATAGGGTGGGATATGTGTCGGTGTAGGCTCGATGGGCCGAAATGGCCTCTATCTGCACTGTGGGGATTCTGTGATTCTGTGATTCTGTGATGACAGAAGATGACAGAATGACAGAAGATGAAAGAAGATGAAGGAAGATGACAGAAGATGACAGAAGATGACAGAATGACAGAAGAGGACGGAATGACAGAAGATGACAGAAGATGACAGAAGATGACAGAATGACAGAAGATGTCAGAATGACAGAAGATGACAGAATGACAGAAGGGGACAGAATGACAGAAGATGACAGAAGATGACAGAACATGACAGAATGACAGAAGAGGACAGAATGACAGAAGGTGACAGAAGATGACAGAATGACAGAAGAGGACAGAAGATGACAAAAGATGACAAAAGATGACAGAATGACAGAAGATGACAGAAGATGACAAAATGACAGAAGAGGACAGAATGACAGAAGATAACAGAGTGACAGAAGAGGACAGAATGAGAGAAGATGACAGAAGATGAAAGAAGATGACAGAATGACAGAAGAGGACAGAATGACAGAAGATGACAGAAGATGAAGGAAGATGACAGAAGATGACAGAAGATGACAGAATGACAGAAGAGGACGGAATGACAGAAGATGACAGAAGATGACAGAATGACAGAAGATGACAGAAGATGACAGAATGACAGAAGGGGACAGAATGACAGAAGATGACAGAATGACAGAAGATGAGAGAAGATGACAGAAGAGGACAGAATGACAGAAGATGACAGAAGATGACAGAATGACAGAAGATGACAGAAGATGACAGAAGAGGACAGAATGACAGAAGATAACAGAAGAGGACAGAAGATGACAGAATGACAGAAGAGGACAGAATGACAGAAGATGACAGAAGATGACAGAAGAAGACAGAATGACAGAAGAGGACAGAATGACAGAAGATGACAGAATGACAGAAGAAGACAGAAGAGGACAGAAGAGGACAGAATGACAGAAGATGACAGAATGACAGAAGATGACAGAAGATGACAGAATGACAGAAGATGACAGAAGATGGCAGAAGATGGCAGAAGATGACAGAAGATGACAGAAGATGACAGAATGACAGAAGAGGACAGAATGACAGAAGAGGACAGAATATGATAGAGGATGACAGAAGATGACAGAATGACAGAAGATGTCAGAAGGACAGAAGATGACAGAATGACAGAAGATGAAAGAACATGACAGAAGATGACAGAAGATGACAGAAGAGGACAGAAGATGACAGAAGATGACAGAAGATGACAGAAGAGGACAGAATGACAGAATATGACAGAATATGACACAAGATGACAGAATGACAGAAAATGACAGAAGAGGACAGAATATGACAGAAGAGGACAGAATGATAGAAGATGACAGAAGGTGACAGAAGATGGCAGAAGATGACAGAAGATGACAGAATATGACAGAAGATGACAGAAGATGACAGAGTATGACAGAAGATGACAGAAGATGACAGAATGACAGAAGATGACAGAATGACAGAAGAGGACAGAAGATGACAGAGGATGACAGAAGATGACAGAAGATGACAGAATGACAGAAGAGGACAGAAGATGACAGAATGACAGAAGATGACAGAAGATGACAGAATTACAGAAGAGGACAGAATGACAGAAGAGGACAGAAGATGACAGAATGACAGAAGAGGACAGAAGATGACAGAAGATGACAGAAGATGACAGAATGACAGAAGAGGACAGAATGACAGAAGAAGACAGAATGACAGAAGATGACAGAATGACAGAAGATGACAGAAGATGACAGAATGACAGAAGATGACAGAAGATGAGAGTAGATGACAGAAGATGACATAAGATGACAGAAGATGACAGAATGACAGAAGAGGACAGAAGATGACAGAAGATGACAGAAGATGACAGATTGACAGAAGATGACAGAATGACAGAAGATGACAGAAGATGTCAGAAGGACAGAAGATGACAGAATGACAAAAGATGACAGAAGATGACAGAATATGACAGAAGAGGACAGAAGATGACAGAAGATGACAGAATGACAGAAGAGGACAGAATGACAGAAGAGGACAGAATATGACAGAAGATGACACAAGATGACAGAATGACAGAAAATGACAGAAGAGGACAGAACATGACAGAAGAGGACAGAATGACAGAAGATGACAGAAGATGACAGAAGATGACAGAAGATGACAGAAGATGACAGAAGATGACAGAATGACAGAAGATGACACAAGATGACGGAAGATGACAGAAGATGACAGAAGATGACAGAATGACACAAGAGGACAGAATGACAGAAGATGACAGAATGACAGAAGAGGACAGAATGACAGAAGATGACAGAAGATGACAGAAGATGACAGAATGACAGAAGATGTCAGAATGACAGAAGATGACAGAATGACAGAAGAGGACAGAATGACAGAAGATGACAGAAGATGACAGAAGAGGACAGAATGACAGAAGAGGACAGAAGATGACAGAAGATGACAGAAGACGACAGAAGATGACAGAAGGTGACAGAATGAAAGAAGAGGACAGAATGACAGAAGATGACAGAAGATGACAGAAGATGACAGAAGATGACAGAATGACAGAATATGACAGAAGATGTCAGAAGATGACAGAATGACAGAAGAGGACAGAATGACAGAAGATGACAGAAGATGACAGAAGATGACAGAATGACAGAAGAGGACAGAATGACAGAAGATGACAGAAGATGACAGAAGATGACAGAATGACAGAAGATGTCAGAATGACAGAAGATGACAGAATGACAGAAGAGGACAGAATGACAGAAGATGACAGAAGATGACAGAACATGACAGAACATGACAGAATGACAGAAGATGACAGAAGATGACAGAAGAGGACAGAATGACAGAAGATGACAGGATATGACAGAAGATGACAGAATGACAGAAGATGACAGAAGATGACAGAAGAGGACAGAATGACAGAAGATAACAGAAGATGACAGAATGACAGAAGAGGACAGAAGATGACAGAATGACAGAAGAGGACAGAATGACAGAAGATGACAGAAGATGACAGAAGATGACAGAATATGACAGAAGATGAAAAAGATGACAGAAGAGGACAGAATGACAGAAGATGAAAGAAGATGACAGGAGATGACAGAATGACGGAAGATGACAGAAGATGACGCAAGATGACAGAAGATGACAGAAGATGACAGAATGACAGAAGATGACAGAATGACAGAAGATGACAGAATGACAGAAGATGACAGAATGACAGAAGAGGACACAATGACAGAAGATGACAGAAGATGACAGAATGACAGAAGAGGACAGAATGACAGAAGATGACAGAATGACAGAAGAGGACAGAATGACAGAAGATGACAGAAGATGACAGAATGACAGAAGATGACAGAAGATGACACAAGATGACAAAATGACAGAAGAGGACAGAATTACAGAAGATGACAGAGTGACAGAAGATGACAGAAGATGACAGAAGATGACAGAATGACAGAAGAGGACAGAATGACAGAAGATGACAGAATGACAGAAGATGACGGAAGATGACAGAAGATGACAGAAGATGACAGAATGACACAAGAGGACAGAATGACAGAAGATGACAGAATGACAGAAGAGGACAGAATGACAGAAGATGACAGAAGATGACAGAAGATGACAGAAGATGACAGAAGATGACAGAATGACAGAAGATGTCAGAATGACAGAAGATGACAGAATGACAGAAGAGGACAGAATGACAGAAGATGACAGAAGATGACAGAAGATGACAGAATGACAGAAGAGGACAGAATGACAGATGATGACAGAATGACAGAAGAGGACAGAAGATGACAGAAGATGACAGAAGACGACAGAAGATGACAGAAGGTGACAGAATGACAGAAGAGGACAGAATGACAGAAGATGACAGAAGATGACAGAAGATGACAGAATGACAGAAGATGAAAGAAGATGACAGAAGATGACAAAATGACAGAAGAGGACAGAATGACAGAAGATGACAGAATGACAGAAGAGGACAGAATGACAGAAGATGACAGAAGATGAAAGAAGATGACAGAATGACAGAAGAGGACAGAATGACAGAAGATGACAGAATATGACAGAAGATGACAGAAGATGACAGAATGACAGAAGAGGACAGAATGACAGAAGATGACAGAAGATGAAAGAAGATGAAGGAAGATGACAGAAGATGACAGAAGATGACAGAATGACAGAAGAGGACGGAATGACAGAAGATGACAGAAGATGACAGAAGATGACAGAATGACAGAAGATGTCAGAATGACAGAAGATGACAGAATGACAGAAGGGGACAGAATGACAGAAGATGACAGAAGATGACAGAACATGACAGAATGACAGAAGAGGACAGAATGACAGAAGGTGACAGAAGATGACAGAATGACAGAAGAGGACAGAAGATGACAGAAGATGACAAAAGATGACAGAATGACAGAAGATGACAGAAGATGACAAAATGACAGAAGAGGACAGAATGACAGAAGATGACAGAGTGACAGAAGAGGACAGAATGACAGAAGATGACAGCAGATGAAAGAAGATGACAGAATGACAGAAGATGACAGAAGATGACAGAAGAGGACAGAATGACAGAAGATGACAGAATATGACAGAAGATGACAGAATGACAGAAGATGACAGAAGAGGACAGAATGACAGAAGATAACAGAAGATGACAGAAGATGACAGAATGACAGAAGAGGACAGAAGATGACAGAATGACAGAAGAGGACAGAATGACAGAAGATGACAGAAGATGACAGAAGAAGACAGAATGACAGAAGAGGACAGAATGACAGAAGATGACAGAAGATGACAGAAGATGACAGAATGACAGAAGAGGACAGAATGACAGAAGAGGACAGAAGATGACAGAATGACAGGAGAAGACAGAAGAGGACAGAATGACAGAAGATGACAGAAGATGACAGAAGATGACAGAATGACAGAAGAGGACAGAATGACAGAAGAGGACAGAAGATGACAGAATGACAGAAGAGGACAGAAGATGACAGAAGATGACAGAATGACAGAAGAGGACAGAATGACAGAAGAGGATAGAATGACAGAAGATGACAGAATGACAGAAGATGACAGAAGATGACAGAAGATGACAGAATGACAGAAGATGACAGAAGATGACAGAATATGACAGAATATGACAGAAGATGACAGAAGATGACAGAAGATGACAGAATGACAAAAGATGACAGAAGATGACAGCAGATGGCAGAAGATGACAGAAGATGACAGAATGACAGAAGAGGACAGAAGATGACAGAAGATGACAGAAGATGACAGAAGATGACAGAAGATGACAGAATGACAGAAGAGGACAGAATGACAGAAGAGGACAGAATATGATAGAGGATGACAGAAGATGACAGAATGACAGAAGATGACAGAAGATGTCAGAAGGACAGAAGATGACAGAATGACAGAAGATGAAAGAACATGACAGAAGATGACAGAAGATGACAGAATATGACAGAAGAGGACAGAAGATGACAGAAGATGACAGAATATGACAGAAGATGACAGAAGATGACAGAATGACAGAAGAGGACAGAATGACAGAAGAGGACAGAATATGACAGAAGATGACACAAGATGACAGAATGACAGAAAATGACAGAAGAGGACAGAATATGACAGAAGAGGACAGAATGATAGAAGATGACAGAAGGTGACAGAAGATGGCAGAAGATGACAGAAGATGACAGAATATGACAGAAGATGACAGAAGATGACAGAGTATGACAGAAGATGACAGAAGATGACAGAAGATGACAGAATGACAGAAGAGGACAGAATGACAGAAGATGACAGAATGACAGAAGAGGACAGAAGATGAGAGAGGATGACAGAAGATGACAGAGGATGACAGAATGACAGAAGAGGACAGAAGATGACAGAAGATGACAGAATGACAGAAGATGACAGAAGATGACAGAAGATGACAGAAGATGATAGAATTACAGAAGAGGACAGAATGACAGAAGAGGACAGAAGATGACAGAATGACAGAAGAGGACAGAAGATGACAGAAGATGACAGAAGATGACAGAAGAGGACAGAATGACAAAAGAGGACAGAATGACAGAAGATGACAGAATGACAGAAGATGACAGAAGATGACAGAAGATGACAGAATGACAGAAGATGACAGAAGATGAGAGTAGATGACAGAAGATGACATAAGATGACAGAAGATGACAGAAGATGACAGAATGACAGAAGAGGACAGAAGAGGACAGAAGATGACAGAAGATGACAGAAGATGACAGAAGATGACAGATTGACAGAAGAGGACAGAATGACAGAAGAGGACAGAATATGATAGAGGATGACAGAAGATGACAGAATGACAGAAGATGACAGAAGATGTCAGAAGGACAGAGGATGACAGAATGACAAAAGATGACAGAAGATGACAGAAGATGACAGAAGATGACACAATATGACAGAAGAGGACAGAAGATGACAGAATATGACAGAAGATGACAGAAGATGACAGAATGACAGAAGAGGACAGAATGACAGAAGAGGACAGAATATGACAGAAGATGACACAAGATGACAGAATGACAGAAAATGACAGAAGAGGACAGAACATGACAGAAGAGGACAGAATGACAGAAGATGACAGAAGATGACAGAAGATGACAGAATATGACAGAAGATGACAGAAGATGACAGAAGATGACAGAACATGACAGAGTATGACAGAAGATGACAGAAGATGACAGAAGATGACAGAAGATGACAGAATGACAGAAGATGACACAAGATGACGGAAGATGACAGAAGATGACAGAAGATGACAGAATGACACAAGAGGACAGAATGACAGAAGATGACAGAATGACAGAAGAGGACAGAATGACAGAAGATGACAGAAGATGACAGAAGATGACAGAAGATGACAGAATGACAGAAGATGTCAGAATGACAGAAGATGACAGAATGACAGAAGAGGACAGAAGATGACAGAAGATGACAGAAGATGACAGAAGATGACAGAATCACAGAAGAGGACAGAATGACAGATGATGACAGAATGACAGAAGAGGACAGAAGATGTCAGAAGCTGACAGAAGATGACAGAAGATGACAGAACATGACAGAACATGACAGAATGACCGAAGAGGACAGAATGACAGAAGAGGACAGAATGACAGAAGAGGACAGAATATGACAAAAGATGACAGAACATGACAGAATGACAGAAGAGGACAGAATGACAGAAGATGACAGAAGATGACAGAAGATGACAGAAGATGAAAGAAGATGACAGAATGACAGAAGAGGACAGAATGACAGATGACAGAATGAGAGAAGAGGACTGAAGATGACAGAAGATGACAGAAGATGACAGAAGATGACAGAATGACAGAAGAGGACAGAAGATGACAGAAGATGACAGAAGATGACAGAATGACCGAAGAGGACAGAATGCCAGAAGAGGACAGAATGACAGAAGAGGACAGAATATGACAAAAGATGACAGAAGATGACAGAATGACAGAAGATGACAGAAGATGACAGAGAATGACAGAGGATGACAGAAGATGACAGAAGATGACAGAATGACAGAAGAGGAAAGAATGACAGAAGATGACAGAATGACAGAAGATGACAGAATGACAGATGAGGACAGAAGATGACAGAAGATGACAGAAGATGACAGAAGATGACAGAATGACAGAAGAGGAAAGAAGATGACAGAATGACAGAAGAGGACAGAAGATGACAGAAGATGACAGAAGATGACAGAAGATGACAGAATGACAGAAGAGGTCAGAAGATGACAGAAGATGACAGAAGATGACAGAAGATAACAGAAGATGACAGAATGACAGAAGAGGACAGAATGACAGAAGAGGACAGAATGACAGAAGATGACAGAAGATGACAGAAGATGAAAAGATGACAGAATATGACAGAAGATGACAGAAGATGACAGAAGATGACAGAAGATGACAGAATGACAGAAGAGGACAGAATGGCAGAAGAGGACAGAATATGCCAGAAGATGACAGAAGGTGACAGAATGACAGAAGATGACAGAAGATGACAGAAGATCGCAGAAGATGACAGAAGATGACAGAATGACAGAAGAGGACAGAATGACAGAAGATGATAGAATGACAGAAGAGGACAGAATGACAGAAGATGACACAAGATGACAGAATGACAGAAGAGGACAGAATGACAGAAGATGACAGAATGACGGAAGATGACAGAGGATGACAGAAGATGAAAGAAGATGACAGAAGATGACAGAATGACAGACGAGGAAAGAAGATGACAGAAGATGGCAGAAGATGACAGAAGATGACAGAATGACAGAAGAGGACAGAATGACAGAAGATGACAGAAGATGACAGAAGATGACAGAAGATGACAGAAAATGACAGAGGATGACAGAAGATGACAGAAGATGACAGAATGACAGAAGAGGAAAGAATGACAGAAGATGACAGAATGACAGAAGATGACAGAATGACAGATGAGGACAGAAGATGACAGAAGATGTCAGAAGGACAGAAGATGACAGAATGACAGAAGATGAAAGAACATGACAGAAGATGACAGAAGATGACAGAATATGACAGAAGAGGACAGAAGATGACAGAATATGACAGAAGATGACAGAAGATGACAGAATGACAGAAGAGGACAGAATGACAGAAGAGGACAGAATATGACAGAAGATGACACAAGATGACAGAATGACAGAAAATGACAGAAGAGGACAGAATATGACAGAAGAGGACAGAATGATAGAAGATGACAGAAGGTGACAGAAGATGGCAGAAGATGACAGAAGATGACAGAATATGACAGAAGATGACAGAAGTTGACAGAGTATGACAGAAGATGACAGAAGATGACAGAAGATGACAGAATGACAGAAGAGGACAGAATGACAGAAGATGACAGAATGACAGAAGAGGACAGAAGATGACAGAGGATGACAGAAGATGACAGAAGATGACAGAATGACAGAAGAGGACAGAAGATGACAGAATGACAGAAGATGACAGAAGATGACAGAAGATGACAGAATTACAGAAGAGGACAGAATGACAGAAGAGGACAGAAGATGACAGAATGACAGAAGAGGACAGAAGATGACAGAAGATGACAGAATGACAGAAGAGGACAGAATGACAGAAGAGGACAGAATGACAGAAGATGACAGAATGACAGAAGATGACAGAAGATGACAGAATGACAGAAGATGACAGAAGATGAGAGTAGATGACAGAAGATGACATAAGATGACAGAAGATGACAGAAGATGACAGAATGACAGAAGAGGACAGAAGATGACAGAAGATGACAGAAGATGACAGAATGACAGAAGAGGACAGAATATGATAGAGGATGACAGAAGATGACAGAATGACAGAAGATGACAGAAGATGTCAGAAGGACAGAAGATGACAGAATGACAGAAGATGACAGAAGATGACAGAAGATGACAGAAGATGACAGAAGAGGACAGAAGATGACAGAAGATGACAGAATATGACAGAAGATGACAGAATGACAGAAAATGACAGAAGAGGACAGAACATGACAGAAGAGGACAGAATGACAGAAGATGACAGAAGATGACAGAAGATGACAGAAGATGACAGAATGACAGAAAATGACAGAAGAGGACAGAACATGACAGAAGAGGACAGAATGACAGAAGATGACAGAAGATGACAGAAGATGACAGAATATGACAGAAGATGACACAAGATGACAGAATGACAGAAAATGACAGAAGAGGACAGAACATGACAGAAGAGGACAGAATGACAGAAGATGACAGAAGATGACAGAAGATGGCAGAAGATGACAGAAGATGACAGAATATGACAAAAGATGACAGAAGATGACAGAATGACAGAAGAGGACAGAATGAGAGAAGATGACAGAAGATGACAGAAGATGACAGAAGATGAAAGAAGATGACAGAATGACAGAAGAGGACAGAATGACAGATGACAGAATGACAGAAGAGGACAGAAGATGACAGAAGATGACAGAATGACAGAAGATGACAGAAGATGACAGAAGATGACAGAAGATGACAGAAGATGACAGAATGACCGAAGAGGACAGAATGCCAGAAGAGGACAGAATGACAGAAGAGGACAGAATATGACAAAAGATGACAGAAGATGACAGAATGACAGAAGATGACAGAAGATGACAGAAAATGACAGAAGATGACAGAAGATGACAGAAGATGACAGAATGACAGAAGAGGAAAGAATGACAGAAGATGACAGAATGACAGAAGATGACAGAATGACAGATGAGGACAGAAGATGACAGAAGATGACAGAAGATGACAGAAGATGACAGAATGACAGAAGAGGACAGAAGATGACAGAATGACAGAAGAGGACAGAAGAGGACAGAAGATGACAGAAGATGACAGAAGATGACAGAAGATGACAGAATGACAGAAGAGGTCAGAAGATGACAGAAGATGACAGAAGATGACAGAAGATAACAGAAGAGGACAGAATGACAGAAGAGGACAGAATGACAGAAGAGGACAGAATGACAGAAGATGACAGAAGATGACAGAAGATGAAAAGATGACAGAATATGACAGAAGATGAAAGAAGATGACAGAATATGACAGAAGATGACAGAATGACAGAAGAGGACAGAATGGCAGAAGAGGACAGAATATGCCAGAAGATGACAGAAGGTGACAGAATGACAGAAGATGACAGAAGATGACAGAAGATCACAGAAGATGACAGAAGATGACAGAATGACAGAAGAGGACAGAATGACAGAAGATGACAGAATGACAGAAGAGGACAGAATGACAGAAGATGACACAAGATGACACAAGATGATAGAATGACAGAAGAGGACAGAATGACAGAAGATGACAGAATGACGGAAGATGACAGAGGATGACAGAAGATGACAGAAGATGACAGAATGACAGACGAGGAAAGAAGATGACAGAAGATGGCAGAAGATGACAGAAGATGACAGAATGACAGAAGAGGACAGAATGACAGAAGATGACAGAATGACAGAAGAGGACAGAATGACAGAAGATGATAGAAGATGACAGAAGATGACAGAATGACAGAAGAGGACAGAATGACAGAAGATGACAGAAGATGACAGAAGATGACAGAAGATGACAGAATGACAGAAGATGACAGAAGATGACAAAATGACAGAAGAGGACAGAATGACAGAAGATGACAGAATGACAGAAGAGGGCAGAAGATGACAGAAGATGACAGAAGATGACAGAAGATGACAGAATGACAGAAGAGGACAGAATGACAGAAGATGACAGAAGATGACAGAAGATGACAGAATATGACAGAAGATGAAAAAGATGACAGAAGATGACAGAAGAGGACAGAATGACAGAAGATGACAGAAGATGACAGAATGACGGAAGATGACAGAAGATGACGCAAGATGACAGAAGATGACAGAAGATGACAGAATGACAGAAGAGGACATAATGACAGAAGATGACAGAAGATGACAGAAGATGACAGAATGACAGAAGATGACAGAATGACAGAAGAGGACACAATCACATGAGGTGACAGAAGATGACAGAAGATGACAGAATGACAGAAGAGGACAGAATGACAGAAGATGACAGAATGACAGAAGAGGACAGAATGACAGAAGATGACAGAAGATGACAGAATGACAGAAGATGACAGAAGATGACAGAAGATGACAGAAGATGACAGAATGACAGAAGATGACACAAGATGACACAAGATGACAAAATGACAGAAGAGGACAGAATGACAGAAGATGACAGAGTGACAGAAGAGGACAGAATGACAGAAGATGACAGAAGATGACAGAAGATGACAGAATGACAGAAGAGGACAGAATGACAGAAGATGACAGACGATGACAGAAGATGACAGAATGACAGAAGATGACACAAGATGACGGAAGATGACAGAAGATGACAGAAGATGACAGAATGACACAAGAGGACAGAATGACAGAAGATGACAGAATGACAGAAGAGGACAGAATGACAGAAGATGACAGAAGATGACAGAAGATGACAGAAGATGACAGGAGATGACAGAATGACAGAAGATATCAGAATGACAGAAGATGACAGAATGACAGAAGAGGACAGAAGATGACAGAAGATGACAGAATGACAGAAGAGGACAGAATGACAGATGATGACAGAATGACAGAAGAGGACAGAAGATGGCAGAAGATGACAGAAGGCGACAGAAGATGACAGAAGGTGACAGAATGACAGAAGAGGACAGAATGACAGAAGATGACAGAAGATGACAGAAGATGACAAAATGACAGAAGAGGACAGAATGACAGAAGATGACAGAATGACAGAAGAGGGCAGAAGATGACAGAAGATGACAGAATGACAGAAGAGGACAGAATGACAGAAGATGACAGAATGACAGAAGAGGACAGAATGACAGAAGGTGACAGAAGATGATAGAATGACAGAAGAGGACAGAAGATGACAGAAGATGACAAAAGATGACAGAATGAGAGAAGATGACAGAAGATGTCAGAAGATGACAAAATGACAGAAGAGGACAGAATGACAGAAGATGACAGAGTGACAGAAGAGGACAGAATGACAGAAGATGACAGAAGATGACAGAATGACAGAAGAGGACAGAATGACAGAAGATGGCAGAATATGACAGAAGATGACAGAATATGACAGAAGATGACAGAAGATGACAGAAGATGACAGAAT